>NC_056624.2:202000141-203215141 GCF_002870075.4 Lactuca sativa
CAATGTTTGTTTACATAAGTTTTTCATGATTTACGCTATTTAATGTGCTAGATACCAGGTTAAATAGGTTTAATTTTTTGGCGATTTTGGTTTCTTGCAATACACCGTTGTTGTTTACCTTTTCCATGCAATTTCTTTTATCTTTTATATGACTGGATCTTGAATTGATATTTGGTTTTGTATTTTTGCAGCTCGAAGGAGAAGCCCACTCTAGGGTAAGTCTTCTTGCTATATAGATACGTATCAAAGTTTTTATTGCTTTATCATCCTTTATTTGATATTCCAAATCGACCTAGGTAAAGTGATTTCAATAAAGATCGTATTCTATTCTATCCCGTTAAGGGTTTATTCATACATGACTATTTGAAGTGTGTTTAATGCACTTTTGACATTTCCCCCCTTTATAGTCCTAATTTGAACTTTGACCTATCTGGTGGGGTAAATGTTGGTTGCATCTAACTTTTTGAATAACTGGTTCAAATTTCTGAACAAGATGCAATCTTTATTAATCTGCTAATTTATTTTTCTATAAGGTTTCCATTTTGTTCATAATGCCTGTGTAAATAAATATTCAAGAGTTTATAATTATTTATTTATTATTTATGTCATGTGTACTTACAGTGGTCAGCGGATCAAGACCCGCAAACGGAATATTGCAGCCCCTCTGGACCCTGCAGCATTTGCGGATGCAGTGGTCCAGATTTATCTGGATAATGCTGGTGATCTGGTTAGTATTCATTTATATCATCACATCATAGCTTTTATCATCATCATCATCATTATCGACTCTTATACTTTACAAAATCTGCAGGAATTAATTGCTAAGTGCATTGAATCTTCAGACCTTAACTTCAGCAGATATGGTGACACTTTCTTTGAGGTAAGAAGCTTGTTTCAGTTGCTCTTTTGTAGGGTTATTTGTGTCATTTGTTGATATGCATGCATGTTTGTGTTTTCAGGTTGTGTTCACTGGAGGGCGTACTCAACCTGGAACAACAAAGCCTGATGAGGGGGAGAGGCACACTTACTCAATTCTAGACTGTGAGGCAAAGCGTGAAGTGATATTGCCATCTGTAATCTACATTCAGAAGATTTTAAGGCGAAGGCCTTTTCTGATTAAGAATCTTGAAAATGTTATGCGAAGGTTCCTTCAGTCCCTTGAGTTTTTTGAGGACAATGAAAGGATTAAGCTTGCCATTTTCACAGCACTTGCCTTCTCACAGAAGCTCTCTGGTCTCCCACCAGAGACAGTGTTTCAGCCACTTCTTAAGGATAACCTAGTTGGGAAAGGACTCGTTCTTACTTTCATCACAGACTTCTTCAAGGAATATCTTATCGATAATCCCCTTGATGATCTCATCTCCATCTTGAAACGTGGCAAAATGGAGGACAATCTGCTTGAGTTCTTTCCCTCTGGGAAGCGATCCGCTGAAGCTTTCTCTGAGCATTTCACGTAAGTACTTTTTTTTTTCTTCTTCTATTTGTTGTTGAGGGGTAAAAGGGTAGTTTTGTATAAGAAAAGGTATGTTGAATGTGTATGATGCAGTAAAGCAGGCATGGGTGCTTTGGTTGAATATAATGACAAGAAGATCTTTGAGGTGAAGGTGAAGGAAATGAAAACAGCATTGACAACTCAGATATCAGAGGAAGTTGATATATCAGAAGTGATTGAAACAGTAAAACAGCATGTGAAGGATGCTAAATTGCCTGAGATTGAGGTAGTGAGGATTCTGTGGGATGTTCTGATGGATGCTGTTCAGTGGTCAGGGAAGAATCAACAGCAGAATGCTAATTTGGCTCTGCGCCAGGTAATGTGATCATGTAAATTGTAATGTAATCATGTGATGATGATTGGGGTTATGTTATGTTATGCACAGGTGAAAACATGGGCTAAGCTGCTGAACACATTCTGTACAAGTGGAAAGCTTGAGCTGGAGCTGCTTTACAAGGTTCAAGTGCAGTGTTATGAAGATACAAAACTGATGAAGCTGTTTCCTGAGATTGTGAGATCCCTTTATGACCAAGATGTTCTTGCTGAAGACACTATCCTTCATTGGTTCCGTAAAGGAACCAATCCAAAGGGAAGGTATGTATTGTATGTTTTATGCAAGTTTTTTTTTTTAATTTTTTTTATTTGCTCATATTGGGGGTTTGGTTTTTGATAGGCAAAGCTTTGTGAAGGCATTGGAGCCATTTGTGAAGTGGCTGGAGGAGGCAGAAGAGGAGGAATAGATGTGATTCATGACTGCTCTACTGTCTTAATGTCTTTGCTTAAAACTTGATGTGTGTTTGTTTGGTTGTTTGTTTGTTTGTGTACTTTTCTGCTGTCCTTGTCAAAATTTTTATGATATGCTCTCTCTGATGAATTGATTCGAATAATCTGTGTTTGTTTACAAACCTTCCTTATATTTCTCATATGTCTTGCAGCTGTTGCTTACATATATTATTGTTTATTGGTGAGTTAGGCTTGACATGGGTTCCCTTCCTTTGTCTTGCTTGCATACTCTAGTTTTCTTGCAAGATGGTGTAGATGTGTATGACATGCTCTGATGAAAACAAAAGTGTGATGATGATGGCTTGTGTACTTTAAAAATGTCTTTAATATATGTAAGGCAAGGAAAATCTAAGATGTGTGTATGTACATTTGTGAATATGTTAAAAAAAATCTATTACGTTAACCCCTCATACAAGTACAATCCTGTTTTAAAACAATAATGAATAATGGTACGCTTTTATTTTTTAATGACCAGGAAAAACTAGTTTTCTGTTCAGGTGTTTGATATATTTTTTCTAAGGTGTCAAGCTTTCCAATAAGCATCTGTAGATTTGGGGGGATATCCACAAAAACAAACAATGATGTGCTGTCATCCAAAACATAAAATACGCAGATTTATATGCGTTTTGTTCCTGATTATTTTATTGCCGTTAAGAGTTTGTGTTGACAACCATGATCCATTTGCCTATAGAAGAAGCAATGATCATTATCTTAGTATTTACACAACATATAATGTTCTCTGATGTATTATGACTATATGTCCAAGTGGGAAGACCTAAGAAGAAGAGGGGTGAGGATGAGACTGCTACCCAAGCTAGTCAGTCTGCAACTAAACTTTTTAGGAAGTGCATCAATGTCACATGTATCAAATGCAATAATAGAGGACACAACTCCAGGAGTTGTAAAGGGCAAGGAGGAAGTGGGCATGCTAGAGGAGCAGGGAGGAATCACAAATACATGGGGTGTAGTTTGAAGTTAATGGAGTGTTGTTTGGGTTTTAACTTTGGTATTTATCTATTGCTTTGCAAACCATTGATATTGATTATCTCTTCTTAGTATTTTGCTATTTTAAACATTTTTAGTATGATGGTATGGTAGAATAGTTAATCAATGGCATGCTCTGTTAAAAGCATTGACAACTATCCCATTTTGTATTGAATGATTTAGAAGGTGTTTGCGATTTCATTTTGAAGTTAAAAATGACTTTTATCTAAAAGGACTTATTGACCTATTGATGTGGGAAAATGAGATTTAAAAAAAAAATTGGATTAACTTTTTAGTGATAAAAGTCAATAAGTTAAAAAGTATTTGACTAATTTATTGACTTTTGCTTGTTTTTTATTATAATAGGTCATAAGTCATTCCAAAAAGTCACAAATTATAGCTTCTTCAAAACTCATTTTTAAAGGCTAAACCAAAAGTTGTTTTAAAAGTCCTTATTAAATATCCAAACATTTACTTTAACTTATTGACTTTTTGACTTTTCAAGAAGTCAATAAGTTAAAAAGAAGTTTTCAGATGAAATCACAAACACCTTCTTAGTTAATATGATGAACCTTTGTTTAACATTGTATGGTTACTTCTTAATGTTAAACTACAATTTTGGTACTTGTGGTTTGCATTTTCTTTATTTTAAGAGCAAATTACACAAATGGCTCCTATGGTTAGGGATAGTTTGCGCATTTGATCCTTAACTCTTTTTTTACGTTCTCAATATATGTTTTTGTTGCATCTTTGGTCCTTATCATATTTAAAAAAACTATTTTATGCTTAATAAGTTATTTCTTAATCAATTATTTAATTTAATTATCTATAATTTTATTAAAAGTAAAATGGTCTTACATTATTCCCCTCCCTCCATTCCCCACCTCACCCTTCTTCTTTCCCCAACCTTTTCCCAGCTCCGAAGACTTCACAAAACTACCAAAAATCACCACTGTATCATCATTAGAAAATTCGATTCACAAGCTGGCTAGTCTGTATAACTACATGTCGGCGAGTTTGTAGATTTACATGTCGCCTAAAGCTCTTCCACGTTTTTTGTTTCTCTGGTGAAGAAAGAGGGTTGTCGTAGCTCCTCCTATTGTAGATATGTTACATTTCGGAAGAAAAGAGAAACGACGGTGCGATTGGTTTCTAGCGGCGAAGGTGGTTTACAACGACAAATCTATAAAAAACCCAACTTTTGTCACATCTCTGCCATGTTGTTTCTCATGGGAAGAACGAGGGTCATTATAGCTCTTCCTATGGCAGATCTGTTACATTCTCACGAAAACGAGGAACAAAGCTAAGTATGGTTTATGATGTCGAGGTTGGTTTTCGACAACAAATGTGATTTCCGATACTGAAGGTGGTTTTCGACAGCGGCCAAACACGCATACCCCAAACCACAAGGACTATTTGTGTGATTTACTCTATTTGTAGTTTGTAAAAAAATGTAATAATTTAATTTTTGGTTGATGTATTTAAATTGCATTTATTATAATTTTGAACCAGTTTAGAAAAGAATAAATTACAGTTTCGACCCATGGTTGATATGAATTTGTAGGTTTAGTCCCTATTTAAGATAATTTCATAGGTTTTCCAAATTATTCATATATATATATATATATATTTGAGTAAGTTACATTTCTCCAGTGGTTTGGTCCAACCTTTGATCCCTCTAGTTTTAAAAAATAATGATTCTTCTGTTTTACATCGTTAGAAAAGCTTTGTTAAATACCTGTAAAAAAAGCAAAAATAAAACAAAAAAATGCTGGTGGTTGAGCTTTTGAAAAGAATAAACCTACAACCACCTGCAAGAATCATATCAAACCCACAACAACCGCCTACATCCATGGTTGCAATGGCAACAATCGGCGATAACGCATGCATACAATTGCAAATGCTGATGACATTACGATGGCAACATATGGTAGTGATGGTGCGATGCAGAGGACGAGGATAAAAGAAAAGTGAAGGGGAACAAATACTGATGTGATTTCCTTCCTTATGCATGTTGATTTTTGGATATAATTGACAATGGTTAGCCGATAAGTGGGAAACAGGTTAGTCAGACCAAAAGCTAGAGTGGAACAACGGGTTAGCATTTAGGGTTTTTTATTTGTTTATTGCATGATTAGTCCCTATAGTTTATGAAATAAAAAATAAGGGGTATATTGGTCTTTTAACAACGTTTGACAAGAGAAGCCAACAGTTTAATTTCTCCAAACCACAAGTATGAGATGTATTAACTTCTCAAAGATTGGACCAAATCTGCAAAATAGAGAAAACCACAAGGCCGATTTCTGTAATTTACTCAAGAATTCTTAGCACTAGAGTAAAACGCAGATTATACTCTTGGCTTTCATCATGTTCAAAAAAAAATCCACTAATGAGCTTCTGCAATTCGTGAATGTCCATCAATAAACCCGCAACTCTGAAGTTTGAAGTTTCCGTTTCTTCAGTTTGGTTCTCCTATTGAATGAGATAGTTGATTATTTCAAGGTAATTTTGCTACGTACCCGCTCGATTTTTTTTTTTTGTTTCACTCAATTACTGGGTTTTTTGTATAGATGTTATCCTGTCGGTTACATATTTTGATTTGAAGGCATTAAAAGTTTCTTTCCTTCCACAATTCACTTTTTTTCAAAACTAAATCCGTTAATGGTTTTTGTTATACAATATTGGCATCCATAACCAGTCTCCGGTGGGTAAGACTGTAAGAAGGTGAGGTATTGATATGGGTGATTTTTGGTAGGTCGAAAAAAAAAATCAAATTCGGTATGATGATGATGCGTATAACAAACTTGGAAACAACCGCGTTCCCCCGATTATTGAGTTTTGCCCCTGCCCGCTTCTACACTGCCTTCGCCTTTGCAAGGAGGCCTAGACGTCGAAACTCATTCCTCTTCACAACCAGTTGCTCAACTGATGTGTCAATCACCATTGCCACTGATCACAATTACGGCAATAAACAAGTTATCAGTGTCACTCAAACCCTATACGACTACTTGCTCACCAACGTTAGAGAACCACCCGTAATAACCTCTCTCTCATCTCCCACTATTCCAACAAAACTTATTATATATATATCACTTCCACTTGCAAGAAAAAAAAACTAAACAAACGATTTTTTTTTTTTTTGCTTTACAGATTCTTCGACAGCTTAGAGAGGAGACTGCAACAATGCGTGGGAGTCAAATGCAGGTATCCCCTGATCAAGCGCAACTACTTGCAATGCTTGTCCAGATTCTTGGGGCTAACAGATGCATTGAAGTTGGGGTCTATACCGTAAGCAGTTTCATTTTTTTTTTTTAAAAATTATTTTAACTCTCCTCCTTTTGGCCTCTAATCTAATGTTGTACGTAGGGATACTCATCATTGGCTGTTGCATTAGTCCTACCAGAATCAGGAATCCTAGTTGCTTGTGAGAGGGACATCAACTCGCTCCAAGTTGCAAAAAAGTATTATCAACAAGCCGGAGTTTCCCACAAGGTAATCTTTCTTTTTTCTATATTTCCTTTCCTTTCCTAACATATGGAGTATTTATGTATTATATTAGGTGGATGTAAGACACGGATTAGCTGTCGATACCCTAAACTCAATGCTAGAGAATGGGGAGGGTTGTAGCTATGATTTTGCTTTTGTTGATGCTGAGAAAAGAATGTATCAAGAATACTTTGAGTTGCTGCTTAAATTGGTTAGCAACATAAACTCTCACTCTCTTTAAGTTTATTTATAGCTTCACATTGTCTTAAGTTTTATATGTTGATTTTGTAGGTGAGAGTAGGTGGTGTTATAGTAATTGATAATGTGCTTTGGCATGGAAAACTTGCTGATCCCATGGTAATGGTTTTCCTTATTATACATAAAGTATAAACACAAGCATCATGACTATAAGTTTGATGTTTAGAAATCTTATGCTATGTTCCTTCTTTAATTGTGTACAGGTTAATGATAAGAAAACAGAGAGCATAAGAAGTTTCAACAAAGCTTTAATGGACGATGAGCGTGTTACCATTAGTATGGTATGATGTCATACAAAAATAAAATGCAGCATTTGACTTGCTTTATACTTCATTAGTGCAAACTTTGGGACTAATATTTTTGTTTGGGGTTTTGTTTTTAAGGTGCCAGTTGGTGATGGCATGACAATATGTCGCAAGAGATGATTTCTTTGCTTCAAGAAACAATTATCGAATCAGAAAAGACATATCCACAGTAGACTAATGTGTTTCAGATTAAGATTTAAAAAACATGCCTCATTTTTGTAATTTGTAGACTGGTATATTGGTTATTTTATTCCTTCTAGTTCATGAAATGATGAGATCATAAGTTCCCTACTGGAAGTACAATCTGACTGAAAAGGGGAAAAAAATGTAAAGATCAAAAGGAATATATGAATGTAATATATGGAGTTAAATTGATGTAATATGAATATCTACCTTCAGGGGTCATTATGAACACTGTGAAGTAAAACCTGAGCATGCTGTAAAAGAGCATTGATTTCCTCATTTGAAGCATCAAGGAGGCGAAGTTCTTTGATTTCCTCTTGCCATTTTTCCATCTGTTCCTTGTGTATTCTGTGGGCATGAATGAGGTTTCATTATAAGCATACAACAACTGTAAATGTTTACATAAACTTCATTTAAATGTTCCAACTCACGCTATCATCCGTTCTTCAAATTCAGTAGTCAATTCTCTCAGGAATGATTTCCCAGATTCAAGAAGTTCAGACACCTTTGTAAAACAATCAAACCCAGCTTAAAAAAAGTTAATTCATACATTCAAGAATGTGTAATGTGGTTATAACATTTTAGTGATGATTAATCTTTGATATGGTTACCTGCTGAGTAAATTGATCAATCTTTTCAAGAATTTGGTTCATAGAAACCTCCATGTGTTCAGATACAGGAGGATTTGTCTCTGTATCTTCTTCTGCAACCTCTACTATTGCTCCATTTACTACATCTGGTGATTCCTTCTCTTCAACCTGATGAGTGAATATCATAAAGTAGTACCCAAGAACAAATTATTAATCTTCTTTTGCTGTAAATAATGTAAATGATAAAAGTTAGGTTCCAAGAAGACATACAGATCTCATACGTTTCCTCATGGTTTCAGCCCTTTCCATATCCATTTGAAATGTGTTTGTCAAAGACTGGATAAAGAACAATCATAAACCATCAACCATGAGAAATCATGTCAACAAAAGGTAACAGTACAGCTTACACACATATGTATTTTCTAGTGTTTTTATTATAAAGGGAGAGGGGGATGTTTGGATGTGAACAGGTTTTTGCATCTAGGTGTAGATGCACAAATAAATACCACTTACATAAATTGCAAATCAAGTTGAATGAAAATACTTTGCTTCGACTTTTTTCTAGCTATATTATATAACATGGAAATGCAAAAGTACAAAAAAAAAAAATGCATATTGTTGATGGTTAAACCAAAATATACTCGTATTATTTACAAGGAATGTTGTTTTTCTCCCATTTGTCACTTTTATGGCTACAGAATACAAATGGAAACCAACATTTCTATCGACATCGCTGATCACAATTTCTGCTTCAGTAGATTCTACATACAAATCTACAAAAAGAACTTTACTTGGTCAAACATATTAATAGAATTATTCCTTCATACGGGGCTAGTTGCCCATTGAAAGGTGTCAGCTCAGAGAACGACTCTCATGGTTTTGTCTACAAATAACAAGATTGTACAACCATCAATTTTCTCTGTTTCCCTAATGAGATGTGCAAAAACGAAGGTCTACATGACAAAGAATGTTCTATAGCAGCATAATGTGAAGGTAAAAATGGAGATGAGCACAACCGAGCATGAAAGACTGACATCAACTGTGCAACCACATACACAAATTTCTCTCCAGAATCCAATCATGATAAGACTTAGAGGAGGTTAGGGAATCATTCTAAGAAAATTGGAAACCCTTATTTATTGGGGACCAAGTCTATCATGAAAGTACTTGCCAAATGACTCTATAATTAGTTGATCGGATTCCATTCAACACAAAGGCATACGTATTGTGCACTAGTTTGCGTACGTTCTTACACAAATCCTTTTCCGAATATATCGACAGCGATCCTTCTAATTGTAATCTTAAGAGCCCCACTCTAACAAAATTCCAACCGAAAAAACAAATCAGTATACATACACGTACACATCTGCACAATCTACATCAGAAGCAGATCATTACATCTCGAATGAGAGTGGCATATTACTTTTGAAATCGTTTGGATCTTCGTTCAACAATTAACGTCTGAGTCATCTCGAATTCATACCAGAAAAACTATATACGAGCATTAAATAGAACAGTGAACAAATAATAAGACAAAAATCACTAGACATTGGAAATCAACAATTCCGGTGAAGCACTAAACAGAACTAATGAACATATCATATACCAACGTACACATAATGCGAGTCACGATGCTTGATGCTTCATTGTCATTGGAAACCAACGATCAGATCATATACCAATTGAATGAGAATGACAAAAAGTAGGACATAAAACTTACCTTACAAAATAGAGAAGTTCAAAGGCTTGATTTCTGATTCGCTGGAGTGAAGTGGAGACGATGAATGAGCTCTTTTGAAATTTGCCAAACACACTCGTTACTTCCCGCGTTTCCACAATCCTGTTTGGGTTATATATAGAGGCGCTAAATGCGTGAAGCATTAGAGTATGCATTAATTTTATTTTTATTAATGTATATTTCTTTTTGTTATTAAGAAATTTTATTATTGTATTATAGTATTTCAATTATTTAATAGGACTATGTTTTTCTGAAAAAATTATCTAATTATAACATTTTAATATTCATTAGGATGTATTATAAAAATCTAGATAACTCTACCAATAAAAAATGTTTTTATTTTTGATAGCAACAATAATAAAAACGGGAAGGTATAATAGACAAATGTTGCTTTTAACCCTATAAAAAACTAATTATCTTCTTGTAAGTGGCAGTTTAAATTTATTTCTATATGTAAGTAATAATTTAATTACTGCAAGATAATCTTGTTTACAGTATATTTTAGATTTTTAATAAAAAAATTATAACATTTTAAACGACAATATGTTAATTCAGATATTATATATCTAAGGCTAACTAGAAAAAACACAATATTTTTTTTTTATCAATCCAAAATAACATTTTCTTTTAGCCACTTAATGTAAGAAAGTTATTAAATTGCTTTACGGAAATTTCATATGAAATAGCCAACGATTTTTTTTTATTGTATTAATAATTAAATGGTTAAACAGAAAAAATTTATAATGGAAAACTAATTATCTTCACTTTTTTTTTTCCATAAACCATTTTTTCTAAATAAATAATAATAATAATAATAAGTTTGAGCACGAAAAAAGAAAACCACAACCAATATTCTTTCTATTTTTCCAATTTGTTCTCATACAAAAAATGGAAACAATCTTATCATCACCCTAAAAAATGGACATGTATTACTTTTACAATAGTAGGATATAGATCCGGTAAAAAAGAAATATTTTAGAAGGATAAGAAGTGTATCATTTGTATGATTTTTGGTGAATTAACGCAATGAAACTTTATATAATACAAAAATAATACGATTTGCAAAAAAATTCCAAAAAAAAAACTTATCGATAATTCATTAAAGTGTTTGAAAAGTGAATCAAAACTTGATTCGATAAAAAAAATGAATCATCAAAGTTTTTTTGAGATTTTTTTTTATAAATCATGTTATTTTTATATCATCTAATGATTCACTTTGCTGGTTGATAAAAAAACATACAAATGATGCATTTCTTATTCTACCAAATATTTACTTTTATTTGATCTTGATTCTACAATAGTGTATTATATATTGTAATTGTAATTAGCCCTCACAATTAGTTCCAACACTTGGAATTTGGAAAATAGAAATACGTTTTTTTAGTAAGGTAATTACGTCAAGATGAAAATGGGTGGATTGAGTAATAAAGTAAAACGTTTTTGAAGGCAAAACGAGTTGGTTGGGAATGAATAATAATTAATCTAAGATTTCGTATATTTTATTATAACGATTTAAGATGTTTAAGTATTTGAATACACTTACTTTAAGCATATTATTATTTGACTCATTTCCATTGTAACCGATTTTGTGCTATTTCACCCGCTTAACCCATTATGAAATAAATAGAAACCAAAATAACTCATTATGATAAATGTCTGAAATGATCACCTCCATCATTACAAGGTTTATTATTATTATTATTATTATTATTATTTTTTACATTTTTCATGTCAATCACGAATCCAGTCATTTTTTTAATTGAATCATATGTTTCAAAAAACACAAACAGATATTTCCTGATCTCAGAACCGCTTCTCAACACTCATTCAGCAAAACTGTTGCAGCATTCAATATTCATACATACTAAAATACATGTTGTACCTATTTTATTGGTTCGAAAATATGAATCAGAGTAACTGCGGTAAACAATACTTTAACAATGAAAAAAGAATCTAAACCTAAATACTACATAAAAAACAAAACTCACTGAGCTGTGGTATCAGGGGTTAATAGGTCAATAGACATAGCAGAAGGTATTCTATGTCGCTTTAAGATATGAGAAGTAGCTGTTCTTGCCCTTTCATAATTCAAAACTATCACTCTCTCATCATCCAAATCCAACCTCACTTTCTCTTCTTTGCACTCTTGAACCAGTTGGCACAAATGCTTCAAGTTATCAACATCAACACCATTAACCTTCTTAACCTGCTCACAAAAACATGTTAAAAAAAGTTTTTCAACGAATGATTTAGTAAAAAGTCTAAAACACCCTTGGATAATAATAACATATACCTGTAAATCAGCAAGACGCTCATATCCAACATTGATATCATCCATCAAGACCTGAGATAAAATAACAAGCTCTTCTCCAGGCTTTTGAGGTAGCTCCCTTAATGCACGTTCACAAAGTCTACGTGGCGATGTATTATACCAGTCTTCTCCATGTTCATGAAGGTAAGGTTGACTCAATGGGATAAAAACCAAACCAGCAAATACAAAATAACTAGGAACTTTATCAAACTGGTGGATGGGTACAAGTGGCTTCAACTGCATAATGGATTATGGAAGACAGGAAGACATGTAATTAAAATGTAATTCTATTGTTTTCAAACAAGATTATTAAGATATGTAAAACTTACTGGACGAAGTGTAACTGTCAACTCAAGCTCTTCACCATTTCTCAATACTCTAATCACAGCAGTCTCGTTTGGTTTCTTCATTGACACCAGATGATCAAATGTTATTCGCTCCCGATTCCGGAAAGGAACTACAGAATTTTAAAACAAGGAAATTCATAAAGAAAATTATAGCAAATGTACGAAAGGAATGGGATATGGATTTTACCTGTTCCATCATTTGCTATAGGAACACCATCAAATGCAAGGACGATATCGTCTTTCTTTAACACCCTATACGCATCTGAAAGTGGGTTGATCTTACTCACAAGAACCCCGGTCAACTCAGGGCGCATGTTGAAATATTCACGAAGTTGAATGTTTTCAGTAGGCTGGCATGACAAGCCAAGAGAACAGAAACCGGAATAACTTCCACTAGCTTCAACACCATCAACAAAATGTTTTATCACAGGCACAGGAATTATGTAACTGCAAGATACAACACAATATGTCAAATATGGATACTCTATGAAATGAAAACTGAAAGAAAAGTTGAAAAGTATATGTAATTGGAACTCACCCTATATTCTCTGCTCCAGAGAGGTTTTGAAATGCCACTCCAGCAACCTTGTCACCCATGATTGCAGGCCCTCCACTATTTCCAGGATTTATGGCTGCATCTATCTGTATGGCTAACAGTTGAGTGGCTCCATGTACATACTGTGTAGGTTCAACTCTTGAGACTACCCCTTTTGTCACAGAGATGTTGTCGCCACCTGAAAACAGCTTTGGGGTTAACAACTTAATTTAATACAAGTATAAATATGGCCAACATGAGTAATCTATTTATTTACCTTGAGGATATCCAACAACAGCAACAGCTTCTTGCATAAATGGAATGTCTCCGAGCTCCAAGAACTTCATACCTTCCCAGAATTCCTCACTCTCAACAACAAGAATAGCAAGATCACATTCATGACCTACAGCTTTAACTTCTGCCCTATACTTGGTAGGAGAACCATGTTTTCTAACAAGTACAAATGTGTGATCAGCCACTACATGAGCATTTGTCACAATCCTCTTTCCAGATATAACAAATCCTACAGGTTTCGAGAAAAACTCAATTTCATGTTCAGTCCAAAATTTCAGATGGATGAAAATGCCAACGAAATCAATACGGAAACATATATCAGACGTACATTTAAGGGCCTGGGTAGACATATTATGCAATGAATTTATAGAAAAAAGAAACAGATAACAAGTTTGTAAAAATTACAAACCTGAACCCATGGATTCACGCTGGGACTTGTTTTGCCATGGAAGAAAGTAATTAGGGCTACTCGACACAGTAAATATCTTAACAACAGAATCAAGGGCGAGCTCTATTGCTGAATATGCGTCTATGGTATCCGCTATAGCGTTACTTCGGTCGTAATTCAGCTGCTCGACGGCAGCGGTGGAGGCCGAAGCGGCGGTGTTGAAGTATCTACATTGATTCACTTTAGAACTTGATGAAAAAGACCGAGGAGAAGAACATGCTCGTAGGTTTGGATGTAAGTTCGATAGATTGGGGATTGTATTGTAGCATCGGAATGAACGGAATGGATTAACAAAGGTCCCGGAGCAAGTCCGCCGCCGGACATGGCGGTTGTGGCACGAAGAGGAAGTAACCTGTCGAAGCGCGAGGCCGATTGGTCGGAGCATATCAAAGAAGTATAGTTTCGCTCCGAACAACCTCGTTGCTATACGCACTGCTTTCTTAGGTCAAATTATTTGTTTTTGGAGAAAATATTATTAATATTGTATTTCACAAATAAGTGAAGCGATTGAAGCATTTTTCAGTTTTTCACAAGTTTCTTAATAGTATATTTGAACAAAAATGTTTATAAATTATAATTATATATTATTATTGTTATTAAATATTTAACTAATTATATTTTGCATATTCTTTAAGTGGTCGTTTATGGAGCTATAGTATTTTTAGGATGTATTCAAGTATAGTTTATGATTATGCACTAATTCTCCTCGGATTACATCAACCTAACTGTGGCTTCATATTTCCTTGATTGATGGGGAACTTTTCTCTCTAAAGTCTATGTTGTATCTAATAGTCTAATAAGTCTACATTATCTTTATATGTTGTTTAAAATATATATTTTTATCAGTAAAAATAGAAACATTTTCGCCCCAAAAAAAGATGAAAGCATAAAGATTGCCATATGGTCCCCTCCATCCACCCTCGCCAAGTCGCACCCTTTTTTTGCATGATTTTTTTTAGTAACGGTCTTATCATTTATCAATACATTGTAGAGTATGCTGTATATTGATGTACAGTATGCTGTATGCATGTGTATATGATTGGAAAAATAAGAAAAATGATTTAAAAATATAACGAAGTTTCAAAAATATACAATTTTGTTTAATATACAAACTATTATTGAACTGACTATTGTAGATTTGTAGGTAACCATCAGGTTATCCAGTTTCTAAAATGTTCAAAAAATATCATTATTGTTTTTTTAGTACAAAAAATATCATCAAAATATATTATTTGTACACAGAATACCAACGAATTACACATGTGTTCAAATAGAACCTTGTGTTAACCGGACACTTTAAATAAATGGAAAATTGACTTAAAATTGTAACAAAATTTTCAAAATGTTCAAAAAATATTGCATTTTTGTTAACTTCGTTGTTGTCGGATTATGTAAAACACAGTTACCGGAGTTCATGCATCATCATATCAGTTCACAACAGTTGTGTAATTTTTTTCATCGCCTCATTCGATCGTTCTTATGGTAACATGAGAAATAAGTAGGTAATAACCTTAGTTAAACGTTTTTGCTTCCCAATCACATTATATGTCTCAAACCTAAAACATATATACGTTATACAGATAAACATATTATGCATTAAGGTTAGCCGTTCATTAGTGTTGTGGCACAAGAGAGATACAAAGGAGAAACATGTGTGACGTTATGTTATGAAAATTACTAAATGTGGATGTAGAGAGTATGAGTTGTGTTTAATTCTCCGGACCAGTGAGAGAAGAATGGTCAGGAATACTCAAACGTCATGTAGATGATTTGATGACGATTTATAGTCAAAGTAGAGAGAGAAGCTTCTGTGTTGGAGTGCTTGAACAACTTGCGTCCTAATTGATAGATTCTTAGTTATGTGTTTTTCTATGATTGTATTTAGATACAAACTGATCGAATGAGGTGATGAGTTTTATACAAACAATCCTATGTGTACATGCAACCCTAGCATTGGATCTATGTTTTTCACTATTAGATACACAACATTATGAACACATAATAAAACCCTAATCATGATTGCTATTTTCAAAATTAACCAAGAAGGTTAGATTACATACCTCTTGTTGTTATATTGTAATAACAACTTAAATCTTTAAACCCAAAGTCTTGAAAGCAAGCACCACAAGTGTAGTGCCTCTAATGGCTCACAAACACCAAGAGCAAATGGAGAAGGTATAAAGAGAGAGGAGAGGTATAAGAATTCGTCCTTAGATGCTCTAGGGATCAAGTGTACGAAATCCTAAGGTCTTAGGGGTCTTTATATAGGGTTGGGATTAGGGTTTTAGTCCTTATCCTTATCTAGTTACTTGCCCATCAAGCAACCATAAGATAAGCCTTGAAAATCCCTATCTCTTGGACCTTGAACGATTTTAAGGATATCCTTATCCTTGAATTCGTCCATCCTTCAACAAGGATAACCATTGCCCTATATTGCAACTATCACATAATTACAATTCAGCCCCTCTAGTTTAATTAATTACATTTGATCACAAAATTAATTCTTAATTAATTATTGACCAATATTAATTAAACAAATATGATTTCTCCTTTAATATATTATTCTTATAACATATTAATAAATCATAATAACCTCTTTCTCTATTATTTCTCCAGTCAAGTTGCTTTAGTGAAGGCAACCCAAAAGGACCATGCACCATTGGGTCAAGTACATACCAAAATAGTTATGGACTTAGACACTAATCCAACAGTCTCCCACTTGGATAAGTCTAACAACTATTCTGCGTATGACTTCAGATCCTGATCTGCAATCGTAGCTTTCCAAAACCGCTGTCAACTCTGATCCTATCAGATACGCGTGTCCTTAGATAATGGATCATATATTCCTCCATTCTAGATATCATATGAGATATGATTTCAAATCATTCTCTTTGTACTATATCCCGATTCCCGATTTATGACGACTGACTAATTGAACAAATCAAATTAGCCCTAGCCCGGCCGAGCTTTTACGTTTGTCATCACTAAACCATCGAAGGGCCCAAAGATATCGCTTTTATCCTATCTTTGGATAAAAGGAACGGATAAACTTTGATACAATGCTCGCCTGCACTCACGCACCGAATTACACACAACAATATGTTTTATGACACTAAGTTACTAGTGCGTTTACATATTATCAATGTGCAACCGATTCACAAGATACAACTCACACATCTCGGTTTCAAGAATATAAGATGTTATCGTCTCACCAATCACTCGTGATACAATCCATGGAGTGATCCAAGTGAGCGTGGGTTTAATCCAATGCTCAAATCATATTCATAAGCACTCATGAACGTTGCAACAACCATTTGCTTATGTCTAATACTCTTTTAGACAATCCACACACCAATTCACGACAGTCTTCATTCATCTACTTCCAACATATGAACGACTGTGGCCCGTTAGAATAATTCAATTATTCTTAATAAATTCAATTATTCTGGAAGTCAAAACATGCAAATGTGAAACACAAGAATAATACTAATCCCATATGGCCTCAAACCTTTGAGTATAAATAAAACACCTTTTATTTATCACCATATCGATTACTCATTATTTGTCGTTTCGGGTAATCAACTTCTTACTTGAATTACAACACTTGTCCCATGCTCCTAGCATGCACACAATGTTTACCTATGGTTTCTTACTTTGTGAAATAGACCAAATTGAACACATTTCCAATCATTCTCATTTCACAACTCCAAATCCTTTTTCATAAGTGTAAGAATATCAAATTCTTGTTACTTATAAAATATGCTAGATTCTAACATTTTATGCAATTATTCTTTCATAATGTCACTGTACCAAAGTCACAAAGACTATTGCCAATGATATTACAAAGTCTTTTATCGGGGATTGTTACAAGACAATTCCTTAGATATGATGTCTCTCACTCAAAGTACATTCCTTTGAACATCCTTTTGCATAAAAGTTTCTAATCTAGACATAGATTTACAATATTCAATTCCCAACATGGACACGCTTCCATATTTTCCATATGACAACTCATTCTTAATAGAATCTTTTCTATTCATGATAATGTCGATATTGTCCATCCAATATGGAAACATTTCCATATTTTCCAATACTATACTTCCAACTACTCACAAGCGACCAATCATCGTCGAACTTTGGATTGTCCTTTGATAGTTGCTTAATTATTTTAGTCAAAACCAATTCTAGTCCCTTTTCCCTCTAAATGCGCTCGACATTTGGAAAATTTTTGAATGGTCAAATATCAAAGCATTTGCAATCGATCCTATACCCGAAGTGTATGGGACACGACGCATAATGTTTTATTTGCTATGTTCTCAAAATTCGAATTGTGAAGAGGAATGCCGTAATCATAATCGAAATTTTAAGAACACACTATGTACCCTTGACTAAATTTATTAACATTTCTCAACCTAATCCTTTAGATTTGAAATGAAGCATAATATTTTCTCCCTTAATTATAGCAAAACAACTTTACAACCCTTACGACTTTGCAAGGTATAACTCTTGTTTTCTATAATTAATATTGCCAACTTGCAATACTTTCCAAAATAATCATACAATCATAACATTTATGCTCCCACTATCATGATGATTATTATAAAACATAACACTTATGCTCCCACTAGTTTCGACATGTATTCATAAACATCTTAACTTTCAGAAAAACAATACCTATTGAATTTCTTAAGTTCATGTTTTTAATACTTAATGCTTTGATAATCCTTTATCAAGGCTTCTTGAACTTATACACCTTTGCCTTAGATAGTTCATATGTGTGTGTAAACAATTGCCAAACCTCACAATTCAAATTATGGAAAGAGATACCGTAACCATAATCGAATTCGAGAATACAATTTTACAATCACTATCTTCTTAAAATCTTTCTTAGTGAAAGCATTTCCTCACAATCATTTTCATGAAGGAGGAAATCTTATGACACTTAGATTTAAACGGTGTATGTGTTCCTATCCATGTGAATTTGTTAAAACCAAAGTTTACGACAAATTCAAACTCATATGGACCGAACTTTCTTAATCTTTGTCACACCCCAAAACCGAGAACGGCGGAAACGTTCTGGGGCGGAGGACGTCATGTATAATATCAACAACAATGTAAAGTAGTAAACAAGCAACAACATCATCCATTGCATTAATAAAATAATTATTATACAATTGTATTCTGTCAAATTTTGATAAACACTAAAGCATAAATCAAAATGAAAGATAAGTCTTGAACAAGCTCCATCTTCCTTTCTCCTTGCATCGGTACCTGTCTATGATGACATGAAGATACAAGTAATTTTGAAAGCGAGTATCAGCTTTAAAGCTGGTGAATTCATAAGTATATAAGTGTCATTGCCTTGTTTGTGAAAATCTGTTATGATGGCCATGTAAACCTTTAAATGAGAATGTTGAGGTAAGTATGAAATCCCTAGAAAAACCCTTATTTTCTATAAGTATGAAATGTAGTCTTCTACCAAGACCCGAATGTTCTATTTGTAAAATGATAATTTTTCCTGTGAAATGACTAGTACTAAAAGTGCTTAGTCTAACTCATCGGTTATGTGAATGTATCACAAAATAAAGTAATAGGAAATACGTAATAAAGTAAATGTTAGCCGGAGGTACTGGTGCTAACATGTACTAGTACTAAAAGTGCTTAGTCTAACCCATCGCTTATGTGAATATATCACAAAATAAAGTAATAGGAAATATGTAATAAAGTAAATGTTAGCCGGAGGTACTGGTGCTAACATGTACTAGTACTAAAAGTGCTTAGTCTAACTCATCGCTTATGTGAATATATCACAAAATAAAGTAAATAGGAAAATATAACCATGAAAGTATTACTCTTGGGTTACCCGGGGATAACACAACATCGCTGAAGCGAAAGATATAACCTAATGAACATCCGAAGATTGTTCAATTTAACCTCTGTGACGAACAGTAGATTCCAGGAATGGTTAGTCCCGTAACTGACTTTACATCGATGTAGTCGAACTAAATAACCTAATGAACATCCGAAGATTGTCCAATTAACCTCTATGGCGAACAGTAGGTTCCAGGAATGGTTAGTCCCGTAACTGTCTCCTAATATATGTAATAACAACCCAATGAACATCCTAAGATTGTCCAATTAACCTCTGTGGCGAACAGTAGGTTCCAGGAATGGTTAGTCCCATAACTGACTCTACCTTGCTATAAGCGAAATAGATAACCTAATGAACATCCGAAGATTGTCCAATTAACCTTTGTAGCGAACAATAGGTTCCAGGAATGGTTAGTCCCGTAACTGACTCCCGTTGAACTGGGATGGGCAGGACGATTTATTGAAGGTACTAATAATTCATCCTAACGAACCGAGGTTCAGATATTCATGTAAGTATACACAGGTCGATGTATCTACGTAAAGGTATTCATATAATGTGTTCATGTAAGCGTGTTCATGTATCATGTAAGCATATGTAAAGGTACTCATGTATCATGTAATGTATTAGTAAAGACTCATGAATGAACTGACTCTTGTGTGATTCCTTGTAATGGAAGTAATGTTTGATATCTTCAAATTATCCCTATGATAATTTACTGTAATATAACTGGTTGATCATGTAGGTTTATACACTCTTACTACTCAAGGGTGTGGGAAACTAAATGAAAGATGTAAACTATAACATCAATACATATATGGGAATATAAGCGTATATGCATAGTTTAGTTCAAGAATGTAAAAATGGTTTTGTAAGACCTCTTATGGGTTTTGAACAACAATTAACAATGACTTGATGTCATTTTAATAAACATTTCAAAGGTAAAACATTTGGTAACAATGTGTTTTTAAGATGTAAAACCATTTCATGCATCACATTTTGTAGCATGTGAAATCCGTTAAATGACAAACATAGTTATAAAATACATATCATGATTCAATAACATGTTTGTTTCTACTTGTATTCCCCCCCCCCCATTAAAGCATTTAAAATCATTTAAAATATTGATTAGGGGTATGAACTCACTTGATTGAAGTGGTTGATTTGAAATAGTCTAGAGAAGAATCGAGCAGAACTTTGACAGGAAGAGTTGAAAGCGCAGGAAAATCTCGGAATACTCGGGAATCTCGGAAATCTCGGGAACACAAAACCTTCCTTTGGGACTTGAAGGTGAAAACCGGGGCTTTGAGAGGGTCTCGGGGGCTTAAACGTAGAGTTTCGACGCGAGAAAGAAGGGAACTGAGCAATGGAACTCGGAGCCCTTGAAATCTATTTATAGGGGCATTTTTGGGGTGTGCCACGTCGTGGCAAGTGATGGCCACGTCGTGGGGAATCAAACCTATCCTCTTCCATTGATTGGACGCCCTCAGTCACTTTCCGGGTCGCGGCAAGCTTGTGCCACGTCGTGG
This sequence comes from Lactuca sativa, assembly GCF_002870075.4. Classification (NCBI taxonomy): domain Eukaryota; kingdom Viridiplantae; phylum Streptophyta; class Magnoliopsida; order Asterales; family Asteraceae; genus Lactuca; species Lactuca sativa. The sequence continues at coordinate 202,021,294 of NC_056624.2, forward strand.
GGGCCTGACAGCCTCGGATTTTGGACCTCGAACTTGTAAAATCCATAACTTTCGCATACGAGCTCTGTTTTCGACGTTCTTTATATGCACGCGTAGCTAAAAACATGATCTACAACTTTCGTTTAGACTTCATCGGCAAATTCTGACTTTATTTTTAATTATTTATTTTTAACGGGCCGGGACACGAAAAGTCCGTTAAAATTCCATAACTTCTTCATCCGATGTCCGTTTTCGTCAGACTTTTCGCCATTGCGCTACTAATGTTGAGACCTTAGATTCTCATTTAGGTTGTTTTGGTCAAAAGTATCTCGAGCTCTATTTCGAGTTTTTAGCTGTCTACTGCTATACCCGAATCTTGGAAAAATCATAACTTCCTCATACGAAGTCAGATTTGGACGTTCATTTTATGTACGCTCACGGTTTGAGGTTATCTATAACTTGTATTTAGATACTTAAGGCTAAAAACTATTGTATTGAAACTTCGCGTTTTTCGTTTATTCGGTGTTGCCGGTTTTGCCGAGAATCTTCGGTTGGTCATAACTTCTTCGTTATAACTCGGATTTTAGGGTTCTTTATATGTACGAAAACCTTGATACGATTCCTACTACTTTATTTAACCCAAATAAGATTTTAGGAAAGTTATATTTTGACCTAAATTTGATTGGTTTTACATTACATTGTCTCGAAATATCGGGTTGTCACAATCTTGATTTCTTGCCTTATGGTAGCACAGCTGCCCACCATGTCTTCCAAGTAGTTAAGCAGCTCACCCTTTCCTATCAATGTACCTTTCATTGATTAAGGTGCTTTGCCTTTTATGCGTCCAAAATGAGAACTTATAGGACTCACATGCATAATTAACTCGATTGGATTGGCATAGAAACAAAATAATGTCATCACGATAGGTTGTAAACCTCAACTCGTGTGCTAGTGATGATTGATAAGGTTTATTTGATTTGTTCTTGAAACCTTTCAAGACCATTAAGACTCCCACTGACTCCTTGACATATAAGATTCTCTTGTCAATAACCATTTGTTGACAAACAAATATTCAAGAGTTAGTGTAGCTTTTATCAAAACACTTCATAAATTGGTCCTAGTTGGTCTTTGTCTTATCCAAGACATCACAACTTACCACATTTAATGAATGTTATAAACCTTCTTAATACTTTTCCACTCAATGTCACAATCTTAACTTTAAGACTTGTTTTGGAATGAAGTATGATTGACTTTTTGATTTAACCATTTCTTCAATTCTTGATTCCTCTTCTTAGACATACAATTGTACTAAGACTCATTTAGAGGATCAATTGAGATATGGTTCTTAATCATTAAGACCTATCATAAAGCATAAAAGGTACTCTCCCATCTTCTTAGAATGGATAAACTTTTATCTTTCTGCCTACTTGATTCTTCTTATTCGTTCTGCTTATTGATTTAAAACCTTTTCAATCAATTCATAATCACACTTAATCTTGTAAGCATAATCATATTTACTAAACCTTTAGTAAATCATGACGAATATCATTGTTACTCTTATGGTGGACTTGATCAACACGCAACTTTATGTATTCGATCTCCAAGTCCTTCACTTGACACTTTGTCAATGAATTAGTCTAATTTCCAAATGTGAAATTTCTCATTCATCGTGCAACCAAGTTGCATGATTCCAAGTTTCTGTCCAATTGAAACTTGGGCGATGAGAAACTCTCCCTATTTGGTAAATTATCGACTTTTCCATAAACACCATAAATAAGAATCATATCCATTTGTTGTAGAAATATGCAAACATCAATTTTCATAGCGATTTCATTGCAAGGAAACAAATAAATAAATAAATAAATAAGTCAAACGAAAATTTACTTTATTTATAAAAGCAGCGGAAAACATTTGTCCTTACAATGCAAAATCCATTGAAAACTATGTATTTCAAAAGAAAAATTTCTAACAACTCTATCATAACTATCTAATCTTCAAGTCCATGCGATCAAGATCCATTCCTTGTGATTAGATTCATCTTGCTCTTTCACCAAGCTTCATTTCTTTTCACCGATCCTGTAAAACATTCAAATGCAATCTTATCACATTATGTATTAAGAATTAATGAATAGGAACTTAATGGAGTTAGATAGTGGATTTTACCTGAAGTGTAGCCATACTCTTTGACTCTCCCATCCTCTGGACTCTTCAGGCTCTTTGGGCAGACTTGTATCCAACGCCCTTTCTTTTGGCAGTAAATGCAGGTCGGTTCTCCTAGAACGTCCTGGGAAGCATGGTCGGTTGACTTTTCCAACAAATACGCTCCATTGCTTCGCCAAATCATTTCTGATTCAGCAGCAATGAGCATGTAAGTTAGGTCATTGAGGTTGTCGTCATGATCCATCATATAATACTCTATTTTGAACTCATTATATGATTCAGGAAGTGACTGCAAAACCCAATTCACAGCCAACTCATCTGGGAATGACACACCCAACATTATCAACCTATCAATGTGTGATTTCATTCCTAGAACGTGGGCACACACGGGTTTACCATCTTCATGTTTCATTTCCAATAGGGCTTTAGTGATATTGAACCTTTCAATTCTTCGATCTTGTGGGTTGGGGAGAACAATAGGAGGAGGAGGAGGAAGTGAAGCATGATTTCTCGTTCGTCGATTGAATCGTGGAATACCATCTTCATGTGGAATGCTTGTTCCTCGGTATTTGGGAAGACCATAGTTGTCGAACTTTGACATCTACAAAACGGGAGAAAAACAAATTCAAGTTAGTTGATTGATTGAGTCCTTAACAAATCACCCAAATAAGATACTAAGGCTAGGACCCAACACAATATTCTACAACTCGTGAGAGGGATGCCGTAACCCAAATTGTAGAATATTTGAAGGTAAGTGAATGACGATTCACTAATTTCCACCACGAAAAAATGAAAAAGAATTTAAGTTTTAAATCTATGAAAACTCCTAGATCCTTTGAGATTCATTGAACGCTTCAACGACATGTTTAAATCTCGATATGCCCCTCTTGTTTGTGACTGGGATGCCGAGGATCACAAAGCGGGTGTGAATAACCATGCAAACTTACATGGTGCCCTCACATGTTACAGTCACCTATTCGATGTGCCGGTAAACCACACACGCTCCACCGAACTATGATAAACATTGAGTCACCCTTTGCTACCTTTGCTTAGAACCATTTAGTGTGCCGGTAAACCACACACGCTCCACTAACATCTTCGCAAGGGCACAAAGTGTAATTTCATGGAATTGCATCAATTCACTTTTGCCTAAGTAACTAAGATTGGGAATTTTATGAAAACATTTAGTTACTTTTATACTTCATTATACTTATAATGAAAGTTTTCGTCCTATCCTACCCGTTCGGCTAACGACCCTCCACTAGTCAAGAGTGCAGTGGGAAAGAGTGGATACCCATTCAATCGCCATTTTATAGGCAATTTCCTTAAACACCCCCTATAGACCAGCTTCGTGAATGAGGCCTACTAACGGTAAGACTAGCATTTAGTTATACATATATAAGGGTGTATTTTATACTTTTAAAATACTAGGTGGTCAAATATAACAATTATACTTTTAATTGTAAACCAAAACTTTTATGGATTTATTAAACTTCTTTTAATTATACACCTTAATTAATTAATAAAACCATAAGGGTGTGATTTGAACTTTTCAAAACAATACTAGTATTTTAGAATTTAACATTCCTAAATTAAACTTTTAATCAACTTTTAAATTCCAAAACTTGAGGGAAAGTTTTGAAACATTTCAAAACATTTGGGTTTAGAATTTAAATATGCATCAAAATTAAACTTTTAATCAAAATTTAAATTCCAAAACTTGAGGGCAAGTTTTGAAACTTTTCAAAACAATTTAGTTCTAATCTCTCTTAAATTTTTTGAATTTATGACATGTAAATTAAAATTTTAAATATTAAAACTCTTGATTTAATATTCATCTTGAATTAGACTATTAATTTAATTATTAAATCATAAGGGATTATCTAACTCATGAGGATAATTACCATTTATACATTTTAGATATCCTAATCCCTTAATTATCTCTCTAGATTTCGAAATTATGGTTAGGATAATGCAAAATCTATAATTACCATATATAACAATTAGAGGATAATTACAAGATATGGGATAATCCAAATCCCTAAAATTTAGGACCTTATCTTGGGGAGGAGGCCAAATTTCGAGAATCAAGGGATTAAAACAAACCCTAGATTTCGAAATTTAAGGGTTTAAGGAAAGGATTTGAAGATCTTATTCAAACTCTTGCAAATTAGGGTTTGCAAACCCTAATATCGAAAAGCCCTAGCCTCCTAGGGTTTATTGGCAATAAACCCTAATATGTCAAGTTCATACAATTGAATAAACTAATTGAAAACAAGTTAACTAAAGGCTCTGATACCACTGATGGGTTTTATACAAACAATCCTATGTGTACATGCAACCCTAGCATTGGATCTATGTTTTTCACTATTAGATACACAACATTATGAACACATAATAAAACCCTAATCATGATTGCTATTTTCGAAATTAACCAAGAAGGTTAGATTACATACCTCTTGTTGTTATATTGTAATTGTTGGATTACTGTCTAAGTCCATAACTATTTTGGTATGTACTTGACCCGATGGTGCATGGTCCTTTGGGGTTGCCTTCACCAAAGCAACTTGATAGGATGAATTATGGAGAGAAAGGATTAAATATGATTTGTTAATATATTATGAGAATAATATATTAAAGGAAAAATCATATTGGTTAATTAATATTAGTCAAGAATTAATTAGTAATTAGTTTTGTGACTAAAAGAGATTAATTAAACTCAAGGGCTTGATTAAAGGAGTCTATGGGTTGCTTAGGGCTTAAGCAACCAAATTAGGGTTTCCTTGTTAGATAAACCTAATAGCCTCACTATATAAAGAACCATTAAGGCTCAAAAACGTGGGAAACTTCTTTTCTAGGGTTAGAACACGTTTTGGGCAGCCTCCATCCTCTCTCCTCTTCATCCTCTTGCTTATGGTGTTTGTGAGCCATTATAGGAGTGACACTTGTGACTCTAATCCTTCCAAAGTCAATTCAAGGAGGAATTGGGATTGTTATTGCTACATAACAATCAAGGTAATATCATAAACCTAATTATATGTTAATATTGATTTCCATATGCTAGAATTAGGGTTTGTAGTCTTGGATTCAAAGCATGTACAATAGAGAAACCTAGATCCAAGCATTAGGGTTTGTATGAGCACATAGGATGTCTTATGACCAAAACCCATCAGTAATAACAACTTAAATCTTTAAACCCAAAGTCTTGAAAGCAAGCACCACAAGTGTAGTGCCTCTAATGGCTCACAAACACCAAGAGCAAATGGAGAAGGTATAAAGAGAGAGGAGAGGTATAAGAATTCGTCCTTAGATGCTCTAGGGATCAAGTGTACGAAATCCTAAGGTCTTAGGGGTCTTTATATAGGGTTGGGATTAGGGTTTTAGTCCTTATCCTTATCTAGTTACTTGCCCATCAAGCAACCATAAGATAAGCCTTGAAAATCCCTATCTCTTGGACCTTGAACGATTTTAAGGATATCCTTATCCTTGAATTCGTCCATCCTTCAACAAGGATAACCATTGCCCTATATTGCAACTATCACATAATTACAATTCAGCCCCTCTAGTTTAATTAATTACATTTGATCACAAAATTAATTCTTAATTAATTATTGACCAATATTAATTAAACAAATATGATTTCTCCTTTAATATATTATTCTTATAACATATTAATAAATCATAATAACCTCTTTCTCTATTATTTCTCCAGTCAAGTTGCTTTAGTGAAGGCAACCCAAAAGGACCATGCACCATCGGGTCAAGTACATACCAAAATAGTTATGGACTTAGACACTAATCCAACATGAGGGAATGAAAGAGAGTACGGAACTGGTGTGAACTGGAAACTTCAATGGTATTTTTTGTACTAAAATGTGTACTTTGTTGATATTTTGTATATAAACGATATACTTCAATGATATTTTTGTACTAAAAAACAATTATATTTTTTGAATATTTTGGAAACTTCGTTACCTTTTTAAGTTATTTTTCTGTTTACTTGAGGTAACCGGTTACCACAATTTGAACATATGTATATTTCGTTGGTATTTTGTGTACAAAAATATACTTTAATAGTATTTTGTATACTAAAAAAAGACAATGGTCTTCTTTTTTGTATATTTTTGGAACTTCATTACCTTTTTAAGTCATTTTTCCTAAAAAAATATTTATAGTGTTTGTAATGGAAAAACTATTTTTAGTCTTTGTAATGGAAACTTCGTTACCTTTTTAAGTTATTTTTCTATTTACTTGAGGTAACCGGTTACCACAATGTTTTATTTGAACAGACGTGTATTTTGTGTATAAAAAAATATACTTTAATGGTACTTTATATACTAAAGAAAAAAACAAGAGTAAATTACATGAATGGTCCCTATGGTTTAGGGTAATTTGCATGTTTGGTCCCTAACTTATTTTTTTAACTCGGAAGGTCTCTACCATTTGTTTTTGTTACGCGCTTGGTCCTTGTCTTACCTAAAAATATTATTGTTTCCTTGATTTTTTAATTTATTTAAATAAACACACCCCCAACCCCACCCCTCACCTTACCTTACCTATCCCACAATTTTTCACTATTTAAATAATAGTCTTTTTAGGTAAGACATGGATCAAGCGCGTAACAAAAACAAATAGTAGGGACTAAGCGCGTAACAAAAACAAACAGTAGGGACCTTCCGAGTTAAAAAAAATAAGTTAGAGACTAAGCACACAAATTAACCCAAACCGTAGGGACCCTTCGTGTAATTTACTCAAAAAACAATGGTCTTTTTTATACCTTTTTGGAGCTTTGTTAAATTTTTAAGTCATTTTTCCTAAAAAAATATTTGTAGCGTTTGTAATGGAAAAACTATATAAATATAAAATTTTGGTATTGTAATACATACCATTCAAAACATTTATCACTATAGTAGACATTTTTTTATCAAAAAACTTGGACCCACCACACTTCTTTGACTCTTTCAAAAATTTAGAGGAAAGATGAGGCATCAATCTTTGATCACAAGAAGATAGAAAAAGAAGGGTTGGAATGAGATATCTAGGACATCTACTCCTTCCTTTGTTTAAGAAAGATTTATATTTTCGGTATGTCTATAAATTTTAGGTCTACCATTTTATAGGATGATTTACGTAAAGATAAGAGTATGCAATTACATACCTCTCTAACTTTCAAGTTCGGTTTTCTTCCCTGCCTTTAGAATATTTTAGTAGAGTCTTTGGAACTCTAAGAGCCCAACCAGAAGGAGTACCCAGGTCGGAGTTTTGTCCGTGCCATTTCCCGGTTTTCGCAAAAATATTTGTAAGTTAAGCTTCACTTATTTTATTTCAAGTGTAACTTATATTTTAGTTCACAATTGTTATTATGAACTTATAAATAAGTTTTATCAGTAATTTCAAGTAAAAATATTGATTGATCTACTTACAGGAGAGAATGATCACTTTGGTTTGGTTGTTAGATTTCAGAAAAGCTATATGCTGAAATGATCTTGCCTCCCAACTGTCCTGTTTGGCTGATCTTTAGTAGACATTGCGATTGATGTGGAATCTAAACTTAAGTAATTATAATCACTAGGATTATGAAACTAGACTAAGGCTTAGTACTTTATGCGTCTAGGTCTTTTTGAAAGTGTGAAGCGGAGCGCTGCTGATATCAATAGTTACCCAATTTTATCAAGTGAGTACATAATTACTTTCAACTTACACATATATACAAGTATTCTAAATGCTTAAATACTATGTGTGTTGTTTTGTTGAATTTAATATATTTGTACAATATAGTATGATGGTTACTTGATCTAATCGTATATGATAGTTAATAATATGATTGGGTAGTAAAGGAATGTGTGAAATAATAAATAATAACATGTGATAAGGCTGTGTGAGATAGTAGATGTGATATGTTAGTGGGTTTTGTGCAAAATAACAAGTCGTGGCTTGTCGTGCCTATCCAAAGTATTATTGTATTGTCGTGTCTATCCAAAGTGCTATTGTACTGACATGTTATTATTGTTCTGTCGTGATTACCCAAAGTACTATCGTACTGCTGTGTCTAAACACTTAGGTAAATATAGATGACTGTTGTCAAAGATCATTTAGAAAAGATTTCTCAAGATCATCATTCTAGGATTATGAAGTGAGAACAACGAGAATGAGGTAACAAAGTTATTTAAATGTTGACGTTTGTATAATTAAAGATTATAATATTGTGTGTTGAAAGCCCTATGTGCTTACCAGGTTTAACAACATGATCCATTCAGTTTCTTTGCATACAAATGTATTGATAGATAATATAATTATTTGCTGAGAGATTTAATAAGTTCGTAGGCTACAATAATATTGATGTAAGACATGTTTATGCTTATGTTTTGTATCACTTATGACATCCCAAAGTTTTTAATAATCAATGAAAAATATTTTCTTCGGACACATTTTTTATGGGACAAATTTCATATTTATAAAGATCAATTTGATTTAAAATATCCATAAATAAAAGTTTTAAAAAGACCGTAAATTTGGGGATGTCACATTGTAGAAAAGCAATATCAAGAGAAATATTACAAAATCCAAACTACGTTATTTAAGGTCTTGGTTTTGAGCTGGTTGAATTGAAAGACGGTTAAGTAGATACACATAGGTTACCTAATGTCTAATTTGGAGTTAAGTAAGGACACTTCAAATGAAAAGTTTGGTTGAGGTTAGCATGTCAAGGTGGAGATTGTAGATTAAATGGTGATAATAATGCTAAATCTGGGTCGAATTTGTAACTAAGTTTTTTAAAGCTTTTAAGGGCTTTTAACATGGATTTTAGAAAAAGAAAAACTTCATTCGAGAATATGACATTAGAATTTCTATTTTAAATAAATAAGACTACAAGGTATGAGCTTGTTGAGGGTGGATGTTATAACATTCAAACTTTGTCGCCTCACACTCCAACATGTTATAATATAAAATGTGGGTGGTGTTCTCATGTTATAACATGGTGTTTGAGAGAGAGAGAGAGAGAGAGAGAGAGAGAGAGAGAGAGAGAGAGAGAGAGAGAGAGAGAGAGAGAGAGAGAGATGTTCGCATGTTATTACATGATGTGTGTGTGTGAGAGAGAGAGAGAGAGAAAGAGTACTCCCGTTTTCAATATGTTATAACGCCAACACCTTTACCATAAAATAAGAGTGAAACGGTGCTCATAGTATTATAACATTGGTATGACATCCCATATATGATCTCAACACTTTTTAACTGGCTCATACCCAATAGCCTAATAAAAATCATAATTCAAGAGTTGCTTAAAATAGATTTTATAAGCTTTTAGCTTTTAACTTCTATGTAATTTTACACGTTTAAAAATTTATTTATACCAAATCTTTTTATACAAATGAAAAATATTGTCTTCCAACTACTTCAAGCTAATTTTGCCAAAGTACTCCTACTCCGTTAATGAGATTAATCAATAACCATTTTCTTGTCTCAAAATTGTTCTAAATTGAGTAAATTCTTCGTAGTTATAGTTCGGTTTGGCTTTTGCAAAGAACTTGTTTAAATCTAACAATGACATCGACGAAAAAAAACCTATTTACTAAGAAACTAAATTAAATTAAATTAAGTTTGCAAGAAAGTCATAATTGATTTCTCCCAAGAACCATTTTAAATCTAACCCCTCAAAAGTCTCGTCTTGAAAAAACAAACTTTTCAAGATCCAATATCCATACCCTTCTTTTCTACCCTAACTACGTTTGACTATTAACTAAACACCCTCATACCTATACAAACCTTCCCCTTCCTCTTCGCTCTTCTTTTATACGTACGATCTAACTTATCTCCTACAAACAAAACAATAGTTTACGTTTTTGCTTAGCCATAACAATCGTATAACTCATTCAAGAACTCTTGGGTAATCTTACCTCATCTTGTTTGAAAACCCATCATTTTCCGGAATTACTAATTTTTGTTTGTATATTTGGATATTCAGCCACGCGACATAGCACAAAAAACTAGTGGTGGCCGAATATATAACCTGTAAAAATGGCGTCGTCTTCGAATTCGCCATGTGCGGCGTGCAAGTTCCTGAGACGAAAATGCCAACCGGAGTGTGTATTTGCACCCTACTTTCCGGCGGACCAGCCGCAGAAGTTTGCGAATGTTCACAAGGTGTTCGGAGCAAGCAACGTGACGAAGCTTCTGAATGAACTGCACCCTCACCAACGCGAGGATGCGGTGAACACGCTGGCTTATGAGGCCGACATGCGCCTCCGTGATCCGGTCTATGGGTGTGTCGGAGTTATCTCCCTGCTCCAACACCAACTCCGGCAGCTTCAGATGGATCTAACCTCCGCCAAATCGGAGCTGTCCAAGTACCAGAACCACCATCTTTGTCATATGAATGGTGCAGCCACCCACGGACTCATTGCTCCGGCAGCTACCACAACCCACCACCACCATCATGACTTGGGGATCAACTTGATTAATGTCGACGATAATGATGTTATTAGTCAAGATCACCATTTGTACCACCACCCTGCAGAGTTCTTTCCCCCTAGGGATCATCAGCACACGGCGGCGATAAGGGGTTTAGATGTAAAATGTACTTATGATGCCACCGGCGGTCTTGGACAACACATGCAATATCAGCAACATAGGGCTGCCGGAAGTGGTAGCGATGATCGGAGAACACCCATTGATCCATCTTAAGGTTTTTTCAGCTTCTTCAAATATGAATCCAATTTACATAATACTCCATATATATATATATATATATATATATATATATATATATATATATATATATATATATATATATATATACTTTGATTAATATCCAATCATCTATTATAACGTTTTACACATAATTCCTTTTAGCTCTTAGTTTTGTTATTATAATATTTTTAAACCCAATAATTCATTTTAGCTCTTCAGTTTTGTTATAATATATAAACCCAAAGTGACCTAATTAATGACAAGAAAATGAGAATCCATGTCTCTGGTTGAAGTCGTGTGCATTATTTTCTTTGCTCTTTAAGATTGTGATTTATCTTACTCATTTAAATTTAATTGGGAGTGAAGTCGTGTGCATTATTTTCTTTGCTTTTTAAGATTGTGATTTATCTTACTCATTTAATTGGGAGTGAAACCTCCAACCGTACATTATTTTCTTTGCTCAATGTTATACATTGAATTTTCTAGAATTTAATATATTGACACATCATCTTTCTACAATCCATATAATTATATCATTTTTTTTCCTACGATGCATTGAACTCTACAATATTACAAAATGTAATTTATAGTTTGTATTTAAGAATTAAAAACATTTTTTTTCATTAAATAGTTCAATAACCATTGAACTCCAAGTCCATTAAATGTTAAGCTGACATCTTACAATGATAAAGTTTTATCTGTTGAATGATACATACATTTGCTATTTTTTTTTTCGTACAATGAATTTGAACCGTATAAAGTTTAATATAATATTACAAAATGTAATTTACAGTTTATATTTAAGAATTAAAAACATTTTTTTCCATTTAAGAGTTCAATGACCATTGAACTCCAAGACCATTAAATGTTAAGCTAACATCTTACAACGATAAAGATTCATTCCCTATACTTGTCATCTAATTTAACTCATTGAATTCACCTTGTGGATGTTGTTAATTATATGGTATGTATGTATTTTTGTTCCAAATATATTAGATTGATAATAATAATAATAACTAGAAAAGTTCCCCCCCGCGTTGCGGGGTTAAAGGGTATTCCATTGTAAACAATGTTATTGATTAAGTAGTTAACACAAATTGTTAAGTTGTCATACATACAACATAGATTCTGCATGTAACTGCCATGCATTCAGGTCTTTCTCATCTCCATGCCTTCTCAAATTGTTGCTCTGGTCAACCTGAGACTTTGTAATACCAGTTTTGTGACGTAACAAAAATGAGATGATTTTACTTGCATGAAAAATGTTTCAGCTAAGAAATAAATTGTTCAATCAAATCAGCTTCATCCAGGTCAAAGTAACATACAAACCAAAGAAGGCTTTCAGCCGTTTATGTTCCCTGAATACAATTGACGACAAAAGCACCCAAAGTTAAAAATATTTATTCATGTATCATCTAAAACTTTGTTAACAAATAATGCATAATAAAATTAATATTAACAACAATTTGGGTTTAAAAGGTCACAAGCCCTAAGATTGAGAGAGGTTTAGGCAGGAGTACAAGTATAAGTAACCCCATAAGAATATAGGTCAGTATCACAGGGGTCTTGTATGTATAAACCAAATTTAAGACCAAAAGTTGACACACACACACAAAATATACAAATGCAATTCTGATGCTCCTTTGATATACCATGCCAGTGACTTAAAGCCTTATGAAAGGTGATTTTAAAGGCAAAATGTCATTTTTACATGAATTTTAACACCTAGTGATAAAGGGTTACCAAAGATGATTTGAGGGGCAAAAGCTGTCATTTTACGTAGATGCAACATTGTAGGGACATAAAGTGTGAACCAATGCAGTTTTAGGGGAAAAATGGTGAATTTAAGTGAGAAATAAACTCGAGGAAAAATATCTTTTATTTCATTACAGAAGTGTACGTCTTCAATATGTCAACTCGTATGTTGGATAGTTTTTGACACTTATTATGAATACTTGAAAATGTCGTAGGAACTTCACATGAAAATTTAGATATGTTTTATGTGGATATTATTGCGATGTATGGATGAGAATATTTGTGTAAATCACTTGAAAGCAACATACAAATGCTTTACACAATATGTGTTATTTTCAATTTGTAATATAAGATTGTTAATAGGTTGACACTTATACCCTTGCCTTATAAAAGCATGTAATTTACATCAAATGACAACATATTTTTGAAGTAAATTGCCATTTCATGTATATTACACCCGCAATTGGAGAATTTACATGTCGTTTTTACATGTAAGCATTGTTGTCCTAAATTTACATGTGCTGATGTGATTCTATAACGACAGATATGAATTCATATAAAAATGATAAGGTAGGTTACATTAATAAGAAAAAGTGTCAAATTATAAGATATTATTAAGTATCAATGGGAAAAATGATAGAAAAATCCTTTTAGGGACAAAATTGTAAGATGTTCCAATATTTCCCCTATAACATGATATAATACCAATAACATGATCATGCAATATGTAATTATGTTAAGTTAATGGAGAAACCTGTCAATCTTCTCATGTAGGTTTTTCCCTATTGGATCAAGTAAATCATTGATAACCTGACATGGGAAAGCATAAGCAGTTAAGTAGAGCATTGTGAATGAAAGAATGCTGCTTATAAAGTTCATTTATGATCTTCAATTAAAAATAAAGCAACTATAGAAAAGGGTATTTGGTAACATGGATTTCAAAAGATTGGAGAGGTATCAAGAGAAAAAGGGTATTTTAGGCTTTTGTATATCATAATTACCATAATACGTGTTACACCTAATTACTCAAGGAGGTTCTTTTGTGAATATATATACAAAATTAGTTAATAATAGATAAATATCTATCTAATTGTAGCACCTGGTTCCTGGTTTGTAAAATTTATCTAAGTATTTTGCATTTTAGCCTTGGACTCGGCGAGTTGTAGGCCCGACTCGCCGAGTAGAGCCGGGATATTGGGCATATTTAAGTTGGCGACTCGGCGAGTCCATATTCTAGACTTGGCGAGTCCTCGCTGTCTGATGAAACCCTAATTTCAGAGATTCCTTGAGGTATAACTCAGTTTCCTTCTGTTTTCATGCTAAGAGTGTAACATCCTGGAATATCAAGAGTAAAGTTGAAGGGCTAAAAGTGTAATTGGAAAAGGGCAACTCGGCAAGTCCACGAGAGGACTCGGCGAGTAGGGTCGCGATTTTGGTCGCGTGTTAAGTGGCCAACTCGGCGAGTCGGCGGCTGGACTCAGCGAGTTGGTGCTGAGTGGAGAAAACCCTAATTTCGGAGGATGAGCCCTATATAAAGGACATATTATACCCTCTCCCCAACCTCCTTACCTTCCCTTGAAGTCCAGAAAACCCTAGAAACGCGATTGTGAAGTATCTGAGTGCAATTGAACCTTGGAAAAGAGATTTGGAGGAAGATCTTAAAGAGTTAGGAGGCTTGGAGCAAAGGGCTTTGCTAAGATTTGGATTTCTTTGCTGTTGGGGCTTCCTTTTGAGGTATAATCTCGTTCTTGGGCTGTTATTCTTCTAGATTCATTATTCTTGGAATGTGTGGGAGGTTTAGCTTGTGGTATCTTGAGTTTGAAGAGTAGATCTGAGGTTGCTACCTCAGATCTGGAGTGGAGGAGGTCTAGAGTGCATTAAAGTCCCTGTTCTTGAGTGTTTGGTGAAGCCCTCATATCCCAAACCCTAGCCCTAGAATGTAAAATGCCGAGATCTCTTTGGATTCACGTAAAGTTTGCCACTTTACGTGATGGATGAGTTGTAGGAGGGTAGATCTACGTTTTGGATCATTTGCATGGCCTGGAAGGCTTCTGTATGGGATGAGATCTAGAGGCACTCAGCGAGTCACCAAGGTGTACTCGACGAGTAGCTTGAAGATGGACTGGAACTCGGCGAGTTGGAAGAACAACTTGGCGAGTAGGTTGAAGATAGCCTTAGACTCGGCGAGTCTGTTCTTGGACTCGGCGAGTCTGGTCGTGAGGTCCAAGTTGCTTCTAGTTGAGCTGTGACTCGGTGAGTCGAGTGAGAAAAGACTCAGAGTTGCTGGACTCGGCGAGTGTTGGGGTGACTCGGTGAGTTAAGTCGCAGATGGGGGAAGTTCTGTGTATGTGGACTCGGCGAGTCATTGGGTTGACTCGGCGAGTAGAGTCAGTCAGGGGTTGGCTTTTATTTTGACTTTGACCAAGGGTTGACCAGTTATTTTCCAGGGGCATTTTGGTAATTGTTGGATATTGTTTTGAGTTCAGTATTTTGGTGGTCGGCGAGTGGTGGAGATCCTATTAGTGGTCGGAGTAGCTCGGGTTTATCTGTTCAGTCGGCAGTTGCGAGGTGAGTTATCCTCACTATATCAACAGGGTCTAAGGCACCAAGGCCGGCCCTTTATCGGATTGAGATCTGGGTATTTGTTGTTATGTATTGCTTTGATGTGTTTGCATCCTGGTAGCTAGGATGGTATATGTTAGAGACCTGGTTGAGGTCGGTATCCTGATATGTAGGGTGATGATAATGCTAGTGACCGGTTAGGTTGGTATCCTGGTTAGGATGATGATATGTTATGTGATCTGTTTGATCGGCTTGTTGACTGTGAATTGTTATATGATTGTATGTTTATGTGCACATGGTTCTTTGGACTGGAGTTGGGTTGAGGCGGGTCCTGCTTTGTGCTGTAGGCCAAGATACCCAGGGCGGACCGGTTGTAACGAAGGCCTAACGAGCGGTCTGGATAGGCTGTAGGCCCTAAGAGGGCAGACCAGACGTGTCGAGGCTCGGAGAGTGGACCAGGCCGACTGAAGGCCCGGTGCGGGCGGACTAGTCATATTGTAGACTCAGAGAGTGGACCAGGTGGATTGAAGGCCCGGTGCGGGCGGACCAATCACAATGTAGACTCGATGTATATGGCTAGTCTCGGAGGGTGGACCAGGTGGACTGTTGGCCAGTGCGGCGGACCAGTCACACAGCAGACCCGAAGTGCATGGCTATTCTGTGATCGGATATGAGGTGGCATGTTATGCAAATATGGAATATGTGGTTGGTATTTTGGGGATATCTCACTAAGCTTTCGGGCTTACAGTTGTGGTGTTATGTTTTACAGTTGTGGTGCATGGCTATTCTGTGATCGGGCTTACCGTGGCAAGGCGAAGGCGTGATCGTACCGCTTCTCATGTTTTTGTTGTGATGTGATTCTGGGAATACTCTAAATAAATTGTATTGAAAACCTTTTTGTAATAATTTAATGAAATCGGGTTGTTTTTGAAAAAATTAAATTGGTTGGAATTTTTTTCGGTCGTTACAAAGAGTCCCTTAGAGCTCCATTAAAGTCTTTCTTAAGCCATTTCCATGCTTGATTATGAATTAGGGTTTGTGATAAGTTGATTAACCTTTAGATCTAGGCATGATTGAGCTCCAGGAGCTCGGATCTACTGCCTTTATGGAGCCATATTGCATGCAAGCCCTAGATCTACTCTTTTAGTGCATTTTGAGCCCTAAAACCTTCATTGGTGTTTATTTACACGTAAAGTTGGGAACTTTACGTGTTAATCAAGCCCTAAGAACCCAAATCTATGTATGGCATGAGCTGGATTCAAGCAAAATCGAGTATATAGTAATTGCATGTGCAAGACTCGGTGAGTCGTTCATTGGACTCGGTGAGTCGAGTCGCGAGTCCCCGAGTTTTCCCCCTTTTCGTGTTTGCTGAGTGGAGTCGTGAGTCATGGGGGTGACTCAGTGAGTCGGAAGCCAGACTCACCCATGGAGGAACTCGGCAAGTTAATGCCCTGACTCGGCGAGTCCAAGGCAATCTTCTTGCCTCAAGAACAAACTCGGCGGATTGTTCATACAACTCGGCGAGTCTCAGCATAGAGTGTTCTTCGGATGAAGATGAACTCGACGAGTTGTTCATACAACTCGGCGAGTAGGATGAAGGACTATTGGACATCAGTTTAGAAGGAAAACTCGTCGAGTCAATTCCTAACTCGACGAGTAGAGACGGGATTATGGTCAATCAAATGGATAGGGACTCGGCGAGTTGGCGAGCCAACTCGGCGAGTCGGGTCAACTGGAAGTTGACTTTGACTTTGACTCTTGGCTTGGTTAGGGGTAAATGGTCATTTTATCCTAAGGTCGATTAGCAGTATTTGACTGAGTGTTTGGTGGGAATTTCAACCGGAGGATTTCCGGAGCAGTAGCAACAGCAGACAAATAGTTCCCACGCAGATCAACGGCTACTACAAGGTGAGTTACCTTCCAGTAGCGGTGGGTCTACGGCCACAATGTTGGCCCACCAGTAGGAGTTGTATGATAGATGATTGTCTCTGTGATATTCATCTAGGGTTACTACTACCTGTGATATGTTTATGTGCTAGTATGATATGATGCTATGTGCTAGTGACAGTAGGGGGAGATAGTCCCCAGATTACCGGTCGATAGGGCCGAAGGGGCGGTCATGCTCAGCCATGCTAGATAGATTATGTGATATGTGTTATGTGGTAGTAGTAGGGGGTGAAATAGTCCCCAACATCCGGTCGAGAGGACCGAAGGGGATACCAGTACCCAGATATGCTAGTCAGTATCCGGTCGAGAGGATCGAAGGGGAGACCAGCACCCAGATATGCTAGTCAGTATCCGGTCGAGAGGACCGAAGGGGAGGCCAGCACCCAGATATGCTAGTCAGTATCCGGTCGAGAGGACCGAAGGGGTAGGTCGGGCACCCAGATATGTCTGAAAATATATGTATGTTATGTGGTTATATGTATATGGTACAGTGGGGGAACTCACTAAGCTTCGTGCTTACAGTTTACAGTTTTGGTTTCAGGTACCTCTTCTTCGAAGGGGAAGGAGCTGGCGCGGTAGCGACACATCACATACCTGCTTTGTATTCCGCACTATGAGATCTTCCTGGGGATTTGAACTCTGACATTATTATGTTTTATAAAATGGTTTCCAGACACACGACATCATTTATGAAATGATATGATCGGTGAATGTTTTGTTTCTCATGTTTTGCAAAGTATATGTTTTAAAAATGAAATTTTTGGCTCGTATTTTTGGGATGTTACACTAATTGTAAGTATGGGGATGTAAATCTTATGATTATACATATCTCTATGGGTCCATCAATAAAAAAAAATGTTTCCAAGAAACTATGATTGAGAAATTTTAAATTAAGCTCCAATGACTTTTCCACTATCAAATAGAGATATTCATTTCCATGTGAATATTATCTACGAAAATATTGATTTAAAAAAAGGCAAACTTCTTCAAGCAACTTTAACTTGTTAAGACTTTATTGAGTGATTGGTAACCTCGAGAATTCAAATTCTCTCAAATTGCCTCAACTGCTCAAGCCACTCTAAAAGAAATATAATAATAATGAATCCGTATAATTAAAAAGATCATGACGTTATAACCATCTTGATCAAAAAATGAAGCTAGTACTTCAAAAGTAAAAGTAAAAAAACTATATTAAGATAGCTCCAACGGTCAAGACAACTCAAACTACTTAAAATATCAAGCTCTCAAGCAAATTTTTTAAGAATAATAAACGAAAATGTTAGAATTATGATGAAAGAATACAATTAGCCGCTGATTATATGTTTGAAAAAAGAAATAAAAATGTTAAAACATTTAAAATCCAAAATTATAATGCAATAAGTATATATACTGAAACTATACTCGTGGAAAATATTCCACAACACCGTATCTTGATTTTCTCAAAAAAATTAATAAATAAATAAATAAATAAATTGTTACCTGTTCATTGAAACCCTAGCCCCATTTTGTTCTTGGTTTGTTTTTTTACACTGCAAAACCCTAGCCCCATTTTGTTCTTGGTTTGTTTTTTTACACTGCGAAAAGCCGAGAGAGCATATGGCAGTCAACAAAGGGACAATAAAAAATACAGTGTAAAAAAACAAACCAAGAACAAAATGGGGCTAGGGTTTCGCAGTGTAGATTCCGGATCTACCTCCCCTCTTTGCACACTTCAACCTCTTTCTTCTTCTCCTAAGCTCCAAACCTTCTTCACAAAGCCAAAATCACTCTCAAGAACAAAATGGGGGCTAGGGTTTCGCTCTATAGCTCTCTTGAAGTGTTAGGGACGAAGGAGACCAAGTTAGAGTGTTTAAATAGGATGCAAACACTCGGGTTAGGGTTTTTGCCCAAACAGTGTCTACTCGCCGAGTCCGGGAACCGACTCACCGAGTCCAAAGCTCAGACCCCGCGTCTCATCCCGCTTCTACTCGGTGAGTTGGTCCTTCAACTCGCCGAGTCCAAGACAAAATGCATAATTAAGAAATATTAATTACAATGATTACGTACCAGGAACCAGGTGCTACAAAACAATTCCATGGTATGAAGGTTCTAATTCAAGGTACACTCGTTGAACACTTCTCTTGCATTAAAGTTTCCAACTCACATGTGGACTTTTCAAGTATCTCCCATTATGGAAACATTTCCATATTTCCATATAACCATCAATTCTGATCAAGAACCATCTCAATCCAGAATTATGTCACTATGGTCCATCCAAATTAATACCATACTTTTAACTGTCCTCAATCAACCAATCTTTTGGTATAACCTTAGAATGTTCTTAATAGTTGTTTACAACTTTAGTCACACAAAATTCTTGTCCTTTTTCTCATAATGCTCTGAGCATTTGAAAAATTAAAGTAAGTGAATATTATAACATATGTAATTGATCCTATATTCGAACCATATGGGACTCGATTCATTATGTCTCACATAAGGATTTCATATATGTTCAACCTCTTGCTATAATATTTCCGTAAATTGAATTTTCTATGTTGAATAATTTCAACATGATATTCATATATGTCTATGACTAGTTTCTATACGATTTAATCCTTTAGATTCGAAATGAAGAATGAGTGCCCTCTCCCTTAAGTCTATTGTAGCGAAACAATTCCCAAACTTTTCAATATGCAAATTAAAAACTTTGTTCCCTACAAACAGTATTGTCAACATGCAATAGTAGTATAACAATTATGCTCCCACTAGCTTTGACCATGGTTGCAGAAATCGGGATTAATCGGAGATTAATCGTGAATTAATCGGCGATTAATCGTGAATTAATCGTTTGACGTTCTCCAACCGTCGAGGATTAGGGCACTAATCGGGTTTGGCGGGATTAATCGGCCTTGGCGGGGTTAATCGGTCAACAAAAGTCAACATAATTCAAAAAGGTCGAAAAAAATAAAAAAAAGTCAAAAAAAGGTCAAAAAAATTTGAAAATTTTAAAATATATATATATATATATATATAATTAAAAAAACCAACTGTTTTTTTTTACTCCAAAATTTTCAAATATTATACCAAAATGTTCATATTTTCGTATTTCCAAATTTCCAAATTACAATTTTTCTTATTTTCTAATTTTGAAGTAGCTGTTTATCTTAAGATATATTAATATTTAATTAATTTTAATATTTTATTGATAATCTATGGTCTCCGATTAATCCTCAATTAATCCCCGCCAAGACCGATTAATCCTTTAACACCAGTCGACCGTCGAGCTACCGTCAAGAGATTTTTACAACCTTGGCTTTGACATGTACCCAAAAATTAACTGGACTTCTAGAAATCAATACTCTTGACTTTCTTACTAAAGTACAAATTTTTGTTACACAATGCTTCGATAAGTCTTCAACAAGACTTCTTAAGCTTATACACATTTATTGGATAACATATGTGTGTGTTTAAACCCTTTCATAACTTATAACTATAAGTCTTTGAAAGTTCAAACAATTCCTTTTCGTTCCTCAAAAGTCCAAATATGAAAAAGGATGTCGTAATCATATAATGAATTTGAGAATGCAATTAACACATCCAACATCTATATTGATCTTTATCAGATCGTATAATCTATCAGTAAAAGTATTTCCTCATAATCATTCTCATGAATTAGAGCGAATCAACAATTCCTTTCCATTCCTCAAAATTCCAAATATGAAAAGGGATGTCGTAATCATATTATGAATATGAGAATGTAATTAACACATCTAACATCCATATTTATCTTTATCAGATCTGATAATCTATCAGTAAAAGTATTTCCTCATAATCATTCTCATGAATTAGAGCGAATCTTTATTACATAGATTTCAATGTGTATACGTTCCTATCCATGTGAATCTATCATTTGCAACCTACAATCATAAGATAATGCTTAGGACAAAACCAAATTCAAATTTAGCTTCCCTTCATGGGCTGACGTTTGCAATTCTAAATTTCTTGCCCTCTAATAGATCAAAGGCCTACCAACGCTTCCATGTTGTTAGCAACTCACCCATATTGATCGATGTACTTTCACTAACCAACATGCTTTTTGCTTTTGTAGTTAAATGAAAAACATAAAACTTATAAGCATTGCCAACTCACTTAGAAGTGAACAGAAATAAGAATGTGTCAACCAATCACGATAGATTATCAACCTCAGGTTGCGTGCTAGTGATCAATACGATTCCCACTGACTTCTTGACATACGAGTTTTGTCTCAAGGAACATTCATTGACGAGCTAAAGCAAAAATTCAAAAGTTTGTGTGGATTCCCGAAAAGAAAACACTTTATAGAATAGGTCTCAGTTTATCCTTTGTTTCTCGTTTAACAAAGAACATCACAACTCCAATTCTATATGTGCTAAAGTAAGAAAACATTTTACTCCACATATTTCGTGGTGTTTTCAAACTTCTTATTTTGAAAGGATTTTCAAGATACGATTTGTAGTTACTAGAGTATGACTCTAAAACTTGATTAGAACAAAGTATGACTCATATATGATCGAACCATTTCCAACAATGTTCGATTCCTCTTCTTAGTCATACAGTTTGCACTAAGATGTTCTTGGAGGAGTCAATTGTGATACAATTTCACAATTACTAAGATGATCATAAAACATGATACGAAAGCATTCTCTTTTGTTATCATATCGAAGAATCTTTTATCTTTCTGCTTAATAGATTCTTCTTATTCATTCTGCTACTCTTTGAATATTTTCAAAGTATTAGAATCATGCTTAATCTTATAAACACAACCATATTTACTGAAACGTCAGAAGAATAGTGTTATCGTCCTTTGTTGTGGATCTGAATAGTTCATATCAACATGTACTAGATCCGTAAATCCTTCACTTGCCTCACACAAACATGTGATCGATAAATTAGTTATAATTTTCCAATGAACAAGATTCTCATACACTATATAATATGACTTTTACAACACTAAGTATCTGTCCAGTTGGTGCTGAAATTTCTTTTCATTTGGTCAAATACAACAATACCACACACGATATTATAAGAATTAAATCCACAATTAATATTGCCAATATTAGAAATGTAACCAACACTTTTATAAATGCCATTGCAAGGAAATATAAATAAGGCAATCAGATAAACCAAAATTTCACTTTATTAAAAATAAACAAAAAGTTGGAACTTGTCCTTACAATGCATAAAATCAAAACTATGTTTCTAGACATCGCTGAAGAGTAATAGCAATCTATTAAATTATCCTAAGTCCTTAGTAGTAGCTCAAATATTATGATCTTTAAACCATGTGACCAAAATCAATTTCTCATGATAAGATTTAGCTCACCTTGCTCAACCTTCCCTCTTTCTTTTAGCTCCTTTAATACCATTAAAATGTGATCATCACATCATGTATTAAGAGACTATGAATAAGAACCTATAAGTATTAAGAGTCTATGAATAGGGCACGATCAAATTTAAGGCTTCCTAACATCCCAGAGACCATAAAACTACCTTGGGAAATGACACCCAATCTATCCAACTTGCCAATGTACGATTTCTTTTTAGAACATGCGTACACAAAAAGTTTCCATCTTGATGTTTACATACCAATAGGGATTGAGTAGTCTCGTATCTTTCAACTTGAGGAAAAAATGTGACATTGGGAGAGTCATAGGAGGAGGAGGTGGAAGAAATATGATGTCTAGTTCCATCATTTCCTAAGGAATGGAAAAAAATTTCACAGTCGACTTGAAATTGGAAGACCGTCTCTAGAAGTTTGATGAAAACTATTTCCTTAAGAACGAGGAAGACCATTTCTATCTTCATAAGATATTTTAATATAGGATAATTCAAGTTAGTCAACTTTAATCATTAATTATTAATCTATAAATTTGAATTAAGGCTAGGATCCATATTTTCGATTCGAACTTTGAAGAGGGATGTCATAATCAATTTCGAATCTATTTTAGGTAGGTAAGGCTTTTACCAATTCCAATCTTATGAAACTCCTAGATCTTTAAAGATTCATTGATTCTTATCAATGGCTTGTTTAATCTCGGATAATGCTCTCACTTTTGTGACTGGGATGTTGAGGATCATAAACGAGATCTAAATAACCATGAAAACTTGCTTGACAATTTTGATGTCATTTACCATCTCACATTGATGTTCCGGTTAACCACACACACTCCATGAACAATGACAAATTTTCAAGATGCATATCATATCTCTTTACAGTCCCTATTAGTGTGCAAGTTAACCACACACACTCCACTAACGACATATAAAACATGATGTGCATTTTTCATGGATTAGCATACTTTTCACATTTTTCCTAAAGTAACTAAGAGTGAGATTTTATAAAATAGTTTAGTTACTTCATATCATTATAATTATTATTGAGATTATGTCCTATCAAATCCGTTCGGCTAACGACCATCTACCACACAGGAGAGCGGTAGGTGAAAGTGGGCACCCATTCAACGACCATTTTATATGTTGTTTCCTTATACCCTCTTTATAACATGGTTTTGTGAATGAGACGTACTAGTAATTTAACTGACTATTCTTATACATATAATATATTAAACCTTTATATATATATATATATATATATATATATATATATATATATATATATATATGTATATATATATATATATATATATATATAGTGTAGTATAGGGTGTATTTTAAAACATTTTAAAATACAAGGTTTAATATTTTATAAATTAAACTCTTTAATTTAACTAAATTTAAACCAAATTATGGATTTATTAATTATCTTTTAATTAATCATTTAATTAAATTAATAACAGGACCCATAAGAATAATATTAATTAATCTTATAATCAATCATTGTCTAGTCTAAGATTATCTCCTAACATTTAGGGTTTTATTTAATTATCTAATATAAGCAAAATTCGGTTTTGGCAGATATTATAAGAGATAATTACTAAATAACAACCATATAAATCAAATTAAGCAAGAAAAACCAAAAATTTTGAATTTACTGTAACATTAAATCTCATGTCGTGAGATCAATCTGACAGAAAAAAATTTGTTTTGTTCAAGTTCATTCTATGTACAAACAATGTTATTCATACCAAGGCTCTGATATCACTGATGGGTTTTATAGATTACAATCACTATGTGCTTGCGGAAGTCACTTAACATTTAAGCGCACATGTAACCTAAAATATCTATGTCTTTAACACTTTGAATGTAACATGCCATGAACAACAACTATAACCCTAATGACTTCCTAATATAATCAAATTACAAAACTTATGTGCTCACGACATGAGATGTGCTACAGTCCAAGCCCATGATCTTTTAGGGTTCCCTTCGTATTTAAACCCAATAAATTTCATTTTAGGGTTCCTTAACAGCCTCCTTCATCCTCAAACACAGAAAAACCCTAATCCCAGCCTCTCATTGAGATTCTTGAGCTTTTTATGGTGTTTTGGTGGCTTGAAGAAGAAGAAGGGATCACCATTGGAGCATAGATTCAGCTTAGAAGCTTCATTTGCATCTTCTAACAACATCTTTGGACCATTGTAAGTAACCAAGATTCAAGCTTTATGATTCCTTGTTGCTAGATCTAAGGTTTTATGTATGTTTATCCATGGTTTGATGGGTTAGAGTGTTGGGATTTCATAAAGTTAGTCCCTTGGTGCTTATATGCGATGGATATGAAGTTTGGAGACTTAAGGTTTTGACCTTCTTTTTCTTCATGAATGCCCTAATTTGAGCTCAAGTCTTGCATTGGACATGTAAGACCTTAAAGCATCAATTTTTATGGTCTTTAGGGAGTTAGGAAGCCTTTTGGAGAAGATGGATTAGTGGTTTAATGGGTTAAGGAGTTTTTGCAACAAAATGTCATTCAGACTGATCTCACGACATGAGACTCTGCCTTTCACGTTGTGAAGATCAAGAGTCTCAATTATTTTGTCCCTTAGTGCCTCACGACGTGAGCCATATATGGTCACGTCGGGAGAGGTAGTTGGTAGTTGAGTTTTGTTGACCATTGACTGTTGACTTTTTGATCAGATTGACATTAAGTCAAACTTAAAGGATTTGAGTTGTTGATTAAGATTCTACCGTGTTTTGGTGTGTAACGCCCTGTTCTAAAAGTAATTATTTATGGATCTCCGAGATCAAGAGTAAGGGCGTTTCGGTCTTTTATGGGCAATGGGTTTTATTCGAGAAGGCTTCGGGTCGGGGTGTGTTGCTAGAAGCATAGGGCTTCTCGCCACCTTTTCGTGGATATAAAGTTCGTCGGAAACGGACTTAGAATAAAGGGTTATGACACTTTGAAGATATTGACACTTATGGCACTTAATGGAAAAAAAGTTGTCAAGGAAAGACCATGCATGCTTTGGGACATGCGTGGGTACGCCCAGCGTAGGCTGGGTTACGCCCAGCGTAATGGAGTAAATGAAACGCGGAGTTCCTCGACGTACGCCCAGCGTACTGGATTTACGCCCAACGTACGTCTATCATCCAGAAACCCTAATATTTCGGGTGTAGGGGCTATTTAAACAACTTTAAGAGCTCATACCCTCCCAAACCCTAGCCTCCACTGTTTAGAGCTGTTTTCCCCAAACCTTAGCCAACTTCTTGAGTGTGTGAGTTTTTGAAGTGAATTTGGAGTGCTTTGTGAAGAAGGTGTTGCATCTAGTGAGTGGAGGAAGAAGGCCAACGTGTAGATCTGAAGTTTTCTGGTGGTTCAAGAGCTCCTAAAGGTATAAAGCTTCTTGCTTGACATCTATTTGTGTAGATCTATGTATGGTGAAGTTTTAACACCATTTCTTTTCCCAAAAGCCCCATCTTGATGCATAATGTTTTTTGGTTAAGATGAGATGTCCTTTCAGACCATTAGAGAGGTCTTGAGTAAGAAAAATGAGGTCCCAATGGCTTTGGTTGTCCCATGTAAGAAGTAGGAAGGTCTTAATCGGTTAAGACCTTGAGTTAAGAGATTTATGGACGTCCAAAAGGATAAAGATTGAGACTTTATGAGTCCTAGGCCCTTTTTGTCACTGGATCTAGCATATAGGCTTAAGTGCTTAAGCCATTAAGCACCTGGAAGGATTTTTGGTACATACGAGCGTACGCCCCGCGTACTAGAGGAGTACGCCTAGCATACGCCCTCTGTTGGGTTTTCAATTTTGGGCCTTGAGTAATTGGGATGTTATTGGGCTAACTGGGCTTGGGTCGTGACTAAATAATATGGATGGAGTAAATTGGACCCAATAATTATTGTGGACCTTGGATCTAGGCCCGTTTGGAAAGGTGGGCCCAATTTAGTAATTTGGGCCAATATTGGGCTTTACATGAGGATTTGGTTTTGAGTCTTGGCCCAATAAGAGGCTTTTGGCCTAGAAAGTCATGTTGGATTCTAATATGATGATTTGCATGTGATAGTTGGGATTTCTGGTGAGTCAGCAGTCAAAGATTTGTAGGATTTCGGCAGTTGCAAGGTGAGTTATCCTCACTATACTCAAGGATCTAAGGCACCAAGGCCGACCCTTAGAATTGTTGTTTAGAGCTTGTTATGTTGTGTGATGTTATGCTTGCCTGTACCCTGGTATATGGGATGATGATATGAGGATATGCCTGGTTAGCTTAGTATCCTAGAGGAATGGATAATTAAGAGATGGCTAGTTCTGTTGGATCAGCACCCTGGTAGTTGGGTAGCATTTATGAGTATAGACCTGTAGTTGGTCTTGCCTTATGTATGCTGGTAGGAGGTTACCTGCGGGTTATGTATGTTGAGTCGTAGCAGAGGGTATTCCATCCCGATAGGATGATAGGGCCCTAGTATGTTGGTCTTGTAGAGTATTATGTGGTTGCCTGTTATCTGTGCATGTTTGCTAGTGTAGGGCATTCCAACCCGATGGTTGTGGGCCAGGAGTATTCCATCCCGGTAGGATGATTGGACTCATAGTAGGTTGGCATTCCAACCCGATGGTTGTGGGCATAGGGTATTCCATCTTGCAAGATGATTGGACCCATAGTAGTAGTAGTTATTGGATGTATAGGGATTGGGCATTCCAACCCGATGGCTGTGGGCCAGGAATATTCCATCCCGGTAGGATTATTGGGCTCATAGTAGGTTGGCATTCCAACCCAATGGTTGAGGGGCCTGGGGTCTTCCATCTTATGAGATTACTGGACCCATAATAGTTATTGTTGTGCGTATAGGCGTTTGGGCATTCCAACCCGATGGTTGTGGGTCGAGAGTATTCCATCCCGATAGGATGATTGGGCTCGTGTATTGTGGGCATTCCAATCTGATGGTTGAGAGCCAGGGGGATTCCAACCGGAAGGTTGATTGGACCCGTAGTATGTTGTTCTTTGCTGTATGCCTATGTTTATGTGTGTATGGGTACTTTGGAGGAACTCACCAAGCTTTTGGGCATACAGTTGTGGTTTATTGTTTCAGGTGCTTCAAGAGATCGTGGCAAGGCGAAGGCGTGATTGTACCGCTCCTCATATTTTATGATTTATGTGACATGGTTCTGGGGGATACTCTAATGTTTAAACTATTTTGAAAACAAGATGTATGAATGTAATGGTTTTTGAATGGAATAAAATGTTTTAATTTGGTTGAAATTTTTGGTCGTTACATGGTGTTAGAAGGTTCGTGGTAGCAAGCAGTATAGAAAAGGGAGCGAGTCGCAGCGTTTCTGGGTTCTTCGATTTAGCTGAGTTTTCTTCACTGTACTTGTGGGTCGAAGGCACCAATGTCAGCCCACTAGTTTTGGATATGTATCCTTGTGTATAGGATGTCGTTGTGTTGTAGTGAGTTGTTAGATATATTCATATCCTTATGTGTTAGGATGCAACAGTAGTGGTATGCTGGTTATTGAGCTATTAGATATATTTATACCCTTATGTGTTAGGATGCAACATTAGTGGTATGCTGGTTAGAGTACCAGTAGGTTGGTTATTAAGCCGTTAGATATATTCATATCCTTATGTGTTAGGATGCAACAATAGTGGTATGCTGGTTATCAAGTTGTTAGATATATTCATATCCTTATGTGTTAGGATGCAGTAGTAGTGGTATGCTGGTTAGAGTAGCAGTAGGCTAGTTATTTTCTAGTGGAATGCCTCAGGGTCGTATGTAGCCATGTAGGATAGCCTGAGAACTCTTGATCTAGGTTTTCTTGCATGTTCCTTGTTTGGTTGTGGCTCTAAAGTAGGATCATCTGCTTGGGTGGCCATCTCACATCTGATTACTTATGGATACATATTCCATGGAGATTTACCAATAGCGGAGCAGTGTGCTGTGAGGATTCTAGTAGGTGGTAGTGAGTCTTCTCGCTATACTTGTCTGTGTGTTAGTATATACATGCTGACAAGTTGGGTCTCATTTGTTGATTGTTACTATATGTGAACTAAGTTGCTGATACTCCTGGACTATTGATAGTCCCCAGGATCACTGATAACCCGTGAGGGTGTTGTTAATCTACAAGGCGTGTTGTTAGCCCACTGGGACCACTGACAATCCCTGGGGTTGCTGATAACCCATAGTTGTTTATATTGTTGTGTCGTATGTATTATTCAATACTGTTAATAGTCTCAAGGCTACTGACAACCTTTAGTTGATTATTATGTTGTGTAGTATGGGATATTTTGGGGAAACTCACTAAGCTTCGTGCTTACCCAACTATTATTGTTTTCAGGCACCATCAGTGATTGTGGAAAGACGAAGGTGTAACTGTACACATTCATCGGCATCAATGAAGATTTCGTGTTTACTATAATAGACTGATTTTAAACAATGTACTTTAGAACTATTGATTTTCTCGTCTTGTATTTTGAAAATGAGCAGTTTTTTCTAATTAAAAATGAAAATTTTGGTTGTGAAATTGGGACGTTGCATAATAAGTCTCACTCCTCTACTTCATTACTATATGTTTCTTTTTGGACAATGATTCATGTAGTTTCGTCTAGTATAAATAACCTTTGATTTGCATTCTTGAGAATTTGTAATCGTGAATTCGAATTTGTCAATCTTAACTTTCTCATCTTCAGTCATAGCTTTGATACCGGTTTGTTGGGAATTCATCGATACAAGTTAAGCAACTTTAGACAAACACTAATTGAAGTCAATAAAACATGCAAAATAAAACTTCTGAAAAATTGTAAAATCTTAACACAATATTTAATGTGGTTCGTTCAAACGGTATATAAATTCTGTAAAACACACAAAATAAAACTTTTGAAAAACTGTAAAACCTGAACACAATATTTAACGTAGTTTGGTCAAAGTGACATACGGCCACGTGCGAATGAGAGAGTGAGGATTGTATTAAACTTTCAAGAACAATTACAATCACTCACAAAAAGTTGCACCTCATTTGAGCTCTCAAACAAAAGAAATCTCTCTTGCTAGCAAACTGCTTCATTGAATATGTTCTCAACCTTACAATGATTGCTCTCTTGAATTTTCTTTGTATGCGCACACGCATACATACACACACATAAATGTTGAATGAGATGGGAGTGCTTATTTATAGACAAACATAGGGATGCCCTAATTTCGATGAGTCAAACCCATCCATAATTATGCCCTAAATGGAATCAGTGAATCACAAGATGTCATGTAGTTGCTTTTAGAATCTCCAAATTTGAGGGATGTGCATGGACACCTGCCATACACCTTGAACTGCATTCACAGCAGTGTATCATCAGAGTAGCACATCATCAACAACGCATTCTCAACAATCCATCATCAACAACACATCAGCATCAACATCTTACTCTCTAAGAGCACCTTTGCTGCAAGTCTTTACACCCAACATCATGGTGTAACTGTGTATGTGTTAAATCATCAATTTTGCACTACAACTTACAATGTCAAAAAAGTCCATAAATGACAAAGGGGTTTCAACACAATTTCAATTTCTGTATCCATAGATTTGAAAGCAACCATATATGATTCGTCAAATAAAGTTATTCAACCATGCATACCTCTTGCTATGAGCAATAACCAGCAAGTTGTACAATTTGCTCCATCCATGCCCAATCAACACATTTGCATCATAATCCAAATAAACACATTATATATAATGAAATTTCATTCCCATAATGATAATATATTAAATACACACCCTCTGGCAGATTTTATCATCAGCATAACTTACAATTTTCATTTCAATTATCCAAAGAATCGACATAT
The DNA here is from genome assembly GCF_002870075.4 of Lactuca sativa. NCBI lineage: Eukaryota > Viridiplantae > Streptophyta > Magnoliopsida > Asterales > Asteraceae > Lactuca > Lactuca sativa. Next base: position 202,051,574 of record NC_056624.2, read on the forward strand.
AATTTTTTCCTTTTTGTCACGATGATTGATAAATCCACCTTAATTAATCCCAACTACTGAACATAGCACGACCCGGGTTCTATTGGTGCAACCCGACCCGGCCCATCCAATGGAGCTGCTGCTACTCCTCTTTGATTTAGCAAACACCTAAAATGCATTAACCTTGTCATCACATCTTCCGGTTTTTTTGCAAGCTTGTCAAATCTTGTCCACAACCTCTCTTTAATCACATACACATACACAAACAACAAATAATAATTAATAAAAGATCATGTATATATTAATTAGCACACACAAAAAACACAAGAATAAGATTTGCATATAAATTTGAAGTGGGTAAATACCTGCAGCTGCAGCAGCACGTGGCCAAATGGTCTGTTCAATGTCAGACCCATCAATGTGTTCACCCCACATGCATACTTCACCACCAAGGACTAGTTTTTGTAGCTTAGGCTCTGTAATATTTGTAAGGGGCTCATTTGTATAAAACTGCTGCCACGTGGCATCCAAATGGTCTAAATACCAGCTGTCTTGGTTGCTTACAATGCATCTTAATCCAGCTTTAACCACTCTCTCCGCAACACCACTTCCAAGCCAGTTATGCACAACGGTTTTTCTGTCCAGTTTACTACCAAAGCTGTTGAACGTTTCCTCCCTGTAAAAAAAATATATATATGTAATTTTGTTTATTGATTTAATAAAAAAAAATGTAAGAAAGGCATGATAGATGACACACCAGTTTATAACTTCATAACCATGAGAAACAGCTATCTTTTGTGCTCTCAAGACAAAATACTCGTATGCTTGGGATTCATTAAATCCTTGTTTTTCTAACCATTTTTTTATACGAGGAGTGAAGCTCCAGCAACCTGACCACATTGTTTGTTATATTTTAAAAAAAAAAAAAAAAAACAATACAACTGTATGTTGAAATCTCAAGTAACTTACTGGTGTCAACTTCATCGCCTCCCAAATGAACAAATTTGTAGGTGAAAATCTTGCTGAAATCTGAAAGAACTCCATTTATCAATTTGAATGTGAATTCATTGCTCACATCAAGTGGCTCTGTACAATTCTTTGATGGCCATAATTCAGGATAACCAACTCCCCTAAAAAAATGACATAAAAAATGTCAGGTGTTTTTAAAGGTGATTAAATAATCATATTAATCAACATAAAAAAAAATACCAGGATACAGCATGTCCAGGAACATCAAGCTCGGCAAGCACATTAATCCCTCTTTTTTTAGCATAACTGGAAAAGATAAAAAAAAATAAAGAAATGCAAATTAGAGAAATGGAAATTTGTTTTTAAAATTTAGTTATATATAAAAGAAAAATAGATAATTTACTTGCCTGACAATCTCAGCTGCAGCAGCCATTGTATAGCGTTCTGATGAGGAATAAGCACCATCCCACAGCTTTGGAAATGAAGGTATCTCCAAAGGAAAAGCCTGTGTATCCACAATGTGCCAATGCAAAACATTCTGCAAATAAAAACAACGTTATAAACTTTTTTTCAAATACTCGTAACTTTTTTGTGCTAAAATTAGTAAAACATGTAAGACTTACCAGCTTTGCATAAGCCATAGAATCAATTACTTTTTTAATCATTGGTAATGGCTGATAATGTCTGGATGTATCTGCACCCCATTGCCAATAAAAACTCAGTATAATAATCCCAAAAATGAAAAAAAAAAAAAAAAAAAAAAAAAAAACTCACCAATTAAGAGGCCTCGATATGAGAAACGGGGTCGATCAGTAATGGTCCATGGTATCTGAGTAACTACAAGCTTTCTTGATTTAAAGTTAAAATGGCACAATTGGCTGAATGTCTGTCATTAATATTATCAAAAGTCAAAAGAATTAGTAAAGCAAAAAGACCATTAAGACCTTAATTCAGGGATCTCAAAAAATAATAATTTCAAACCTGCAGGGCATGTAGAGCTCCATAAACTGTAGCTGCCTGCATTAAAGATTTGTCCAATTATTAATATTACTAATATACAAGCATTGAAGAAATACTACTACAAGTTTCAACTTGGTCAAAGTCAAACTAATCATTAATAATAATGCCAACCTCAATCTCTGCATAATTTTGGTTTCCATTTGCATGAATTAACAATGTGTAGGACTCGTCTATATCGTATTGCAGCTGTATATATCAGAAACCAAAAGTGGCATCAAGATTCAATGTTAAGTATCAAGAAAAAAAGAACCAAAAGAAAAAGCAAAATATACCTCATCACTTTCTGAATGGATAACCACGTTCATTCCCTGTAAAAGGAGAGAATCATCGACTTTAGAGTTGAATTCAATAACATTGTTTGATGTGATAACATCAAGTAACCTAGTGAATCCATCCTTCAAGATCCCAGATGCATCAGCATATTTGCTTCCATTAGTCTTTAGATGAAAGTCCTTGCTTAAAAAAAGAGATGTGTTGCCATATTCTACTGATTCAGGCATTGGCCATATGTTGAGATTCTTAAGATCATAAGCACCAAATACCAAAATGAACTGAAACGTAACCCCAAGAAAGAGACTTTGCCATATCATCTTTCCCTCTCTCACCAATATCTGGCAACAAAAAAGGCATTCAAATTATGTTGATCAAGTACTTGATGAATTTGCTTAGTTATGACTTATGATCGAGCTTATGTTATACATCCAAGTCTGTAAACAAATTAAAGTAACACAATCTATATATATATTCATTATTCATCACTTCCCTCTTCCCCTCAAGAATTAATTTACGAAACACATAACTAAATTCCCTCACTAATATAACAGTTTTCCGTCTACAATCTCCCCCAAATTCCATAAGGTTTTAATGTCCAAACCTAAACGATGATCTCAAACTTAGAAATCAAAAGTACAATAGAAATGTGGAATGATATAATGAAAACAATCGAAAAGATGAACAGTTAAACGTACCTGTCACGAAAAAGTGGCTACGGATAACGCTGTGTTGTGGGTGAGAGAAATGGGGAAGATGGATATAAATGGATCTGTATGTATCTCCGCCCATAGTGAGTAATTATAGGCATAGTATATAACTAAATTATATATTATTATAAGGTGTTTAGAATGTGGATTCGTGTGTATGTAGTTATCGCGGAGGACCCTTTGAAGAGCAGTTGGTAGCGATTCTTTCGTGTTTCTTGTCTGTATTCTATTCATTTCCTTTGTTTATTGTTACAGTTTGGAAACCAAACAAGAAAAAAAGATGAGAGAGAGAAACCGCCATATCTTTTCTTTTCTGATCTTTCTGATCTTTAAGATCTTTCACCTTATTATGTTTGTATATTTTTTTAGTTCTTTTGTGATTCAATGTCTTAATTTTAAAGATTCAAGTCCATATAACCCGATTGTCAACTATGCAATATTTCTAGAAAAATAAAATGCCCATAACTCAATAACACTCAACTACGAAACCTTTTTTAGAAAATATTATGCCCATAACCCAAGATTCAAACGCATAATCTTTTTAGGAAAGATATCTTAATTTCAAATCAATTATTAATTTATATTACTTATTTTTTATTGGATTACATGAGTATCATTAAAATATGGTCACGTGGTGATGGTGCAAAAGTTGTACAAAACGTTTAACTTTTGTAATTATGTTATTGTTATGTAATCATGTAAAAAAGAATAAATTTAATTTGAAATGTTATCTTCTTTTGTATTAGTTTTGGGGTGATGCTAAATAAACAATTTATATATTTTTTTTTATCAAAAATCAACCTATAATTAATTATTTATATATATTTTTTTTCAAAAAACAAAACAATTCTAACCAATAAAAATAATTGAATAAAAAGAAATATATTTATATGGTAAAATAGGTATGTTCTTTTAACCGACCATACTATGTTAAAAGACTTAAAGTAATAAAACAAAAATATAAAAATAATATTTATTTCAGGAGAGAGTAATAAGATATCAAACTTTACATATTATTTAGTGAATGCATTTGATTGATGGCAATATTTTATATGATGTTTAACTTAATTAATAATTTTCGTATTTTATATTAGTATTATTGAGAAAAGATAAACGTGCAACTAAATTTGGTAAAAAAATTATATATTCATTTATTTTAAACATCTTAATAATAAAGTAGTATATAGATAAACGTGCAATTAAATTTGGTAAAACAAATTATAATGCATTTATTTTTAAAACTAGGTGTGAAACTCATGTATTATACGAGTTTATTAAAAGAAAGTTTTGATAACCACAAAGACCATATTCATAAAAAAAAAAAAAAAAAAAAAAAGTAACAATTGAGTTTGTGACCTTTTTGTAAACCGCATGTACTATTTATGTAATTTGGTCTTAATTAATCTATACTAATAAAATTAATTAATATGAATTCACAAATGGAATTGACAATCTACATTAATTAATATATTAATAATAATATCTACATTAATTAATATATTAATAATACAAAGAGGAATTCACAAATAGAAAATTATTATGTACATTAATTAATATATTTATAAAATTAATTAATATGAGGTGACATTTAGTAGTTGAGATTTGAATAAAAAAAACTATAAAAATGACAAGTGGATATTAAATAATTCAAAAAAAATCTAGAAAATGACAAATGTCAAAATGATGGAGAAAATGACATATGACAAAATCATTCTTATTTATTAGGGTAGATTTTAAAAATAAAATGAGTAATATTATAATTATTAAAAATATTCTATACGATACTTATAACATGAAATTTGAGAAAATAACAACATACAATTTACAAAGACTTTGAAAATAAGACAATCAATTTAAGAAACTAATAAAAGTTTTTCAAGATAGTAATTTTTCTTTATACACAACAATTTTTGTTTTAAAATGTTATATTGTACAAGTCTATAAAACATAAATGGTTGCATATGAAAAAAAAAAAAGAAACATTTATGTAAGAATTACTTCTCATAGTTTAATCAGAATTAATTGTGATTAAAATTAAATACAGCACAAAGGTGTCGTTAAATCTTTCATACATGAGATGATGAGACACTTATCAAATTGTCTATAAATTTCACATGCGAAGACAGAGACAGATGCAATCCACTCCACCACGACACAAAGATATATCCTAAAAAAAGAAGAGCAATGAAAGAAAACCAAACCTTGATGAATTAATAGGGGTTCACCAATCACAACCGTCCACCGGTGTATACTAGATTGCTAGTCCACTTCGCCAAAAGCTCACTTGAGAGGCCGATCAACTAAAATGATCTTTGGGGGGAAACCAAAAACGACGTACAATGTTGAAACACACACGAACTTCTCTAAGTTTTTGAGCTTGAGATAGCGAATCACTAACATTATATATATATATATATATATATATATATATATATATATATATATATATATATATATATATATATATATATATATATATATATATATATATATATATATATATGAAATAATAAAGTTTGATAAAACTAAAACAATCAATAGGATTGGGTGAGCAGTTAATGTTAGCATTAAATGTTCAAAAAAACGATTTGTGAATGAGTACAATGATATATATATATATATATATATATATATATATATATATATATATATATATATATATATATATATATATATATATATATATATATATATATATATATATATATATATATATATATATATAAGGTTATGTTATTTTGTTTATTACATTTATTGTGTGTTAAAATACACCAATATGAATTTAGTAAATTAAATAGTTATTTAATTAAATAAATATAAATATTAAATAATTTCCATGATTATATTTATTTTAAATGATATCCATAATTATAATTCTTTTTATGGAAACTAATTAAATTCGTCATTAATGTCACCAATAACATTCTTTCATAATGAATTCGCATCTAGATTTTATATATGAATTCGTATTTTGTTTTAAGAATCACTCACTTAAAATACAATAAAGTTGCATTGAATATGAATACACTCTCATTCTGTTGAAATACACTCTCATTCTTCTAAAGATGAATTCATTCTGAAAGAATATTATTGTTGACATTAATAATGAATTTAATTAGTTTCCATAAAATGAATTATAAGTATAGATAACATTTAATATACATATAATTAATACTAATTTTTTGTTGGTGCATTCTAACACACAATAGATGTGAGAAACATTTGAACCTACCTCTATATATAAAGAGAAAGAGAAAAGTAAGTTCAATTAAGAAATAAAAAAATAATAATAATAAGATTGGTGGAATCATTCCATATCAATCATTTATTTTTAAAGAGAAAAAGAAAGATAAGTTCAATTAAGAAATAAAAAATAATAATAATATTGGTGGAATCATTCCATATCAATCATTTATTTTTACCGCAAAACGTTCCAACGTACCGGGCCGACGAAGGATAACTAATATTTATATATGAATATAAATATAAGTTTATTCATATATGAATACACCACCTCCACAACCAACAATTGCCACCTCCACTACAATGCACCCACCGCCTTCACATTCATATATAAATAATCACTTATGTTATATTTATTCATATATGAATATATGTATTCATATATGAATATGATCTGTTCCGTCAGCCCGGTACGCTGGAGCGTTTAAACGGCAAATTCGAAATGGGTGACCTAGATTCAGTCCCTTGTTGTCAATCTATTTTTTCTCAATTGAACCTTCCGTTATATATATATATATATATATATATATATATATATATATATATATATATATATATATATATATATATATATATATATATATATGTTCATGCGAAAATATAAATATCATGCGAAAACGCAAAAACAGATCTTATCTTATGAAAGTCAAACACATATACTATAAAAAAAATAAATTTATTAGCAATAAATTAAAAATAGTAAGTTTACATTGGATGATGTTATGGTAATATAAATTTAAAGAAGGTTTTGATAATTATATTTTTCTCACGTCCTTAATCATTTTTAAATTCATGTTTTCATAATAAAAATGTTAAAAATCATACTTTGCTAATATAAAACAATTTATCATCTATCATCGATTATCATCATGTATTTCAAAGTTTGGATGAATTATTTTCCAAAATATAATGTTGAGTGATAGTATAATAGGTTTTTCTTGTTTTCGCGTTTTCGCAAATTATTTGTATTTTCGTATGAACCCTCTCCTATATATATATATATATATATATATATATATATATATATATATATATATATATATATATATATATATATATATAGAGAGAGAGAGAGAGAGAGAGAGTGTTAGGTTCAAATGTTTATAGATAAAGTAATTAATGTATATTAAATGTTGAATGTTTAATCAATACACATTATATCTTCAACATGTAATAGGGGTGATCGCGGTTCAGTTTGAAACTGTGAAACCGGCCAAATCGGTCATCGGTTTGGTTTTACGGTTTATATTTTTTTGTACGGTTTGGATTGCGGTTTTGAAATTTTCAAACCGTAGTGAACGGTTTGGCTTACGGTTTTTAAGATTTCAAACCGTATAAAAACCGAACCGGACCGTAGAGTATATATATATATATATATATATATATATAGATCCGGTAAGAAATTTTTTTTGGTAGGATGGTAATAAGTTTTTTTTCTACATATTTTTTTGACGAACAAAAGAAATGAATCACTAGATGATTCATTTGTAAGATGATTCACAAGAAAAAAATTCCCAAAAAAACATCTTTATGATTCATTTTTAAGTAAATTAAGAAAAAATTCACTTTTGTGACAATTTTAGTGTATAACAACAAAATCATTGTATAAATGAATCATCGAGATGTTTTTTTTGAGAATTTTTTTTGTGAATCATCTTACAAATGAATCATCTAATGATTCATTTTGTTTGTTCACGAAAAAAATATGTAGAAAAAAAACTTCTTACCTTCTTACCAAAAATTTCCTTCTTATTTGATCTTGACTATATATATATATATATATATATATATATATATATATATATATATATATATATATATATATATATATATATATATATATATATATATATATATATATATATATATAATTGTATTTTGTTGTATTACATACTAATTTTAATTCATAGATATTACGTAGTAAAATTAAAATCCACAATATCTTACTACTCTAGAGTCCTTCTAACCGGTACATAAAACCTAATTGAAAAAAAAGGTATCCAACTTTTTGTTTATTGTTTTCATTTATTGTTTTCATTTATTGTTTTTTATTTACTGATTTGGTAGTTTTGACAACTTTAATATTTCAACTTTTTGTTACAATATTTGACAAAATTTATACTATTTTGACAGCTTTAATGTTGTAGTTTTTTAACAATATTTGACAGATTTTTTGTTGTAATAATATTGCAGTTTTTTTTCAACAATTTAATGGACTCGATTAAAATAGGCCTAAAAAGCCCAAACCGTGAAACCAAACCAGAACCAAACCGTTAGTAACGATTTGGTTTTGTTCGGTTTTAATTTTTAAACGGTTCGGATTTGGTTTTCGCTTGATAAAAACCATAACTAACCATTTGGCTTCGGTTTGAGCTAAAAACCTAAAAAACCGGACCGTGAACACCCCTAACATGTAATACGCATTAATTAATTACTTAAAATAACTAAAATGATTGTTCCAGAATTAATCCTACATGCACACAATAGAAAATAGTTAGAACATAATAACCTAACCATATATATATATATATATATATATATATATATATATATATATATATATATATATATATATATATATATATATTGGAAAGGGTTATTTGGAAAACAAAAAAAACCCTAAAAATCATAAAAATCATAAAAATGAGTAAATTACTGAAATTGTCCTTGTGGTTTGGTCAAAATTGCACGTTTCGTCCCTAACTTTTTTTTGCACTCGGATCGTCCCTGTGGTTCGATTTTGTTGCATTTTTCGTCCCTATGGTTTGGTAAAAGTTGCATGTTTGGTCCCTAACTTTATGTATGTAAGGGACAAAAAATGCAACAAAAGCAAACCACAGAGACGAAAAACGCAACAAAATCAAACCCCAGGGACGATCCGAGGGCAAAAAAAAAGTTAGGGACCAAACGTGCAATTTTGACCAAACCACAAGGACCATTTTTAGTAATTTACTCTCATAAAAATGCATAAAAAAAATAGAAAGACATCACAAAAACTTTTTTTGAATTTTTTTATTAAAAAATCACAGCATTTTTTACAATTTCGCTGAAAAAAAAAATCTTTTTTTTTTGTAAAAAAAAAGTTTTTTCAAAAAAAAAAATTTAGCGATTTTGACCTAAAAATTGCAATTTTTTGATAAAAAAATTCAAAATTTTTTTTTTGTGATCTCTAAGTATTTTTTTTATGCATTTATATATATATATATATATATATATATATATATATATATATATATATATATATATATATATATATATATATATAGGTTAATGTGTTTTTTATATTAATTGTGTGCTATAATGCATCTATAAGAATTTAATAAAATTAAATAATTATTTAATTAAATGAAGATAGATATTAAATGATTTCCATAATTGCATGTATTTTAAATGATATTCATAATTATAGTTCTTCTCTTATGAAAGTTAATTAAATTTGTCATTAATGTCATTAATAACATTCTTTCAGAATTAATTCGTATTTAGGTTTTTATGTATGAATTTGTATTCTGTTTCAGGACACTCACTTAAAATATAATAAAATTACATGGAATATGAAGAATGAGAGTGTATTCTACTATAATACACTCTCATTCTCGTAGAATACAATTTCATTCTTCTTGGTACGAATTTATTCTGAAAAAATATTATGCTGACATTAATGACAAATTTAATTAGTTTACATAAAAACAAAAGAATTATAGTTATAGATGTCATTTAACATACATATATTTATGGAAATCATTTAATATCAATCTTTATTTGATTAAATAATAATTTAATTTTTACTAAATTCTTATTGGTGCACGTTAGCACACAATAGATATGAGAAACATTTGAACTTATCTCTCTCTCTCTCTCTCTATATATATATATATATATATATATATATATATATATATATATATATATGTTGGCGCGCCCCCGGCGCGAGCCAAGAGTCATGCCAGAGACACCACGAGGAGGGCCGCACGGCTGGATTTTCCCAGTCGGCCAAACCAACAAAGTCTCATACCCACGGGCGTCTATCCAACAGAACGCACGCGCTTGAGTCAAATCCACGACACTCTTAGCTCTACGACAAATCCAACGACTTCAGGCGACAAGGAGTAAGCTCAAAGCATTACCACATGAACCAATCGCTAGCTCTGACAGAAATAGGAGCACGATTAGCCAATCAGCGTGCCCAATCCTGTCAGATATGACACCCTTGTCTCATATACAAACTAGCATGAAACCTTGTTATAAAAGGCCTCCTCCACCGCCCGAGAAAGTAAGTTATCTCTCTCAGACTCTTAGGGGATGTTTGGTACAGGGAATTAAAAATAGAGAAAATGAATTGATTCCCTTTCTCTTGTTTGGTTGATACAAAAAATAAATAATTGAGAAATAATTGAATTCCCTTTCCATCATATCCATTCTCTATTTTTAAAAGAGAAAATAGAGAAAAGAAAAAAGAGGCGTGACCGAGAATCTAAAAAAAAAAACGGAGAAATCGATTTGCCCCCCATTCGAACCCCACTATGTGCAATCGGTCAAGATTTTGCAATCGATCAACACTCAAAAGGTTTCAAGCTAATTACCATGCAATCGGCCCACGTAATTTTGATTGCCCTACATACGATCGATACATAGGATCAAGTCTTCACAGCAGTGTTGCTTCATTCACACATTGCTTCTTCTTGGGCGATTTTGGCATCATCTTCTTCCAATCGAAGGTATGATTGTTAATCTTCTTATGAATTCTTCCAATTCAATAATTCTAATTTCGGAATTGTATTAAAATCTTGTTATGATCGATTCTTCTTATGATTTGGAATTGTGTTAAAATCTTGGTATGATCGATTCTTTGTACCTGTTTGAATTCTATTTTTGATGTTAAAACATATTCATGTCAATCGATTTTTCATATGTTAAAATTAATTGTGTTTGACAACACTTGTAGATTAGTTTTTTTAATAATGTGACAGCACTTTTTTAGAATTTTTATCCAACTTTGAACCTTCATAAAATCTTCATAAGAGCTTGGAATGAGGTGATTTTTTTTCCAGGTTGTAGCCCTTTGTCTTGGCTATGTTTTAGGATCAAACAACAGCTTATTTGGTTAATTTTTGGCTGATTTATACAAGCCTAAACTGGGGCTATTAGTTTTTTTTATAATGTGACAGCACTTTCTTAGAATTTTTGTCCAACTTTGAATCTTCATAAAGTCTTCATAAGAGCTTGGAATGAGGTGATTTTCTTTCCAGATTGTAGTCCTTTGTCTTGGATATGTTTTAGGATCAAGCAACAACTTATTTGGTTAATTTTTGGCTGATTTATACAAGCCTAAACAGGGGCTGCTAGTTTTTTTTATAATGTGACAACATTTTCTTAGAATTTTTGTCCAACTTTAAATCTTCATAATGTCTTCATAAGAGCTTGGAATGAGGTGATTTTCTTTCCAGATTGTATCCCTTTGTATTGGCTATGTTTTAGGATCAAACAAAAGCTTATTTGGTTAATTTTTGGCTGAGTTATACAAGCCTAAACAGGGGCTGTTATTATTATTTTTTTTAATGTTTCAACACTTTTTTTACAATTTTTGTCAACTTTGAAACTTCATAAAAACTTCATAGAAGCTCAGAATGAAGTGATTTTTTTCTCAAATCATAGTCCTCTGTCTTTTATACGTTTTTAGGCTCAAGAAAAGGCTTATTTGGTTTGGTTTTGGCTGAGTTATGTAGCTCCAAACAGTGGCTGTTAGAATTTTTGTACAATATTTCAGCTTTTTTTTAGTTTTTTTGTCCAACTTTGAAACCTTATAAAATCTTCATACGAGCTTGGAATAAGGTGAAATTTTTTCTCGATTATAGTCATCTGTGTTGTCTACGTATTAGACTCAAGAAATCGCTTATTTGGTTTGGTTTTGGCTGAGTTATGCAACTCCAAACAGTGGCTGTTAGGATTTTGTAATATATTTAAACATTTTGTTTTTTTTAACTTTTCTGTCCCAACTCTTCCTTGTTTGTATATATGTAGATGTCACGAACACCATTGCAACAACGGATTGTATGAAATAGACAAAATGTTATGATATCCGTCGTAAGAGCATTTTATGCAATGTATGTTATTATTCGTTGGTGGATGATGTATGATTTTGCTATGAACCGTTTAGAAAAAGCTACAATATTACGGCAAAAATACTTAATGAGTTACCATAATGGACGTGATAGTATTCATGATATGGTTTATAAAAGTGATAAAACAAGTGTGGTTAACATAAGAATGAATAGAAATGCATTTACAAGACTATGTGACATGCTTAAACAAAGAGGAGGGTTGAAAACTAGCAAAAACATGTTAGTTGATGAGCAAGTTGTTATGTTCTTACATGTACTTGCACATAATGAAAAAAAATAGGATTATAGTAGAAAGATTCAAACGGTCAGGTGAAACTGTAAGTCGATACTTCAAGTTAGTCTTACATGCGGTATGTCGATTACATAAAGAGTTCTACAAGAAACCCGTACCAATACCCGATGATGAAACCGACGAGAGGTGGAGGTGGTTTAAGGTTAGTACTAAATTAATATAAATTTATTTAATTCCAATATTGATAAAAAATTTGTTTTATGTACAGGGTTGCTTAGGAGCATTAGATGGAACATATATCAAAGTTAAAGTCCTTGCAGCGAACAGAAAACCTTATCGAACACGCAAGGGTGAGATTTGTACTAATGTACTGGGAGTGTGTTCGAGAGATCTTCAGTTTATATATGTACTAGCGGGATGGGAGGGTTCCGCAGCAGATAGTCGAGTACTCCGTGATGCTATTAGTAGACCACATGGTCTTAAAATACCTCATGGTTTGATATACATAAAACATAAAGCTACATAATATTATTATCAATACAGTCTAACTAAATATGTATAATCTATTGTAGGAACATACTACCTTTGTGATGCGGGTTATACAAATGGTGAAAGTTTTTTAACACCTTATCGTGGACAACGTTACCATCTTAATGATTGGTCTCGACCACCTACAAATGCTAAAGAGTTATATAACATGAGACACTCATCGGCAAGGAACGTAATAGAACGATGTTTTGGATTGATCAAATCTAGATGGGCTATTTTACGTGATAATGCATACCATCCAATAGAATCTATGCCACGCATAATCATTGCATGTTGTTTGATGCATAATTTCATACGTACAACCATGACTGAAGACCCCCTTGATCAAGAAATCCCTATTAATCATACACAATTTGGAGACGAACATGACAACATTATTTCTACCGTAGAGACATCGCAAGGATGGACTGACCGTCAAGATCTTCTTGCTAATACTATGTTTACTAATTGGAGTGTAAGACGTGCCAACAATTAATTTATTCCATGTTTTTATGTAAACTTCATTTTCTTTATGTGGTGTTGATATTATGTTTAATGATCAAACAACTCTATTATTATTTCATTATTCATGTTGATATATTATATTTATTATGTGGTGTGACAATATTTCTTTAGTTTGGATCTATTTGTAACTTTAATAAAAAAATGTTGTTTAAAAAGAAATAAACAATGTAATAAAATATTTCCATTTCACTGCATAATACAACCAACCAAGAGAAGTGATTTTCAACAACATTTCTCTAGTGGATTCTTAGTTCTACCAAACAATGTAATCAATTCTCTTTCTCTAGCTTAAATCTCTTTCTGTGCATTTCCATTCTCTGCTGCAATTCCATTTCTCTATACCAAACACACACTCACTCTCAGATGATTCACTGACTTGACCGTCGGAGCGTTTTTCTGGGATCACCTCACGGAGAACGGCCGACGGCCGAGTTTCCTGTTGTGATCTCGCATACTACATCGAAGCAAAGCATCTTCCACCAGGAGTACCGTACAAAGGTCGCATCATTTGGCGCTATCCGTGGACTCGAATATATATATATATATATATATATATATATATATATATATATATATATATATATATATATATATATATATATATATTACTATCTTATAAAAGAAATCTCACTATTTCTATAAATAGATTCAATATAATAATAATATTTTTTAAGATGTTCAAATCTCTAAGCTTAAAGTACAACTAACCATCAATAAATAATAATATAATCTTAAAAATCCGACTCTTTAAAATAAAAGTAAAATTATCCTATGCATATACCCAGTCTTTGCATACTTTGAGCTCCGTTTTCTGTGAGATTCAAATTTGAAATCCCAAACTTTTAGGCCCCTGTATCGGTTTCCATCCCGTAGATCTCCCTTCCTCCTCTCTACTTCATCTATTTTGTGGTAAACCCTACTACTCCCATACCAGAGGAATAATAGCCGTAAAACACAAAGATCGCTAGAATCAAGAGTCCTCAACCACACCGTTAACCTCTTTCACACATAAATCTCCAATCTTGCATCTTTATATAATTTTCCAGGCAACAATCTCAAATATCTCTCTTCTCTTCTACTATTTCCCCCCAATTCAAATATTTTGACTTACAACAATCTCATATATCTCTCTTCTCTTCTACTATTTCCCCCCAATTCAAATATTTTGACTTTTACTAAAAATGTAAGTTGATTCTATTTTAAAGGAAGGTTTTGTTTTGGTTTTTGTTTCTTGAATCCATGACGACAATCTCTATGAAGGTGGAAAGATGCACGAGGTAAAGTTTTCTTAGGTGGAGATGTTACAGTAATAAGTAAATCTATCCCCTCTACTTTATCTTTTTCCCACCAGGTTCAAAGATTCTATAAATCCCCTGATCCTTCAAAACCCTCTTGTAATTATCTACTCACTGAAGGTTCTCTAAATCTCTCATCACGACCGGAAGAAACCACCCTACTCTTCCTTCCTTCGTTCATCACCACAAACAACCACACTATACCACCAAACAATGACCACTACACCCCTGGTTTTTTTCATATGCTCACCAACCTCCACCTCCGGGTTTTTTTCTGCTGCAATCAAATGAGCGAAAGATGTATTCCATTTTATCCTAGCCATATAAAATCTCAGTATGTTCATCATTTTGTTTGAAAAATGTTTCTTCTCTTTTGTTGATTTTTATATTCTCTTTGTAGAAGATGATACAGATCTGGTCATCTGGAATAAATTTAGTTCAAAATTTAGAAGATGAAGCACATCAGGTTCTTTTCCCTTATCTATCTATTTTTTTGGTTCTAATAGGTTTTGTTTTGATGTAGATCTAATCTGAGTTCATGTGTGTTTTTTGAAGTTGCTTGTATGGGCTCATGAACTCATAGATAAGCACACAAAAGTTTATCTCTTTATCTGTTTTGTGAAGAATATTAGAGAAGTTAGAAGAGATTTTGAAAGAAGTTCAACATTTAAGTTGAGGAATTCTTCATACGACACCAAAAAAACAAAACTCTGAAATCACCTTTTCACTCTGTTAGGTTCGTAAACCTAATTTTAAACCTAACCCTAATCTTAATTGTTTTAGTTTCTCAAATTATCAATTTTAACCAAACCTCAAGTGTTAGATTCAATTTCACTGTATTTTGAGATTAATTAGATATTTATGGGTTTTTGATGTTTTATTCAGGTGTTTTTGTGGAGATGATCATCAAGAAGTAACTTTTCTCCCTTATTCTTTCTTTAGGTTATGACCTCTAATTTTAATAACAAAATGATTGTTGGTAAGACTTTGATTATGGTGCAGACGGTTCAACTATGCATATATATATATATATATATATATATATATATATATATATATATATATACACACACACACACACACACACACATACATCGGAATGAAGAAATGATGTGCTCTGCTCATGATGTTTCTTCCTTGTACATATTACCACATAACAATATGTTGAGAGGTGGAGTAAGGCTTAGGTGTTGCATTTGATTTCTTTTTACAATTCTACAGAGAAACAAAATGGCCTAGATCCAAGCAGCACTCCAATGGCCTATCATGGTAAGTTGACAACTTGTAGTTGTAATTCCATTTGAACTCTATTATTCATCTTTTTAGTCAACATAATTCATACTTAAATAGATTGTATTTCTGGGTTTCCTGGCTTAGTTGTTGATTCATGAAGTTTTATATTTCTAAAAATCATTTGATTCTTTTCTTGTATACAATAGGTTTTACTTGATGTTTTGTGCATATAAAACCTAATGGCCAGATGTAATTCAAATGACACGATGTAAATTCCATCAACGTGGTGTGGTATGTATCCAATTAAGAAGACAAATACCATTAATAATGTCTTTTTTGTTTTATGGGGCTAAAATTTAATTTTCATAATCAATCTTTTTATGATTTACCAATTATATTCTTTACCCTACAGTTGTGTGATTTTTTTGTTATCTTAATGCACTAATCAAACACATATTTGTGGGGTTTTGTCATAACACATGTGATCAAAAGGTTGATGTCCAGTCTTGTTGCTGCCTCAAGAAGAAGAAAGAGGGGGTGGTTTGGCATAAGGTGGAAATTAAGTAAGTGAATCTAGATGAGGACTTGAGAGATTCAGGTCAAATCTTTTTCTTGGACAATTCCAAATGAAGCATCAAGCAATTATGTAGTTTTTACTTATCCAAAAACAGTTACTCTTACTCCAAGCAGGCTAAAACTAGCACGACGGATAGAGGTATTTGTGTCTTTCATTGTAACAACCCGATATTTCAACTCTTTGTAATGACCTAAAAAGTCAAGTATTGTAACCACCTCGGAGTTTATAAAATTAACTTTGATAATAAAATGCCCAAAAAGTATCTATTTAAATTCCTACTATGTTTAATATCAATAAACCGGGATCGTACGTAAAACGGATGCCCAAATCCGTTTTTGTTCCAAGTTCGGCTTAGCAGCAGACAGCTAAAAACTCGAATCGGAAATCGAGCGACTTTTGGCCGGAATGACCTAAACGAGAATCGAAGGTCTCGACAATGGTATTTATGCGGTAAAAAGTCTGGCAAAAACCGACGTCAGATAAAGAAGTTATGAATTTTTAAAGAAATTCCTTAATCACGTCATTTTAATAAATAAATAATAAAAATAATTTCATAATTTGCCAACGGAGTCTAAACGAAAGTTGTAGATCTTAGTCCCACCTACGCGTGGATATAAAGACCATCGAAAACGGAGTTCGTATGAGGAAGATATGAAATTTTTGAAGTTTATTAAATAAATTATAATTAAATTTAAATCAAAATGCTAGTAATATCCGAAGAGGAGTCAGCGTCTTCATCCGACGTACGCGCCGCGTAACCCTGTACGCCCCGCGTACCCGAGGGCCTTGGCCTCGGACCGTCCACGTCGCCCCTCTACGAACCTACCGACCCGTCCCATCCGAGCTCCGGGGCAGTCGAGGACTCGCTCATGCGTGACGCACGGGTACGCGCTGCATACGCCCGTACGCCCCGCGTACCGAGGCCTCTCAGCCCCTATAAAAGGGGTGCGAGGGTTTCCGAAAAACTTGCTCATTTCTTCTCATTTCCCTTGCGTTTTGCCTCGTTTTCCGTGCCCGTTCAAACCCGAAGCCCTGGTCATTTTTACTCAAGTCCCGAGAGTCGATTTTACTCCCGAGATTCCCGAGAATCCCGAGAAAGATCCGCTTCCCAAGACGAAACTCTGCCCGGTTTTCCATCTCGCTATCTTCAAACTTCCAAGTGAGTTCATACCCCCTTCAAACACACTTTAAATATATTTTAAATGCTTTTATACTCTTTTAGGGGGGGGGGGGGGGAGGGAATACAAGTAAACATACGGTTATTATCGTGTATTTCATAATACTTCACTTGCTTATTTTTATCAAAGGAATCACTTGTGATTTAGTACTGCTATGTGAAAACTCTTGTCATACTTTACATGCATTAGATTCATACAAAGTATTTAGTAATTCCAAAGTATCCTTCATTACTAAACCGTTTTATACATTCTAAAAACTTATGATTTATACTTTGTCAAACATTGTGAAAAAGGATAAACTTTGCACACAAAACTATTACTTTAATACAGACTTAGTTGAGAATCCATGAGATACGTACATCTTCAACTACTGCCTTTATATTAGAAGGTATCGCTACAAGTCCTGTCTATAACCAGAGTCTCCCGTTCGGAGAACGTGTCAAATGTGTATAGATCTATACGGGAAGTCATGATCCCGCGCCCTGACTGTTAAGCTACAGTCCTTCCTTTGGGGTGACAGTTTGTCATAACGCTACGACGCCTGAAGAACGCCGCTACAGGCATATTACGTTTGGTATGGTTATAAAACTGATCGGATATACAATTATTATAGTACTTCTGATTGATGAACGAGTAGCTATTAAAACTATTCTTTATCTAACCAACTGAAATCTTCTGATGGGTTTATTATATAAATCTATGTTTAAAATAGCCTAAAGCATGTGGATTGTTTTTGACTTTCTTTTGTCTTGGACATTAAACAAACTATTACTTTAGGAAAATAAGGGATTTTCCTGTATACAAACCAAACAACTATTAGGAAAATAAGAGATTTTCTTGGTTCAACTAGCTACATTTTTTCAACACAAATACTCTCATGCATTTCATACTTTTATTAGAAAATAAAGGATTTTCCTGGAAAATATACACTCATTTTTGAAATGGCATTCAATTTTTCTAAATCACTTATGAACTCGCCAACTTAATTGTTTACACTTTTTCTTTGAAATAACTTGTATTCTCAGGGAACCGTTAAGCAGGTTTGGAACTCAACTTTTGGGGATTAACGCGCTGGCGTTAATTATTTCTTTTGAAAGATGTTTATGCATTTATCTTTTGAGCATGTAATGAATACAATGATGTAAACATTTTTAAAACCTTTATATATGTATGGTAGTGTGTACTTTCCTTTCTATGAACTGTTATGATACTAAATATGACGTCCTCCGCCCCCGAACGTTTCCGCCGTTCTGGTTTGGGGGTGTGACATTCATTTTTCTCATAAATATAAAATATCACAATTATGTATTTATTTAGGTATTGTAAACATGTTATACCATTTTTTTTAAAATATAGATTCCTTCAACTCAATAATGGATGGAAGTTATATATATATATATATATATATATATATATATATATATATATATATATATATATATATATATATATATATATATATATATATATATATATATATATATATTTTAAAGTTTGGATTTGGTATTGTGTTTTGGAGCTGATTTTGTTTCATGATTGAATGAGTTTTGAACAGATGAAATATCTAGAATTTATTTTCTTGCAACATAAACAAGTTTCTAATTAAAGTAGTAGCAGGTCAATTTTGGTTTTCATTTGTGTAAAGGGACTTGTGATTTTGATTTTTTGAGAATTAGATCGAGACTTTGGTCTTATGTGCCCCTATCCAATATTATCTCAAACCCCTCGATTATAAATCTGTTTTCATTATGTAGATTAAGTTTTTTTTTCTGTTAATTATTTTAGGAGTAAGTGGTGTTTTTGAATTATAAGAAACTTACATAACACTTGCGGCAATCCAAAGACAAATTAAGTAAATCTAGGCGACAAAAATCGACTAATTTGAAGACACTAGCCATATTGTACAAGATATTATCATTTTGTATGATAATTATAAAAAGAGTAAATTACATGAATGGTCCTTATGGTTTGGGGTAATTTGTATGTTTAGTCTCTAATTTATTTTTTTAACTCGAAAGGTCCCTATTATTTGTTTTTGTTATGTATTTGGTTCCTACTGTTTGTTTTTGTTACATATTTGGTCTCTGTCTTACGTAAAAATACTATTTTTTAAATAGGGAAAAATTATGGGGTAGGTAAGATAAGGTGAGAGGGTAAGGTTGAGGTTGAGGGTGTGTTTATCTAAATAAATTAAAAAAATCAAGGGATGAGAGGTAGTGGTGCTATTGTGTCCATCTTTTTTATCTCGGATACCTATAATTTAAAAAATCAAAATTAACAATACAGATCATAAGAAGAAAAATTGAAACAGATTTAGAAAACGTAGCCATTATCGATCTAAACTTAAATCGAAAGGTTTTATAGATTGAAACTTCATAGTTGAAACAGAATAAAATAAACATGATCTAAAACTTGACCAAAATCGGTCTAAAGTACGATCAAATTAAAGTTGAATCCAAATAAAATTTATCTCTATATCATTCTTAATTCTTCTATGATGATCGAACACAAGATTAATCCATACAGATCGAAGCCCACAAGTACTATATTTCTTCTTTCCCCTATTTTCTTCTCCGGTACAAAACTTAGGTTAGATAGATTATGTAAAGAAATGAGGAGAAAGTGTAGGTATACTGGTAATAATGGGTGCGGTGGGGTATTTTTTCATTTTATTTTTTGTGAGATTTCATTGTCATTAATAAAATTCTTAATTTAATTCATTTTATTTTTGGTGAGACTTAATTGTCATTAATAGAATTCTTAATTTAATTAATTTTACTTTTGATGAGATTTAATTTTCATTAATATACTTCCTAATTTAAAACGTAATATACGTTTTATAAATTTGGTGGACAAAAATAAAATGATTGACAAAGATGATGTCAACAAATAATCCAATGGTGGAAAATATATGATTGAAATGCAATCAATGGCTCTGATTTCTTCAATTTAGAATTAAAAATTATCTTTTAATAATATTTAAAGATTTAACATTCATATCTTTCAAAAAGTTGTCATTTTTAAGATTCTAAAATTAAATATAGATAATAAATTATAAAAGGCAATTATGAAACTTACTACTTTGGTAATTATAGAAGTTCTTAATCGGAAGTTTCAAAGTGTTTGAAAAGTAAATCCGTTTCAACTCTTTAAGTGTATCATATAAATTTCATTTTAGTTGATATTGTGGTATTATGTATTGATGCTAAGGATGAGCATTTGGACGGTAAATACATTTCATATTTTGTCTATTGTTATATAATTCTATTATTTTTGTTTGAACGACTAAAATATTTCATATTTGTGTTGTTTTGAACCGTTACTTTTTTTATCAATTATCTCACGTATCATGCTGTAAATAACACCAAAATTTGATTCTATTGACTTAGATATGTATTATCTTTGGAACATAATATTTTTGTAAAAAAATAATATCGTCTAAATAAATTATTAATCGTCGCTGCTTTGCGCGGGTCCACCACTAGTATATATATATATATATATATATATATATATATATATATATATATATATATATATATATATATATATATATATATATATATATATATAGAGAGAGAGAGAGAGAGAGAGAGAGGATCCGATAGGAACCCATAAAATGGTAGAAACCACGAGTACAATTCTCTATTACTCATTTCGTCAAAGGTACGAGCGTCAAACTCAATTATTAGTTCGTGACACGTTCGCATTCAGCGCACGTCCATGAAACGTATTAATACAAATTCGATGAAATAATTACGAACGACGAACGTTCATTGAACATCATTTAAATGAGTATTTTTTTATATTTTAAAAAAATCGAACCAGACTCGGTTTTGCAATTTTATATTTTTTTAGTTTTTTTTTAAATGTATTTTTTAGATAAATACATACTTTGTTTTTCAATTTTTTTTTGCGTTTTTTCTGTTTTTTTTTTGTTCGTTGTTTTTTAGTTTTTAATGTTTTTACTACCCCATTGAAGTTTCTTGTGTTTCTTTTTGTTTTCTGTTTTTGATTTTTTTCATCTTTTTCTAAATTAAACATCGATTCTAGTTTTTGATGTTTCACAATTATAAAAAAATTGAATCATAATAATATTATGCATTATATTATTTTGGATCATATTATTTTTAGATCATAATAATTTGAATCATAAATTTTTGGATCATATTATTAATCATATGATTTTGAATCATAATATATTTAATTAAATAAAATTTTTGTTCATAACAACATTTGGATAATTATATTTTTTGAATAATTTAATTTTTTTATATGATAATTAAAGATCATAAAATATTTGATATGATAATTAAAGATCATAAAATATTTGAATCAAAATATTTTTAGATCATAAACGTGTTGAATCATATTTTTTTTTAATCATAAATATTTTGAATGTTCTCATTTTGGATCATATTATGTTCAACATTTTTTGAAAAAAACTTTTAATCTTTTAAAATCAAGTTTGATATCTAAAACATTTTATTTTTCTAGGGTAAATTACACGGTTGGTCCCTGTGGTTTAGGGTAATTTGCGTGTTTGGTCCCTAAAGACTTTTTTTTTAACTCGGACCACCCCTACTTTTTGTTTTTATTTATCGTTTGTTCCCTACTCGACTTAAAATGACTATTTTACCCTTAACGATATTTTTTAATTTATTTAAAATTCAAATTTAATTATTATACAACTTAAACGATTAGATAAACTTACCCCACCCCTAATTAGACGTCACCCCACACCTTCCTTTTTAGGCTGCACGGTGTGGTGCAGTTTGGGACCGCACTTGGCCGCCACCTCAGCAGGGAACACCGCCCCCTGGGTGCGGTTTCGTGCGGTTCAAACCGCAGTGCGGCAAAAAATGGCCGCGGCTTGTGATTGGCTGCAAATAATTTGCCTGTTTTTGATTGGGTGGGGAGAAAATAAAGTTTTTATTTAATTTTTTTTTTAAATGAAGTGTGGCACCACTCCTTGGGTGTGGCAGGGAACCGCACTTTTGTGGTAAAAATGGTGTGGCGCTTACGTGGCAACGAAGGGAGTGCGGTTTCGGTGGCACGACACCCTCCAGCCTTACCTTTCCCATATTTGTGTTCCCTCCTCCCTAAAAACCATCTTCGGTGTCCTGCACCACCACCCTACCCATCACCGGAGTAAAAATTAATACATCTCTACCAGGTAGCTGAAGCCCTTATTGCTTCCCACTCCCATCGTCCTATTGGTCTCGCCGGAAAAGAAATTGTTAACGGCGACTATGGAATCACTTAACCAGATCCACAGTTGGTTGTGTTTGTTGGTCGGAGCATCACGAACATCTGTCAAAAGAAAAATTAAGTGAGAGCATAAAGGAACCAGAGGCGGCATGATCAGGTTACAACATCGATGATGGTCTAAGTTTTGCATTTGTGCTACATACTTTCATAGTTGCAAGTCGACGAGTAGAATTGGGGTTTCATGGTCTGATTTTTTGTTTTTCCTTTTTGTTCTTCATGTCTTGCAAAATCTTTCTTTTTCAGCAAATCGACAAATTGACTGGTAAGCAGTGGCGTACATGATGTTCTGCTATTGGTACTGGACTGAAATTTCCAACAATTTGAAGATTTTGGTATGTTGTTTTTGGCAATCCTATAACCTTTCTCTTGATTTCAATCCATCTTCAAGTGTGTCTAATGTCATTGATGCAAATTTCTGTAACAAGTTCCAATTTTGTTAGATCATTGGAGAAGAAGACGATGATGAAGGGTAGAAAATATAGATAATTGTTCTAAGTAGCTCTCGAACTGAGGTTGAAGGTCGGTGTAGTGAAATCAAAATCTACCATTAAAACCGAAAAACAGATTCATCTATGGGTTTGCAGGTGTGTAATGGAACTCACTTCCGTTATCCCTCTCATCGTCATAAAGTTTCACCATGGTCTCTGGTCTCATCAGAACATTCGAGATTGCAGCAAAATCAAAGCATTATTCATATAAAGCAATCAAGGCAATCAAGATTGATGACTAGTAAAAACCAAAGCATTGTTTTGAAACCCAAATTGTTTCCGGTGGTTATTGAATGTCGGAGAGGTTGTGGAAGGAGGTTAAAAGAGATGATCGCGTGTAAGGGTAGATCTAGGGTTAGGAATTAATTTTAATGGAGAAGGGTTCTCGGTGATGGTTAGGTACTTGGGTTAACTAGAGAGAGATAGTAGCAGAGCGGTGGCGATGACGGTGACGGTCGACGATAGTCAGCTGGAATCGGAGATGGAGAAAAGATGGTTACGATGAAGAAATGGCACAAAGGGGGTGAAGACTGAAAAGGCCAATGGATGTCGATGCCATAAGAGAGATAAAGGGTGAGTGGGACCACAACTATTAAAAAATTTCTGTTACAATTTTGTTAATTAGTTAATACTAAACAAAATAATTAAAATAATAGATAAGGGTATATTGGTCATTTTAAGTTGATCAGGGACCAACGACGCAACAAAATGAATTGTCAGGGATTGTCCGAGTTAAAAAAAAGTTGTTAGGAACCAAGCACGTAGATTACCCTAAACCACATGAACCATCCGTGTAATTTACCCATTTTTTAAAAAAGTCTTTTTACAAAGTCATTAGTATAATGAGTAAAATATTCTTTAAATTTTTATAATTTTTGGAGAATTTTTTTCTGGATTTTATAGATAATAAAAAGTAAAAAATATATATATTTTTTTCAAATTTTATGATTAAGCTCGTTTTTTAGAGAATTAAAATTTAAAAACTTTGGTCTTTTTAAAAAAAATCAAAGGAAAAAAGTTATTAACTAAAAACGAAATATAAAACATAATACAGTAAATAGATGGTTAACAACTGTCTTAGGGGTGGGGGTGGGGGTGGGGGTGGGGGTGGGGGAGAGCGGGGTTAACGCTACGCGTGTATGGAGATCAGAACGTTCAATTTCAAATAAAATGTCATTAGTGCTCTTCATTTCTTTTATATAACCACCTTTAAAAAGTTTTAATGCTTTCATAAATAACCCTCATATTTAGATAGCTTAATCATTTTTTAACAGTAAATGTAAACCATCCAATTTAATGAATAAATCGTCCGAAATTTGCCCTCGCGGTTCCTATCATTTTTTGAATTCATATATATATATATATATATATATATATATATATATATATATATATATATATATATATATATAATGACACATTAGCCCTATTATGTTTTGCACATTTGCTCATTCATTCCCTTAAGTATTTTATGTGCTTTCTAGATCATTAAAAATGTTTTGTCGGGTCAATTTGGTCACTTTGAACAAAAAGAAGGGGTAGCCCGGTTACCCATTTGTAACATCCTATTTCCTGCTATTTTTGGGTCGTGGGTCGGAAGTCGATTGTGTAAGGTTTTATGTCTTAAGAAGGCAAAGTTTATTCCTTGTGGAAGTATGTAATGTTAGTTAAGAGGTTTAACCTTTGATTTGTGTTTTGGGCCAAATGGTAGAAAGGGAAAAGTCATAAGTTGGGTTTTTGCATGAAATATAAATTTTTGTTTGAGAAGTTTTTAGTCCAAGATATTTATATAATATTGTGGACCTCTTCAACACTTTTATGTGGATATAAAGAACGTCGAAAACGAAGTTGGAACGAAAAAATTACGACCGTTTGAAGTTATGACGATTTTGGGTTAGCCGCATACGTTAGGCGTACTGGGCGAGGAGGATCGTGGGGGATCAACCTGGTACGTTGGGCGTACCAGGAGTACGTTGGACGTACACGATCAAACCCTAAACCCTAATTTGAGGGTTTTAAGCCCTTTTTAAGCTCCTTAACTCCCCCAAACCATTTACATTCTGAGCCTCCACCCCTTCAACGTCCTCCTTTAAAACCCTAACCCTAGTTTGAGCCTAATGAGCAAAAAGAAGGTGTTTTAAGGGTTTTGGAGTGTTCTTGGTGCATTTTGGAAAAGAAGGAGCTCATTGGATAAGTGTTGGTTTTATTGGGGCTTGTAGATCCATACCTTGTTCACCTTGATCTTTCTTATGAACTTTTGGTCACTTTAAGTGCATAAAATTTAGATCTTTAAAGTTTGTGACCTTGTTATGAATAAAGTTGGAAACTTTATCCATCCAAACATCATCGCGGTCTTGATAGACCCAAACAGCTTTGGTATTTGCCCCTTGACAATGGCCACAACCTCCTCATCGAGAATCTCCCTAATCCTATCCTCAGACACAACTAGCCCACCCTGACTGCCAACTCCCGATCCAAACCCGGATCCTACCTCAAATCGTCTCGTCGTCACCATACTGAAAATATACCAGGGAGATATCAAACAACACACATATATCAACATGGGAACCAACTCCCAACAAATCCCTAGAGGTTGTGACTTCCTTGTTACGCGTACGGGTCTTGTGCTCCCAGTAGTACATGTTCATACTACCTTACACACTTACCCGTATTTGTCTCAAGGATCATCACAACAACCCTAACAATACATACTAGCATACATACATACGAAATCCTCACATCCTAGAGGAAGACTACACATCTCGAGACTGGATGGTTGACCCCAAACAACTCATCCTACCACTAACTGCCACACAGCCCTCCATTGGTGTCAGGTAACTATCACATGATTACAATCGCATGCCACACAACTTAAGCAATCTTAGACTAAAAGATTCAATCCCACAACGGTTGGACTCAGACAAGAGTTGCCCAACAGGACCAAATCCCTCATCCTAAGATCATTTAAACCATGTAGCATGTGACTTAGCGTATTTACTCAATAGCTAGTTTACACGCAAAAGAGTCATAAAACAATCAATCAAGTACTCTACAATAGACAAGGCATCACATATATCAAGCAATTCTATATGCAATTCCCGAAGATCCCTATCCTGTTACTATCATGCTATTCTAATATATCATAACATAATCTCAATTAACTATGTGGTAATTTGGGGTATACTTACTGACTTCGGCTGATCGTAGACACCGCATCCTCCTGGGTTATTTTGAAAACCATTTGAAAATTGTTTTAAAAATCTTTTTCCTTAGTTTGAGACTGGATTTACACAAGTGTTCCTCCAATTCACTCAAACCAAGGCTCTGATACCAATTTGTAACATCCATAAAATTCAAGAAAAATTTAAACTTTTAAAACCAATCCACAAATAATCATTGTTTACAGAATAGTTTTCAAAACATGTTTAATATCAGGATTTTTCCCCAAAATCATAAAACAAAACACGAGGAGGTGTATGATCACGCCTTCGCTTTCCCGCGAGCATCTGAGGTACGTGAAACATAACCCAAAATTGTAAGCCTAAAGCTTAGGTGATGATAATTAGGTGATGTGAGATGAGAGGAGATACTATAACCTTGATTGGCGATGCGGCGATATAGTCATCTACCAGAGTATAGGTGGCGACCACAGACCATTATAGACAGTTATGTGGAAACACCAGCAGGCTCATAACTTGTAGGTGACGAATTACGAGTTTAGGCGATGTTGTAACTACGTATTCATGTGATGATACTCTAACCCCTACTATGAATTACGAGTTTAGACAATATTGTAACTATGTGTTCATGCGATGATACTCTAACCCCTACTATGAATTACGAGTTTAGGCGATGTTGTAACTACATTTTCATGTGATGATACTCTAACCCCTACTATGAATTACGAGTTCAGGCGATGTTGTAACTACGTATTCATGCGATGATACCCTAACCCTTACTAGACACGTATTAAGGGAGTAACCCCCAAATCAGTACTGCCTATGCGATATAGGCGATGATCCTTAGGAAAAGTCCTTAGGAACAAATATATAAGAAAATGCGATGTAAGGAGATGAGAGGTAAATACGATGTAGGAGATGACCCTTCGAATAAATCTTTAGGGAAGATTAAATGAAGAAAATGGGGATGGGTAATTGGGTTAATTGTTTGCTGACGGAACATAATAACTTTATTATTGTAGGTTGAAAACCTTATGTACTTAATAGGTTTCCGAACCTGACACACTCAATTTATTTGTGTCACATGTATCGATACGAAGCTACATTACACTGAGAGATTAAAGGAGATGTAAATCACTAGTGTAAATGAATGTAAAGGTCTGTTTATGCTTATGTTTCTATGTTTACGATGACATCCCAAAGTTTTAATATAAACAAAATACATTTCTTCGGAAATGCTTTGATAATATATTTATCATGTTTTCTTGGAACAAATTCCGCAATATTATTCTTTAAAATGAATACTCTAATTTTCAAATAATCATAAATAAATTTTTTAAAATGACCGAGAAATTGGGGATGTCACAGTTGGTATCAGAGCATTAGTTTAAGCAAACTAGGAATAAGGATTTATTTCTAGACTTAAACTTAGAATGATAAGCGATGATCGTGAGGAGTGTGTCTAATATATTTTAGGGTGTACACCTGAATAGACACAAACACTAGCTTAATTAGGGAAGATACTTAAAATGCTTTTATGTGCTAAATGATTTGTGATGCTTTATGATGCCAGTATTTGATTGGATCTATGGTCTATTGCCGACCAGATTTAGAAAGTTTATATGTTCAGGTTTCTAAATGTTTAATTACGGTATTAGAACTGACATGTAACTTTTCGGAGTAAGAAGGAGGATTACGCGTCTAAACCTTCACCATCTTAAATTTCTTGTCTTGAGCAACTATTACGGTGTATGGAACGTCGCAATAAGGAGTCATACCATACTGAGAAAATAGAGGAAATAAGAAAGCTGATAATAGTGAATGATACCTATCAAAAGATATTGTAAGAGAGGTATCTTGCCTTTAGAATACGTCTAATAAATAATACATCAAGTACGAGAGAAGTACACTTTCGATTAGTAGAAAGAAAGAACTTTTGGTATAATCCACGAAGTTATCCCATCGTTTGGCATTTCCACCACCAACCGAGTTGAAGCAGAATTGATGATTGAAGATACGCATGGAAGAAGTCCTAGTAGATTTTAGGGAAATTTTTATGATTAATTGGACACATTCGTATGTGTTAAATCGTTTTGTGATTTTAGGAAATAAGAACTTGGGGACTGCGAGACAATACTTAGGACGAGTATGAGCAGGTGTGAAAGGTATTAGAGGCCTATACTACCGGAAGCACAAGACTCGCACTTGTATCAGGGAAAGTCACAAGGTTACCAAAGCGCTAGTAATTGATTTTGTTTTGTTCATGTCTTTCGTTACCATCGTTTCGGTAATGACTAAGAAGATGATTGTTATTCTGACCTTAATGGCCATATCAATGCGAGTCTGACTAAGATGTTCAGTTCGATTTAGCATCTGACTTAAGCCGAAAGATTGAAGTGAAAGATAATCGAAGCGATCAATAGAAATATCGCGATCGTTGTTAAAGTAAGAAACTTGTAGCAAGAAATGTTGCATGCTAGAATGTGATTATATTACATTAGAGCATGAAGGAAGGTATATCTTGTTCTGTAATTTGACTCTAAAAGACCCGAGCCTAAGCATTGCATCCTAAAATGAGAGGTCATTAGAACATGACCCATCAGTCCGTTACAATAATCAAAGTAAAGACTGTTTACGAAGGAGCAGGAGTCTCCAATAAGGATCAAAATTGTGACTTGAAGGTCACGATTGAAAGTCCAACATGAAATAAAGAGCGGTTGCAAGATTGAGCACCGTCTACAATTAAAAAGTCCAAGAGTTAGATACTCATTCGAAGGAACATAGAAGTTATGGTTATTACCTAAGATGAAGAGATAACGTATGGAGTCATTATACAAGCTCTGTTTCATTGATGATTCCGGGACATAATCATCCATGGGGAGAGATAGCTGTAACACCCGCAAATTCGGGCTAGTCAATTTAGAGACGATAAGCGTCAAATATGACTTTTTTGATAGAAGATTATTTAGAATGAATAATCTTAACAAAGTTATAGTATATGTCTCAAGGGTTCCGTACATATAAAGAACGCCGAAATATGAGTTATTAGAATTAATAATCTTAACAAAGTTATAGTATATGTCTCAAGGGTTCCGTATATATAAATAACGCCGAAATCCGAGTTATAACGAAGAAGTCATGGATCGTCGAAGTTTTACAGCTAAACCGACACGACACAACGTAACGTAAAAAGTGAATTTTTGATAAATTACTTTTTAACCTTAGGGATCTAAATAATATTCGTAGTATACGTTAAGCCGAGATCGTGCATAAAAATAACGTTCAAATCTGACTTCTTATGAGGAAGTTATGATTTCTCTAAGATTTGGCATAATAGTATGCAACCCAGAATGCGAATTTTAGATAGTTTGATTTTTAGCCGACACAAACTAAATGAGAATTGAATATCTAATTAATAGGAGCTCAACGATAAAAAGACAGACGAAAACGGAGTCCGTATGTAGAAGTTATGAATTTTACACAATCGGTAAACAGTGTAATCTTCTCATACTGTTAAATTTAAAATCAGTCGAGAATTAGCCGATGAAGTCAAAAGGAGAGTTGTAGATCTTGTCAATACCTACACGTGGATATAAAGAACGTCGAAAACGGAGCTAGTATGTGAAAGTTACGGAATTTAGAAGTCGGGATGAGTTGATGCGAAGTGGGTGACAAGGCGCGATATGAGTCATTGCTTCCTCCCCACGTCTTGCCACCAGATGGTGACACCTGGCACCTAACTCGACGAGTTGGAGGCTCATAACTCGCCGAGTTGAACCATTTTCAGCCTATAAATACCATGCAAGGCTCACTTATATTCCTCACACCTCAACCCTTATCTATCTCTCTAACTTCTCTCTAAACCTCCCCTAAACTCTAGTAACTTCTAAGTGCTAGAGGAAAGCCCTCGGAGCGCCATAAGGCTCTGAGAAAAAGAGCTTTCCGGCTCGAAAGTTCTGCCCGCACAGAACCCGGTTCCTAGCCAAACCCCCAATAAGTGAGATATGCTTACCCTACTTTAAGTATAGATTATGTTTCAGTTTATTATAGTTATTATAAAATTATAAACAATAAATATATTATAAAATATAATATACAAAGTATTATTATAATATCTTTTAACTACTCGCGGTACGGAGAATCTGGTTTGAAGGGCCGCATAGGGTTGTTGGATTTCAAAAGTGCTATAATGCCAAAATGGTCCTGCCCTTCGATGTTTCATGTCTGGCCCATGTATGTACATAGTGGTTGAAAAATATTGTTTAACACTTAGAAAAAATATCACTCGTAAATAGTCGCTATAAATATTAGACTAAAATCTAGCGGTAATGATACTAGGTTTCGCCGAAGGAAATAGAATTGTTAGAAGTGAAGCACTGCCCAGGTTTGGAATCATCACTTTAACAAGTGAGTGAATAGTTACTTTCATCTTACACATGGATATGAAGTATTTAATATAAATTACGTGCTATGTGTGCATATTATCGGTATTCCAGATATCTATGCTAGATGAACGATTTATACATGTTTACGTGATTTAAACTGTATACGTATTTTTATACTTATAAATATACATTGGGTAGCAACGGGTGATGAGAGATAGGTGATGATAATTTGCTGATGATAGATAGGTGATGATAATTAGGTGATGTGAGATGAGAGGGGATACTATAACCTTGATTGGCGATGTGGTGATATAGTAATCTACTAGAGTATATGTGGCAACCACAGACCATTATAGACAGTCATGTGGAAACACCAGTAGGCTCATAACTTGTAGGTGACGAATTACGAGTTTAGGCGATGTTGTAACTACGTATTCATGCGATGATACTCTAACCCCTACTATGAATTACGAGTTCAGACAATGTTGTAACTACGTGTTCATGCGATGATACTCTAACCCCTACTATGAATTACGAGTTTAGACAATATTGTAACTATGTATTCATGCGATGATACTCTAACCCCTACTATGAATTACGAGTTTAGGCGATGTAACTACATATTCATGTGATGATACTCTAACCCCTACTATGAATTACGAGTTCAGGCGATGTTGTAACTACGTATTCATGCGATGATACCCTAACCCTTACTAGACACATATTAAGGGAGTAACCCCCAAATCAGTACTGTCTATGCGATATAGGCGATGATCCTTAGGAACAAATATATAAGAAAATGCGATGTAAGGAGATGAGAGGTAAATACGATGTAGGAGATGACCCTTCAAATAAATCTTTAGGGAAGATTAAATGAAGAAAATGGGGATGGGTAATTGGGTTAATTGTTTGCTGACGGAACATAATAACTTTATTATTGTGGGTTGAAAACCTTATATACTCAATAGGTTTCCGAACCTGACCCACTCAATTTATTTGTCACATGTATTGATACGAAACTACATTACACTGAGAGATTAAAGGAGATGTAAATCACTAGTGTAAATGAATGTAAGGTCTGTTTATGCTTATGTTTCTATATTTACGATGACATCCCAAAGTTTTAATATAAACAAAATACATTTCTTTGGAAATGCTTTGATAATATATTTATCATGTTTTCTGGGAACAAATTCCACAATATTATTCTTTAGTATGAATAATCTGATTTTCAAATAAGCATAAATAAATTTTTTAAAATGACAAAGAAATTGGGGATGTCATAATGGCGGAAGAAAAGGCAATAAGGGCGGCAACCACCATGGTTGGCTGCCATGGTGGTTCTTCACGTTTTTCAGCCAACAAAACACATCCACACCCACTTCACGGCTTGCAGCAGCAACATACACACATACGATCATGAGTTCCAACCTGAAACACGCACCCAAACTCAACCTCCTATGCGGTCGCATGTGGCAGTCGGAAGAGATGGCGACAAAGGGAACAACTGCCGGAGCGGCAGTGGCGACGTAGCAACAGAAGATGGAGAAGGGAAAGGTGTACGACCTTTAACCGGAACAGGAACAACGACAATCACGACTTGCTTCTTTCGATCGCCCGTTGTCATGACGTCTAATGGCGGCCTTCGTCTTCAACAACAGTGGAACAACGACGGTAAAGCTAGGTTTGGTGGTTCATGACCGCGACTAGGAGGTGGCGATGGCTAGAGGTATGGGGGTATCAGGGTGGCGGCCGAAGAAATGGCTCTAGGGTTAGGGCTTGGAGGTTGCGTTTTAGATGAAGGAACAAGAGGAGGGTGACAGGTCTTAACCCGTCTCTGATTCAAACTTATGCCACATCTCCACTTTGAGTCCCTCCTTCCCCAATCTTTTTGAAATTAAGTCTGTAATTTACTCTATAGCCCCTGATTCCAAAAACCCTTTCAATTCAAGTCCAAAAATTATCAAACAACCCCTATCATCAAAAAAATATATTCATAACTAGTCCGGAAGTTACACTTTAACCCCCGATTTCTAGAATTTATAGCATTTAACTCCTCGTGCTAATACTCTAATAATTTATTATGGATTTAGGGCCAACATAAAAATATAAAAATATAAAATATAAAAATATATCTCGGAGTTTTAGGGCTTATTATTTATTTATTTATTTTATTTTAAACGAAATGTTACACAAATGGTCCTTGTGCTTTTATATTTTTACCGTTTTAGTTCAATATTGAAAAGTTTTTCAGTTTTTGTCCTTATTTAAAAAAAATCGAGTCTTACTAATTTAATAAAATTTTAAAAATATTTTACTTATGATTTTACGGTTGTAACCTAGTTCTAAAATATAAATAGGGAAAATTTCATTTATATCCTTACAAACTTCAAATATTACTTCGATATCCTTACAAAATTGAAAATTACATATATATCATTCTCAAACTATAAAACTCACATTTATATCCAGATTTATAATTTAATTTGGATTATTTATTTAAAATTCAAAATTCCATATGAGTTTACTAAAATACCCTCCCAAAATTAATCATATTATACCAAATACATGAGATCAGTGCAACGTTACAATTGATATAACCTCTTAGAGTCTTAATAAGAGTCTTAATACTATAAGCACACTTGCATATGAAGGCACCAATTTTGGGGTATTGCCGTATTGTTCCATGGATGTCGATACTTGAAAGGTCCATGAAACTCATGTCTAGCCAAATTGACCTGCATTTGTTGTGCTTTTTTATATTACTGTGCTTAGTGGTTTTTTATACTATGACTAGGATTTTTTCTTGTAATATGGATCTTATGAAAAGGATCTATTTTGAATTTTTTTTTTTAATTTTGGATTTAGTATTTATACAAGAGCAGGTACGTAGCAGGTAAATTCTTCAAGTTTTGAAAATTTTGGTTGAAGTTTTTGTAGTACAGTAGTACTGCTTGGAACGCTTGATCCCATGATCATTAGGTCAATGTGTTTATCTCATCTTTTGTGCTTCTTTATTATTATTATTATTTTTTTTTGTATTTGATTTGAGTTGTTTGTTTTGATTTACATATAGAAAAGAAGCAAAAGTCACTGTCTAAAGTTCTTAAAAGGTATAATTTACCTATTCGTTTGTTCCCTAAATATGCAAAAAAAATAAGAATAAAAAAAAATGTTAGATGAAGGGAAAAAAAGCTAACAGTGAATATGTCTTCAAATTGTGAAGTGAGTTACATAGACTAATCTATTTTGAGGTTTTCAACGAGTGTTACAGGTTATATTCAGAATGGAAAAGTAATATAGCATGAACTCAAAACTAAAGCGATTAGGAGAATGAGACATGTATCACGCCTAATCTTTAATTTTTGATTTAACGTAGGTAGGGTATTTTGGTAAACTTATATGGTATTTTGTATTTTAGATAATTTTTTTAATATAAATTGATATAATCCAAATTAAATTATAAGTTTGGATATAAATGTAAATTTTATTGTTTGAGAATGATATATATGTAATTTTTAAATTTATAAGGATATTGAAGTAATATTTAAAGTTTGTAAGGATATATATAAAATTCTTCCCATATAAATATATAGTATTTGTAAAAAAAAAAAAAAATCTTGTAAAAGTGGAAAACGTGCCTCCACGGCATCATCATAAAACGAATACTCTTCACCTATCCGGCTATCCCCACCTTCTCTCCCCTGCATTTTCGATTTTGTCCGAACAGAGAACCTTTCCAAAACGATAACAGACTCCCCCGATCTCTCTCCGTCCCTATATTTTCTCTTTTTTTCAACTTATTTCTACACATTTTTAGGTTGATTTTAGCCATGGCTGCCAGGGATCACGTCGTTGATGACCTTTTCTCATCGTTAAACTCATCGCCTGCAAGTCCTCAAATAAATTTTGGTAGCAATTCGCCCAATTTGATTAGTTTTGATGACGACGGTGAAGAAGATTATGATAACACCACTACCACTAGTAAACCCCTTATGGTCTTTGATCGGTTCTACGACTCTTCATCGGAAGACGGGCTCTACTCAACTGGAAGTGGCGGTGGTGGTAGTACTGGTGGTGATAATTCTCTAGTGCAGGCCGCTGGAAATCGCCTGGATTACATGATGCAGTATTTAGACCGGAAGCTATTGTCAGTGGATGGAAAGGATAATGAACTTAAGCAGGCGTTACCGGAGATCATAGGTAGTGGTGGAGGGCGTGGGATGTTTAAGTTACCGATTAGGGCTGCCGTACATCCTGGCCGGCCACCGAGTCTCGAATTGCGGCCCCATCCGCTTAGGGAAACACAGGTTGGATGTTTCCTAAGGATATTGGAGGGGACAGCGGATGGAGGGCAGTTATGGGCGGGATCTGAGCGCGGTGTTCGGGTGTGGAAGATGAAGGATATGTATGCCGCAGGGATGGGGGAAGAGAACGATGAGGCGGAGGTACCGTTTCGTGAGTCAGTGAAAACGTCGCCTACGTTGTGTTTGGTGGTTGATGACGGGAATAAGGTGGTCTGGAGTGGGCATAAGGATGGGAAGGTTAGGTGTTGGAAAATGTATCAACCTTCTGATGAAATCGAGGTTCCTTTTAGAGAGTGTCTTTCATGGCAGGCTCATCGTGGACCTGTTCTATCGATGGTCTTCTCCTCCTATGGTAATATATCTTGCACTCCTCATTAGTCAATAACTCAATATGATCAAATTGCTGTATCCTGGCACTCGGTGAATATTTTAGTTAAGATAACTATGGTGTTCATCTGATTCTGAACTTCATCCAGGTGATCTATGGTCTGGATCCGAGGGTGGTGCAATAATTGTGTGGCCTTGGGAAGCCCTTGAAAAGGCTCAATTGTTAACAACAGAGGAAAAACACATGGCTTCTTTGACAATTGAGAGGTCATACATTGATCTCAAGAATCAAGTTACTTCAAATGGCATCTCCTGTAGTATACTTGCAGCAGATGTTAAATATCTGTTATCTGATCATTCTGGGGGAAAAGTTTGGAGTTCAGGGCCTCTGTCATTTGCATTGTGGTAAGTGACTAATCTAGCAGCCATAACAATACTCCATTATGTATTTGAATTTCAATGACAGGCATAAACATGCTCACCACAGATTTAAAAACAATATCACATCTATTATTTAAGGCACTCTTAAGTTCTTCATTTGAAGTTCCATAAGGAGAAGTTTAAAGCTGTGATACCTTATGTATTGTCATTAGTATATTGAAAGCGTAGAAGCCTAGAACAATCTGCTATACTTATGCATGATAAATAGTGTAGTAATGCACACTTTCTGACACCCAAAATTGAGTTATATCAAAGTAAGGACTAAGGAGCTTATGACATAGTAGGGAGTTCATATTTTTCTATCCATGTTGTGCTTGTATCATTACTACTTCTACTTCCCTTACATTTCATGAACATCTAAAGATTTGTCAAACTGCAGGGATGCATACACGAGAGAGTTGTTGAAAGTGTTCAATATCGATGGCCTAGCTGAAAATTTGACAGCAATACAGGACCTGACACCAGAAGAAGAAGCAAAGATGAAATTTGCATCTTATCCTAAAAAAGAAAAACCACAAACTACAATTAGTTTCTTTCAACGTTCACGTAATGCAATCATGGGAGCAGCTGATGCTGTTCTTCGTGTTGCAGCCAAAGGAGCTTTCTTTGAAGATAACCGCAGAATCGAAGCCTTAATCATAACAACTGATGGAAACATCTGGACAGGATCTGCAAATGGAGTAATCATAAAATGGGATGCAAATGGAAACCGATTGCAAGAATTCCAATTTCACCCTCATCCCATTCGATCTTTATGTACATTCGGGTTACGGATATGGATCGGGTATACAAGCGGGTATCTACATGTAATGGATCTTGATGGTAGTTTACTTGGAGAGTGGGTTGCTCACAAGACTCCTATCATTGATATGGCTATTGGGCCAGGCTATATCTTTACATTGGCCAATGACGGAGTGACACGTGGATGGAGTATATCCTCCCCTGGGCCCCTTGATACCATATTACTTTCAGAGTTATCTCGCAAAGAATCACAATACACAAAATTAGAAAATTTTAGAATCTTGGCTAGTACATGGAATGTAGCAGAAGGAAGAGCAACACAAGACTCACTTATATCATGGCTTGGGTCTGCAGTCAAAGATGTTGACTTTGTTGCTGTTGGGTTGCAGGAGGTTGAAATGGGTGCTGGGTTTCTTGCAATGTCTGCTGCTAGAGAAACTGTAAGACACTTTTCTTAACCTTTTCATACCCATTAATATTCTTGCTTGATTTGATTTGAGTTGATCATATCTTGAATCTTGATTCTAGTTCTTTTATCATTCAGATGCAGGTAGGTCTTGAGGGAAGCTCTGCTGGACAATGGTGGCTGGACATGATTGGGAAAACCTTGGATGAAGGTTCAAGTTTTTATCGTGTTGGTTCTCGACAGCTGGCAGGCATGCTAATTGGAGTGTGGTGAGTATTTCATTGATACCAGATTCATTATCTTCATCAGATATGTAGACATTGAACTTCTGTGATTAATTTTAGGGCGAGGAACAATATTAGAAGTAATGTTGGAGATGTTGAGTTGGCAGCAGTTCCATGTGGATTTGGAAATGCTATTGGTAATAAGGTAACTGCTTTTCAAAATTCTCATTTACTTTTAGTTAATGTAATAATAACTTATAAATTTACTGGTGTGCCAACAGGGAGGAGTTGGATTGAGGATGAGAATCTATGGGCGGATTATATGTTTTGTGAACTGTCACTTTGCTGCACATCTGGATGCTGTTAACAGACGTAATGCTGATTTTGATCATGTATACAAAACAATGTCATTCACTCGTCCATCAAATCTTCTGAATACAACATCAGCTGGTATGATTATGATGATGATGTCATACCTTTTCTTATTTTGCTTGCTTGTCACCTCATCTTATTCACTTTGGATTCTCTATGGTTCTCTCTTTCTGCCCACCTTACTTTTTGCAGCTGGAGTCACTTCTATGGTTCGTATTGCAAATGTAGGTACATTCTCTACCCATTTGACCTGTTGGAAATAAAATTTAACCCAAAATGACCAATTTGCCCTTTCTATTTTTTTCAGGCTATGGGTAGCCTGTCTGTGGATGAGTCGCCAGAGCTATCTGAAGCAGACATGGTTGTCTTTTTAGGCGACTTTAATTATCGGCTTGACGATATATCTTATGATGAGGCACGTGATTTTATCTCTCAAAGAAGCTTTGATTGGCTCAGAGAGAAAGATCAGTTACATATGGAAATGAAAGCAGGAAGTGTTTTTCAAGGAATGCGTGAAGCTGTTATCACATTTCCACCTACATACAAATTCGAAAGGCATCAACCTGGTTTAGCAGGTATATAGTAATATACAACACACACAGCCTTTTTAATTATCATATATAGTAATGAAATTGTTTAAAAAATGAGGCTAAGTTTTTAATTTTTTATAGGTTATGATTCGGGGGAGAAAAAACGTATTCCCGCATGGTGTGATCGAATCCTGTATCGTGACAGCCGTCTGGATTCATCAGACACATGCAATCTAAACTGTCCTGTAGTTTCTTCAATTTTGCAGTAAGTTTTTACTTAATCTTGATTAGTATAAATGTAATGATGATTATATATTTGTATATTTGTTTTTGTTAAGGTATGAAGCTTGCATGGATGTGACAGATAGTGATCATAAGCCTGTTCGTTGCATCTTTAATGTGGAGGTGGCTCGAGTGGACGAGCCAAAAAGAAGAAAAATATTTGGAGAAATTATAAAATCCAATAAGAAAATAAGAAATATTCTGAAAGAACAAAACAATGTTCCGGATACTATTATGAGTACAAACAATATAATTCTTCAAGACGATGATAAATCAATCTTACGAATCACCAATAAATGTGGGGAAGACAAAGCTTTATTTAGAGTCATATGTGAAGGTCAATGCACCATTAAAGATGGAAAACAAGAATCCGATCACCAGCCAAGAGGCTCTTTCGGTTTTCCACGTTGGCTCGAGGTAAATTGTTTTCTCTCTCTCTCTCTCTCTCTCTCTCTCTCTCTCTCTCTCTCTCTCTCTTTTTTTTTTTTTTTTTTTTTTTTAATTTTAAAATTACAGATAAAGCGAGTAACTAACTAATGGCTATATTTTCTTCAGGTGAAACCAACGAGTGGTATAATAGAACCGAATCATATAGCAGAGATATGTGTTCATCATCAAGGATATGAAACCATGGAGGAATATGTGGATGGTGAAGCTCAAAATAGTTGGTGTGAAGATGTGCGTGATAAGGAAGTTATGTTGATGGTGGAAGTGAGGAGGGGAAGTTGTACAGTTGAGAAAAAATGTCATAGGGTACGTGTCAGGCACACACAAAGCTTGACGGGCAGGTCTATGCCTATGGAACCCAAACATGAGGAGCTGAACCGGGTCCATGGGAATGTGCTTCACCGGGCTGATGCTAAGTGGCTCAGTGGCTCACGTGATGTGGTTGACCATATAAGAGATCTTCATACCCCTTGAACTTGTTTTGGTCCAAACAGGGATTTTTTTTTTTTTTGGGAATGAGTGAGTGTAACTGTTTATTATATTTTCTTAATCTTTTTTATATTGTTGAGGGTGGGGATGCCTGATATTACTTGTTAAGATTAGGAGTTTAATATTTGGAAGTTGGAGTTGTATATAAGCTTTTACAAGCCTCGTATATTAATTATTAAGATGAATAGCAAATGTGTGTGAGATTTTTTGAATAATATTGGTTGCTTTTTCCAAGTATTATATGTTATGAGTGATCCATAATTTTTGTACACTGGAATCACATGTTTCAACCGTAAATCAACATTGGTTTTTGCAAGAGTACCTACATTAGGTTTTTTTTTTTTTTTTTTTTTTTTTTTTTTTTTTAACTACTAGTTATGCTGAAAAGGGCTCCGATTCAGGCCAACTGTAACATAAACACAGGAATCCAGTAGCCTCCCTCAACACCATTAGTACCCTTTAGGGAAGTATGGTGGGGACCGGTACAATGTGTGATGCACAAACAACTGTTCCCTTAGGGCAAATGGCTTCGGGCAAACTCAATGGTTCATAGGATTCTACGATTCATACAAAAGTATTGCATTTTGCTATGTTCTTCCTTAGAATCTTGGTAGAATCTTGGTAGTGTGAAAAAGCTCAATTTCTTTTATAATTTGTTTCCAAAAAAAAAAAAGAAATAGAAGGATCTTCACAAAAAATGACAACTTGTTAATTTAGGATAACAGAAAATAACACATATTTTTGCAATTTACAAAAACAACCACCAATTCGGAAACAAATTGTTTTGGACCCGAGACCCAATGGGTACCCACCGGTGTAAACAACTTTTAATTTAAAAAGAATCTCAAATGTGATACCCATTTCGAATCGTCTAGTGAAGAGATTCAGGTGTAACGAGTATGTTGTTTTTACTAGTTTATACAACTTCATATTTTTTTCATGTTATATTATGAAAAAACTTGGTCTGAAACAGAGATCCTTGTGTGCAATCCAAAGAATTTATCCGGAACAAAAGGGTTTTTGTTTCAAATAGGTAGAAATTGTGTGTTTCTCACTAGTTTTTTAGGCTTCAATAGTAATTATTATTTAAGATATTAAGTATTAGTGTTGTAGAAATTATTGTGTACAAATAAGTCATGTTTTTGCTCTTATTTATATCCTCTACAAATCTCCAAAAATCTGACTATATAACCTCAACCATATGTTCGACTTTTTTATCTCCAAAAATCTGACTATATAACCTCAACCATATGTTCGCATTTTTTATCTCAAAAAATTTGACTATATAACCTCAAACCATATGTTTGACTTTTTTATCTCCAAATATTTGACTATATGACCTCAACCATACGTTTGGTTTTTTTATCCACCCTTCAACACCTTTGATTTTTTATTTTGTTAATCATCCACTGCTTTCTATTCTTCAATAGCTGGTATAATATTTTTTCTTTCCTTGGTCGATTCGTTTAGAAGTGTGTTTCATCTTTTCATATGTAGCTTCTCTGGTGTATACATCAAGGTTTTGAAAACCGGACCGTAGACCGAACCGGTCGTCTTACTGGTTCGATAGTTCAAGTGGTCCAACCGGTCTTAAAAACCGGAAAAACCGGATGATGTCATAATTATATTTAATTATATAAAAAATACAAAAAATAAAAAAATAAATATTTTACAAAATTTCCGGTTTTGACCGGTTTTACCGGTTCAACCGGACCGGTTTTTACTGGTTTTCACCGGTTCACACGAATACCGGTTTTTTGGTCTTTAAGAACCGGATCCGGGACCGGTTCCCGGTTGAACCGGTCGAACCGGCCGGTCCGGTCCGGTTTTCAAAACATTATATTGAGCTCAAAAGGCGGTTAAATGTAAGGGCAGTTTTGGACAAGTTGGAAGACATTTTGGGAAAGCACAATAAAGTTAAGCTTTTGAGTTAATTTGTAGAATGAATGACTCAGTGTAGCTTTAGTGTGAATCATGTTATGCTTTAGTGTGAATCATGTTATGGTACACTTTAGTGTGAATCATGTTATGGTTATGGTTTTAACATGTTTATACAATAGCTGGATAAGATGGTAAATGGGAATTTAGATGAATTCAAAGAGGGATTGGTTAGGAGGGAGTTGGTTAAATACATTAATAACATTGTTATATGGGAGTTGGTGACTTCTTTTCAACTATTTTATTTGTGAAGATAAACAGGGTTGATTGGATTTGTATAACTTCCTTTGAACAGTTAGAAAGGAAAAAATAATTAAATAGAATGGCTGTCTAAAATCCGAAATGGAAGTTGTCCAGAATCGAAAATCCTTGTCATTCATTTTTAGAATCCCTGGTT
Source organism: Lactuca sativa (assembly GCF_002870075.4). Classification (NCBI taxonomy): domain Eukaryota; kingdom Viridiplantae; phylum Streptophyta; class Magnoliopsida; order Asterales; family Asteraceae; genus Lactuca; species Lactuca sativa. The sequence continues at coordinate 202,093,679 of NC_056624.2, forward strand.
ATTTTGGTGAAGGCCGAAAAAGATGGTTACATAGAAATATATAAACATTTGAATCGTATTTTTTTTTTGGAAAAGCCAGAAATAAAACACATAAACTTTTACTTCTAATCAACAAGAACATAGAATAATGTTACAAGTTTATTCAACTTATTTGTGAATAACATTATAACAACAAAGATCGATTCTTTCTAATATTTTTGTTCCCTGGTAGAAAATTTTCTTGGGTCCGCTGCTCCACCATGTAACTTGCATTTAGTTTATATAAAATATAAAATATAAGTTGCACGAAGATCAACCAATCATTAATAGTAATACAACAACAAATAACATGAAGAAGCTTTGTGGTTTATTAGACTGGAAAAGAGAATCCACGAAGATATGCAGAATTCACCCCCGATTCCCTCACCAATGCCACCCTACCCGTTCTTGCAACCTTCAGATTAAAACGTGCACCAATATAAAAGATTATATATTATTAAAAAAAAGAAAAAAAAAAAGAATAGTTAAGGATCAAACTTTAATACTAACCTCACAAATCCCATACGACTCCAATAACCTTTGCAGTGCAAGCATCTTATTAAAATCTCCAGTGAGCTGGAATATGAAAACCAGAAAATATCAATATAAAGAAAAGTAGAAAACGGGATTACCGAATTATGAAATTTAATTTTATTTTAAAAGAAAAAACGACCTCTAATGTGATAGTGTGATCAGAAACATCAACAGGTTTAGCTCGAAAGATGCAGGCAATGTCAAGAACATCCCTTCGAGCAGAAGCATTTGCAGCAACTTTGATCAACATCAGCTCACGTTCTGCAAATGGCAAATATGTAATATCTTTCACCTCATGAACATCCACCAGTTTGTAAAACTGCTGAACCAATTTGTCAATAGATTCATCTGTTCCAGGAATCACAGTTGTAATCCGAGCTAGACCCTCCATTTCTGCAGCACCTGCAGCCAGACTCTGTACACATTACACAACACAGTTCTTTTTTTTTTTTAAATACTGTTATAAAAAAAATTATATAAGGAAAAAACAAAAAAAGAAAAAACAAACCTGGATGTTGTAACCCCTTCTGGATATAACTCCAGTGACCAGGTTGAGAACTCCAGGAGCATTATTCACAAGAATGTTGACAGTGTGAGACTTATGACCAGTTGACTGTTTTATTTAAATTTCAAATCTCAGTTATACCCCATACATAAACTATTTGCTAAATAATGGTTGATAACACATTAATGAAAAATGAGAAATTGATGCATATCTTACATCTTCTTCATAAAGCACACCCCAATGGGGGTCAAGGACTTGATTCATTGAGAACCTATCGTAGTGCTCCACAGGATAAACATCTCCCTTTCATTCAAACAAATATATCATAACTCAAATTAATAAAAAAAAAAAAAAGTAATTATCACAAATAGAAACCTGCAAAGATTAAAGAATATACCCCTGAAACCACACTCAAGTTCTCATCAACTGGGTGAGTTATACTTGAGGCAGGAGGAATTGGAGTTGGGGCTTCCAGATCTGGATAAGAAGCTGCACAGAAGTTCCAAAATGGAGCACTTTCGCCCAGTTTTTCTCTTCTTAAAGCAATCTACAATTTGCAGCACACACAGTTAGTGTGTGTGTGTGTGTGTTGCATGAAAAAGGACATTTAAGACACATCTCACCTTCCCTGTTCTTGTGAGCTCTTTGATTCCAAATTTGGCTAAGTTTCTCTGAACAGTAACCATCTTCCCAGGATCCCCAGTGACCTGATTAACCAGAGGAGCTCTTTGATTACAAACTTGGCTGAATTACTATTAAAAAGTGTCGCTTACTTTAATTGTATGAGTGTATGTTTATAACGAGTAGTGGTCATATGTAAGTGCAGATGTAATGAAATAGGTCACCTCTATTGTCAATGAGCATTCTGTTGTATCCACAACTTTGGCTCTAAAGATGTCTACTAGCCACATGATCTGAAGGAGAAGTAACAGCGTATCAATCTTCAATCTCATATGTAATCAATTAACAAGATAGAAACCAATAACATATATGCAAGTCTTCTGAAAGTCAGAAAAATCATTAAAGTAGAGAAAATAAAACCTCAGATCTTGTGGTTTGATTGACATTAAGCTTCACAAGCATCAATTCCCGTTCTACCTGTGGTTCCTTTGAAAGATCTTCCACCTGATGCATCAAAACAGCGTTGAACAAATCAGATAAGACTTTTTAATTCAGGTTGATAGTCAAACAAAGACAAATAGCAGAAAAAGGATTCAACCTTTAAGACATTAACAAGCTTGTTGAGCTGCTCTACAACTTGTTGCAAGACCTTCTCAGTTCCAGAGACAACTACGGTGAACAAAGCTTTGTCCTTATTCAAGCCAACAGCAAGAGATTCAATGTTGTAACCTCTTCTAGCAAAAACCCCTGTAATTCGGTTTATTATACCGCTTTCATCTCCAACAAACACTGAGATTGTGTGGCGTTTCACTCTAGTCAATGCATAAACAAAATTTATTTTGATCAAAAGATGTATATGCATAACAACTTTTTGAATCACCAGCGTACAACATCGAAAACTCATTCTCAATCCAATCAATCAATTAATTAATTATTTAATTCAAGAGTTGGTAAGAGTAGTTTTACTTGGAAGAAAGTGGCGAGGCAGCTCCATTATTCGTCGGAGAAAATGGCAATGTCACCGGAGCTCCACCGCTAGCGCTTCCATTTCCGTTGTTGGATAACGAATTCACTACTTTCAATTTAAAACAACCTGCATACTTCCGATTGGATGATATTTTCAAACTCCTCGCATTTACTACTGCTCCTGATTCCACTGTGCTCCGGTTACTGCAGTTTACTGGTGCTTTCCAGAGGGAGCACGTCGTAGCCGGTGTCGTCATTGCAGTTTTTGGAGAGGAGAAAATGCGCATCGCATAGAAGAGGGGAGACTAGAGAGTGTAAACAAAGACTGAAACTTGAATGGCCCCCCCAAGGCCCCACTTCACATTTCTCATTTCTATATGAACAATCACGTTGTTTGCAAGCTAGGGGTGTGACTTTTTTTTAAGGCTTGATATAAATCATTAAATTGGTCTTTGTTTTTTTCCAGAAAAATAATGTTAAAGGAATGAAAATAACTATTACTAATATGTTTCTTTTAGGTTATGATGTCCTTGCTATTTGCTAATTTCTTCTTTTGTGTGCAACTATTGCGACTTGATATCGCGTATCAAAGCCGTTTTAATGATGATATTTATATCGACAATCGTATTATGTCATGTGGTGGTGTTGAACGATATGGCAATTTTGTTTAAATATTCAATTACTTATAGATTCTAATTAGGGTGGCAAAAATTATGTACGATCTGTAGGACATGAACCCGAATCCGCAACCACAACCTGCCTACCCATTTATTATAGGGGTATCGTTCGGCTTTGCAAATAATTTTATAGGTTGACTTGTGAACTGGTTTATTTTATTAGATTAAAATAAATAATATATTTATTGAATAAATGAAAGAGTAAAGACTATTAAATAAATATGGAATATTTAATTTTTTTTTTCTAGTGACCCATGATTCCACGAACACCGTTATCACTCACAAACCCTTGTAATTAAACGAGTTATACGGATTGACATATTTATGGTTGATTAGGGTTAAGGTTGAGTCCAATACAAATATTTATGAGTCGTGTATGAGTTAAACTTTTATAACTTGGAAATACATGACCCACCAATTCCAACAAAACAAGATTTGCCACCACCCTAAATATAATCAAAATTAAAATCAAGGAACGCGATGAGGAAGAACAAATTTGCAACATGGAACATTGTATAAGTATCCTTTGAATTGACCATAGAACCAAAACCATCGATAAAATCTCATTTAAAACCAATATATAATATTCTACAATGAACTAGAAAACCTTTTTGAATCAAATTCATTTAAAATTGAAAATTTTGTTGAACCCATGTGTCGAAAAATGGAAAGAGCTCATCTTCAACTTTGTGCTAGTTGTGAAACCCTTCAACCTATTTTTTTCGAAACCCTATGTGACTGGCTACCACTTGTGAGACTACAAATGGTGCCTTCACCGTAGTGTATATCGCATGTGTTTGCATTTAGAGTTTTAAAGGGTTTTGTTCAATCATGTTTTTTTAAAGGGTTTTGTTCAATCATGTTTTCTCAATTTAGGGTCTTTGAGTTCAATATTTATGTATCCTTATTGGCTTTTCATTATTTAAGGGTTTTTTTTTGGCGGGGGCTATATGGGAGTAATAAAGATACTAATGATGGGGTGTCTTTATATTCATTTGAAAACATAATATGTGGAGACATTACATTTAAGGTTTGATAAACGTTTGATGTTTTGAATTTTCATGTGATTTATTTAAATGATTTCTCAGTTTTATGTTCTTTTATTTGTAATTAATGTCCTTGATTTTTGTGATAGTTAAGTTTCTTTGTTTTTCGAAGGCCAAAATGTTCGATGAAATTCTTTGATTATGTGCTTGAATTCTACATTACATTGGTTTGGAAGACATGTATTTGTTTTGAGAAATTAAATATTCTTCTATCTTTTGTTCCTATAAATCCTCTTACCCAATTAAATAATGGCATGTGTAACATTTAATGTTTATTTAATAAAATTTTAGTAAATTTTAGTAAACTAATATAACACATGTCATCATTTAATTTGGTAGAAGGATTTGTAGGAAAAAAATAAAAAAATATTTAATTTCTCGTTTGTTTTATATCAGACATAGTGACATGCATTTTGGTAGATTAATGTGGCAAGCTGCCCTTAGGATTAGTAATGTCTTAAGTGTTAGCATATGTATTATTATGAAAATCAACCCATTTCAGGACCACTCTTATACATAATTATCTATTTATTATAACCGTGGGATGCTCTACCATTTAAAAAAACATGTTTTTATTCTAGTTAATGAGAGTCGTATGAAAGTAATATCTTACATGTTATTAGAGCTAATTATACATCTATGATATTTCAATCCGTATCTCTTTCTTCCCTTTTATATTCTCATCTACGATCTCTAACCCTAGTTGTTGCTAAAATGTCATGGATGATACCTCCAATCTCTCCACACACACACACACACAAAAAAAAAATCCATATGGCGTTACTAATATTGAGGCATATATCCCTCTCCTTCTTAATATCGATTACTTGATGACATTGCTTGAAGGGAGATTTTCCAAACGCAGTGCATTAAATTTTGAGTTGAAGAACATATCAATGACTCCAACAATGAAGTGTTTCTCTCTAAACTTGATGGTGCATAATGGATGCAGATCAACTTCATTGTGAAATTGTGGATTTATGGAACAATTTTACATTTAATGTTACAAATGGTCATACGGAAAACCAAGACTACCCCAGCAAGTTTGGAAAAACTTTTTATGATAATAAAGATGCCAAGGTTAAGACAAAGAACTTAGATACATCCATGTTGGATACTACTCAATCACAGACCTTGGATTAAGACTATTGTTGATCTTTTTGACATATCTACTTCACAACTAATGAAGACTTACACAAATGATATAATAATATGTAGTGTATCCTTATTGATATTGCTATTTTTATATAAAAGATTCGACATCGAAGAATTTAAACTAGACTTTTTACGTTGTCATATAACTTTTGATTTTAGTAATGAAATGAAAATATCTCAATTTTGAAAAGTTATAGTTTAGACAATGAATTTTTATCATTATGTTTCAATTTTAAGTCTTTCACCGAATGCCCTTTTATGTAATTTTAGAATTTTATATATTTAAAAAGCTTACACTAGTTTTTCTAATTATTTATATACCAATATAAGCTAGGCTTCCTGCTCCAATTAAAAATTATAACGTTTAACTTCCAGTTAGCAGCTATCAACTATTTTTATCATACATATAACTAAAATATACATATATTGATGCAGTAAATACTAAATGTCATCGACTAAACTATTAATAACTAGTTTATAACCCGTGGGAACCACGGTTACAAAATAAATTAAATTTTTAATAGTAAAAATTCAAAAATTATTTATCAATTATTTTAAATAAATAATTAATTAAGAGATATATCAAAATTTTAAAGTTATTATAACTTCAAACATAACATATTATTAGAAAAAATAAATTTAAATTTTGAAGTTTTGCCTAATATATCTCTTTGACATGTGACATAATATTAATGAGGAGTTGTATTAAAGTGACACATATCAAATGGAAATTAAAACTATTTTTTTATTAGAATAAAAATATGAAATATACAAGAAATGCAAACAAGTTCTGTTTTAAAGTTATAAATTCATACAAGTATCAATTCACCTAAAACAAAGTTCATTTGTAAATGTTAATATATAGAATATGACAGCATTTAAAAGCAATTTTAAACGAATAATAAAATGTACGCATATCAAAATATTCATATAAAAAGACAAGGCTGTAGTAGTTCAACCATTGATAGATTCCTTTAGTTAGTTTAGGTTAGTGCATAGTCATTATATATTTTTGGATAGATTCCAATCCAATTGTTTTTTTTAATATATCAGCATTGTCAATGCACATGCTCCCCATATTTCCGGTAATCTTAGCACCTGTTGTTTCCTTTTTCTATGAAAAAAGCTAAAATATTCGGTCGTCGTAATTAAATTTTTTTATGTTAATGGCGGTCCCTGATTATTTGACATATTAATGTGAATTAAAATTTTCCTTTTTCTATGAAAAAAGCTAAAATATTCAGTCATCGTAATTAAATTTTTTTATGTTAATGGTGGTACCTGTTATTTGACATACTAAGAACGTGTGAAAGCTGTTAAGTTTTAGTTTTGAACAAAAAACTTGGGGCTAATGTCATAAAAGTCCTTAAGTTTTCAAGAAATTATTGGTTTTACCTTTTGAGATCTTTTGGGTTCATTAATGCCTAATATTTAGATAAATTATATCAAAATTGCCATTTAGCAAGGAAATAACCGGTCACACTCTCCATTTAGTGGGTCATATTGGCTTCGATCCACCACCCACGTTTATTTCTACAGTTTATTGTCTTCTCCAATTTTTGCTAATCAATTCATATTAGATGCAGTTGTGGTACATATCAGATGCTTCCTCCTTGGTGTTAATTACAATTATGTTAAAATTTCATACAGAGAGAGAAAGAGACTGTGTACCTATCAGTTTTTCTTAGTCTCTCATCTTCTCACATAGCTTCATATTAATCAAATTTATATAATTCAAATGAAAAGGCTGATAATTGAGTTGCAACAAAGGGAGAAAGAGGTAGTGAGTGCACAGATGTCTTGCAATTAGAGAAATTCGAACCCCAGGTTCCAATTCACAACCAAGAGGAGCAGAATCATGATGGGTTATTCGTTTGTTTGATGCCCGATGTGTTTCTCAAGAATCCTCGGTTGTGTAGACAATTTGGATTTGATGCAAAAGCTTCAATAAGCGCAGTGGAAGGGGCCACGTCTACCAGATCCCTCATATTCAAAGTTTTTTTTGAGATTACTTCCCTCTCCTGGCGCCGTGTTCATCATCATATTTCTTTGACTAACACCTATAGATAGAGAGAAAAATGGGCACAAAATAAACATGCACAACAAGGGGAATACTATGTTCTTCGTTTTAATTGTACATCTAGCACACAAGTGTTCGATAATACATAACAAGAGAAGAGAGACATGTGATTTAAAGGGAGTTAGGCTGTGTGTGTGCGTGTATGTGGTGTTGAGAGAGAGATTATCACAACCACAATCGCCATCCTTCGACCTGATTCAAGAAGAGGGGATTCAAAGAGGGAAAATGTGGGATCAGACCTTCTAATCGAAGGGAAGAACATCATGGCAACAATCACCATACTTTGCAACATCCACCGGAATTTCAATCATCACCAAGACTTGCAAAATTAGATTCAATGAAAGAGGGACAGAGAGAGAGAGACGTATAAAGGGTAAAAAAAAATTCACCCTTTTACAGAGCAAAGGGGGAAGAAGAAGTTGGTCCTTATTTCACACATGAACACACAGTTATAACATTATGACCGGAAGTTGACTGGTAAACCTCCTAGAAGGGCATACATGTAAAAATTAATTCAAATATCCGACATTAATGAACCCAAAAAACGACAGAGGGTATAACCAACAATTTCTTGAAAACTTAAGTGCTTTTATGACATTAGCCCAAAAACTTGATATAAACAAAAGACAAAATCGCAAAAATGGTCCATGTGGTATGCATTTTTTTGGGGTTTTAATCCAAACCCCGACTTTTTTGGGTTGATGGTCCTTTTGAGCTAGTTTGCTTGCAGTTTTGGTCCCTGTCCAAACTAAAAAGACTATTATACCCTTAATGAATTTATTTTTCATTTTTCTTTCACTTTTTAATAATAATATTATTAAATATAAAAATGGGCCTACTTTTCTCTCTCTCTCTCTCCACTTTATACCCCCATCCTTTTTCTTTTTACCAGGACTAATTCATCTTCTTTGTATCTTCCTTCTTAATACCACCAGATCATGTCCATAGATCTACAATGACGCCAAGATCTCCTTGCAATCGGACTGAGATCTTTGAAAATCAAGCTTCCAACATCTCCACCATTGCTGGATTGAACATCTGAGAAAGCATGTCCAATTCAATTAGAGGATGAAGAAGTGGAGGAGTGTCATACGTAGACAACAATTGGGGCTCTCCATTTTTCTTTTTCCCCGTTACAAACCCATACACTCGATCGAACCTCCTTCCATATTTCTTCTTCTCTTATCAAAGTTAAGCCACCCCCATCATCCTTCCCTAGTTCTTTCTTACAATCCCAGCGGTGCTTCCACTTCTACCGATGACCTTTGCCGCCTTTTCACCGATGACCTCCGCCTTCCTTTCACTGAATGCTTCTGATCAACATGTTTCTTTTTGTACTTATTTCGATTGTAAGCCTTTTTATCTTCTGTTGTTTCAAGATCTAGTGTGGTAATGAATAAGCAGATCTCAATGATCCTTTTTTTCTTATTTGATTTTGAATGAGAAGATGGGACAAAGATGGAGATTCGATGTCTCTTTCTTCTTTATTTGTAAAATTGATAAGCATGTCTCAAGTTGTAGGTATGAGATGATGATAGGGGCTGATATCCTTAGGATTCGAGTTGCAATGGGTATTGATTGTAGCGCCGACGGTGGTGCACATTTTCGGTGGTGATCGCAGAGGGAGAGAAATCGTCTCCAAATTGCTGCAAAAGCTTAGGCTGCTCAGTTAACAGCTTCTCCCGAGCTGAAATCTCAGGTGTACCTCCACTCGTTTCTTCTTGCTTGCTAGAACTTCCAACAGTTGACTTCTTCAAAAGAGAGCCTTTTACATATAGATTGGTGGTTGATTTCAAGAGATTGTGGGTCCGATGATATTAATTACAATTGTGATAGACTTTGACGGAAAGAAGAAGAACAAGAAGACAAAAAATGAGGTGAGGAACAGACCTGTTTTGTTTTCTCTCTGTGTACACTTTAACAGAAAGAAAAAGAAGAACCAATGTTTTTATCGATTGAGAGCTACACCCGGTTCTTGATTTTCTGGGTTTAGAAGTATAGAAGATTTTTTGATTGGATTTCCAAAAAGTTGTACTCTGTATCTAAGATGTAGAGGTGAAAAAGACAAGCATTAATCTAGGGGATATGAGAGAGAGAGAGAGAGAGAGAGAGAGAAAGAGGCCCAAATTAATTATTATTTTTATTTAAATTAAATAGAAAAAAATAAAAAAATATATCAGAATGGTATTATAGTCATTTCAATTTTACGATGGACCAAATCTACGTACAAACATGGTCAAAAGGATCACTAATCTAAAAAAGTCGTAGTTTGGATTAAAACCCCAAAAAAATGCATACCACAGGGACCATTGTTGTAGCTTTGTCTAAAAAAAATGTATGAGCGTTAATTTTTAGTTTAAACAAAAATCTTTAAATCTAAAAACTATTTGTTTAAGAAAAAACTATTAAATGTTTTTAATTAGTTTGAAGAATTGCCATTATATATATATATATATATATATATATATATATATATATATATATATAACAATCGTCTTTTTATATAATTTTTTATATTTCAAAAGTTTTCAGTTATTCTTTCTAAACACTTATATAACAAATAACAACTAAAGGTTCTAAGTACCAACTTCCAACTTAAAACTAATTTTGTCAAACACACTTTAAGATCCATAAAATCTTACCACACTCACACTTAGGTGCTGTTTGTTTCTTTTAAAAACCACTTTAGACCACTTATTGTTGCACCGCGCAGCACACGCGCAACACTTGGCCCTTCGCAGCTGTTTGTTTTTCAGAATACTTCTGACTTAAAAACTGTTGCGCGTGTGTTGCGTGGCGTAACACTAAATCAACTGCTTCAAACCTCTTCACGTCTTAGTTTAACTTACTGCAGTAGTCTGCAAATGTTAAAAACAAACATACTTTTTATTACATGTTGCAGTCGTTTGTTCCACCTCTTCTGCTACAGAGGATTGCAGAGGTGGTCCGCAAACTTCACACATTTTCTCTTCGAAAAAACAAACAACACCTTATAAGGGCATATGTAACTATTTGTAATAAGATTGGGGTTGTCATCATAATTACTATGCAAATATTTGTTTGTTGTTAACAATACGTTTGAATTTTGTGTTTCGAAAACAATAATAGAAAAAACTTCATAAATGGTCTTTGTGGTATTTTAAAATTTGAAGTTTAGTTCTTAGGTTTAAAAAACCTCATAGATGATTCATATGGATTTAAAACTTTTAACAAAGAGTTCCTTACCCACATAAAAAGACTTATATGCCATTTTTATTTCTTTATAGAATTAATTTTACCTAATAATATTTAAAAAATAGAAAAACAAAATAAATAATTTATTGGGCCTCTCTCTCTCTCTCTCTCTCTCTCTCTCTCTCTCTCTCTCTCTCTCTCTCTCTCTCTCTCTCTCTCTCTCTCTCTCGTTCCTAGTACAATTTTTTCATTTGATCTGAAACAAACTTCCACGGGGGTTTTCTATCTAACAATCAAGATTCCACAAGCAATCACAAATGTGCATCTCATCTCATATCACTCCTACTAGCAACACTCTCCCATCCCAACCTCTTCAAATTGCATTCAGATCCCGATGATGACTCCCTCCCCTCCGACTATTACCGTACTCTGATTTCTCCTTTAGTGATTGTGGATCGATGACATCAACCATAGGAAGGAATCGGGTAAGAAGCAAGTGACGCCTGAAAAGCCACCAACAAAATTGACCGGTGAAGAAAATGGTGGAAATCGATAACTTCCACTACATCCCACCGTACCCTCATCCCTCTTTCTCTTATCTATCCGAGTCAAACGGATAAGGAATTATCAATTGGGGCAAGACCAGCAATGTGAGATTCCATAAACCAGGACACGGGTATTTCTTGTATTTAGGGCAAAAAATACACCGACTTTACATGCCCAAATTTGTTGTCCCTAAAATCAGCAAGATGAGAATCATTACTCGGATTCAGTATATCGATTGTTGATGGTGTATATTTGGTGTTTTGTTTTAGTTAATGGTTTGCTTCTCATGAAACTCTTGAACGAAGTGGAAGACATGTGTGATTATTCAAGTTCATCATAGAAGTTGTTTTCTTCCGTCTTTGTTGCTGAAAAGCTCATGAGATTAAGATATGAGAGATGATATTCATCAAAGAATGTATTTTGTAGGTTTAGTGTCAAACGAGTTTCATCTTCTGTGGTTTGGATGTGTATTGTTTTCAGGTATGATTTTGATTATAAGGTTCGGTTTTGAGATTTGATTCCATGTATTATTTTGGTATGGTTTTGAGCTTTGATTTCAGGTTTGATAGCTTGATTTTATATGTGGTTTTGACCAATGATTTCAAGTGTTTTATTTGGTGTAAGTGGTAATCGATGGGGTGGTAGTGGTAATCAAAAGTGAAGGGCAATGTTGATGGTGATTGACGGAGGTGAAGGATAACAGTGACTATGGTGGTTGGTGGATCTCTAACTAGGGGAAAGAGAGAGAGAGAGAGAGAGAGAGATAGAGAGAGAGAGAAAGTATGTGTGTGTGCGAGGTTGGCCCAATGAATTATTTATTTTGTTTTTCTATTTTTTAAATAGGATTAGGTAAAATTAATTGTAACAACCAAAAATACGACCCAAATTTTTTTGTTTTAATAATAATAAAATCATAAACTAATCGTGATATCATGAAACCATATGTCAAATATCTCAACTCATAATAAAATGTCATGAACATCTATGCCAAATCAAACTATGAATCAAAACAAACTCCCAGGAATAAGACTGAAGCTGTGGTGTGTGCAATGCCATCATCCCGAGCTCTTCCCTTTACTTGCGGAAGTACTTGAAACCAAAACTGAAACTGTAAGCACAAAGCTTAGTGAGCTCCCCCAAACTACCACATACCATACAATAACATATAACACATCCTGGGCCTCTGCCCACTGCATCGGACCGAAGTCCGGAAACTGCATCGGACCGGAGTCCGGAACTATCCAGGGCCTTGCCCTCTGCATCGGACCAAAGCCCAGAACTTACTGGGATCTCGTTCCCTGCATCGGACCGAAGTCCGGAACTAACTGCATCAGATCGAAGTCCGGAACTAGCTGCATCAGATCGAAGTCCGGAACTAACCAGGGCCTTGCCCCCTACATCGAACCGGAGTCTGGAAACTAACTGAGCATAACATAGCATAACATAAACATATCAACTAACATGAACACATAACTGCATACTGCATCGGTCCGTAGCCCGGAACACCTAACACATAAATCCTGTTTGTGCCACGAAGGCATCAAACATACTAACTACTGCATCGGACCGAAGTCCGGAAACTACTGCTAGCTAAACGGGCCGGCATTGTGGCCTTAGACCCGTTCCTACTAAAAGGGGACTCACCTTGTAGCCTAGCTGCTGAAAGAACTGCTCCTGGATCTGTCTGCTGCGGCTCCGGTTTCACCCCGACTACAATTTCCATAAGTACCATCAATCAAACACTGATAATAACACTGAGGGTAAAATGACTATCTTACCCCTGGCCAAAGTCAACTCATCGGTCAAAGTCAACATTCAGTTGACCTGACTCGTCGAGTTGGGTCACCAATTCGTCGAGTCCTTACTCTCACTTTCTTGCTTCTACTCGCTACTACTCGTCGAGTTTTGGCACAAACTCGACGAGTTCCTCTTTGATATTAACACTCGGACAATCTGCATCCAACTCGCCGAGTTGTATGAACAACTCGTCGAGTTCTCCTTCATCAGATGAACATTCTATCTGTGACTCGCCGAGTTGTGTGAACAACTCGTCGAGTCTGTTCTTGAGGCATGAAGATTGCCTTGGACTCGCCGAGTCAGGGCATTGACTCGCCGAGTTCTTCCACGAATGAGTTTAACTCTCTAGCTCACTGAGTCCTTCTCTCACTCACTGGTTCCACTCAGCAAAACTCGAAACGGGGGACTCGCCGAGTCTGAAGAACGACTCGCCGAGTCGTATGCATGCAAACACTATATACTCGATTCTGCTTGAAACCAGTCCATTCCATTCATAGATCTGGGTTCTTGGGGCTTGATTAACACGTAAAGTTTCCAACTTTACCTGTAAATAACATCAAATGAAGGTTTTAGGGTTCAAAACACACTATAAGAGTAGATCTAAAGCTTTCATGCAAAAATGGCTCCAAAAAGGTACTAGATCTATGCTTCTGAAACTCAAATCTAGCTAGATCCGAAGGCTATTCATCTCAATGAGTCCTCTATGCTATTACCAACCCAAGAAATGGTTCAAGAATAGCTTTAATGGCTTTCCAAAGGGACTTAAAGCATGAAAAGGGAAAAGGGCCAAGATATACCTTGCTATACTCTGAAATTCCACAAGGATTTAGGATCTCCTTCTTCTCTTCTTGATCTACCTTCCTTTTTCTCTCAAGATCTTCAAAGAAACACACCAAAATCACACAAAATGCTAAGAGGGTTCTAGGGTTTCGAGAATGATGCTCGGAGGGGTGATAGGGGCTGACTTAAGGCCCCAAAAGTTGTTTAAATAGGGTGCAAACCCTTGAAATTAGGGTTTCACCCAGACTGGCGGACACACCGAGTCCGGAATATGGACTCGTCGAGTTGCCAACTAACGCGTGCTCAAAGACCCGACTCAACTCGACGAGTCTGGCTACTGACTCGTCGAGTCCCTTCTGAAACTTGAATAAAATAATTATTTAAATGACATACCAGAATTGGGGTGTTACAACTCTCCCCCAATTGTCTCACACTTCGTCCTCGAAGTCTGCTGCTGCTGAATCTGGAAACAACTCTGGGTAATGCCCCCGCATTTCCTCCTCGGACTCCCACGTCCACTCTGAACTCTTCCGGTGTTGCCACTGCACCTTCACTAACTGAATCACCTTGTTCCTCAAGGTCTTCACCTTCCGATCTAAGATCGCAACTGGTCTCTCGACATAATTCAGGTTGCTATCAACCTGAATATCCTCAATGGGTACAATTGCCGACTTGTCCACCAAACACTTCCTCAACTGAGAAACATGGAAAGTATTGTGGATATGGCTAAGCTCTGCCATATACAATAAAATGGTATAATGTGTACAAAAAATGGTTTAATGGTATAATGTGTACATAATATACAATAAAATCCACGTCAACAACCACATGGCATGTTACGTGGCTGGTGACCTACTATTACCGGTAACATAATGATATTTTTTGAACAAATGTGAAGTTTAATGGTCATATGTGTACACAAGCTATAGTTGATTGGTGATATGTGTACAAAAAAAAGTTCAATGGTATTTTTTGTACAAGTCTAATACTTTTCTTACCCTTACAAGTCATTTTCCCTATATTTTAGTGCAAAAGATAGTGTTATGGTTGGAAATGATTTAAGAAAAAATCAAAAATTAAATAAATAAATAAATTGTGAACTTCTAGTTTTTTATCAAACAAAAAGCTAACAATTCAAAAGGTACTTCAACTAAGATCTTATAGCTTTTCTAAGTTTTTAACTTTTTGTTTTTATGTAATTTTACAACATCAAAAGCTAGCAATTATATTTGTTAAACACTTATACATAAATAAAAACTATAATTTCAAGCTACCAATTAGTTTTTCCTATCTAATGTATATCTTTATATTTTGTAAAGTTGTAAGTTGTTAAAATACATTAATAAATGTGTGTAATAAATCCTTATTATTTACACTTACATAGAAAATCTTATACGCAATTGAATTACGTGAATATTGAATATAAAAATTTATTTTGTCAATAATAATAGTTTATATATATATATATATATATATATATATATATATATATATATATATATATATAAAATAAACTATCACTTTTAATCCAATAATTATTTGTATCAATAGATATACAAATATATTAGTTCTTAAATAAATTGTTGTCATCATCCCTTGTGTTTGTTGTTTTTGAGATCTTTTAACTTTGAAGAAAAAAAAATTGACAACAAGAATTTTTTATTTTATTTTAAACAAAAAAAAACTCATAATCTAATAGTCTTAATTACCTTATAAAACATTTTTGGTCAAACGCTGAATTTTAAGTCGTACAAATATACAATGCATTTGTACAATCAATTTATACATTACAAAAAGAGTATGAGTACATATGGTTAACAGTTGAAAATGTCAAATCTTTTATCTCCTATTTTTAGGCTATTTTGACCCGGTTCATTCCTTATCTCCTTATTTCCCCAAATCTCGCAATTTCTGTTCACAAATCTTGGATATATTTCACTGACGTTTCCATTTCTAGGGTTTAATTCATCTTTCAGCATTCAACCACAATTGTCATACCCGTCGCTTGACGCGGATAAACGGCTAGTTAATTCAAATAGGTTATGGTGCTTTAAATGGAGACTTTTAACTTTGATTTTTTCATATAATTATACATTTTTAAAAGTTATCAATTATGTTTGTAGTTATTAATTAGTTTTGCCAAACAAGTTTAAACCTTATAACCTCTTTAAGAAATATCCGGAACCCTTTTCGTCCCAAAGCGGCCTAAAATAACTATTTTGCTATTTGTTTTTTTTTATTCTTTTTAATAAATACAATTTTATTAAATGTAATGGGCTCACCCACCCCTCGTCCCCTAAGAGGCAATACTCACATCAGCCCATCATCATCTTTCACAAAATAAGGAGGTATATGTAATTTGAGATTCTTGGGCTCATGCTATGAAGCATGTCACAATATGTCATGGGTAAAATTTTAAAAGGGACATTGACAAATTTATGCAGCTTAATATATGCTACTAAAATCTATTAACCATGAAATTTTTTTATCTTTAAATATTAATCTTTATAATTTCTATTTTAATTATTTTTTAAATGGTCTAAAACAAATTTAATATAATAGCGTCGAGTAATTAAATACAAATCTTATAAAATCTAAATTAAGTTTATTATTGAAGTGTTTATTTATATAAAAGTTATAACAAAACTCATTTAAAAAAAAATTGTTATATCATATATGTTGTACAACAAACATTTTACAAGGCTACTTGAGCAAGTCAATTACATGTTTCATAAATTTATGTAAGAAAACTGCATTCTCATTAATTTACATAGCAAAATTTCAAATTATTATTAATTTATATAATAATTCGTAATTTATTTTTCATTTGTGTATATATATATATATATATATATATATATTATATATATATATATATATATATATATATATATCATGTTAGATATATATTTGGGTATACATATATATTTGTAAATATATATATGGTTAGATATATATTTAGAACATGTTTAGCAAACTATATGATAGTTGAAAAATATAGTTTTTATTTATAAAGAAGCATTTAATTAGCAAACTAATTGAAAGTCTTTTTTTATATAAAACTAGGTGTGAAACTCGTGTACTACACGGGTTAAGTAAAAAAATAATTATATATAAAAATATGAATATTAAGTATTTTTTTTAAGAAAACGTTAAATATCAATATGTAAAAATTAAATATTTTTTAAAGTGAAACTTCAAAATATATACAAACAAAATGATGAATAAATAAATAATTCAATTTATACTGATAAAACAAACTACATAAAAATAATTATATTTTGGCAACATAACCATTTTTTTTGTTTATCAATGAAAAACTATAAAGTTTGATTTTTTTTTTTATATATAGACTATTTTGCCTAAAATGATAATGAACTTTGAAAGAAAAATATCAATGTTGAATTATATATTGAAGGAAACATATCAAAATTTAAAAATATAAACAAACAAATTAATGACACATTAAATACTTTCTATAAACAAAAAATTAGAATAATTAATTAAGAAAATCAAAAATTACCCTATGTGGAAATTAATTTCTAAGAATTAACCACAAAATTATATACGTCAAAATACATAAAAATATGACATGTGTCAAAAAGATTTTCATTTATTAGTATGAATTACATAGAAAGTAAAAGTTAAAAGATAAAGTCATTTTAAAAAAATTGTTTTTTTTTTTGGCTAAAGAGACTTTTTGTTTAAAATTGAAGTTTTAAACCGGTACTCCGAACGAAGTTTTCTGATTTAATTTAAGTTATTTCTTAAAAACTAAAAATTTATTTTCTTATTTAATTTAAGGTTTTTTTTTTAAATCTAAAAATTTACAAAAGCTATTGCCAAAGACCCTTTTTAATTTTAAGACCTTGACATCAACATAAAAGAGGAGCAAGATTTTCATACTAATATCTAATACCCACAAACAAATAAAAACCTTTGTCCCACCAAATATTAAATTAAATAAACTAACTTATGTATACCAAATAACAACCACCAAACATGGTCCAGATGATTTTAATTTTGAAAATTTCACAAGTATTTGTCAAACACTCCAAAACTATTACATTTAGCAACAAGTATAAACAATTAAAGCTTGATACTACCAAGTACCATCGAAAGTTTCCAATATGAACAAATTGTCAAAGAAAGGGGTTGGATTGATTGATACGTCTTGTACAACAATTCCTTCATTTCTTGTTCATCTAAAAACAGAGTTTGTTAGCTACAAAGTTCTTGGAGATGAAGAACCCTAATTTTATATGTTCATGGAGATGAAAAACCCTCTAATTTTGTATGTTCCTATAGGCTATAGGTGAAGAATCCAAGTTTTGTATGTTCTAGTAGATGAAATTATTTGGTATTTGGGCATGAAACTGAAGATGCAATTACCCAAGAAGCAAATAACAAAAACAAATGAAGTAAAAATGCAAAAAGCAGCAGTGTTGAAATGGAATAAAACTTGATGTCTAGATGGCATAATAGTTAGATTTGTCAAGTTCATGACACAAGATTTTTAATCTTTTTCCTGAATTTTCTTTTATGAGATTAGGGTTATGTGCTTGATTCATTCCTATCTTTCTTCCCCTAAACAATCTGAATGATTCATCGTTTTTTGATTTTTCAGATGTTTATATGGTATAATAATACCTACATATATACCAAAATCTGCCACAATTCAAGGTTGATAGCTAACAATGTCAATTATACATGAATGGAATGGTATCAAATCGGATTTAGAAAATTGAATACTAGAATCAGTAAATTTCATGACACTGAACTTTTTTGAAGATTCGGGAAACATGAATTAATAGCAAAAGAGGGGCAACGTGATCCATTAAGAACCCTAATCTTCAAATCGCAGCAAATTTTCATGTATTTCAAGCACATATTACATACGGTTCTAATAAACGAGAAACTGTAATGAAAAATGTTTATCACACCTCATCTTCATGAAGAAGCATATTAGGTATCCCCTTGTTAACAGGGAACCGGCGACCGGTCTCCGGGCAAACGAGTGCACCTTCCTCGAGGTGAAGTTCAAGAAGTGCGTGGTGGAATTTCTGCAAAAACTCATCGGAATCAAGCACCGACGCGTCGGGGACTTCTTCAGGCAGCTCGGCGTATCCCATGATCTTTGAAGCGTCCGCTAGGGCTTTCCAATCGATCTTGGAGAACATGTTCTTGAGGAAATCAGGATTGAAATCGACTTGCTTCTCGACGACTTTTTCTACTTCGATTCGGAGAGGGAAACCATTGATTACTCCCTTGATGTTCGAAGAGAGCATGTTGTGGGTCAATAGCCTCATCTTCTCGTTCGCGTCTCCGGTGATGGTGTCTTCTCTGGGCGGCGGCGGGGATGAGGAGTTAACTGCTGTTAAGGGTTTAAAAGAGGCTTCAGCCTTCAGGGGTTTTATGAAAATAAAAGTTTATTTTTCATTTCATAGGCCTATCGACTTTTAAAAAAAAAAAGATATTTTCGAAAGAGTAAATTGCAAAAATGGTCCCTGTGGTATGCAAAATTTTGGGGTTTTAGTCCAAACCACGAGTTTTTTGGATCCATGGTCCTTTTGGAGTGGTTTCTATGTGGTTTTGGTCCCTGGACTTAACTGCCGTTAAATATGATCTGTTAATCCCCCTCATGTGCCTCACACGTGAGGGTAAATTCGTCATTGTATATGTAAGGGACCATTTTTGCATAATCCATTTTTTGGCTTATTTGACCTTTGCCTCTCTCTCTCTCTCTCTCTCTCTCTCTCTCTCTCTCTAAATTTTCTTCCTGGAAATTAAAACACACGCACACAACTTCATCATCTTCTTCTTTGGTCACATTTCTTTCCCGTATCATCACCCTCCTCTATTGCTAAATCCATCTTTAATTTTAGAAACCCTAACTCCAATTTACCCCCACCCCCAAATTTACTCGTGTCAATCTGTACCTCCCGTTCGTCGGTGAAGCACTATGGTCCAATGGCCGCTGAAGATCTTGATCTAAATCTGGAAGATGGTGGTTGCATCTGAAAGAGGAGCAACACCTGAGAAGCTAAAAGGATTTTGTTAGTCGGGGTTCACATCAGACACAACAAGGCGAAAATAGGTTTGGAAGGAAACGACTGTGACGACAACGACGGTGGAAGGAAAGGGTGTTTGTTCGTCAGAGTTCACATCGGAAATAGCAAGGCAATTGTGGCGTTGAAAAGGAAAGATTGTGGCGACGAAGACAGTGGAAGGAAACAATATGATGTTGCGATGGTTGCTGGTACTTATCTAGGGCTTGATAGTGTATGAAATTGATGTGGTGAGAAATCTGATGGTCGATTGGTAGTTGGGTGTCCTATCACAGCTCTAATTTCTACCTACCTAATGGCTTCCGATAGTGAATGTGGTATCTGATGGTGGTTTAAACGGATGAGAGAGAGAGAGAGGGGGAAATAAATATACGACTTTCAGTTTTATTCTAATATGTAGCTACCTCAAAATCTATTTAATTTTTTGATTTATAGCTTGCATCTTGCAGTGGCACACTGTGAAGATCATCGCCTGCTTCCCAGATTTGTTCGCAAAGGGGTTTTTAGATGGTAACTCAAGAATTGGAACCCTAAATTTGAATCTAAACTGAAGTTATGCGTGTTTGTATGTATGAATCCCCACAAATGGAATCAGATATTGAGTTTTTGTTTTGTTTGTGATTTTTTCATTTTTGAAATCGATTTGTGCATTTAATTTTGTTTTTGGAGAATGTGTGTGTTCTCATTTCTAGAAATCAATTTATTTGTGTGTGTTCTCACCATAGCAATTTTTCCACAAAAACATAGCACCATTTTTGTTGTAGCAGAGCTCAAGAAGAAGAAGGGTAGAAGAAAAGA
Source organism: Lactuca sativa (assembly GCF_002870075.4). NCBI lineage: Eukaryota > Viridiplantae > Streptophyta > Magnoliopsida > Asterales > Asteraceae > Lactuca > Lactuca sativa. The sequence goes on from NC_056624.2 coordinate 202,114,444, forward strand.
GATGTTGGGGAACGTTGGGGAAGAAGATCACAGGAAGTGGGGGTATTTAAAAGGAATTAATCCAAAAAAACGTTTATGCAAAAATGGTCCCTAATATATGAAATGACGAAATTACCCTCACGTGTGAGGCACGTGAGGGGGCTTAACAGATCCAACTTAACGGGAGTTAAGTCCAGGGACCAAAACCACATAGAAACCACTCCAAAAGGACCATGGATCCAAAAAACTCGTGGTTTGGACTAAAACCCCAAAATTTTGCATACCACAGGGACCATTTTTGCAATTTACTCTTTTCGAAATCTGATTATGTTTTATAAATCAAAATTTGTACATTATACTAATTTTTTGTATAGCTTTTTTCATAATTTTCGAACTTGTTTTTTATTTTTCAAACTTCCTTATGGGTGTTTGGATAGGAAAAAAAAATGTGTTTATTGTTTATTGATTATTTCCAGTACAATAAGCTAAGTTTAAATGTTTTGATAAGAATCATTAAAAATTAGCTTATTGTGGTAAAAATAAACTAAATAAGTTGATTTTAATAAGCATCTTCCCCTTGTTTATTGCTTATTATTTATTCGCACCGTAAATAAGCTAATAAGTAGTAAATTAATAAGCTATAATCTAATTTACAATACTCTTACATAGGGGTGAGCATTTGGACCGGTGGACCGGACCGGACCGGACCGTTTTTTTGGACCTCCGGTCCGGTTCTCGGTTCTAAGATTTCTTGCCGGTCCGGTCCGGTTTTTTTCCCGGTCCGGTCCGGTTTTTACCGGGTTTAGAACCGGTTGGACATGATTAAGATTTTTGTGACGTTTTTTAAACGCACATAACTCATTCGTTTTAAGTCGGATTGACCTGCGGTTTTTTCCAACATTTAGTTTACAGTTTGTAGATGAATTTAGACTATAATTTTGTTTATTTTGGTATTATATTCACCGTGTTACAATCCTTCAAAGTAGAGCTATCAAAGCTGAAAAAATTCAGCTTTTCAGCAACATTTTTGTAAGCTGTGACGGTTTTTAAACACCCATAACTCATTCGTTTTAAGTCGGATTGACCTCCGATTTTTTCCAACATTTAGTTTACAGTTTGTAGATGAGTTTAGACTATAATTTTGTTTATTTTGGTATTATATTCACTGAGCTACAATCCTTTAAAGTAGAGCTATCAAAGTTGAAAAAATTCAGCTTTTTAGCAAGATTTTATAATCTGTGACATTTTTTAAACACCCATAACTCATTCGTTTTAAGTCGGATTGACCTACGGTTTTTTCCAACATTTAGTTTACAATTTGTAGATGAATTTAGACTATAATTTTGTTTATTTTTGTATTATATTCATTGAGTTACAATCCTTCAAAGTAGAGCTATCAAAGCTGAAATATTTCAGCTTTTTAGTATTATTTTATACTATAATTTCGAGTCCGCGTTTAGCACTTGTGGTAGAGTTGTAAGTGAGTATCAAACTAGTTTATCAACATTGATAGTTGAAGCTTTGTTATGCACCCATGATTGGGTGATAAAGTTTACAAATCCGATAGTTGACAACGTTGGTGACATCTTGAACGATGATGATATAGCTTTGGATAAAAAAATTACAATATTTATTCTTTTTTTATACAATTATTACTTTTTATTAAATACTAACAACATTTTCATTTGTGTTTATTTAGAGATTGCACAAGCTTTAAATATGTTACATATTGATTTTAAAGTTTAAACTATGATTTTTGTTGTTACGGTAATACTTTTGTATGTTTGTCTTAAAATTGTTTAACTTTTGTTGGTGAACTTGATTTATATGTTAGTTGCTTTTATTTGGAAAATTAATTTTTGCAAATTGCAAGTTATAATATTATACATCAATGTAGATTAGTTAGGCATGAAACGGAAACATATTAATTTTGCAAGTTATAATATTATACATCAATGTAGATTACTTATTATACTCTATGCAATTAAAGTTATACCGGTCCAAACGGGTCCAAAAACCGGAAAACCCGGACCTGGACCCGGACACGGACACGGACACGACTCATCCGGTCCGGTCCATGGTCCACAAAATTCTCCATAACCGGTCCGGTTCTGTCCGGGCCGGTCCAAATGCTCACCCCTACTCTTACATCATCAAAACAAAAGAAGTCATCTATGGAAGCAATGAATCAGGAAATAGTTGCATAACTCACAGGTTGGTGAACATGTTCTAAATAAAAGAGTTGTTTGATATCGAGATTTAGGGGTTAATGGTTGGAAGTTGGCTTAACCACAAAGAAACATGTAAAAGTGGCTTAACTTGGGTGGATGGTAAAAATAGACCAAAGATTTAGTAATTTTTATCTACTTCTTGTTTTGATGGCAACTCGTACGAAAGTATGTCGAAAATTAATCTATCACGTGAGTTCCCACCATCCAAGTAGTAAATGTCTATTACAAGATTATTTTTAAAGAAAATATTGTTATGGAAATCGCTGTAAGATGTGCATATTGGTTTTGACTTTGTGATATGTATGCACATCTTTTATTAATCTAATATGGCATTTTATTTGTAATATTTGTGATATGTGTTATTATTGCTAACAAAATAACATGATTAAATGGAATGCAACATCATATAATTGAATATTTTTGTAACAAACTTTCATTACATAATACATAACTTTTCCATACAACTAATTGATTATCGTGCACCACAAAACAAGTAATGGATTTTTATCTCTTATTCGATAACATTACACGTAAAAGATTAATCTTCAACACATTTTCACCATATTAAAATAAGAGAAAGAAAAGCATTAATTTTTTTCAAATGTCTTATGGATTCTATGTAAAGCCTTCTAGATTGTATCATTGTATGTATAAATAGCCACATATTTGCAGACGTTTGCAATCAGGAGGTAACAATCTTTTACTAAAATATAATGCCATTGCCTAAGAGGCGATAGATAGATGGTGGTATCCTCTATGGATTGACTTTGATATCCAACGATAATGACCCAAGGGAGGGATGATATCCAACGACGTTGGTGTTATGGTTGTCCGATGATAATGTTTTAATATCCAACAATGATAAATCCACTGGTGATATGACAAGTGACGGTAAGAAGGGATTGATAGATGGTGGTATCCTTAGGAAAGTACATCTGTATGGTGGTTGTTGTGATAATGAATAAACAAGGTTACAGGGTGAAGGGTGATTCTGACGTTAATTAAGGAGGTCGACGAGAGTTAAGAGAGACATGGTGGATGCGGTAGATGTAGTGGCATGTGATGTTTAAGAACATGTGTTTCATGAATGTCATCTCCGATTGTTGTGACATGCTCTAAAGGGGATTGGATGTTGGTTAATGGATTAACCCTCAAAGTTTTTCTGAGAACACAACACATAACAATCGTTAAAGGACGACCAAGTGTTCTCCTGGGGCGTTGCTCTGATGATCAAGTTAGTTTTATTAGAGACAGAGTTTAAGGTGAATTCTGTGAGGAAGAAGATGGATCTCTTCCTTAAGACAGAAGAGATCTTTTTATACCTGTTACTAACGGATCGTGGGGACCCTGCCCAATGAGTGTGAGACGCGGTCTCCTCTTACTGGAAGAATTATGACCACGCTAACTAACTGTCAGGTGACGTTAGTTATGAACGTCTCCTAAGCTTGTTGTCACGTCCTAATTGGTCGTGAGTGAATGAGAAAATCACGAGGAATATTCTTTCCTCGTGAAGGAAAGCGAACTATCACCCCGGTGCTGAATTACTTAGGCCAAGACCGGGTCTTGGCCAAGGTTCTGGCGTAATAACGTTTCGTTTATGCTTTCCGTTAAATTTAACATGGTCGTACGTTGTAACGTTAATATCGATGTTGATGGCAAAAAATCAATAGGGCATAAGCGTAAGACAATTACCGACGAGGATGGAGGACATCAGCAAAGTGAAGTACTTGCTGTTAAAAAGTGCGAGGACGGCAATGGCCGGTTAGGCTTTACGATAGGAACGTTCGGCAATGGCAATTGACGAAGTAGAGGGTGTAAATGTATTAATTGTTAAACATAAGTGTGTACGGGTTCGACGATGATGAGTGTGGATTTTTTTTACCGTTATTTATTTTTTTAATTATTGAAAAATATAAAATAAATATTAAAAAACATAAAGAAATAAATCAAACTAGTATAGTATACTACTAATTAAAATTTTAACTTGAGCAATATTTTGTAAAAAGTCTAGTTTTAAACGTCTCGGTTAAGTTGTATAAACAAGTATTGTAGTTATATAAGTTGAGATTCCAATATTTTAATATGGTGTTAATGACTTAAAATGCCGATATAATCGATAACAATTAAGTTGTATAAACAAGTACCGTAGTTATTAAATTTGGATTTTAATATTTTAATATAATGTTAATATTTAATATAATGTTAATGACTTAAAAGGGTAACAAATTTTGTTTCTTGTTCATATTTAGTGAACAATAATTTTTTGTATAAATGTGACTATTGAACTTATTTTATATATTCAAAAAGGGCAATATTATCGATTGCTGTAAGTAATATTGTTTTTTTAACAAGTGAAACAAATTTAATGATCAAATGTGTATAAAAATCATTGCTGACTAAATGTAAACGCATAACAAGGTGTATTACCACCAACGAGATTTCATGATATTAGTATTAGGTGTTGCCCTACTTCTTTGATGTCGAGAGTTCAAGTCTCATCTCGGTCATAAGTGGAATCAAAAGTAGTTTTAAAGAGTATATTAGATTTGTCATTCTAAAAAAACAAAATATGTTACTCTTTTTCAAGATGTTTTTTCTTTTTGTAGTGTAAACCATTAATGAAAACAAAAAAAATGTTTGATCCCGATAATACATTTAGAATATGTCATTGCAGCAAGATCATTATCCCTACAATATAGGGACGGACGTAGGATTTTGTAGAAGGTGTTTCCGACGACACATTTTTTCTTTTACAAAATGACACAGTAGTATAAAAAACGAAAAATTCAAAATTTTTTACATTGTGTCAGAAAAAAAAAAAAAAAAACAGAGGTTGTCGGTGCCACTATGGGCACCATAGTGGAACCGTCCATGCTACAATACTTGTATAAAAAAGTATTATAAATATACGAGTTAAGATTCCAATATTTTTAATAGGGTCTTAATGACTTAAAAATGTAACAAATCTTGTTTCTTGTTCACATTTTAGACAACAATATTTTTTTTATATAAATGTGTATAAAAAATATTGTTGGCTAAATGCAAACACATAAACAAAATATGTTACCACTAACGAAATTTCATCATATTGGTATCTGGTATTGTCTTACCTCCTTGAATTCGGCCGGATTCAGACATAGGCGAAATTAAAGTATTTTAAGAGTAGATTAAATTTTTCGTTCTAAAAAAACAAGTATATTACCTTTTTAAGTCATTAACCCTTTTAAGAAAAAATACATACACATTTTAAAATGTTTCTCTTTTTGTAGTGCAAACTATTAAAGAAAACAAAACAAAATGTCTGATCCCGATAATATACTCAGAATATGTCATAGCAACAAGATCAATATCATTAAAGGTAAACTTCACACCATGATTATAAACCCCATCGAGGTTCGAGATCAACGTTGCTACTGCTTAGGTATTTCTCTAAGTTCTTTTAATATAAAACTTCAAAACCTTAGTTATTCTCCTACCCTTTGTTTAATGGAACAAGAACAAAGAAGACAACCTTTTAAACAAGGGACATCACATTTTGTGATACGTGGAATTACTCATACGGTCTTCCATTTTTTTCTAATTTATTTAAATACCAAGTCAGCCAAGAAACCGGTTAAATCCTTTAAGATGTCTAAAAATAGTGTGATTGACATGAAATAGTTAACATTAATGACCAATTGCATAAAAAATTGATGACCAAAGACAAAACAAAATTCGATTGTGCTTAACCAATTTAAAAGATTTCGTTTCAAGCATTAGAAAGATAAATGTTATCATGTGTCTATTAGTTAACAAGGATCAGTAATCACATGACGATCACTTTTAACTTTTCCATTCTCTATATTTCGAACACATGGACGGTCCCTTTTTCTGGACTAGGCTGGATATTTTGGGATTGGTCCAAAACAAATGCGGCTTGAATACTAGATCCATAGACTTTATAAACTGATATGAAACGTTAACCCAATGCAAAATAAAAGGCCTTGCTAGAGATATTTCAACCAATTTGATCAAAGAGATTGACACCACACCAAAAATAAACAAATAAAATTAGGGATGAGGACTTCAATTCAAATATCGAAAATGATTCATATATCGAGATGTATTTTTTTTAATAATTTAGATAAACTAGAAAGACCCAAAATCAAAACCATATGTAAAAGAAAGACTTTGGTTGAATCATTTTGTAACGTAGAAACGACTTAGTTGCCACTTAGGTCAAAACTTAATTTTTAGTTTTTTCGTTCTCTCCCAAACTATATAATCCCTTCAACCACTCTCTTCTCCTCATGCTCCTCCATCTCCCTAACTCCTACTATTTTGATTTTTTACTCTAAACTTACTATGAATCTACTCATTTCGCCTCCCAACTACTATTTTTTTTTTCTTTTCCGCCTACCCAACTCCCATTATTTCAACATGTTTAGTGAATTAAACTCACATGACAGGACACATTTCAAGGTGTAACGCAAATATAAAACATATACGAAGATAAAATGATTGATACGAATCGACACGATAATTAACCGAGTTGGGTTATGATCAAACTATCTCAAGTCATTTACTCTCTTGACACGAAGCGACACATTTGTTGGGTCTAATAGAGTTATGGTTCTTTAGAAGAGTCTAAGCCACCAATTTTGTGTATATAAACTATAAAGGATTTTTGATCCTCATAAATAAAATAATATATCTAATTTATGAATATTTTTAGAGAGTTCTCTCTGATCCACTAAAGTATTTTTTTTTAACCTATGAATACAACATTCTATTGACAACGAAGGGTAGGTTGAGTTTTACTAAGTTGGTTTGATTAATGCAGGTTAATTGTTTGGGGTCCAGTTAAGGCAAGTTCTGAAAAATAGAGGGATGGCTAGAAATGAAAATTGGCATAGCTAAAGGCCGGAACTTGAAGCTTGTGGAAGTTTGATGTGCAGCGAAAGATACAGTGAAGATGGTACTACTGAATGGTTGATGGACAAGTCCAACCAATCGTCAATCATACATGATACATCTACAATAAGAATAATGAAAATCAATTTTCTTAAATTAAAGATTTTTTTTTAATGGTTTATAACTTATAAGCATTGACTTTATTAATTTCCCACTTAGAAGTTCGCATTAAACAATCAGAAAAGCCAAGTAAAATAAAATAAATTAAGAAAAGAATTAAAAAAGAAATCCGACCTGCCGGATTCGAACCAGCGACCTAAGGATTTCAGTCAGATGTTTTCCACTACAGTCCTCCGCTCTACCAACTGAGCTAAGGTCGGTTTGTTATCAGTTGCTACTATCAAATTTTAATCCTTACGTCCATAATCTGTAAATATTTTTATACTATATGAGTTTTACAGCACCCCCCGTTGAAATTTATTTGGTGATATGTATGATTAAATTAATTACTTACAAATATATATATATATATATATATATATATATATATATATATATATATATATATGTCTTTTAATATGATGTTTGAACTAAATAGTTAGTTCAAATAATGGTTTGACAAATACTGTATTAATGTATTATTCAAGTGTTTTGTATTTTCACGAAGAGAATATAAATATACCATTTAAAAATAGATAATGAATAGAAAATACTGAAATAGTAATTATTTTTAATGACTCAACCCACAATGGAGTATTATTTTTCAATATACACTCGTGACTCGACTTACAATGTACTATTACTTTTCAAGGTCTTCCGAACATGAGTGGAAATGATGAACTCCACAAACCCCTACTAATCCAGGGAGACGGATAGTCTGAATCCTTTTCATCCATTTCTAATTAGAACAAATCAACCCAATCGAAGAAATCCCTCCCCTATTGAAGATTGAACGAGAGGTAAAGATTCAATATCTATGAATTCCAATTTCCAAATGATGCTTATATTTATGCGCCGCATGTTAATCGAGAAACATCAGTACGTTTTCTGTACCCCAGTTAACATTACTAATAACGCCCACTAAACATTAAAGATCTACTATTAAGCACTCTCCGTCTCTCAAGAATTGCCGATTTTCGATCTGATTTTTAGATATTCAAACGCACAACATTTGGAACTCTAATTTGGCCTATACTTCTTTAGTTTCTTATGTCCATTATACTTCGATTCTAGTAACTTTTGCACAGTTGGATATGATTATCGAATTTGAAGTTAAAGACCTCATTTGACCTTCAAAACTCAAACTTTGACTATTTCTGGAATGATTGTAGTAATTGATTAGGGGTGTTTGTTACTGAATGGAAAGTTTGGGATGTAAGTAGGGTAGTTTATGATTTTAGAGTTACAATTTCTCTACTATTATTGGTGATTTGGTTTGTTGTGAATGGTATCCGAAACTGACCAGAAGAATACTGCCTTGCTGTTTAGAATGCCATTAACATACTTACATACCCTAATTGGACATTGTGAAAAGGATTAAGATTTTAACAATGGTAAATGAGCCACATTTGTTTCTCTTTTTAATCATATTCACTTTGTTTATTAGTAAAAAATCATAACTTCAAGTTGCAAGTGAGTTTCCAACAAGATTGTGCATAATTTTCTCACTCTTGCTTTCTTTATCGTTAGTGTGTCCCTTTTGGTAATCGAAGATGGACATTGATGGAAGCAATTCTCTCAATAATGGTAACCCGAATTCCAAGGGTTCTAAAATTGTGAATGAAGAAAGAAAGTCCACGAAAAGGGATGTCTCAAATCCTCTATTCGTTAACCATGGTTTGTCCTTTAATCACTCTATTTTCATCTTCTGTTCACTAACCCACATTAATATGTAGAATCGATGTGTAGTAGTAGTAGTACATTGTACAACAAAATTTACTTATTTAACCATCATACGTGTATAAAGATGACATGATACAATCATTTTAAGCGGCATTGATTATTTTGTTTGCATTACATCATCAAGATGACATGATACGATATTTCCTCCCTCAATAGGCAATTCAGTTCCATAAACTTGACAATCATTTATCACAAAAATCCACTTTTTTTTTTGTATTCTGCAGCAGAATTGGCTTGGCATGAGATGAGAAGAGCTTGGGTTGGTGATGGATCTCAAACATCACATACCAAGTTTAGACAGCCCATTCTCAGGTTTGACTTTCAACTTTCAAGATGCCATTTTTATTTCGTGGGTCCCATTTTACAAGTGAAAAATAAGAAAATTTCTTGAAAAAATTGTCTTTATCTCTATGGTCTTCTGTTACAGTTGGACTACAAGTTTTGAAGATTTGCTCTCATCTGGTGAAACATTCCCTGATCCAATTCCATTAGCTGTAAGTTGTTGGTGTTGTGGATCTTCCCACAATTGTGTGTTTCATATTTGACTGTTGGTTTTTTGCAGGATGTGGTGGATCTTTTAGTTGACATCTGGATCGAAGAAGGTTTATACAACTAGATTGAATGTCACCACAATTGTGTGTTTCATATTTGACTGTTGGTTTTTTGCAGGATGTAGTGCACAGGAATTACACTGTTGCAACATCCATAAATTATCAACATTGTACTACAAAGTACAAATAGATTAGTTTTGTCACGGATGGCTAGTTGGCTTTACCAAATTTGTCTTTGTTATTCTTAAAAGGTTTTAATTTAGATTCATTAGTAATATTGTTTTTTCTTGTTTTTAAAGAAGTTTATATTTTAAAAAACCACACATTCTGGGATTAAACTTTGTTTAATTCCACCAGGGACCTATAAGTGACCACTAGATATGTGTTTCTATATAAGTACATACCCCCACAGAGCATTTTTATTTAGAGTAAGCGTAAATGTTTTATTATCTTTTCTTATTCTTTATTTTTAGTTTCTTTCTTTTGTTGTAGGATGCAATCATTCAAATTGTGTATTGGTTAGTTGGAGTTGTATATAAGCTTTTAGAAGCCTCATATATTATTATGATTAATAGCAAATATGTGACAATTTGAGTTGTATTGGTTGCTTTTTTGCAAGCATCAAGTTTTTTGTACACTTGTAATGACATGTATCAACCTTCAAACAACATTGATTTTGCCAAAAAGTGTATTCAATTTGTTCCTTTTTTGTAATTTGCTTCAGCGGAAATAAAAAAGAAACATAAAAACTAGAAATTTAATCAGCAACAACACAAGGCAAATGGTAAAAGTCTTTAGGTAAGGTTTTCCTTTGTAATTTTCAAAGGAAGGAATTTTGGGTATAATGCATTGAGATCAACTAAGCATTACAACATACAAATACAACATGAAGAAGCTTTAGGTTTATTAGTGGGGAAGAGAGGATCCTCAATAAATCATGTGAAAAAACTTGGATGTTGTAACACCTTCTGGACATAACTCCCGTTCACTAGGTTGAAAACTCCAGGAGTTGACTGCATTACTAATTTGGGTGTCACGAGTCAGATCTCAGTTATAGCCCATAAATTATTTGCTATATAATAAGACATTAATAAAAAGATGAGAAATTGATATCTTACATCTTCTCCATATATCACCCTCAATGGGCGTCAAGAACTTGATTCATTGAGAAGCTATCACACTATTACTACAAGGAAGTGCAAAGATTAACTGTGTATTAATCTTGATTATCTAATCAAGTAACAAGATAATAAGCAATAACATATACAAAAGTCAGAAAAATGATTCAAGTAGAGAAAATAAAACCTCAGATCTTGTGGTTTGATTGACATTAAGCTTCACAAGCATCAATTCCCATTCTACTAGAAAGATCTTCCTTCCACCTGATGCATCAAAAATTCAAAACAGAATCCAACAACTCAGAAATTAACTGATTAAGACAATTAAGACAGAAATTACACTGATTAAAAACAGAAGACAAATCCAGTAGATCCAGCAGAAGCACATGTACCTGGTCAGATGAGTTTTCATGAAATGTGGCATCTAGACAATCTTGGAAAAAATCTTTCTTTCTTGATTAACCTGCACATGATTAAGCGATTAACAATCAAAATATCTCAAAGCTTTTCATATGACAAAAGGCAGCAATGTAAACAGAATTTGCAGGGTTTTTCTGCTTACAGCAAGCCATACAGCTGTGCTTGGTCTTCCTTAGCCTTGTGTCTCCATGGAAGACATGAAAACAGCTTCCCAACAAGATCTCTTCTTTCATAAGGCCATAAACCATTTCTGCTTACACCATTTTTTTCTGCATGTAGGTCATTTATACAAAGTTTTAATTTACTTTATTTGTCGATGTAAGTCGAAAAAACTTTTTAAGCACCTCCTTTGATGCATTATCCAAGTTTCTTTTGTTCAACAAGTCGACTAGGTTTGTTGATGTGTTTGCATCTGCAGAAAAACCAGCATCAACCATTCTTCTCACAAATTGAACAGCCATTCTCGTCTCATTCCATTGAATATACCCCTGAATTATTATATTAAAAGTAAAACCATCTGGCATGCATCCTTCAATCATCATTTCTTGCAACAACTGATATGCATCCTTGAGTTTCCCATTCTTAAATAATCCATTCATCAAAATATTATAAGTACGAATATTAGGCTGCAAGCCTCTTGAAGAAAGATCCCGAAAAAGCCCCTCACCCTCATCAACTTTCCCAGCTTTGCACATTCCATCAATGAGAATGTTATAGAGAACAATGTTAGGAGCCAATCCATCATCTTTCATTATTTTGTATAGTTCAATGGCCTTGTCAAACTTCTCATTTTTAAATAAAGAATCTATCAGAGTAGAATAAGTAACAATATTTGGAACTAGGTTATGATGTTTGATGTCATCAAAAAGAATTAGTGCATCCTTGAGTCTCCCAACATGACACAAGCCATTGATGAGAGTGTTGTAGGTCACTATAGTTGGAGTAACTTCCTTTTCAGACATTTCATTCTTCAGACTCAAAGCTTCACCTATCATTTTGCTCTTGCAGTATGCATTAATCAGGATATTATATGTATAAAAACCAGGCTGAAACCCAAAAGCAGGGAGTTTCCTAAAAAGTTCCTCACCAACATCAATTTTTCCGGCTTTGCACATACCATCAATGAGGATATTGTATAGAGTAATATTAGGGGCAACTCTAACCTCTTCCATAGCTCTTTCAAACACGATTGCCTCATTAAATTTGCCATTTTTAAACAAAAAGTTTAACAGAATTGAGTAAGTAACAACATCTGGAACCAGACCAGAATCTTGTATTTCATCAAAACGTACAAGTGCATCCTCAAGTCTACCAACTTGACACAAACCAGTAATGAGAGTGGTGTAGGTTATAATATCAGGAACTATTCTCTTTTCAGACATTTCCATGAAGAGGCTCAAGGCTTGATCTATCTTTTTGCTCTTGCAGTAACAGTTAATTAAGATGTTATAGCTGATAACATCAGGGACACACTGATATGATATCATGTGATTGAGCGTATTATGTGCTTCCTCAATCTTGCCATCTTTACAGAATGAATGAGCTAAAATGTTAAAGGTCACCACATTTGGTGAGATGCTTTGAGTTACCATTTCATCGAAGAAACCTTGTGCCTCTTCCCTTAAACCTAAATTGCATAAACCTTGAATTAAACAATTGAATGTGACAATATCCGGTTGAATACCTTTATCTCTCATTTCGAAATAGATATCCACGGCTTCAGTAACACGTCTGCTTTTACAAAGCCCATTGATGATGTTATTGTAATGGGTTGTACTTGGATTACAGGGTTTGCTTTTTTCCATCTCCCTGTGTGTAGGAAGAGCAGGTCGGGCGTCGCCTGACATGCAGAGCCTGTTTATCATCCGGAGAGTTACTACATCAGCTTGAAACCCTAAAATTGCTTGAGAAATGTTACGATTGGCATGAATATGATTAGATTGATCAATAGGGGCAATAGATGGAGTCTCAACTATCCGATTAAACGGAAGCAACGAATCTTTCAGCTCACAGCTTTCGTTAAGAATTAATTTTCGAGAGGGAAATTGAATTTGAGGATTTATAAAAGCAGCAAGAATATTATTTTGAAACAAGAAAACCGGGAAACAGAGGTAACCAGGAAGCAACTTACCATTTCGACGAAGAACAAAAGCAGCCTTTCTCATTGGCAAGGCTATGTGCCTCTGTCCTCTAAACCCTAAGTAAACCCTCAAATTGCCTAGCCCATCATGAACTATACTGAATTCAAGTAAACTGCCTCATCATACATACTAAACTTCGATTATTTGGACTACGGTCACCTAGGCTAACAACTACGTCGGGTTCAATGGCAAGAGACAGTAATTTAGAAATTCTAATTTGGTAGATTTTAATAGTTTTAAGTCAAATTATTATTTTATTAATTGCCATATATATATATATATATATATATATATATATATATATATATATATATATATATATATATATATATATATATATATATATATATATATATATATGGCAATTAGTAAAATAATAATTTGAGTTAAAACCATTAAAATCTACCAAATTAGAATTTCTAAATTACTGTCTCTTGCCATTGAACCCGACGTAGTTGTTAGCCTAGGTGAGATTATTTTGTTTTTACTAACTATTGTGTGTCAGAATACACAGATCTAGACCACCGGATAAAAAGAATCAACAGTCATGATCTGAGGGTCTATGATATTACAATAGGGTAGCATGTATCATATAATCACAAAATTTTTAGCAAAAGGGTAATTTGGTCAATTAACCTATTTTAAAAAAGGAAATTTTCGGATTTTAAGGGATCATTAATTCCCTTATTTTTAAAAATCTGAATTTTTTAGATTAATTATAATTAAATTTTAATATTATTTTTAATAATAACCGATTTTATTCTGCCAGAATGACAAAAAGTCAACAATAAACTAGTAAATATATTTGCGGTTTTATTCTTGCAGAATATGCTTTCATTCAAGATACTTTTTATATTAAACATGCTTAAAGAATTATACAACATATTATCAAGAATAACATTTTCCAAGGAATACAAATTTTATTATTTTAGAATCACTATTTACATTCATCTATAAAGAATAAGACTATAAACAATTATTACATTCATTTTAAAAAAATTATGACAAACAATGGTTTAAGGATTACATTTACTCTTAAAGATTAAAACTAAAAATGGTTAAAAAAAAAAACATCAAAATCTAATAAAAACACTAATCCATTCCGAAAGAATATTATTGTTAAGAAACAATTTATAAATTCTGTTAGAATGCACTGTTGTTCTCCATGTTTCCTTCATTTTCCACATTAATGACAACTTCTTCAAAACCTAAATCCACAAAGAAAACATAATCAACTTTCAGATATTAAAATTTTTAGTGCATTAAATAGAATAAAACAATAAATTCCGATAAATTCTAACAGAATGCATTTATATAAATAATTTTTTATAGAATACATTACAGAATGCACTTAAATCATAGTCTTTTCTTCTTTATGCATAAACATTCTAAAACATGTATAAATGTATTGGTGAATGACATAATAACTGGAGCATAGTAAATTTGTCAACATTTCTAACTCGTTACAATTATATGTTAGTAAAATTTATAATATAAATACATTTCTATTGTATAGGATGAAATACACCAAAAAGTTACACTTTCATAAGTAATATAACTTTCATATTCTCTCTAAATATTCTTCTTCTCTCTTCTCAAGGTTACTAGTTTGGTTTTGTTTTAAGCTATATAAATTACGTTTAATTTATAACGTGTGTGTGTGTGTGTGTATATATATATATATATATATATATATATATATATATATATATATATATATATATATATATATATATATATATATATATATATATATATGTGTTCATTTTTTTAATTTAAATAAATAAACAATAAAAAATAATTGGATTCAATTTAAAAATTTAGAATTTGTAAGGAAATTGCATTTATGAATTTAATATACATTTAATATTTCATTTATTATATTTAAATATTATATGAAATTGAATAAAATAGAATTTAATCTAAACTTACCACAAAATGGTGTGACATAATGTATTAGAGAGGTCCAGGGTCATCAGCATATTGAAAAACATTTATTTCAATAAAGAAAACAAGACAAAAAAACATTAAAAAAAAAATAAAATGGCTATATAGTCATTTCATCTTTACAGTGATGAAACATGTAAATTTACCGATATAAAAGAAATGTGCGAATTAACTTTATAAAATAATTGTTTTTTTTAAACGATAAATCTAATCTATTCCTACCTAAACTACTCTTTAATTTCACATATATCCACGACGAGACTTGAACCTTCAACCTCAATGAGGGAGAACAACACCGAATACCGTTAGACTATGAGCCTTTTTATACATATATTTTTGGGGTTAACTAAAAAAACACATCATTTTATCATATAGAATAGGGTGAACATTTGGACTAGACCGGACCGGTTTCAGAGAATATTGTGGACCGTGATCGGACCGGATAAGACTTATTGGGTCCCGATTCAGGTCTGGTGTTTCCAGTTCTTGTAAATTGTTGGACCGGTACAACTTTACATGCATACAATACAAGTCGTTAAAACACATTTTTTGGGTTTGTTATGTTACAACTCGTAAAAATGAATACATTTCCACTTCTTGTGTTCATTGGACCGGTCAAACTTTGATTATTTATACTATTTGTTTGGACTTTGAATCAAATAAGTTAATGACTTTATCATATTTTATGGATAACTAATCTATAATATTATACCTTGCAAAATTAATTTTTCAAATAAAAGCACTTAAAATAAATCAAGTTCACCTAACACAAACATATAAAATTAATTACTGTAACACCAGAAATCATAGTTTAAAATTTGAAATCAATCCAACTTAACAAACGTTATAATCTTATCTTTCGTTGGCCCTTTCCTCATATTATTGTCATCTAAATCTAACATGTTTAAAGCTTATGCAATTTCTACATAAACACAAAATGAAAATATTGTTAGTATTTAATAAAAAGTAATAATTTAAAAACTTAAATATTTCAGTTTGATATCCTAACTTTGAAGGATTTTAACTCATTTAATAATATCAAAAACAAAAAAATTATAGTCTAAGTTCATCTACAAACTCTAAATTACACATTAGAAAAAATCACATGTCAATCCGACTTAAAACGAATGAGAAATGTTTTTTGAAAGAATTTCATAGAATACAAAATTTTAAATTTCTTGTTGAAAATCTAAAATATTTCAGTTTTGATATCTCAACTTTGAAGGATTGTAATTCATTGAATATAACACAAAAAACAACCAAATTATTGTCTAAAATCATCTATAAATTCTAAAGTATACATTAAAAAACCGCATGTCAATTCTGTTGGATTAGTGTCTAAGTCCATAACTATTTTGGTATGTACTTGACCCGATGGTGCATGGTCCTTTTGGGTTGCCTTCACCAAAGCAACTTGATTGGAGAAATAAATAGAGAGATAGGTTATTATGATTTATTAATATGTTATAAGAATAATATATTAAAGGAGAAATCATATTTGTTTAATTAATATTGGTCAATAATTAATTAAGAATTAATTTTGTGGTCAAATGTAATTAATTAAACTAGAGGGGCTGAATTGTAATTATGTGATAGTTACAAAATAGGGTAAGGATTATCCTAAGAATAGGTTGGACGAACTTAAGGTGATAAGGCCTTAGAATTCGACTATGATAAGGATTCAAGGCTTATCTTATGGGTTGCTTGGTGAACAAGCAACTAGATAAGGATAAGGACTGAAACCTTATCTCTACACCTATATAAACACCCCTTTGGCTCATAATTTCGACTAGACCTTCCCAAGGCATCTTAGGGACGAATTCTTATACCTCTCCTCTCTCTTTATACCTTCTCCATTTGCTCTTGGTGTTTGTAAGTCATTAGAGGAGTGACACTTTTGACTCTAAGCCTTCCAAAGTCAATTCAAGGAGATTTGGGATTGTTATTGCTACATAATAATCAAGGTAACATTATAAACCTATTCTCATGTTAATATGATTATTTGAATGCTAGAATTAGGGTTTATAGTCTTGGATAACTTGCATGTACAATAGAGAAACCTAGATCCAAGCATTAGGGTTTGTATGAGCACATAAGATGTCTTATGACCAAAACCCATCAGTGGTATCAGAGCCAGGTTGGTTTCAATTGTATTGATGCATTACATGTTCAAAAAATTTGATTTTTGATGTTCTGGAGGCTGGACTCGCTGAGTCCATAGCTGAACTCGCCGCGTCCATGCAGACTCGCCGAGTCCAAGCTTGACTCGACGAGTCAACTCGTCAGATGGAGTATATCTCGGGATTTCTTGTTGTTTTTGCTTTGGGATAGTTACCTTATCATATTAGATTAATATAAATCCGATTTTATGATATATTCGACTATATTCTTGATCTAATTGAAGATATTTATCAATTAATAAGATAATTGTTTCCTTATGTGATAATTGATTAATTATTTTGACTAAATTGATAAATTGTTTTGCAAGAAATCATTAAATAAATCAAATATGGATAATTATGTGATTAATTGTTAATTTAGATTATTTGTTATTTGATCCTGTTGTTATGAAAAGTTTCACATTTTCCCCTTAGGTTTTATAGTTTAAATTTGAACCCAAAAGTTTTGTTGTTTTGAAATTTAAATAGTTAAAACCCTAATGTTTTGAAAAAGGTTTCAAAACTTGCCCTCAAGTTTTGGAATTTAAATTTTGATTAAATGGTTTAATTTTGATGTATATTTAAATTCAAAACCCTAATGTGTTGAAATGTTTCAAAACTTGCCCTCAAGTTTTGGAATTTAAAAGTTGATTAAAAGTTTAATTAGGAATGTTAAATTCTAAAACTCTAGTATAGTTTTGAAAAAGTTCAAATCACACCCTTATGGTTTTATTAATTAATTAAGGTGTATAATTAAAAGAGGTTTAATAAATCCATAAAAGTTTAGGTTTACAATTTAATTGAATTAAAAGTATAATTGTTAAATTAGACCACCTAGTATTTTGAAAGTATAAAATACACCCTATACTACATATATATATATATATATATATATATATATATATATATATATATATATATATATATATATATATATATATATAACATTAAAAGTCTAACATTATATATGTATGAGTAAAAGTCAGTCTTACCGTTACCCACCGCACTCTTGACTAGTGGAGGGTCGTTAGCCGAACGGGTAGGATGGGACAAAACCTTGCATTATAAATATAATGAAGTATAAAAGTAACTAAATGTTTTCATAAAATTCCCAATCTTAGTTACTTAGGAAAAAGTGAATTGATGCAATTCCATGAAATTACACTTTGTGCCCTTGCGAAGACGTTAGTGGAGCGTGTGTGGTTTACCGGCACACTAAATGGTTCTAAGCAAAGGTAGCAAAGGGTGACTCAATGTTTGTCATAGTTCGGTGGAGCGTGTGTGGTTTACCGGCACATCGAATAGGTGACTGTAACATGTGAGGGCACCATGTAAGTTTGCATGGTTATTCACACCCGCTTTGTGATCCTCGGCATCCCAGTCACAAACAAGAGGGGCATATCGAGATTTAAACATGCCATTGAAAGTTCAATGAATCTCAAAGGATCTAGGAGTTTTCATAGATTTAAAACTTAAATTTCTTTTTCGTTTTTCATGGTGGAAATTAGTGAATCGTCATTCACTTACCTTCAAATGTTCTACAATTTGGGTTACGACATCCCTCTCCCGAGTTGTAGAATATTGTGTTGGGTCCTAGCCTTAGTATCTCATTTGGGTGATTTACTAAGGACTCAATCAATCAACTAACTTGAATTTGTTTTCTCCCGTTTTGTAGATGTCAAAGTTTGACAACTATGGTCTTCTCAAATCCCGTGGAACAAGCATTCCACATGAAGATGATATTCCACGATTCGATCAAGGAACAAGAGATCATGTTTCACTTCCTCCTCCTCCTCCTCCAATTATTCTCCCTAACCCACAAGTTCAAAGACTTGAAAAGTTCAAGATCACTCAAGCCCTTTTGGCAAGTAAACATAAAGAAGGAAAGTCGGTGTGTGCACACGTCCTAGGGATGAAGTCACACATTGATAGGTTAAGAATGTTGGGATCCGTTGTCTATGAAGAGATGGCTGTTGATTGGGTTCTTCACTCACTTCCTAAATCATATAGTGAGTTCGTAAGAGAGTACTATATGATGAACTGCGACGTGACCCTTATAGATCTCACCTATATGCTTATTGCTTCTGAATCAAAAATGATTTGGCGCAATAGAAAAGCAAAGTCGATCGGTGAATCTGCCTTCAAGAACTCTATGGATATAGAAAATGGCAACGAAAGACATGCTATGATCGAAAAGTTTGATCATAAGAGAAAGGCAATGTCTGAAGTAGTTCCTTGTCATGTTCCAAAAGAGTCAATTTGCTATTATTGCCAAGAGAAATGGGCATTGGAGACGAAGCTACCCTATTTACCTAAGAGATCTAAGAGACGGGAGAGTCAAAACGTATGACTTTGCTTTAGGTAAAATCCATTGACTAACTCTTTTAAGCTTCTATTCTAGATTCTTAATACATAATGTGATAAGATTACAATTGATGTTTTGTAGGATCGAAGAAAAGAAAGGAAGCTTAAGGGAAGAAGTGAGCAAAATCTAACCGTGAAGGAATGGATTTCGATCGCATTTCTCGAAGATTAGATTCTTGAGCTACTACTTAGAGTTAGAATTAGATTGCTAAGAAAGATGTATTAGCATAGTTTTTCAATGAATTGCATTGTAAGGACAAAAAAAATTTTCCGCAATAAAATAAATTTTGATTTTATATTATTTATTTATCCTTGCAATGGTGTATATGAAAAATTGATGTTTGGATGTTTCTATTATTAGCAATAATGGATTTGATTCTTAGTTATTGAAATGTCAAAAATTTAACAAATAGGGAGAGTTTCTCGTCGCCCAAGTTTCAATTGGACAGAAACTTGGAATTATGCAACTTGGTTGCACGATGAATGAGGAATTTCATATTTGGAAATTAGACTAATTCATTGATAAAGTGTCAAGTGAAGGACTAGGAGATCGAATACACAAAGTTGCGTGTTGATCAAGTCCACCATAAGAGTAACAAAGATATTCGTCATGATTTACTAAAGGTTTAGTAAATATGATTATACTTATAAGATTAAGTGTAATTCTGAATTGATTAAAGGGGTTTAAATCAATAGCAAAACGAATAAGAAGAATCAAGTAGGCAGAAAGATAAAAGTTTCTTCCTTCTAAGAAGAAGGGAGAGTAGCTTTTATGCTTTATGATAGGTCTTAATGATTAAGAACCATATCTCAATTGATCCTCTAAATGAGTCTTAGCACAATTGTATGTCTAAGAAGAGGAATCAAGAATTGAAGAAATGGTTAAATCAAAAGGTCAATCGTACTTCGTTCCAATAACAAGTCTTAGAGTTAAGATTGTGACATTGAGTGGATAAGTATTAAGAAGGTTTATAACATTCATCAAATGTGGAAAGTTGTGATGTCTTGGATAAGGCAAAGACCAACTAGGACCAATTTATGAAGCGTTTTGATAAAAGCTACACTAACTCTTGAATATCTGTTTGTCAAGAAATGGTTATTGACAAGAGAGTCTTATATGTCAAGGAGTCAGTGAGAGTCTTAATAGTCTTGAAAGGTTTCAAGAACAAATCAAATAAACCTTATCGATCATCACTAGCACACGAGTTGAGGTTTACAACCTATCGTGATGACATTATTTTGTTTCCGTGCCAATCCAATCGAGTTAATTATGCATGTGAGTTCTATGAGTTCTCATTTTGAACGCATAAAAGGCAAAACACCTTAATCAATGAAAGGTACATTGATAGGAAAAGGTGAGCTGCTTAACTACTTGGAAGACATGGTGGGCAGCTGTGCTACCATAAGGAAAGAAATCAAGATTAAGAAAGTTCGGTCCATATGAGTTTGAAGTTGTCATAAACTTTGGTTCACATGGATAGGAACACATACACCGTTTAAATCTAAGTGTCATAAGATTTCCTCCTTCATGAAAATGATTATGAGAAAATGCTTTCACTAAGAAAGATTTTAAGAAGATAGTGATTGTAAAATTGCATTCTCGAATTCGATTATGGTTACGGTATCCCTTTCCATAATTTGAATTGTGAGGTTTGCCAATTGTTTACACACACATATGAACTATCTAAGGCAAAGGTGTATAAGTTCAAGAAACCTTGATAAAAGATTATCAAAGCACTAAGTATAAGAAACATGAACTTAAGAAATTCAATAAGCATTGTTTTTCTAAAAGTTAAAGATGTTTATGAATACATGTCGAAGCTAGTGGGAGCATAAGTGTTATGTTTTATAATAATTATCATGATAGTGGGAGCATAAATGTTATGATTGTATGATTATTAAGGCAAATATTGCAAGTTGGCAATATTAATTATAGAAAACAAGAGTCATTTTGTACAAAGTCGTAAGGATGGAATAGTTGTTTTGCTATAATTAAGGGAGAGAGAATATTATGCTTCATTTCAAATCTAAAGGCTTAGGTTGTGGAATGTTAATAACTTAGTCAAAGAAACATAGTGTGTTCTTAAAATTTCGATTATGATTACGGCATTCCTCTTCACAATTCAAATTTTGAGAACATAGCAAATAAAACATTATGGCAGAAGATTAATGAAGTATCAAATCTTTATGTAAGACATTTTGCATCGTGTCCCATACACTTCGGGTATTGGATCGATTGCAAATGCTATAATATTTGACCATTCTAAGATTTTTCAAATGTCTAGCGCATTTAGAGGGAAAAAGGACAAGAATTGGTTTTGACTAAAATAATTAAACAACTATCAAAGGACAATCCAAAGTTCGCCGAGGATTGGTCGCTTGTGAGTAGTTGGAAGTATAGTATTGGAAAATATGGAAATGTTTCCATATTAGATGGACCATATCGACATTATTATGAATAGATAAGATTCTATTAAGAATGAGTTGTCATATGGAAAATATGGAAACGTGTCCATATTGGGATTTAAATATTTAAAAAAAACCTATGACTAGATTAGAAACTTTTATGCAAAAGGATGTTCAAAGGAAAATACTTTGAGTGAGAGACATCACATCTTAGGAATTGTATTGTAACAATTTCCGATAGAGGACTTTCTAATTTCATTGGCAATAGTCTTTGTGACCTTGGTGCAGTGACATTACGAAAGGATCATTGCATAAAATGTTATAATCTAACATATTCCATAAGTGGCAGGAATTCGATATTCTTTCACTTATGAAAAAGGATTTGGGGTTGTGAAATGAGAATGATTGGAAATATGCTCAATTTGGTCTATTTCACAAAGTAAGAACCATAGGTAAACATTGTGTGCATACTAAGAGCATGGGACAAGTGTAATAATTCAAGTAAGAAGTTGATTACCCGAAACGACAAATAATGAGTAATCGATATGGTGATAAATAAAAGGTGTTTTATTTATACTCAAAGGTTTGAGACCATATCGGATTAGTATTATTCTTGTGTTTCACTTTGCATGTTTTGACTTCCAGAATAATTTAATTGGTTAAGAACAGTCAAATTATTCAAACGGGTCACAGTCGTTCATATGTTGGAAGTAGATATGAATGAAGACTGTCGTGAATTGATGTGTGGATTGTCTAAAGAGCATTAGACATAAGCAAATGTTTGCTGCAACGTTCATAAGTGCTTATGAATATGAATTTGAGCATTGGATCAAACCCACGCTCACTTGGATCACTCCATGAATTGTATCACGAGTGATTGGTGAGACGATAACATCTTATATTCTTGAAACCGAGATGTGTGAGTTGTATCTTGCAAATCGGTTGCACATTGATAATATGTAAACACACTAGTAACTTGGTGTTATAAAACATATTGTTGTGTGTGATTTGGTTAGTGAGTGCAAGCAAGCATTGTATCAAAGTTTATCCGTTCCTTTTATCCAAAGTAGGATAAAAGCGATATCTTTGGGCCCCTCGATGATTTAGTGATGACAAACGTAAATGCTCGGCCGGGCTAGGGCTAATTTGATTTGTTCAATTAGTCAGTTGTCATAAATCGGAATCGAGATATAGTACGAAGAGAATGATTTGAAATCATATCTCATATGATATCTAGAATGGAGGAATATATGATCTCTTATCTAAGGACACGCGTATCTGATAGGATCAGAGTTGACAGCGGCTTTGGAAAGCTACGATTGCAGATCAGGATCTGAAGTCATACACATAATAGTTATTAGACTTATCCAAGTGGGAGACTGTTGGATTAGTGTCTAAGTCCATAACTATTTTGGTATGTACTTGACCTGATGGTGCATGGTCCTTTTGGGTTGCCTTCACCAAAGCAACTTGATTGGAGAAATAAATAGAGAGATAGGTTATTATGATTTATTAATATGTTATAAGAATAATATATTAAAGGAGAAATCATATTTGTTTAATTAATATTGGTCAATAATTAATTAAGAATTAATTTTGTGGTCAAATGTAATTAATTAAACTAGAGGGGCTGAATTGTAATTATGTGATAGTTACAAAATAGGGTAAGGATTATCCTAAGAATAGGTTGGACGAACTTAAGGTGATAAGGCCTTAGAATTCGACTATGATAAGGATTCAAGGCTTATCTTATGGGTTGCTTGGTGAACAAGCAACTAGATAAGGATAAGGACTGAAACCTTATCTCTACACCTATATAAACACCCCTTTGGCTCATGATTTCGACTAGACCTTCCCAAGGCATCTTAGGGACGAATTCTTATACCTCTCCTCTCTCTTTATACATTCTCCATTTGCTCTTGGTGTTTGTAAGCCATTAGAGGAGTGACACTTGTGACTCTAAGCCTTCCAAAGTCAATTCAAGGAGATTTGGGATTGTTATTGCTACATAACAATCAAGGTAACATTATAAACCTATTCTCATGTTAATATGATTATTTGAATGCTAGAATTAGGGTTTATAGTCTTGGATAACTTGCATGTACAATAGAGAAACTTAGATCCAAGCATTATGGTTTGTATGAGCACATAGGATGTCTTTGTTGGATTAGGTGTCTAAGCCCATAACTATAATTGGTATGTATTTGAATTGATAGCAGCACAGTCCTTTTGGGTTGCCCTCAAACCTAGCAACCGGACAAGGAAATTATGAAAGGAGAGATATTAATTTATTATAAGATTAATAAATTAATATAAATGATTTTATTAATATGTTAAAAGATTAATATATCAATAAGAAATCATTTGGTTTAATTAGTTGTTAACCAGAAATTAATTAGAATTAATTTTGGGGTTAAAAGAATTAATTATAAGGTGCAGGGACTAGTTTGCAATTATCTAATAGTTGAGTGGAAGGCTCTAGAACCCCTTGGATAAGGGTGGACGAAATCTTTAGGGGAAACCCTAATAATTTCGTCCATGGGGGCTTGGATAAGGCCCTTGGGTTTGCTTAGGCCCTAAGCAAAGGATAACTAGGGTTTTCCTAAACCCTGGATCCCTCAGCTATATAAGGAGCCTCCTGGTTCATGTTTTGGTCACTCTTTTCTTTGGAAGAAACCCTAAGGGCCGAAATTTTGCATACTCTCTCTTCCCTCTCTCCTCTAATTTCCTTCTTGCTAGTTTGGGTGTGATTCCATTAGAGGCATTACACTTGTGGTGCTAAGCTTCCAAGAAGATCAAGATCAAGATCAAGGGAATCATCAATTGTTTACTATAACAATTGAAAGGTATGTAATTACTAAACCCTAGTTTGTAGATTTCGATTATAGCCTCTCTCCTCTAGGGTTCTTGTTTTGCAATTCAAAGTTGTATGTTCAATAGATAAAACATAGATCCAAAGTAGGTTGCATGTGAACTTAGGAATTGTTTTTCTAGTTTATTTGTTTTACCTAAAACCCATCAGTGGTATCAGAGCCATTGTTTGTTTTAAATTGAATTGTCATAATTGTTGAATTGCAAATTAGGGTTTATAGCTATTAAGCCCTAAAGGCCATTTTTTCGATTTTTTGGGTTATGGATCAAAGGGTTTTTGAAAACCCTAGCCTCCAAAGAACCCTAATCGAAATTAGGGTTAGGGTTTTGAAAACCCTAGCCTCCTCCCTTGTGAATTTCGAAATATGCTAGAGATTTTAGGGTTTCTTGTTTTGGATAATTATTACTTGATTAGATTAATTGGATAATTATCCTTTATCCCTAATTTTCGAAATTTAGAGGGATAAGGATTAGGATTAAATTAATTGATTAATTTGATTAGATAATCCTTACAAGATTTAATAAATTAATTAAAAGTTAATTAATAGATAAATATTAAATCTAATTGGTTAGTTTATTTAAATTTAACAAATTTAATAGTTTAAATTTCGAAAATTTATATAAACTCTTGGAGTTTTAAAATGTTTTAAAACACACCTTATATATGTATATATTATAATTAAAAGTTAAACATTATATATGTATAAGAATATGGTCAGTCAAATCGCTAGTATGCCTCATTCACGAAGCTAGTCTATAAGGGGGGTATAAGGAAATTGCCTATAAAATGGTAGTTGAATGGGTGTCCACTCTCACCCACCGCTTCCTTGATTAGTGGAGGGTCGTTAGCAGAACGGATTTGATAGGACAACTACTCCTCATTAAAAGTATAATGCTATTAAAGAAAGTACTAGAACACTATTTTTCAAAATCCCAACTCTAGTTACTTTAGGAAAAATGTGAAAAGTATGCTAATCCATGAAATTGCACATTATGCTTTATTGGTCGTTAGTGGAGCGTGTGTGGTTAACCGGCACACTAAAAGGCACTAATAAAGAGTAGTAATGGGTATCTTATAATTATCATTTTGATGGAGCGTGTGTGGTTTACCGGCACATCAATAGTTAATGATAAAGACAATAAGGTTACCAAGCACATTTGCATGGTTATTCACATCTAGTTTGTGATCCTCGGTATCCCAGTCACAAATCGTAGAGCATAATCCGAGATTAAAACATGCCATTAAATAGTTTTAATGTATCTCAAAAGAATTAGGAATTTCACTTCGTTCATTTTGTCTAATGGTGGAATTGGTGAATCGTCATTCACCTACCTTTGTGAGATTTGAACTTGGATCTCGGCATCCCATTTCTAAGTTGTAAATCGTCATAGTTGGGTCCTAACCTTGATATGATATCTTTGGGTTATTATATTGAGGTGTCTTGGAATCTAACTAAAACTATCTTTCTTTTCAGATGTCTGCTCCTGGAAACACTTCTGCTTCATCATCCTCCAGCCACAACTTCTCTCTACTAAACATCTGCTCCAAAGTCGTTATGGATGGCTCAAACTATAACGATTGGATGCGTAACATCAAGATGGCGCTTAGATTTGAGGACAAAGAGTATGTCCTTGAAAAGGAGCTCAAAGAACTTGATGAGTCAAAAGCCACTCCCGAAGACTATGTTGCCTACAAGAAACACTATGATGATGCTACCAAAGTGGCATGCATCATGGTTGCAACCATGTCCCCAGAATTGCAGAGGTACTATGAGGACTACTGGCCCTTTGAGATGAACAAGGACCTTATGGAAAAGTACCATAAGCGAGCTCGTCAAGAAAAGTTTGAGGTAGTCAAGTCACTCATGGCTTGCAAGATGAAGGAGGGGGAATCGGTTGTATCTCATGTGCAAAGAATGCAACGCTACATAGAGCGTTTGGTCAAGCTCAACATTCACTTCGATGAGGAATTGGCCATTGACATGGTCTTGAACTCGTTGCCTGATTGTTATGGTCAGTTTATCTTAACTTACCATTTGAACAACACTGAGCAGACTTTGGCCCAATTGCACAACTTGTTGCAGACAGCTGAGGCAGGGATGAAGGGTAAAAGTATACCCTCTACACCTGCAAGTGCCCCTGTCTTGGCCATTGGACAGGGTAAGGGGAAGAAGAGGAAAGGTCCTCCCAAGCAAAACTGGAAGAGCAAGGCTCAAGCTGTGTCATCTAGTAATGGCCCGAAGGCTAAGCCCAATGGTTCCACTCCCCATGTTTCTGATCCAAAAGAGGCCACCTGTTTTTACTGCAATCAAAAGGGGCATTGGAAGAGATCTTGCCCACAGTATCTGCAAGATATCAAGGATGGCAAAGTGAAGCCATCCTCGGCAGGTATTTACACTATTTCTACTAATAACTCATTATCTTCTCGTTCATGGGTCCTTGATACAGGATGTGGTTTTCATATCTGTTCTGATTTGCAGGGGCTAAAGGAAAGTGAGGAGATAGAGCATGGGAGGATAAACTTGATCATGGGGAACAGAAAGTCTTCACCAGTGACCAAGATCGGAGTTTATCAATTATTGCTTAGTAATGATGTTAGATTAGACTTAATAAATTGTTGCTATTCGTCTGAGATGACGAGAAACATTATTTCATTTCATGCATTGTTCAGACAAGGTTTTAAATATTCTTTTAATGATTTGAATGGTTCAATTTCTGTTTATAAGAATGGTGTTTTTGTGTTTGAAGCTTTACCTTGTGATGGTGTGTATGAAACAGTGACTTGTGTTGATAGCTTAGGAAATAGTGTACTTAATATTGACTTGTCTAATAGTGTAGACAAGGCATGCTTGTGGCATTGTCGTCTTGGACACATTAACAAGAAACGCATAGCCCAACTCCAAAAGGATGGAGTGTTGGAATCATTTGACCTAAAATCAGATGATATGTGTGAATCTTGTCTTTTGGGAAAGATGACAAAATCACCATTCACAGGGTCTTGTGAAAGAGGTGAAGGTCTGTTGGATCTCATACACACAGATGTGTGTGGGCCCTTCAGATCAACCACAAGGGATGCTAATCGATTCTATGTGACTTTCACTGACGATTATAGCAGATATGGTTACATCTACTTGATCAAACATAAGTCAGAAACCTTTGAAAAGTTCAAAGAGTTTAAGCATGAAGTCGAAAATCAATTAGGCAGAAAGATCAAGATACTTAGATCCGATAGAGGCGGGGAGTATCTTAGTACCGAGTTCAACGACTATCTGAAAGAATGTGGGATAGTCTCACAATTGACTCCTCCTAGAACACCACAGTTAAATGGTGTAGCTGAGAGGCGTAATCGAACCTTGTTAGACATGGTTCGTTCTATGATGAGTCGTGCCTCGCTTCCTATTCACTTCTGGGGGTATGCCTTAGAGACAGCCGCCCACATCCTCAATCTTGTCCCTACAAAGAAGGTTGCCAAAACACCTCACGAAATGTGGACAGGGAAAGTTCCCTCGTTAGCACATATTAAAGTTTGGGGTTGTGAAGCTTTCGTAAGACGAGAGACTCACGACAAGCTAGCAGCCAGAAGTGAGAAATGTGTTTTCATTGGTTACCCAAAGCAGTCTTTTGGATATTTGTTCTACAGACCAAGTGAAAACGTGGTGTTTGTAGCTCGAAGAGGAGTCTTTCTGGAAAGAGAGCTCATATTCAAAGAGGACAGTGGGAGTACCATTGACCTTGAAGAGATTCAAGAGTCAGCCAATGAAGGAACCTTAAATGACACTAGCACTCAACCAGAGGAAACAGTCCCTGTTGAACCGGTTGATAAATCATTACCGCTTCGAAGATCCACTAGGGTGAGTGTGCCACCTGAGTTGTATGGTTTTCATATTACTTCAGATGGTGACACATTCATAAGTGACAGAACACTGGTAAACTTAGATGAACCAGTGACTTATAAGGAAGCAATGGCAGGCCCAGAGGCTTCCAAGTGGAAAGAAGCAATGGACAGCGAGATTAAGTCCATGTATGACAACCAAGTTTGGAATTTGGTTGATAGTGCACGAGGTCGGAAGACAGTTGGGTGCAAATGGATCTTCAAGAAGAAGACAGACATGGATGGAAACGTGCATACGTTCAAGGCTCGACTGGTTGCAAAAGGTTTCACTCAAACCCCAGGGGTTGACTATGATGAGACTTTTTCGCCGGTGGCTAAGATCAAATCTATTAGGATATTGCTCGCCATAGCTGCCTTTCATGACTATGAAATCTGGCAGATGGATGTCAAGACTGCCTTCCTTAACGGGAAGTTGGCTGAGGATGTTTACATGAGTCAGCCAGAGGGTTTTGTTGATGCAAAGTTTCCCAATAGGGTATGCAAGCTTGAGAAATCCATTTATGGATTGAAACAAGCATCTCGCAGCTGGAATCTTTGCTTCCATGAGAAAGTCAAAGAGTTTGGTTTCTCTAGAAGTGAAGATGAGTTTTGTGTGTATATCAAGGCTAGTGGGAGTATAGTAACTTTTCTGGTATTATATGTCGATGACATATTACTCATTGGTAACGACGTTCCAACCTTGAATGAAGTTAAGTCATGGCTTGGAAAGTGTTTTGCCATGAAAGACCTAGGAGAAGCCGCCTATATTCTTGGGATTAGAATATTGAGAGATAGAAAGAAGAGACTAATTGGACTTAGTCAGAGCACATACTTGGATAAGGTACTAAAGAGGTTTAGTATGGAAAATTCCAAGAAGGGAGAGCTACCTATCCAAAGCAATACCAAATTGAGTAAGACTCAATGCCCGAGTACAGATGAGGAAATAGATGACATGAGTCGTGTACCTTATGCTTCCGCTGTTGGATCAATCATGTATGCTATGACATGTACTCGTCCTGATGTGGCATTTGCTTTGAGCATGGTCAGTCGCTATCAGGGAAACCCAGGTAGAGCTCATTGGATAGCCGTGAAGAATATACTCAAGTATTTGCGAAGAACGAAGGACTGGGTCCTTGTACTTGGCGGCAATGATACTTTGAGAGTAGATGGTTATAGTGATGCCAGCTTTCAGACGGATAGAGATAACTTCCGTTCTCAATCAGGCTGGGTATTCTTATTAAATGGAGGAGCAGTTACTTGGAAGAGTTCCAAGCAAGATACGGTGGCTGATTCTACTTGTGAATCAGAGTACATAGCAGCAAGTGAAGCGTCAAAAGAAGCAGCTTGGTTGAGGAACTTCATCGGGGATCTCGGAGTTGTTCCAACCATCCAGGAGCCTATGGAACTGTTCTGCGATAATGAAGGAGCGGTAGCCTTGACAAAGGAACCGAGAGATCATGGTAAAACCAGACATATCGACAGAAAGTACCATTTCATCAGACATAGAGTAGAAGAAGGCCATCTTATAGTGAAGAGGGTGTCATCTGAAGATAACCCAGCAGATCCCCTCACAAAGGGTCTGAGTAGGGCTAAGCATATTCAGCATGCTCGGAGCATAGGACTGAAAGATGATATTAGTTTTAGTAGTTAGATTGGTTTTGTTCTGAAACTTGTAACAAAGTAAATGTAATTGACTTTTGGTGATTAAATAATAAAGTATTATTTATAAGTTTGGGTTCTACCTTTTGTCAATTGTTTATTATTGTGTTTAAATTTTGCATGTTTTACTTCCCGAATAATAAGATTATTCAAACTCCACAGTCGCTCGTACTTTTGGAAGTAAGTAGTGAATCAAGACTGTCATGAACTGGATTGTAGATTGTCTAAGGATAGACATGGCAATAGATTTTGCTGCAACGTTCATGAGTACTCAGAAATTGAGATTTGAGTATTGGATAAACCCTTGCTCAGAGTATTACTTCATGGAATCCATCACGAGTAATACTGAGACGATAATATCTTATAATCTTGAAACAGAGATATATGAGTTGTAATTTGCAAATCGGTTATGCATTGGTAATACGAAAACGCATCAGTAACTAGGTGTTATAAAACGTATTATCATGTATGATTTGATGAGCAAAAGATACAAGTATATGAGTCAATGTTTATTCGTTCCTTTTCCTTAATGGGAAAAGCGATATCTGTGGGCCCCTCGATGATTTGGTGTTGACTTATGTGCTGGGCCCAGCCAGGACTAAATTGATGTGTTCAATTAGAAGTCCTACATCATCACTAATCAGGAATCGGGAAACATAGATTCTGGACAAAGAGGTTGATTGCATTCCATGTCTTTTGTGACATCCCCAAAATCTCGGCCAGAAAAGACCGATTTTCATTTATGCTTTTAAATATTTTCAGAGTAAATCCTTTTGATTTGAAAGAGTTGCGGAATTTGTTCCCAAAACAAAACATGATAAAATAATATTTATCAAAGCATTTCAACAAGAGATGCATTTCATTATATAATCAAAACTCGGGATGTCATGTTCCGATACAGACCATAAAGCATAAACGATAAACATTACAAGTCATTCAACAAATATATACATATACAGACTTGTAAACAAAACAACAAGATGATCCATCCATCTTACGCCCTTGTGCCACTTCCTGTAATACAAATAAAACTGAGTGGGTCAGGCTTGGGAGCCTGGTGAGCATATAGGGTTTTCAACCCACAATAAATAAGTTATATTTAATTTCACCAACCAATCACTATCCCGATTACCCATTCCCGTTATCCTCACTTTACGTCCCTAAAACAACTATCTCAAGGGACCTAATCTAGGATTTTCATCGGGACGGACATCACTGCGAAGGGGTTTCCTCAACAATAGATATCCTAAAGGCAACCATGAGGGGGATAGAGTACACCGGTGAACACATCGTTCACAACACCTACAGGTTATGAACCTGCTAGTGTTCCACTGGACTGTCTAGAAAGAGTCCGTGGTCGTTATCCATACTCCGCTGAATAACTAGATCAACAACAACAACAACAACAACATCGAGGCCTCTCATCTGTTTATTACACACCAACTATCTACCCATGTTCTACCCAACATATTAGTAGATAAGAATATATATTTTCATACATAGTTTAAAACCTATATATCATTTTCATTCAATATATATATTCCATATAACAGATGAGGCATACCACATAACACGTATTTCATAAAGAAATAAGCAGATCTATAAGATAGAAGAGAGTGAATACTCATTCACACATAACACAACCAAATATATACACATAGCACGTATTTTTATATAAAATACTTCGTATTATTGTATTAGAAGAAATAACTACACACTCACCTGATCAGAAGACGATCGGACAGCACTACGGCTTATAGGAGTAGTATTCCTCAGCAGATCTGGAAGATCTTCACAAAAATCGACTTTTCGCGGGCAGAGCTTCGACTCGGGAACCGCGCTTCTCGGGATCTTCGGGATCTCGGGACTTGCCTCGGGGCTAGAGTATGATACCGGGGCTTCGGGGTAGCTTCGGGGGTAAAAATGCAGAGCTTCGACACGAAAATGAGAGGGAATTGGCAAAAATACCCGGAACCCTCGCATCCTATTTATAGGAGGCTGGAGCCTCGGAGTACGCGGGGCGTACTGCGTTACGCGGGGCGTACTGCCCAAAACGTCATTGCTTACGTATCCGAAGTGCTCGAGTGCGAGTGTCGACATCCCTCGGAGTACGCAGGGCGTACTCGAGTACGCGGGGCGTACCTCGGATCAGATCGGTGACTCCTTCGGATAATGCTTCCGAATTTTGATTTATATTTAAATACAAAATGATTAATAAACTTCGGAAATTCATAACTTCTTCATACGAACTCCGTTTTCGACGTTCTTTATATCTACGGAAAGGTGAGACCATGCTCTACGACTTTCGTTTAGACTCCGTCGGCTAATTTTGACTTTATTTTTATTAATTATTTTTAATAGGCCGCGACAGAAACTTTCGTTATAAATTCATAACTTCTTCGTTTGCCGTCCGTTCTCGCCTAACTTTTTATCGCTTCGATACCAACAACGAGACCTTCGATCCTCGTTTAGATTGCTTCGGCTAAAAACTGCTCGATCTCAAATCGAGTATTTCGGGCTGCACACCGCTAAGCCGGAACTTCGATAAATCATAACTTCCTCATACGAAGTCAGATTTGGGCGTTCTATATATATTCGGAAACCTCGTTTCAACTACTACAACATAGATCAAAGATATTAAGTTTATTTTACACTTAAATTTTGACGCTTATTTTTATTCTTAATTAATCAAACCACATAATTAAGCAATTAAGCACAAAACACATAATACTCAAATAATACAATCTTATTATTTCAAAACGGGTTACAAAGGTTAACCTAGACTATTATATTGCTAAAAACGGCAAGCCCGGAAACACAGGCGTTACAATTCTCTCCACCTTAGAATGATTCCGTCCCCGGAATCACACATCAACAAACAAATGCGGATAGCGACCCATCATGTCACTCTCCGTCTCCCAGGTGAGATTCGGCCCATTCGTGTGTTTCCATCGGACAAGCACTAACCCAACCATCTTGCGTCGCAATTTCTTAGTCTTTCGGTCAACAATTGCCTCTGGTTCTTCAATCAACCTTTTGTTCTCATCAATTCTCAATTCAGAAATTGGAATTATGTTGGGAACTTCTCCCGTGAACTTCCTCAAATAACACACATGAAAAGTGTTATGAATTCCATTCAGTTCTTCTGGTAGTTCGAGCTTGTAAGCTTGGTTCCCAATCCTCTGAAGAACTTTAAACGGTCCAATAAACCTTGGACTTAACTTTCCCCTTTTACCAAATCTTATAAGTCCCTTCCACGGCGAGACTTTAAGCAAAACCGAATCTCCAACTTCAAAAGTCATCGGTCTTCGCTTTTTGTCAGCATAGCTCTTTTGACGATCCTGAGCCGCTAACATTCTTTCCCTAATTATTTTCAACTTTTCAGCAGTTTGATGAACCAACTCCGGTCCCATAAACTGCTTTTCCCCAGCCTCAAGCCAACAAGACGGCGTACGACACTTCTGTCCATACAAAGCTTGGTAAGGTGCCATCTTAATGCTCGAGTGGAAACTATTATTATAGGAAAATTCTACCAACGGTAAATGTTCATCCCAATTACCTAGGAATTCCAGAGTACATGCTCTCAGCATATCTTCAAGTGTTTGTATCGTTCGTTCGCTCTGACCATCAGTCTGCGGATGGTAAGCTGTACTTAAACACAACTTGGTACCCAATTCCTCTTGTAGACTTTTCCAAAACCTCGATGTGAAACGGCTATCACGATCCGACACAATCGTTAACGGAACACCGTGAAGCCTCACAATTTCCTTCACGTAAGAATTCGCAAGCTTATCCATAGACCATTTCTCCCTGGCCGCTATGAAATGCGCACTCTTAGTGAATCGATCAACGACCACCCAAATCATGTCGTGACCATTCTTTGTTCTGGGCAGTTTAGTGACAAAATCCATAGCAATGTCTTCCCACTTACCCATAGGCACAGGCAAAGGTTCTAAACTCCCGTACGGTTTTTGATGTTGTGTCTTGACTCTCGCACAAGTCACACACTCGGCCACATACTTTGCAACATCAAGCTTCATCGTCGGCCACCAGTAGTAGGGTTTCAGGTCCCTATACATTTTAGTGCTACCCGGATGAATCGAGTACATGGTCTTGTGAGCTTCTTCCATCAGAAGATCTCTGACTCCTCCTGTCTTAGGTATCCAAATCCGATCTTGGAACACCTTCAGTCCATGACTGTTTACACCGAACACCAACGTTTTGCCCAAACGTTCCTCCTTTCTGTCATTCTTCTCAGAAGCTTCGCTCTGAGCTTTCTTTATACTTTCCAAAATAGTTGAGACAACTTCAATTCTCAACGCTCTTGGCCTTTTCCTTTCGGGATTGACTTTCCGACTGAGAGCATCAGCAACAACATTAGCTTTACCGGGGTGGTAAAGTATCTCGCAGTCATAGTCTTTAAGTAATTCTAGCCAGCGTCGTTGCCTCATATTCAATTCTTTCTGATTAAAGAGGTATTGGAGACTCTTATGATCAGTGAAAAGTTTGCACTTCGTGCCATAGAGGTAATGCCTCCATATTTTCAGAGCGAAAACTACCGCTGCCAACTCCAAATCATGAGTCGGGTAGTTCTTTTCATGCTCTTTCAGCTGTCGAGACGCATATGCTATCACCTTTTCTCTTTGGGTCAAAACACAACCCAAACCAACACCAGACGCATCGCTATAGACAGCGAAGTCTTCAACTCCATCGGGTAGAGAAAGTATCGGTGCCTCGCATAGCTTCTTCTTTAGCTTCTCAAATGCTTCCTGATGCTTCTCACCCCAAGCATAAGTAGCTCCTTTGTGGGTCAAAGCTGACAATGGACTAGCGATCGAAGAAAAGCCTTGGATAAACCTTCGGTAATATCCGGCTAATCCTAAAAAGCTTCGAATCTCCGTGGGACTCTTCGGTTGTTCCCACTTCGTCACAGCTTCGATCTTCGCTGGATCAACCA
The DNA here is from genome assembly GCF_002870075.4 of Lactuca sativa. Classification (NCBI taxonomy): domain Eukaryota; kingdom Viridiplantae; phylum Streptophyta; class Magnoliopsida; order Asterales; family Asteraceae; genus Lactuca; species Lactuca sativa. The sequence goes on from NC_056624.2 coordinate 202,149,913, forward strand.
TTATCCCTTCTTGGTTGACCACGTGACCCAAGAATTGGACTTCACGAATCCAAAAATCACATTTGGAGAACTTAGCATACAGCTTCTCCTTCTTCAAGACTTCTAACACTTCTCGCAAGTGTCTGCCATGCTCCTCCTGGCTTTTCGAGTAAATCAGAATGTCGTCTATGAACACTATCACGGATTTATCAAGGAACGGGTTACAAACCCTATTCATCAAATCCATGAACGCTGCTGGAGCATTGGTTAGTCCAAACGACATAACCAAGAACTCGTAGTGTCCATATCTAGTTCTGAATGCAGTCTTCTCGATATCTTGCTCTCTTACTTTTAGCTGATGATATCCTGACCTAAGATCGATCTTCGAGAAATAGCTCGAACCTTGCAATTGATCAAACAGGTCATCAATCCTCGGCAACGGATATCTATTCTTTATTGTTGCCTTGTTCAGCTCTCTGTAATCGATGCACATTCTCATACTTCCATCTTTCTTCTTTACAAATAACACCGGAGCTCCCCAGGGCGATGAACTAGGTCTAATGAAACCGTTGTCCAATAACTCCTGAAGTTGCATCATTAGTTCCTTCATCTCCGTCGGTGCTAATCGATAAGGTGCTTTCGCAATTGGTGTTGTTCCTGGCAACAAGTCAATACGAAATTCCACTTGTCGATCAGGCGGTAATCCAGGAAGATCTTCGGGAAATACTTCCGGATAATCACACACCACTGGAATGCTCTGCATCACCTTCTTTTCCTTCTTAGCATCAATCACGAATGCTAAAAACGATGTACACCCCTTGGTCAAACATTTTCTGGCTTTCATCAATGAAATGATTCCATAATTCACTCTGCGTTTATCTCCATACACCATAAACGAATCTTTCCCAGGCGGGTTTACTTTGACTATTTTCTTCTTGCATAAAATTTCGGCGTCGTTGGCGCTAAGCCAATCCATTCCCAATACGATGTCGAAACCATTAAGTTCGATAGGCAATAATTCCTCGTGGAACTTATTCCCATTCAGATCAATTAAGATGTTTTTCATGCGATAGCTAACAGGTACAAACTTGCCACTAGCAACTTCGACTAATAAAGCATTATCTAGTCTAACAACAGGCAAAGCTAGCTTTCTACCAAATTCATGCGATATAAAGGAGTAGTTGGCTCCAGAATCAAATAAAATTTGGGCAGGCAATTCGTTAACGAGAAAGGTACCTGAAGCGACATCAGCTTCATCTTTAGCAGCTTCCAGTGTCATCTGGAATGCTCTCGCCTTTGGCTTTGGCGGAATGTTGGGTCTAGCTGCCTCCTTCTTCTTCGGGCAGTCTCTCGACATATGACCCTCCTCACCACAACCATAGCAAACTTTCTTTGTGAGGGTACACTCATTGGCATAGTGCCCTGGCTTTCCACACTTGTAGCATGTGTTCGCCACCTCACATTTTCCATGATGCTTCTTTTTACATTTGTCGCACCATTTCGCTTCACCTCCACCTCCCCTCGAACCAGACTTCGAGAACTTGTTTTTCTTGTTGGACCCTGAAGTTCCATCGAACTTCCTCTTTTCTCCAACATCTATTCTTTCCAGACCCTTTTCCTTCTGCTGGGCCTCCACATTCTTAGCTGCACGAACAGCCGTTTTCAGAGTGGTTGCCATTTTGACTGTCGGACCAAAGTCAGCAGGCAATCCGTTAGCAAACCTCTCAATCTTGGAGAGTTCCGTCGGCACTAGGTACGGAAACAACTTCATCTTCTCAGTAAATGCAGTAGCATAGTCATCTATGCTCATCTTCCCTTTCTTCAAGTTTTGGAACTCATTGTTCAGATAAATCAGATCTATCTCCGAACAATACTGCACCCTTAACTGTTCCAAGAACTCCTCCCATGACATTTTCAGGGCTTCTCCTCGTGGCATAGTATCTGCCAACAACTTCCACCAACTCAAGACTCCAGTCTTCAGTTGTCTAACCGCAAATACGGTCTTCTGTTTGTTGCTACAGTCGCAACTTTCAAATACCATCTCCATTTCGGAGATCCAATCCATTATCTCAACAGGCTTTGGGCTCCCAGAAAGACTTGGCGGTTTGGCGCCCAAGAAATTCTTGTACATACGCCCATCCTTGTTGTTTCTCCTTTCCGGATCGTTCCTTCGTTCCTCTTGAGTCCCAACTTGACTCACCATGCGACTATTGTTCCCTTCCTCCGATTGCTCGGGAATCAATTACGGTTCCTCAATAGGTATGACAGGTTCATCCCTATTATTATGCAACATTTGTCGCATCTCCTCCCTTTGTTCGGCTAGCATAGCCCGAATCATGGCTTGCACCGCAGCCATTGTTATTGGTTCTGGTGCTGCTGCTACAACAGGTATTTGCTCAATCACTGGCGGTTGATTCCTGTTTTCATCTGCGTTTCCAACGCCACTCCTTGTTCTCACCATTTTTGATCTACACACCGAATAATTTCACCTTATTACTCCAAACGATTACATGCTAGTTCTAATATCGTATACATACGCTTAGAATCCTAAACACATAAACCTTCAGATCCGGTTGGCAACAAACCGTAGATCCGAACAAATAATATCATATATGGCAACATATAACATTTAGCACATAAAAGCATTTTAGGCAACTTTCCTAAAATAAACTAGTGCTCGTGTCTAAAATCCAACAGACACACATCTCAAAATTCCACTTAGCACTCTAAGTTTAAGTCTAGAAATCCTACAAATTCCTAGTTCGCTTAAACTAATGCTCTGATACCAACTGTGACATCCCCAAAATCTCGGCCAGAAAAGACCGATTTTCATTTATGCTTTTAAATATTTTCAGAGTAAATCCTTTTGATTTGAAAGAGTTGCGGAATTTGTTCCCAAAACAAAACATGATAAAATAATATTTATCAAAGCATTTCAACAAGAGATGCATTTCATTATATAATCAAAACTCGGGATGTCATGTTCCGATACAGACCATAAAGCATAAACGATAAACATTACAAGTCATTCAACAAATATATACATATACAGACTTGTAAACAAAACAACAAGATGATCCATCCATCTTACGCCCTTGTGCCACTTCCTGTAATACAAATAAAACTGAGTGGGTCAGGCTTGGGAGCCTGGTGAGCATATAGGGTTTTCAACCCACAATAAATAAGTTATATTTAATTTCACCAACCAATCACTATCCCGATTACCCATTCCCGTTATCCTCACTTTACGTCCCTAAAACAACTATCTCAAGGGACCTAATCTAGGATTTTCATCGGGACGGACATCACTGCGAAGGGGTTTCCTCAACAATAGATATCCTAAAGGCAACCATGAGGGGGATAGAGTACACCGGTGAACACATCGTTCACAACACCTACAGGTTATGAACCTGCTAGTGTTCCACTGGACTGTCTAGAAAGAGTCCGTGGTCGTTATCCATACTCCGCTGAATAACTAGATCAACAACAACAACAACAACAACATCGAGGCCTCTCATCTGTTTATTACACACCAACTATCTACCCATGTTCTACCCAACATATTAGTAGATAAGAATATATATTTTCATACATAGTTTAAAACCTATATATCATTTTCATTCAATATATATATTCCATATAACAGATGAGGCATACCACATAACACGTATTTCATAAAGAAATAAGCAGATCTATAAGATAGAAGAGAGTGAATACTCATTCACACATAACACAACCAAATATATACACATAGCACGTATTTTTATATAAAATACTTCGTATTATTGTATTAGAAGAAATAACTACACACTCACCTGATCAGAAGACGATCGGACAGCACTACGGCTTATAGGAGTAGTATTCCTCAGCAGATCTGGAAGATCTTCACAAAAATCGACTTTTCGCGGGCAGAGCTTCGACTCGGGAACCGCGCTTCTCGGGATCTTCGGGATCTCGGGACTTGCCTCGGGGCTAGAGTATGATACCGGGGCTTCGGGGTAGCTTCGGGGGTAAAAATGCAGAGCTTCGACACGAAAATGAGAGGGAATTGGCAAAAATACCCGGAACCCTCGCATCCTATTTATAGGAGGCTGGAGCCTCGGAGTACGCGGGGCGTACTGCGTTACGCGGGGCGTACTGCCCAAAACGTCATTGCTTACGTATCCGAAGTGCTCGAGTGCGAGTGTCGACATCCCTCGGAGTACGCAGGGCGTACTCGAGTACGCGGGGCGTACCTCGGATCAGATCGGTGACTCCTTCGGATAATGCTTCCGAATTTTGATTTATATTTAAATACAAAATGATTAATAAACTTCGGAAATTCATAACTTCTTCATACGAACTCCGTTTTCGACGTTCTTTATATCTACGGAAAGGTGAGACCATGCTCTACGACTTTCGTTTAGACTCCGTCGGCTAATTTTGACTTTATTTTTATTAATTATTTTTAATAGGCCGCGACAGAAACTTTCGTTATAAATTCATAACTTCTTCGTTTGCCGTCCGTTCTCGCCTAACTTTTTATCGCTTCGATACCAACAACGAGACCTTCGATCCTCGTTTAGATTGCTTCGGCTAAAAACTGCTCGATCTCAAATCGAGTATTTCGGGCTGCACACCGCTAAGCCGGAACTTCGATAAATCATAACTTCCTCATACGAAGTCAGATTTGGGCGTTCTATATATATTCGGAAACCTCGTTTCAACTACTACAACATAGATCAAAGATATTAAGTTTATTTTACACTTAAATTTTGACGCTTATTTTTATTCTTAATTAATCAAACCACATAATTAAGCAATTAAGCACAAAACACATAATACTCAAATAATACAATCTTATTATTTCAAAACGGGTTACAAAGGTTAACCTAGACTATTATATTGCTAAAAACGGCAAGCCCGGAAACACAGGCGTTACATCTTTTGTCTAGGGATATCTAGCAGAACGAAGGATTATATGATCACTTATCTTAGGACACGTAACTGACTGGATCCGTGTTCGGCAGCAGCTTTTTGGAAGCTACAATTTGCTGGTCAAATTTTGAAGGCATACTAGCAATTATAGTTACAGACTTATCCAAGTGGGAGACTGTTGGATTAGGTGTCTAAGCCCATAACTATAATTGGTATGTATTTGAATTGATAGCAGCACAGTCCTTTTGGGTTGCCCTCAAACCTAGCAACCGGACAAGGAAATTATGAAAGGAGAGATATTAATTTATTATAAGATTAATAAATTAATATAAATGATTTTATTAATATGTTAAAAGATTAATATATCAATAAGAAATCATTTGGTTTAATTAGTTGTTAACCAGAAATTAATTAGAATTAATTTTGGGGTTAAAAGAATTAATTATAAGGTGCAGGGACTAGTTTGCAATTATCTAATAGTTGAGTGGAAGGCTCTAGAACCCCTTGGATAAGGGTGGACGAAATCTTTAGGGGAAACCCTAATAATTTCGTCCATGGGGGCTTGGATAAGGCCCTTGGGTTTGCTTAGGCCCTAAGCAAAGGATAACTAGGGTTTTCCTAAACCCTGGATCCCTCAGCTATATAAGGAGCCTCCTGGTTCATGTTTTGGTCACTCTTTTCTTTGGAAGAAACCCTAAGGGCCGAAATTTTGCATACTCTCTCTTCCCTCTCTCCTCTAATTTCCTTCTTGCTAGTTTGGGTGTGATTCCATTAGAGGCATTACACTTGTGGTGCTAAGCTTCCAAGAAGATCAAGATCAAGATCAAGGGAATCATCAATTGTTTACTATAACAATTGAAAGGTATGTAATTACTAAACCCTAGTTTGTAGATTTCGATTATAGCCTCTCTCCTCTAGGGTTCTTGTTTTGCAATTCAAAGTTGTATGTTCAATAGATAAAACATAGATCCAAAGTAGGTTGCATGTGAACTTAGGAATTGTTTTTCTAGTTTATTTGTTTTACCTAAAACCCATCAGTCTTATGACCAAAACCCATCAAATTCGACTTAAAACAAATTATATATGTTTGTTTAAAAATTTTCACAGAATATAAAAGTTTAAATCAAGTTTAAAACTGGTTTTTTACCTGGAACCGACCGAACTGGACCGGTTTTGATAAAATCCTAGAACCGAGAACCGGCCGGGGGTCCAAAAAAAGGTCCCAGCCCAGGTCCGGTTCACCAGTCTGGTCTGGTCCCTGAATCCAAATATCTATCCCTAATAAACATTCTATTTAGGTTTTTTTTTAATATTTTTATTGCTTGTAATTGTATTTTTTTCGAAAAAACTAATCATAAGGCTGGAGGGAGTGGTGTCATCGAAACCACACTTCTTTCACCGCCACATATGCGCCACGTCACTTTTTACCATACAAGTGTGGTTTCATGTCACACCAAGGGAGTGAGATTATGGTAAAGATGGAGAAAAAAAGGTGATTGGTTGAAAGAGAAGAGAGAGAACAAATAAAAAAGGAGAGAGAGTGTGAATGTGCAGCAAAAATCTACCGCACTGCGACCTAAACCGCACCAAACCGTAGTCAGAGACGGTGTTCGGCTGCCTATGTGGCAAAAGGTGCAGTAAAGACCGCTCCCACTCCACAAAGCTTAAGTAGTTAGTTAGTACGTCAAAGAAGGCGATTTAACAATAACCAATTAACCATATTTTAGCATTCACAAGAGGACAACCGTGTAATTTAGTTTTTAAACAACCGACAACATAGAGGATTTTAAAATTGAGATGAACGGTCCAAAATATTTCTTCCGTTATTGCTGAGTGAGGGCAAGAACTTTTGGAGAGTGTGCATCTGAATATGGAGAATAGTGAAGTGTTGAAAGCAACAGAGACACAAAAGCTAATCAATCGTCGTGGTAACCTAGTCACTGCTTCCAGCGATGAAAACCTCAAAGATATTTTTCACCATATCAGAACTTCCAAATCCGCAGTATGCTAACTAATCTCTACCCCTATTGATTAAGTTTACTTCATAGTTTTCTGTTCGACTTTACCAATATATGTTCTTCCTTGGATTTCCAATTGCAGGCGGTGATCAATTTTGGTGCATCCTGGTATGTCTGCTTCTGATTCTATGAACTTTAATTCTCTTTTCGAGCTTCACTTAGATATGCTTATAAGTGGTAGTCGGTTTAAATTATGGACGCTGTACGAGAAGCTCCAACACAACTTCTGTTTTGAGTTTGAGATTGTCATCAAACATGTACACCAGGTGTTCGATGAAAAACCCAATTGAAAAATGACTGGTCTAGTTTCCTCAAGGTACTTAAACTGCACCCAAAATATGACACTAAATGCAAGTGGATGTCATGTCATGTGCTTAAAAAGAGAAAGATAAATTGGTAGGCTTGGTGGCAATAGTTGAGGTAAAACATGAGGAAACACTGCTAAGATTGTTAGTTCGTAATATCAAAGTAGTTTTAGATCAAATTCATAAGCCATTTTAGAGTTAAGAGTTTCTTGCTCCTTAGTTTCCTTTTCTTTTAAGTGTCTTTTAACCCAAAGACAATGTTATACAAATTCCTGTTTGGGGTTGCTTAATCAGCTGCCTTGCTGTTAAAGAGTTCCTCATTTCTGTAGGTAGTGTTGCTCAATCACTTGCTTAAACACTAAAAACAACATTAATTACATCTTTATTTTGTTAGCTTGTAGAAGATCATGTTATTGTAATTTTTATACGCCAACTTTATCAAAAAATAAAGCATGTCTAAAGGATTATTTTTGGTCTTTGAAAATTACAGGTGCCATGCTTGTGGACAGATCCTGCCTTCCTTTAACAAGTTAAGCAATAAGTTCCCAAAACTCTCTTTCATATATGCAGATATAGATGAATGCCCAGAAACAACTCAGCATATCCGATACACTCCAACTTTCCACTTCTTTAGAGATGGTGAACGCGTTGATGAGATGTTTGGTGCTGGTGAAGAAAGGCTGCATGATCGCCTCTGGCTGCATTCTGATTCTTAATCTTGCAAATTTCATCATCTCCTTTATTCAACTTGTACTATGTAAACTTTAAACAAATTTAAAACAAATCTGATGATGCTATTATTGAATAATGTTGATAAACACAGCTTTTGTAACTCAATTCAACAAGTTCAGTAGATAAAAATGGTTCAAAGATTACATATAACATAGGCTTCTCCATCAATACCAAAAATAAAAAACATTAAAACCCCTAAACATAAAAACATAAAAAAACACAAAACAAACAACATTCAACAAAACGTATCATCTTTTCAAGTGTCTGTCGTCCACCTTTTGGCAAGTGGCAAAAGAATCATCACATTCTTCTGAAACCGTTACAAATCAAGCTTTAGGCTTGAGAACCTTAACAGTCTCCCAGGTGAAGTCAGGATCCTCACGACCAAAATGTCCATAAGCAGCAGTCTTCTGGTACCTAAAGTTTCCACCTCTCTTCAAATCAAGGTTGATAGCCATCATCCCTGGCCTGAAGTCAAAGTTCTCCTTGATCAAAACAAGAATATCCTTATCCGGAATAGTCCCAGTCTTGTAAGTGTCCACAAACACTGAAAGAGGCTCAGCCACACCAATAGCATAAGACACCTGCACAATGCACCTACGTGCAAGTCCTGATGCCACAATACTCTTAGCTGCTTGCCTAACAATATAAGCACCACTTCTGTCCACCTTAGTTGGATCTTTCCCTGAGAAAGCACCACCTCCATGAGCTCCCCATCCTCCGTATGTATCAATAATAATCTTCCTCCCGGTCAAACCCGCATCTCCATGGGGTCCACCAATCACAAACCTCCCAGATGGGTTCAAGTGAAAGATGGTGTTGTCATCAAGATACTGAGCTGGGATCACAGGCTTAATCACATGCTCCTTAAGATCAGCAGCAATCTGGTCGTTGGTAACAGTCTCATCATGTTGAGTTGAGATCAACACAGTGTGGACCCTGGTTGGGACCATGGCACCGTTGTCGTTATGGTACTCAACGGTGACCTGGGTCTTGCCATCGGGTCTGAGCCATGGGCAGGTGTTGTTCTTTCTGACCTCAGTCAGCTTAGCACCAAGCTTGGTTGCAAGGACATGGGTGAGTGGCATGAGCTCTGGGGTTTCATCGGTGGCATACCCGAACATGTGACCTTGGTCACCAGCACCAATGTCTTCTGGCTTCTTGGTGAGATGACCGTGGACACCTTGGGCAATGTCGGGGCTTTGTTGCTCGATGTTGACCAACACCTTGCAGTTGTCAGCATCAAGACCGACATCAGCGGAGGTGAATCCGATTTCTCTGCATGTGTCACGGACGATCTTTTCGTAGTCCACGGTAGCTTTGGTGGTGATCTCACCGAAAACCATCACCATGTTGGTCTTGGTGCAAGTCTCACAGGCGACCTTGCTTTCAGGGTCTTGTTCTAGGCAGGCGTCCAAGATGGCATCTGAGACTTGGTCGCAGAGTTTGTCTGGGTGTCCTTCGTTGACAGACTCGGATGTGAATAGGAAGGTCTCCATCTCTTAACTGAAACAAGCAAGATAGAAAAGAATTTAGTGTGGGAGAAGTTATCAATTTGTTGTGTTATGATATTGTAGTAAACAATGTTACAGATCCATAATGTTCTCTTCACATAATTGTTAAAACAAGTAGCATAATTGAAGTAGATATCAGAGATCAGTAATAGTCTAGTGATAGCAACATGATCTGCTACAAACCTAGAGTTAGGATTTTTTTTATCCGAAAACAGTTGGTTTGACACTTGACAGCAAACAATGAAAAAGGGAGACGATCTATTTTAACTAATGGGGTACGAATTGATAAGGTTGATTTTGGAGTCAATCTATATAAGGAAAACTCATGGATGCTTATTTGTTCTGAGTTACAAGTTCTGACACGTACTATTGAGATAAATTGGGTTTAAATGGCAATACAGATGAAAAAGTAAGTCATAAACGACAAGATCTGTCATCTAGCAATGGAAATTACACTATTCCTGAACAACTAATCAACAATATTTCAAATGAGTACACAAAAGAACAAAAGATCTTCGCGCCGACACCAGCAAAAACAAATGAGGGACAGATTTATCATGCAATTTACACATTTAAAGCTACAGGAGCAATAGATCGAAGTAGCGTTTATTCAGATCTAACAATTAAGCATAAAGTAAACGAATCACAAGTAAAAGAACTTTAGGGATAAGATCCAAGATCTGAAATAAAGAATAGACGTAAACAGATCTACAAGTTCAGGCCAGAAATGCAGTCGAAACGAAGTTCAATAGATGTGATTCGAAGAAATGGTTCGTACCTCTTTTGGGCTGGAGAGAAAAATATCAAAATCTTCAGATCCAGAGAGAGATTTGGGGAAGAATGAGAGAGAGACGATTTGGTAACAAGTAAGTGGGTATGAATTTATAGGTGCGAATGGGATGGGATGCGCGTTGTACAGCGAGAAACCACCAACCCTTTGGATGTGGACCCCTCACCAACCCCCTTGCGTGGGTCCCTTTCACCAACCATTATCCACCATCGCGTAAAAAAAAAATCAACTTACGTTTTAACCTAAACAAGAGTAGGATTTATATCAACTATCAAGTTAACCGAGTTCTTAAATCAAATATGGGATGTTTTTAAGATTGTTTATTGGAAATACTAATCGATTTATTCTATTATTGTTTGACACTGGTAACAAATTACAGAAAAATTAAAATTTTATTGACTTGAATAAAAACTTCTTGATAATTTTTTTCTTGTTTAGCTGTGAAGTTTGATTCGTCGTTTAATTTTATAGCTGCTTGGGGGACTAAGCATAGGTTCTGTTTAGTTGTGCAGTTGATTCACCATTTGATTTTGTAGCTGCTCGATGGACTAAGCATAGGGTCCTTATCCACAAATTCGAGGTATTTTCATTATATACATTGTTATTTTGAATTCTCGTAGCCTAAACAAGTTAAAATAATAGAATTGTAATTCAGCACTACAAATAAAATATCTCTCTCTCTCTTCGGTAGTTGTAGTTGATCAATTTGATCGTGTCAACTATTTAAATACTATGTTGTTTTTCATTTCAATTATTACTATGTGTATAGATTCATTAATCGTTTGTTAAAATGCTTAAAACTTAACAACTTTTTTTTTATTGATTAATTTAAATAACGAGTTTTTGATAAGTTACTTGTTAATTACAATACTAAATAGACTTTGTTAAACAATAAAAAGTAAGTTATCAATTTATTATGTTTTGGTAGATATGAGATTTAGAACTGAAAAGTCGGACTAGAACCAGAACCATTAGAACCCGTATTGTTTCCTAGTGGGATGTCAAGCCACCAAACAAATTATACTCTTTTGCTTGCAAATAAAATGTAATATAATGGTAAAAGGGAGATCGATCCACAGAGAAATGGCTCTATTCACCATCAGTAAGAGAGGTGGTTGCATACACTTCTGCGGATGAGGAGGCTGGTCGCGCAATGACATCAGTAGGTACCCGGTTTTAAGACATTTTGGAGCTATAACTTGTGTGGGTGAGGTCTGAGGCACACATCCATGCACAGGTGGGTGAGGTTGGCCGCACAAATTGCTAAAATTTTGAGATTTTCCACACACGCTAGCCCATAAGCCCCAAATTTCTCCCAAACTTTAAATGGAGGTTATTTATTCACAATGCATTTATTTAATGTCTTTGCCAAGACATGGTCCGTCTTCTTTTAGTCTTCATAAACGAGGATCTCCAATGTTATGTTGTCGAATTCTCTTGTGTCAATTCCTTCATAAAACGGTTACAGATGGTCTCCATTCACTTTGAAGATTTGATTTGTTTTCAAACTCTTAATTTCAACCACACCATGATCAAACATTTATATAACTATAAAAGGTTCATGCTATTAAGATCACAATGTTCCTGGAATTAGCTTTAATGTGAATGATAAAGGGCAGGGCCGGTCCATTAAATTTCAATGTCCGGGGCAAGAAAGTAAATTAATGCCCTAACATTTCTAAACAAAATTATATAGGAAAAGCGAAATAAATTTTATAGTCAAACTAAATGACAGTTATACAAACAAAAGCATACAAACGGTGTCATTTTACATTTTTTTTGAAGAAAAACATATGTTATTTGATGATAAGGAAGACTTCATAGACATTGACTTTCAATACTTCTTTCCGCCAGCTATCCAGAACCAAAACCTATACAAAAAAACATAAAATGGTCTTGCAGAAATTGAGAATCAACATCACATTTTCTAAAATATGATACATCAAAGTTTCATAAATTAAAATAACTTATCCGATTATTCAGAAAAACCATATCACATTTTTCAGATATTAAAAAAAAAAAATTAATTAGTTGTTCAAAAACAGATTTCACATATGACATTAGAATTTACATAACAGATTTTCAGAAATCTAATACATCATATTTTAAGAAATTAAAATAACTTATCAGATTTTAAGATACATGAGATCTTCATATACATCAAATTATTCAGAAAAACTATATCATATTATTAAAAAAAAAACAGAATATGTCAAAATTTCAATATCAAAAACACATCATACTATTTAGAAAAAAAAACAGTTACCTCATAAATTTAAGAAAATCTCATTAGAAAAAACCTTATAAAAGTCAAAAGAAGTTGAAGGAAAAAATTACCTCAAAAATTAATGAAGCCTATAACAGTTATGGATCAACAAGACTACAACTTTAATCGATAACTTCACTTCACCTGCAACCTATATAAGCAAAATTGATATTTTAAAAAATTTAAATAATAATCATTATAATATTTTCTCAACTTCAAGTTATGAAAGAAATTTCAAAAACTAGAAAAAACTTACTGATTAAGACTTTTGGAAGACTAATTCATTCAATGACCCCTTTAAATCTTCACTTTAACATGCCCGGTTATAGATTTAGAGCAGTGGATGACTGTTTGAAACTTTAGCAATTCACAAAATTCTTATAATTTGAATATATTAATAGGAGATAAACATATTAGAGGAAAATATTATGGAGAATAATAGGATACTAGATGAAACTATTCAGAACAAAAACGAAGGAGTATAAGAGGAACGACCGAGCGAGGGTGAAAGAAGAGAACTGTTAGTTTACCTCAGACTAGATCAATTGTCTTTTTCCAGAAGCAAACACTTTGTCTTCTACACCTTCAATGATTAGGTGTGGTTGTTGCTCAGATCGAGAAACCTGAAGCGTGCTGAATCGATTTTTCAGTTGGCGCCTAATTAGGATGACACTAACTTTTTCCCGCTGCCCTTCTTTGACACGGAGTGGACCTGTTACTATGTGGCCCAAGTATAATAATACCTATAACAGTCCATGAAAAATTGACCCCCTATTAGGATTTGTTGCCCTAGGATTTGTTGCCCTAGGCTCAACAACAATTTCATCATCTTCTTCTTGTGAGGCTCTTTGAGGTTGCTTTCTGTAACATCCCAAAAATACAGGCCAAAATTTTCATTTTTAAATATGTCATTATAAAACCAACATTGTAATAAAACATCCGTAATATCATGTCATGTCAAAACCAAAGTAGAAATAATCAAACGTGTTATCATAAAATAATATCAGAGTGCAATCCCCAGGATCTCATTGCGGAAAACCATAGTGTGATGCGCTGCGATCAAGCCAGCTCCTTTCCTTTAAACATGAAATACCTGAAACCAAAACTGAAAACCGTAAGCACGAAGCTTAGTGAGTTCCCCCATCATACCACATAACACACAATCACATAACATACATACTGCCAGGCATTTCTGGGGTGCCCGACCTACCCGGTACGACCTTTCTAGGGTGCCGACCTACCCATGCGGCCATTCTGGGGTGCCGTCCTACCCATGTCAAGCCATTCTGGGGTGCTGACTACCCATGTCAAGCCGTTATGGGGTGCTGATTACCCTTCGGTCCTAACGACTGAACCTCGGGGACTATTTCACCCCCTACTACTACTACTATCACATATCATAACATAACATATTATCAGACATATCTGGGGTGTCTGAACTACCCTTCGGTCCTAACAACCGAACTCGGGGACTGCTCCCCTCCTACTACCTCAAACTCATATAACAGGTCATGCTAGCATATAAACATAACATCACATACTGTCAGACGTATCTGGGGTGTCTGACTACCCTCCGGTCCTAACAAACGAACTCTACGACTATCACATATAACATATCATGCTAGCATATAACATATCATGTAGTAGCAAACCTAGATGATATCACAGAGACAATCATCTATCATACGTATCCTATTGGTGGGTCGACATTGTGGCCCTAGACCCACCGCTACTGGAAGGTAACTCACCTCACACTGCTGAAGTCCCGTAGACACAATCCCACACTGCTGAAGTCCCGCATACTCAACCCCAGCTGCTGGATGACAGATTCCCGATCTGTCAATATCAAAACATCACTCAATTAATAATTGGGTCCCACTACATAACCATAAACACTTACTTTGGATAATTACATTACCCCAAGCTTGGCTTATTCAAGCCCAAGGCCCAATCCGTAGGCCTAAAGTCAACTAGAAATCAAAGCCCAACACATGGCCCAATTTTCCAAATTGGGCCTAGGCCTATACATGGTCTCATTATAAGGCCCAACATCATATAATCATTAAGGCCCAACTATGGCCCATCTATGGCCCAATTTTCCAAATTGGGCCTAAGCCCCTTACATGGGCCTTACCCCAGGCCCATTAAATTATTCTAGTTCATTGGCTTGACTTTGGATGGCCCATTAATTACCCAACCCTCAAGGCCCAAAAGAAAGGCCCAACAATAAACCCAAGTGAAATTAGGGTTTCACATAAAATGATGATTAGGGTTAAGTTTCCGACTTGACCCATTAAGGACTTAATCCATTAAGTCCATTATCGCTTAGATTAATCTTTGCCAAAGTTCATTATTTAATATCTCAAGTTATTAAATAATTCTTGTGTGTGTGACCTGATTAATTCTTAAAGTTAGGGTTTCATTGGCATTAGGGCTTTCCAAACCCTAATTAGGGTTTCCAACCCATATACTAGCCCATTTATTTATTTGTTGGGTTTTTAGATCAATTAGGGCTTTATGGAGCCTATTAAGCCCACTAAAATAATATTAAGCCCCTTAGGGTTTCATTAGGTCCATTAGAGTCCATTAAGTTTCATTGGGCCCATTAGAGCTCCTTTGAGCCCATTAGGGTTTCTAGCACCCCGAACGAATCTATCACGAGAGACAAAGCGCACCGCCACCCGACACGGCGGTCGGTGGCGGCAGCCACCACCTCACGGTGGTGGTTATGGTTTCTTTCTCATTATTCCATTTCCTTTTACAATTTACAATGAAATACCAAAGTACACACACACACACACACCCTAACTAATGTAAACACACATACATGGCGGTGTATGGTGGCAGCCACCACCTCACGGTGGTGGCAGTGGCGGCCCTAGATTTTCCGACCAAAATAGATCACACACAACACACCCACACTCTTTCCTTTCTTGCAAACGGGTCCAGCCACCCTCCTGGTGGCGGTTGGCGATGGTATAAGTACAAAACGACGGCAGTAGAAGATGGAGGTGGGACCGCTGTGGATGTGGTGACGATATAGCCATCGGAGGACGTCATCGAAAGGAACAGTCGCGACATCCGGTGACAACATCGTCTTCAACGAAAGCAGAATCGACCTACGATCCCATACCCGGTCTTCGACGGCTCTCCATCGGCTGCCCACGACGTCACCAACAACGGCTGTTTCGTCTAGATGGCAAAGCAGAGGTCACAGTCGGCTGGAACTCGCCGGTCACTCTTGATCGGAACAACAAATAACGGTGGCAGGAAGCGGCGAAGCGAGTTGTAACAGCAGCAACGGATGGTTCCGTCGGTCGGGAAACGAGTTTGAAGGGGTGGCGGCGGCTGGTTGGTTAACAGCTCTCACCGGCGGCAACGGCTTCGACTGGAGACGGCGGGGATTTTGGCGTCCACAAAAATCGGTGGAGATGGGTGGTGCGACGTCGAGGAGGGTGAAGGAGGGTGTAGATGAAGTTGGCGGCTGAACAAATGAGGCTAGGGATAGGGTTACCGGGGGTGACGGTTTATATACCCCGATCCTCGTAACTTCTTTTCATAATTCCAAGTTTAGCCCCTCCATCCAAATATCATTACAATATAAATCCCATATTTACCTTTTAAACCCTGCCCTTCAATTCTCTTTCAAAAGAAATCCAAAACTTACATTTTAGCCCTCCCTTCTATGATTCCTTACAAAATAAAGCCCCTAATTTACAATACAACCCCTAAGCCTCTAAAATCCCTTCAAATGAAGTCCAGAAGTTACAATTTAGTCCCTGACTTCATTAATACTTACAAATTAAATCCATATTTTACACTTTTAACCTCCATCTTCTAAACTTGTGACAATTAGCTCCTCAATACCATCCTTTGATATGTAATTATTTATTTTAGGGCTACCATTTGTTCATTAATTTAGTCCCTGACTTCATTAATACTTACTAAGAAACTCTCGGTAAGAATGCTCGCCACCCACCTTCCCTATTCTTCTTCGTTTCAGTTGGTAAGACGTCGTGGGGCGTCAATGTTGCTGCCGGTGGCCTTTTTGGCCACTGTTCCGTCTTTTCCGATGACAACAACCACTTGAGAGGTGGCTGAAAGTGAGTATGTTCGAGTATATTGATTGTTTTCAGTATTTGTGGTGTAGTATACGCGTCATTTGGCCGGAAAACCCACCACCACCACCATGAGGTGGTGGTTGCCACCTATTGCCGCCATTCTGCCACCGCTAGCCACCATCTCCTATGGCTATGTGCATTTGGGTGCGGTTGGATTGTTATTTGGAATACATTTGTCCTTATTTTGGCCAAGAATCACAAACACCACCACCGTGAGGTGGTGGCTGCCGCCATGAGCCGCCATTGAACACCACCGTTCGAGGTGGCAGTGGGTGGTGCTCGACATAGTGAAACCCTAATCGGCCCAATAGCTTAATCTTGGACTTATTTCGCTTGTGATTGGGTTGGAAACCCTAATTAGGGTTTAGAAAACCCTAATTTTGGAAATGTTAGTTCGGGACCCGCGTTTGGACTGTTAAATTGGAATTTAGAATTATGTCCGACTACATTGTATGAATGGACTGGTGGAGTGATGTACTTAATGGATTAAGTCCTTAGTGTGTTAAGTCCTTAATGGGTTAAGTAAGAACACTTAACCCTAATCGTCATTTTATGTGAAAACCCTAATTATGATTGGGCTTCAAGTTGGTCCCTTCTTTTGGGCTTAGGTGTTTGGATTCATGTTGGGCCATCTAAGAACAAGTATATGGACTATTATATTTGGATGGGCCTTATTGTAAGTCCCATGTAAGGGATTTGGGCCCAATTTAGAAAATTGGGCCATAATTAGGCCTTGGTTGATTATTTGACTTTTGGGCCTTCAAAGTATGAGTTTGAGCCTTGGTCTTGGACCAAGTTGGGTTAGGGGTAAAATGGACTTTTTAACCCAAATATGGACTTATGGTTATGCATTGGAACCCGATTGTTAATTGGGTTTTTTTTGATGTTGACAATTTAGGAATCTGTTAGCCAACAGCCAGCAACCAAGGGCCGTCTGTAGTGCGAAGTGAGTTTCCTTTTGGTTTGAATGGGTCAAAGGCACCAATTTTGACCCGTGTAGTTTGTATGCTCTTGATAGGAACACGAAGTGTGGTCGGGGCCCGTATCTCATTATTACCTGAGTATATGTATCAGTCAGATTGTTGGATTACTATACTTGTTGTCTGTGTGATACCTATATGTGTTGTTAGGAATGTGAGTGTGGGCAAGGCCCGCATCTCTTCATTAGTTGAGTGTGGGCGGCGCCCGTATCTCAAAGCATTATTTGAGTATGTATATAGGACTGATTGATAGATTTGGCTATACTTGTTTTCTGTGTGATACTTGTATGTATATTTAGTAGCTGAGTGTGGACGGGGCCCATATCTCATAGTTAGTTGAGTGTGGGCGGGGCCCGTATCTCGTAGTTAGTCGAGTGTGGGCAGGTAATCGTATCTCTTAGTTAGTTGAGTGTGGGCGGGGCCCGTATCTCGTAGTTAGTCGAGTGTGGGCGGGGCTCGTATCTCTTAGTTAGTTGAGTGTGGGCGGGACCCATATCTCATAGTCAGCGGAGTGTAGGCGGGGCTCGTATCTCCTAGTTAGCCGAGTTTAGGCAGGGCCCATATTTCCTTGAGTGTGGGTGGGGCACATATCTCTTAGTAGCATGATTATGTGTATGGTATGTGGTGGTTTGGGGAGACTCACTAAGCTTCGTGCTAACAGTTTTCAGTTTTGGTTTCAGGTACTTCCAGTAGCAAGGGGAAGAGCTCGGGATGACTACAGTGCACACACCATTTGTTTAGCCTGGGATGTTTTTACTCTGATATATTGATATGAGTTTTGATGAGATACTCTGATTTGATACCATGACTTATGTTTTTGGATGAAATGATTTTGATAATTATGGTTATTTTAATAAATAAAAATGAAATTTTTAGTCGTGATTTTATGGATGTTACAATTTGACTCAACACATTAGTCAAATCCAAGAGTTTTGATTCCAAATTTTGGGTGTTGCTAACTTCTTCAACAACTTGTGGATAACTTCTCTTCATGTCATTTCGAGGCCCAAAGTTTCTTTAATTTTGAGAAATGGTACCAAAAAGAGATCTTATTTCTTATGGTGTCTTATTGAATATGTCACCTCCACTTGAAGCATCAATCATCCTCTGATCATTTTCATGCATACCTCATAAAATTGTTGAAGACATGGTTGTGCGGGTGTATTGTGTTGAAAACAACTTATACACAAGTTGTTGAATCGCTCCCAAAAATCATCAAATGTCTCATGCTTCCCTTGAAAAATCCCTAGAATGTCACTCATTTGACTTTATATTCGAGAGGTGGGATAAAACTTGTTATTAAAAGCTTTTGAGTAAATCTTCCCAAGTATGGATAGATCTCGATGGTAAGTTGAACAACTAATCTCTAGCTTTATCTTCCAAGGTGAGTGGAAAGTCGGTTAACTTGAAATCATCCAATGTCACATGTTCGTGAGACATACTAACACATATCATATGAAAAGACTTTAAGTGTCTTTGAGGATATTTTCTATCTAAGCCATGGAACTTGGTGAGTTAATATATGAAACTTGACTTCAATTCGATTCCTCAACAGTTTGCAAGATGAACAATACCAAGAGGTGTGCGAGTAACATTCGTTTCCATTATTTTTCTATGTATCAAATCTTAAGGGGATTGGGTGGATTGAGGTTTTGTTGCATGTAATTGGGAGGTTGTTGGTATGGTGGGTATGGGTATTGTTGGTGATTGTACATTTGTGGTAGATAGGATTGATAGTTGGGGTATTGGTTGTAGAAAGGGTTGTTGTTGTGGGTACATAGGATATTGGTACATTTGAGGTTGTTGTTAAATGGGTTGTTATTGTTGAAGGACTTGATGTTGTTGAACATGAAGAACATTGTTTTGAGATGTAACGCCTGGATCTTGGTATGTACTTAAATTACTATTTATTCAAATTATAAGATCAAATCGACGAGTTGTATGTCCCAAACTCGTCGAGTATAGATCATATGGGCTATGTTATTAAGTAACCTACTCAACGAGTTGAGAAGCCTCAAGTCGACAAGTAGGTCGGCTGGGATGAAACCCTAATTTCTAGGGTTCTGCACCCTATTGAAAGGACTTAGTATTTCCCCACCAACCCTCATGAATCTCCCTAAAACTCTAAATCGTATTGTGAGCTCCTTGTTGAGAAATTAGAGGTTTTGAGTGGATTTTTGTGTGTTCTTGTGCTTGGTGAAGGACTTGGAAGAACTAGAAGGTCATTGAGCTTGAGGAGAAGCACTAGATCTAGGATCTTGTCCGTCTTTGGTAACTTTCTGAGGTAAAAAGTCTCAAACTTTATGCTTAATGGCTTAGATATCTCTTAGTCTTGTTTTATGAGTATTTTTGACCCCATTGTTGGAAGCATGATAAACCTTCATAGTCCTAATGCTAAAGACTTCCATTCCCATTGTACTTGGTCCTTAGATGCATAAAAGGGGCCCTAAACCCGTTCTTGTCCAAGAAAAGACCATATCCATAGAACTAGGTTGCTATATCTCGAGATTGGGTCCATTTGAGGCATGTAAAGCCATCAAGTTGTCGACTTTACAAATGTATACCATGGAAACAATGTAGATCTATATTTTGGAACCTCAGATCTGAGGAAAGGGATTAATTGTAAGTCCTTAATTTGCCCGTGTATCAGTCAGATACGTTTGATGGTGCGAAATCCCAATCAAACGGATGATGTCAGATAAAATAGAAGAGAAAGAGAAGAAGAATATTATGAATCTTGAATATATTGATAATATGAATTGAGTTCCTTACACAAGATTCACACACACAATAGTTCTTCTATCTCTCTGGCCGTAAACTCTCTAGGGTTCATCAATCATCAATCTCTACTCCTCACCCTAACACCTCTATTTATACATATTGGATATGGGCCGGAAACAAATGGGTCGTAAATGAGTTTACGGTCGTAAACTCAGCCGTAAACTAGACCGAAAATTCCACAATTATTACACAAAAATACAATACCCAGAAAAGTAAAGTATAAACCATATTTTGACCCAACATTAATAGACTAAGAACTATGAGGAACTCGACGAGTTCATGGAGGAACTCGACAAGTTGGGTTGAACATTCCCGATTCTGTTAAAGGAACTCGACGAGTCCACAAGGGAACTCGACGAGTTGTACCGGGAAAGTCTCGTTTCTGTTGAGAAGGAGAAACTCGGCGAGTTGGAGGAAAACTCGACGAGTTAGATCTCGATTTCATGATTCTGTGGAATCGACGAGTTGAAGGGTAAACTCGACGAGTTGAGTCGACTCGGAGCGTTGACTTGACGTTGACTTTGACTTTGACTCGACCGAAGTTCACACTCAAGGGTTATGAGTATGGAATGTTATCTAAGGGGTTGTTTTGGTTCAGGGAGTGAGTAGAGTTGATTCCGAGCAGAGACGTTTCAACTATCATCCGACAGTGAGGTGAGTTTCCTCCTGTATGAACGGGTCGAAGGCACCTATGTCGGCCCGTATATGTATGATAGTATGTTCCGGGCTAAGGTCCGATGTCGAGCAACGCCCGATGTAGGTTTATATGTTTCCAGGTTTCGATCCAATGTCGGGCGGTGCCCGAGGAATGTTTTTATGCTTGATGTCTTCGTGATTCTTGCATGTGTCTGTTTTGTATGTTTCCGGATTACGGTCCGATGTCGGCCAATGCCCGAGGAATGTTTGTATGCTTCTAGATTTCAGTCTGAT
Source organism: Lactuca sativa (assembly GCF_002870075.4). Lineage (NCBI taxonomy): Eukaryota > Viridiplantae > Streptophyta > Magnoliopsida > Asterales > Asteraceae > Lactuca > Lactuca sativa. Next base: position 202,171,246 of record NC_056624.2, read on the forward strand.
GGCGGGCGGGGAACAGGGAATATTTATATGTTTATGTTATGTGATTATTTATTTTTATTTGTTGATATGTTTATATGTATATCGAGCTTTGCTCGATCCCGGGCGGGGCCCGATGTTGGACTTGTCTGATGCCGGGCGGGGCCTATGATATGTTATTATGTGATTATGTGTATGGTATATGGTAGTTTGGGGAGACTCACTAAGTTTCGTGCTTACAGTTTTTAGTTTTGGTTTCAGGTACTTCCGGTAGCAAGGAGAAGAGCTCGGGATAAATGCATTGCACACACCATTATGTTTAGCATGGGATGTTTTACTTTGATATATTGACATGTGTTTTTGATATGATGTTTGAGAGACTATGATTTACATTCTTATGAGAAGATTTTGATAACTATGGTTTTATTTAATAATTTAAAAATGAAATTTTTGGTCACGATTTTTGGGATGTTACATGAGGTTAGTTGTGTTTGTGGAGGTTTTGGTTTTGTGGTTTTGGTTGTTGGTAATTTGGTTGATTTTGGTTAGGAGTGGGTAAGTTAGGATTCTCATAAGTCCAAGGTGGTGGCACATCTTGTTGGGTTTTGAGCATTCTAACACTCCTAAGTGTACATGCAACCCTAAATACCTTGGATCTATGTTTTCTCTATTATACATGCAAATATGAATATTCCAAGGTATTACCCTAACTAGCATACAAAACATTGATACTTGGGTAATAATATAGATAGAAATACATACCTTGTTGATGTAGCTTGACTGCATGATGCTCGAGAGCCTAGTGCCCCAAGTGTGACACCTTAAATGGTTCACACTACATCATCAACACATGGAATAACCAAGAGAAGAATACATGCATGTTCAAATCGGCTAGCCCTCTCACATATGTATCACTAGTGCTAATTTCTTGAACTAAAAGGGTTCTTATATAGTGGCTATTAAGGTTACACCATGTAAATCATGACTTTACCCATTCCTTATGCTCCATGGGTTTTAACCTCCATGGAGTATCCATGGATCACCACATGGGTTAAACCCAACATAAGGAATCTTGGATCATAAGCGCACATATATAAGAATGAATGATTTACACAATCAATCCCCATATATTTAATTAGTTTCTTTTTGATCACTAAATTAAGTCCAAATTTATTCTTGATCAATACTAATTAAATAACATGATTTCATATTAATATATTAGAACTTATAATATATTAATATGTCACAAAATGTCTTTTCCTCATAAACGGTCTATCCAAATGTTCCGATGCCATGCAACCCAAATGGACCATGCCGAGTCGGGTCAAGTACATACCAATTATAGTTATGGACTTAGACACTAATCCAACAGTCTCCCATTTGGATAAGTCTAAAACTATTATTGTGTATGACTTCAGGAACCAACTGACAATCGTAGCTCTCAAAAGCCGTTGTCGAACTCTGACCTTGTAGATAAACTCTGACCTTTGTCAATGACTTGTCCATTAGACAAGGGATCATATATTCATCCATTCTAGATATCATATAGACTAAGACATGGATTATAAATCATTCTCTCTGTCCATTTGTTGTTTCCCGATTTCCGATTGATGACGACTGACTAACTGAACAAATCAAATCAGTCCAGGCCCGGCCGAGCACTTACATTTGTCATCACCAAATCATCGAGGGGCCCACATATATCGCTTTTATCCAATGTTTTGAAAATCGGACCGGACATCGAACCGGTCGTCTTACTGGGTCGATGGTTCAAGTGGTTCGATCGGTCTCAAAAACCGGATGAACCGGACGACGTCATATATATATATATATATATATATATATATATATATATATATATATATATATATATATATATATATATATAATATCATGAATTTTAAACTTTTAAAATAAACAACAAAAACCAATTTCTAATAATTTATGTTTGAGTTTTTTAAAATATATTATGAAGATTACGTAAAAGCTAAAAAAAAATATTCAGTAATTTTGAAACATTTGAAAAAAAGAAGAACTGCAGGTAGTCATTTGAAAGTGAGAGATGAAGCAAGTGATTGTTTAGGCTATATATCCCACATCGACTAAAAACATAACTTTGAAGCCTTGAAAGCTCTATAAAAGGGATGGAGGCTAAATGTCTAAATGGCTCACAAAACTGAGCATGGATCTCCCATAAAAGGCGTGTCCTATTTTTTTTTCAAGTATAAAATTTTATTATTTTTTTTCAGGCCGGTTTTCTCCGGTTTGACCAGTCCGGTTCACTACTGGTTTTTGTTTGAACTTGTGGTTCTTATTGGTTTGCTTTTAGGCGGTTTGTTTGTATTAAAGAACCGGTTGCCTGACCGGTTCCCGGTTCAACCGGCCGGTCCGGTCCGGTTTTGAAAACAGTGCTTTTATCCCGAAGGTAAAAGGAATAGATAAACTTCGACTCATATGGCTTGTTCTACTACTTGTTGAATCATACACAAAAGCACGTTTTATAACATCGAGTTATTAATGCGTTTTCGCGCAATCAATGTACAACCAACTTATAGTAACAACTCATATCTCTAGGTTTGAAGAATATATGATATTATCGTCTCATGATCACTCGTGATAAAATCTATGAAGTGATTCAAATGAGCACGGGTTGAATCCAATACTCAAAACTTATGAGCACTCATGAGTGTTGTAGCACGTCTTTGCTATGGCCAACATCTTAGACATCTACAAGCCAACTCATTACAGTCTTGATTCATATCTACTTCCAACATATGACCGACTGTGGATGGTTTGAATAACTTAGTCATTCGGGAAGAATGACCTAGTTTATTCTGGAAGTCAAAACATGCAAAATGAAACACAAGAATAATTGAATCTAATATGGTCTTAAACCTATGAATATAAATAAAACACCTTTTATTTATCACCATATGATTACACATTATTCATTGCATACTGTTTCAGCTATCAACTTTATTCTTGAATTAAAACTTATAGTTGTCCCATGCTCCAAGCATGTACACTATGTTTTCTAAACACTAGTCATGTCACACACCAAGTATGCATACTATGTCTGTCTATGATCTTTACTATGCGAAATAGATCAATTGAACATAACTCCAATGGTTCTCATTTCACAGTCCCACTTCCTTATTGCAAATGCAAGAATTCCAAATTCATGTCATTTACTTAAATCTGTTAGATTCTAAACTTATATGCATTGATCCTCTTGTAATGATTATGCACAAAGTAACAGAGACTTTACAACAAACATTACAGAGCATTCCAAAGGAGATCAACTCCTTGGAAACATCCTTCTTGCATTAAGTTGCCTAATCTTACACAGATTTATTGAACAACTTCCACCTATGGGATCATTTCCATATTCCCCCTGTGACTATCACTTTTGAACAAGAGTTGCCTTTTTCCAAAATATGTCAATATGGTCCTTCCAACAATTAACACTATACTTCCAACTGTCCATGAGCAACCAATCTTTGGTAAACCTTAGATTGTCCTCAACAATTGCTTAATCCTTTTATTCATATCCAATTATAGACCTTTTCCCTTCTTAATGCCCCAGGCATTTGGAAAATTTTAGAAAGGATGAATATAGCACATGTAATCGATCCTATACCCGAAGCATATGGGACACGATTCATGATGTCTCACATAAAGACTAAGCCAATCTTTTGCTATAATATCTCCATTTCAATTTGCCAAGTTCTCATAATTCAGATTATGAAAAGGATGTCGTAATCATAATCGAATTTTAGAACACAGATAATAGACCCATATATAGAACTTCCTTATGTTGAGCCATTTCAATATGAAATATATATATATATATATATATATATATATATATATATATATATATATCCTTGACTAAATATGATTAAAAACCTCAATCTAAGCTTTTAGAACTAAAGTAAAGTATATTTTCCTCTCCCTTAATTATAGCAAAACAACTTTTTCCCAGTTGAAACTTTGTTTTCTATAATTAACATTGCTAACTTGCAACATTTATCATAATTATCATGCTCCAACTAACATGATGATTATTAGCATAACACTTATGCTCCCACTAGCTTTGACATCTACTCAGAAATCAGCTGAACTCCAAGAAAAACAATACTTTATTGACTTTCTTACCAAAGTTCAGATTTCTGATACTAGATTGCTTTGATAAAACTTTATCAATATCATACACCTTATCTTAGATAGCTCACAGGTGTGTCTAAACAACTTTAAGAACTATGAAAAGGGATGCCGTAATCATAGTCTCAATTGTTTAGACCTTTTGCTATCTGCTTCAAATCTACTTGGTGGAAGTGTTTCCTCACCATCTTTTTCATGAATCGGAGAGAAACCTTATGACCTTTAGATTTTATGGTGTACGTGTTCTTATCTATGTGAATTGTCAAAACCATAGTCACAAGATAAAGATAATGACAAATCCAAACTCATATGGATTGAACTCAATCTGAATTCCTTGCCACCTGGCAGCTCAAAGGCCTACCATTGCTTCCAAGTTCTTATGCAACCAATTGAGAACTCTAAGAACTCATATGCAAAGCCAACTTTAACTGGAATGGGCACAGAAATAAAGTATGTCAATACGATAGGTTATAAACCTCACGTCGTGTGCTAGTGTTAAACTACAGGTTTTTATTCTTGATTGAAATTTTTTTAGGATCTTTAAGACTCCCACTGTCCTCTTGACATATAAGACTATCTTGTCAAATATTCAAGATATAGTGTGGATTCTTTATCAAGACAAATACTTCACACAATTGGTCTTAGTTGGTCTTTGTTTTATCCAAAACATCACAACTTACCAATTTCAAATGTACAAGAGTAGAAAACTTTTACTCTTACATTTGACATGTGTTTTAAACCTTCTTTAAGACATGTCACTCAAGTTACATTCTAAGAGTATAACTCTAAGAATTGTTTTCGGAACGAAGTATTAATCATCTTCTTGATTTAACCATTTCAACAATTCAATATTCCTCATCTTAGTCATAAGAATGCACTAAGATTTCCTTAGAGAAATAATTGTGCTATGGTTTCTTAATCATTAAGATGATCACAAAAATTGATACTAAAGTACTCTCCCATCTTTTCAGATTTGAGAAACTTTTATCCTTCTGCCTAATTTGATTCTTCTTATTCGCTCTGTCATACATTGGAACCTTTTCCAATGTCTCAGAATTACACTTAAGCTTGTAAGTATAACCATATTTACTGAGCTTTAGTAAATTATGACGAATAATCTTATCGATCTTTTGTGGTGGACTTGACCAGTGCACAAGAATGTGTACTCGATCCCTTAGTCCTTCACTTGACTCACATATACATGTGAACAAGGAACTAGTCTTAATTTTCCAAAGATGAAAATTTCTCATTCATCATGCTATACAACTTGCATGATTCCAAGTTCCGGTCCAATTGAAACTTGGGTGATGAGGAGCTTTCCTTATTTGGTAAATTTAGACATTACCACAAATGAAAGAATCAATTTTATATTTCCACTCTTGCTATTAATTGAATCATATAAGCAACAATTTTTTTCACAAACGCCATTGTAAGGATACATAAAATAAATAAAATAAAATTTTCCTTTTTATTTTTTAAAACTTTGCGGAAAAACTTATCCTTACAATCCATATGAAAACTTGTTGTTATCTATTCCTAAGCAATATCTCATAACTCCTAAGAAGTAGCTCAAGAATCCGATCTTCAAACTATGCGATAGAAATCCATCTACGCGATCAGATTCAACATATTCTTTCTTTAAGTTTCTTCACTTTCCTTTGATTCTTAAAACATCACCATGTGACCCAGTCACATCATGTATCAAGAATCTCAGAGTAGAAACTTAGCAGAGTTAGATAGTGGACTTTACCTGAAGTAGAGTCAAACTTATTGAATTTAACACCCTTAGGCAAATTGGCAGCTTCGCAACCAATGCCCCTTCCTTTGGCAATTTAACATATGGAACATGGGACTATCACAGACTTAGCCTTTCGCTTTACCATTTGTAACCGGGTTGACTATGGCCGATCCCTTTCCATTGGGAAGAGAGAGCTTTACTGAATATCCAATGTCATTATTATCAATGTCCACAAGTTTTAGGAAGTTGATCTTAGCAAATAGATAAGATCATTAAGGGTCTTGTCATCGTCTGTTTCATAGGAGTCCCAAAGTAACTCACTATGTGACTTAGAAAGTAGTTGAGCCACCAACTTTCTCAAGACTTTGACACCCAACTCTCCCGGCTTGTCAATATGTGACTACATATCCAAGATGTGACCACACATAGACCTTTACTTGCCAATAGGGCTTGAGTGATCTTAAAGTTTTCAAGAACTTGTGGGTTTAAGGAGAATAATTGGAGGAGGTGAAAGAAGTATGATTTCCATGGGACATCATATTCATTTAGGAAAGCTTGTTTTAAGAGATTTGGGAAGATCATAAATGTCTAAACCAGACATCTTTTGGGAGATATTCAAGATAGTTGATTTAAAGTCCTTAATATAACACCGAATATGAAATATTAAGGCTAGGACCCAACACAATACTTTTATAACTTGGAAGAGGGATGCCGTAATCCAAGCTATAAAATATTTGAAGGTAGGTGAATGACGATTCACCAATTTCCACCAATATAAACGAAATGTATTATTAGGTTTTAATTGGTTTTGAAACTCCTAGATCTTTGAGATTCATTGAACTTTTCAACGGCATGTTTCAATCTCGAGTGTGACCTTCAGGTTTTGTGACTGGGATGTCGAGGATCACAAAACAAGGTGTGAAGTAACCATGCAAATTACTTGGTGCTCTTAAATGTTTATCACCCAACCGACGTGTCGGTAAACCACACACGCTCCACCGACCTATGATAAACTTTAAGAAACCCTTTGCCTACCTTGTTACGTAGTTAGTGTGCCGGTAAACCACACACGCTCCACCAACGACTTATACAAGGTGCAAAGTGTAATTTCATGGATTAGCACCTTATTCACATTTTCCTAAGTAACTAAGATTGAGAATTTATAAAAGGTTTAGTTACTTAGTATTTATCATTAATACTTTTAATGAAGGGAGAACTTATAGTCTTTGTCCTACCCATTCGGCTAACGACCCTCCACCAGTCAAGGAAGCGGTGGGTGAGAGTGGACACCCATTAAACTGCCATTTTATAGGCAGTAACCTTATACCCCCCATTATAGATCGGCTTCGTGAATGAGGCCTACTAACTGTAAGACTGACTTGCTCTTATACATATATATATATATATATATATATATATATATATATATATATATATATATTAACTTATAATATTATAAAGTATAAGGGTTTAATTTTAACTTTTAAAATTCTAAGGGCTTAATTTGGAATTAAAGTATTCATGAAAGAAAACTTTTCAATTCCATAACTTATGTGTTTAAAGTGGTTTTAATTAAAAAACTCTTCAAGTTCCATTACTTGAGGACAAGTTATGGAAGACTCTAAACCATTAAAGAATGTGACTTTTCCTTTACTTATAACTTATGAAATATTTATGAGTTTTATGATTCTTGAATGTGACTTTTCATGTAACTTGAGGACAAGTTACAAAAACACATTTTAGAATCAACTCTTAGATTAAAATCGATTGAAAACACAATATCAATTAACTTTTCCTATTAATCTAAGCAACTCAAATATTATAGAGAATTGGTCAATTAAGGCAATTCAACACAATGAATACTTGTTTGTCTATCATTAGGATTTAATATGTAAACTTATCATTCAACATAAATTGGTATAACAATCATGAAGCATGATATGCCAAAATTCCTCAAAGGTAGTATGGAGGTTGGAGAAGCCCACAACCCACCTTTTTAATCAAAATCAAGGATCCAATTGAAGCAATTGACCCCAAGAAAATCGATTAGCTTTAAAATGAAGGAATTCCCAATTCCTAGAAGATGTCAATGCTTACACACCCATAAAAGAGTCATGATCCATTAGCTAGAGATTAGTTCTACCAACATAAATCCCTTATTCTAAGAAAATTCAAAGATTCATTACTAAATCAAAGAAAGAGACCAAAAATTTCTCATCAAGTACCAAGCTTATGATCAAAGTATTAAATAAGCATAAGAATTATGAACTAAGAATCATAAACATGAGATAAATGGTAACCAAACATGAATTCTTCAAAAATTACAAATATCCAAGGGTTTTAGCCCAAGTTAAGTAGTTAACCAATGATCATACAAGTGATTTAATATCAAGGAATTAGCCAATACAAGAAGAATGATATGATGAATGCTATAGCTCTCCAAAATCACCTTCAAGCTGCTCTAATGGTGTGAAAATCGATCTAGGGCTGAAAGACCTAACTTCCAAGGTAAATGATGGGTCAAATGACCAAAGTGTCCCTAAAAAGGTAGTTGCATGGGTGGACACCTCACCCTCGCAAATGATGCTGAAATGTTATTATGTAACGCCCACAAATTCGGGCCAGACATTTAGGAGATAATATAAGTTTCGTATAAAAAAATTAGGAAGAATCAGTCAAATCGTTTGTAAGTTGCAAAAATAAGTGCGCCAAAACATATATATATATATATATATATATTGAAAGTACACGTTGTCTCGATCCTGAAAATATAAATTTCGTAGAAATCCAACTCCGTATGGATTGGATATGATTTTTATAAGATATAAAAGTCAGTCGCGCACAAGGAATGTGTGACATCAAAAGGTACAAAGAGAATGGTTGTCTTTTGGGTAAAGTCACCAAAATGTAAATTACAGTAGTCTTTAAGATAAGAATTTTAGTAAAAGGAACACGAAAATCGGTTTCCGTACGAGAGAGTTATGATTTTTGCAATATCATTAAATCTTATAAAAATAGGGACGAAAAATAAAGTCAAAATTAGCTGATGCACTCTAAAGAAAAGTTGTGGATCTCGTCGAGTGCTTTCCAGGGATATAAAGAACATTGAAAACATAGTTTGTATGAAGAAATTATGGAATTTACAAAATTTGCAATTTGAGCCCTGCACAATGCGCGTCGCACGCTTTTAGAAGGTGAAAACGTGGACCACAGAGAGGCCGACACGTGGCACAAAATGGCTGGGGAGACTAAGCCTTAAAATGTGTGATGTGCACCCTAAAAACGCCTATAAATAGCTCCAAAGAGCTCATCCATTCCTCGATACGTTTTCTATCATTCTCTCTCGATTTCTTTCAGTTCTAGCACATTTTCTCTTAGTTTTAACCTTTGGCGAAGCCCCACGATTCCGAAAGTAGTAGAAGCTATGGCAGTGCAATTTCCTAGGGGTGGGTACTCTCGACCCAACCCGTAACCCGAAACTGATCCAACTCGGAGATAGACGAGTTTGGATTGAGATTTTTGACCCACCAACCCGTCAACCCGCTAACCCATTTATTTCATGGGTTGGGTCGGGTTACCTATTTGGGTTCACGGGTCAACCCACCAACCTATATATATATATATATATATATATATATATATATATATATATAATTATTAATGAAATTTGATTTCCTTAAGTTTTCGTAATATTTCGTATCATTGTATTCCTTTCATATGTGTATGTGTCTAGTCTGTGTTTGCGGTGCCTTAATCAAAAAAGGAAAACACATGTTGTCATTTTTAGATACTCACGAGTCATGAACGAAGAACATATCCACATTGTATTTATGTTTATATTTTTCAAGTTTATTTTGATGTTATTGACTTTATCAATTTATGTTGAAAACATTTTTTCTATGTTAATTAATTTAATCACTTTATGACTTTATGTTACAAAATCCTTATTTTTGAAAGTGCATTGCTTATTTATTAAACAGGTTATATGGGTTGGGTTTGACCCGCTAACTTGTAAACCCGCGAACCTATATACTTAAACGGGTTATATGGGTTGGGTTGGGTTGGGTTGAGGTTTCCAACCCACCAACCCGAACCCAACCCGATTGTATGCCTACAATTTCCTGACTTTTTTCTATGGAATATTTGTAAGTTAAATTACACTCTATTCTATTTTAGTGTAATTTATATTTAGATTCATAGTCGTTGTTATGAATCTAAAAATAAGATTTGTCAGTGGTTCCAACGTCATATTACTAATTGATCTACTTAGGGGGATGATGTTTAGGCTGGATTTATTAAGGTGTTTAAAGTGAGATTTCCAAACAATATATTTTGTATACCAAACGGATCCTACCTCCGATATGATCCTACCTGGTTGTCTCTTATCAGCTATATATCAGTAGACATTATGATTATTGAGGAATTTAGACTATTTTCTGTCACGTAGAATATTAGGCTAAGACTAAGTGATAATGATACTAGGCTATGTCGAAGGAAAGGTCAGTTGCTAGAAGTGAAGCACCGTCCGAGTTTTGATTCATCACTTTATCAACTGAGTGCATAGTTACATTTAGCTTAAATATAGATATAAAGTATTTAATTTGCCTGAATGCTATATTTATTATTCGAGTTCCTGATATATGTGTTATGTGAGATAACGATTTTTCCTAAAATATTATATGTGTATTTTACTATACTCATAATATATGAGGCAAGACGGGTAGGAAGAGATGAGAGAAAGGAGATACTATTTAGAAGCTATAAGAAAAGAGATAAAGGTGAGAAACCATGTTAGAGATGGAATAGTGGTGAGAGATCATGCCAGAGATAGGACAAGAGATCAGGCTCAATAGAGACCAGTCATTAAGCAGAGTATTGATGATGACCGCAAACTATTATGGACAGTCTAGTGGAACACTGACAAACTTGTAATGTGTAGGTGTTAATGAATCACACAAATTGGGAGTATGGGTTGTGGGTTCATTCGAGTACTCTATTTTCCCATAGTAATCCTTAGGATAAAACCCTTGAGATAGATCTTATCGAATAAGAGAGAGAGAGAGAGAGAGAGAGAGAGAGAGAAAGAAAGAGAGAAAGTGAGAGAGAGAGTAACGGGAATGGGTAATCTGGTTAACTATTTGGCGTGAATAATTTTTAAAGAGATAAATTATATTATTTGGTTGAAAACCCTATGTACTCACCAGGTTTTCAACCCGACCCACTCAACCTCTTTGTATCATAGGCAGTGATACAAAGGTACATGCACAATGAGAGATTCAAGTAGATATACAGTGCTAGTGTATTGAGACATTATAAGTCTTCATTTATGCTTATGTTTCTTGTATCAGTTATAACATCGCAAGATTTTTATAAATCAATGAAAAACATTTCTTCGAAAGTACTCTAATAATAATATTATCGTGTTTTTGGGACAAATTCCACATAATTAATATTTTTAAAAGAATACTCTGATTTAATAAGCATAAACAAATCGGTCTTTTCTGGCCGTAAAAATAGAGATGTCACAGTTGGTACCAAAGCATTTGTTTAAGCGAACTAGGAGTAAGGATTTATATCTAGACTTCAACTTAGAATGCTAAGAAATAATTGTGAGGTGAGTGTCTTTTTTTTTTGGTTGTATACTTGAATTGACACACGCACTAGCATACTTTATGATAAGATGCCTAATTTGATTTTATGTGCTAAATGATCTATAGAATAACATGTCTTAGGTTGCCTATCTATATTACTTTAAGGTCTATTGTCGACCTAGAATTAGGAAATTTTATGTGTTCATATTTCTAAACGTTTAGTTACGGTATTAGAACTGACATATAACTTTTTGGGTGCTAAGGAGAACTGTGTGTCTAAGCCTTCTCTAACTTAAATTTCTTGTCTCGATCGACTATAGAACATCATGGTGAGGACGCGTAGTGGATTAGGGAATGACAACGAAAACCGTATTCCTGAGCCCCATGTAATCGAGTGTGCACCTGAAGCAGTGCTGATAGTTGAACATGTTATGATGGAAATAATTAGAGCCCTGTTAGCCGAACAGAGAGAGGAAATGAGACAGTTCATCCGAGAGAACGGAAGAGAACCCACTGTGTCTGTTGAGCAGTCCTAATTGGATGAAGGTCAGTTGGAGGAAGGAAATCACAATCGAATTGTGAGTCGAGATGAACCCCGAGTGGTAGGGAGAAACAATCCAGACAAAGGGATTGACAAGGATGGGTGTAAGTATAAAGAATTCATGGGTGCCAAGCCACCAAGTGTTTATGGAAGTCCAAAGCCAGTAGAGATTATGAACTAGATCTCCGAGATGGAGATGGTGTTTGAGAGTTACAACTGTAACAACAAGCAGAAAACCGTCCATGTAGTCAGGCAACTGAAGACTGAAGTTTTAAGTTGGTGGAAGTTGTTGGCAGATACAATGTCACGGGGAGAAGCCCAATGAATGTATTGGGAAGCATTCTTGGAGTAGTTAAAGATGCAGTACTGCTCGGAGGTGGATCTGATAGACCTGAACAACAAGTTTTAGAACCTGTAGAAAGGGAAGATGAACGTCGATGAGTATGACATCGCCATACACCGAAAAGATGAAGCTATTCCCCTACTTAGTTCCCACTGAAATCTATAAGATAAAGAAGTTTGCTAACGGATTTCCAGCAGACTTTGGTCCAACCGTTAAAATGGAAACTACTTTGAAGACAACTGTCAGAGCAACCAAAAATATTGAGACCCATGTTAGGGAAAAGGGTCTGAAGAGGGTGTAGGTTGGATAGAAGAGAAAGTTGGAGGGATCTCAAAACCTGATAAGAAGAGTAAGTTATCAAAAGATCAGAAGCCTGGGGGCAACACGACAAAGTGGTGCGACAAGTGCTGAAAGAAGCACTTTGGAGAATGCATTGAAGGAGTGACTTGTTACAAGTTCGGGAGAACTGGTCACTACACTAATGAATGCATGACCAAGAAGGAAGTATGCTTCAAGTGTGGTGAGGAAGGACACTTCAAGCAAGGCTGCCCAAAGAAGAAAGAAGGTGCAAGGCCAACTATTCCGCCAAATCTGAAAGCAAGGGCATATCATACGATCCTTGATGAGACAATAATAGGTCGGGAATAGAGAGTGGCTTATCCAAAGATTGGGATATGAGGGAGGAAGTGAGTAGTATTAGGGTGTGAGGCCTAATGTAATAAGAATATAGTATAAATAAATATTGTAATCATTTTTAAGAAGTAATATAATCCCTAATTATGTTATATGACTCATTGTGTTAAGTTGTTGTGTGACCTTCTTGTATAGTGACTTAGTGAACTACAAGACAATTCTTAGGACGGGTATGAGTAGGTGTGAAAGTTAGTAGAGTCCTATACTACCGGAAATACAACACTCATGCTCGAATCAGGGAAAGTCACAAAGTTACTAAATCTCTAAGCAGTAGCTTTTTGTTCATTACCATAATTACTCTTGTTTCGGTAGTGAATATAAATATTCCGACCTTAGTAGTCATCTCGAATCAAGTCCGAATAATCTACAAAGTAAGTACGACGTAGTGTCCGACTTTAGGAGAAAATAAATCGAAGCGGTTAAAAGAAGTATCCCGATCACCGTTAAAACTAAGTAGCCTATAGCTAGAAGTTCTATATGCTAGAATGTGATTATTGTTGGATTAATCTCTAAGTCCATAATTATAATTGGCAAGACTTGACCCGACCCAGCATGGTCCATTTGGGTTGCATGGCATCATGCATTTGGATAGACTAAAATGAGAGAAATAACACTTAAGGTTGGTTAATATATCATCAGTTCTAATATATTAATAAGATTATTTAATTAGTAATGATCAAGAATTAATCTAGGATTAATTATGTGATCAAAAGAAGACTAATTAAATATATGGATTGATTGTGTAAATCATCCATAGTTGTATAGTGGGCTAATGCTTCATGGATTGTCAAGTTGGGCTAAAACCCATAAGATGCTCCATGGTATATTTTGTGACAACCCAAGTTGTTCCGTTACATTTCCCCGTTACCGTTAACGGAATATTCCAGTTTATAAAAGTTCCGTTAATTAGAAGTCGTCAAGTAAATAAATGTGTTATTTATTTATTTTATATGCCATTAAAGTCGTGATAAAAGAAATAAAGACACTTATTTTATATTCCATTTATTTGGAAAATGTTAGTTTTTATTATTACGACCACTAAATCGGGTGCGACCAAAAGCCCCGTATAACGGCAGTATCGGGTAGAATTCCACTGAGCTCCAACTCCCACCCATATATAAGGGGGAGTAAACTCCATTTGAGCCTTTTCCACCCTCTCTCTCTAGAGTCGTTTTCGACTCGAATCCGCAACCAAACGCTTCCAAATCGTAAGTCCACTTACCCTAGCTTGTTCTAAACATTATTGGTTGTGTTTGTACCCCAAAATTCGACCATTTAAGCTGTTAGAATGGAGTTTACGGCCTAAGATCCTCCTTAGGCCGTAAACCCCTTAAACAAGGCCAAAATGACCCTTAAATGTCCCTAAATGCTTGGAAAATAATTGGGGGTTTAGCCTAGGAGTGTTTAAACATGAAAACACAAGGATTTAGGGCATAAAAGGGAGTTTACGGCCCAGACATATGCCAAGGCTATAAACACCTCTTAAACTTGTCAAAATGCCCCAAAAACACTCCCAAACCACCCTTAGGCTTAATACATAATTTAGGGACTTGCTATTTCGGGTTTAGTACAATTAAACACAATGAAATGAAAGGAAAAAAGGAGTTTACGGCCCAGACATGTGTCAAGGCCGTAAACACCCTCAAACATGTCAAAACATTGATTTTTATTCCCCAAATGGCCTTAGACTATTACTATAAAATGCTAGGAGTGATTTAAGGGCTTAAAACTTCACTTAACTCATGGAATAGGAGTTCACGGCTGTGAACTCCCTTAGGGATGTTTCATGGGCCGTAAACTCCATAATGGTTCCCTTAAAGACCCTAAACTCATTTATACCATTTAGATTTGGACCTAGAAAAATCCCACGAACAAGATTGAACCCTTAAAACACACTAGAACCCCTCACCATGAGTTTACGGCCATAAACTCATGGGGAGTTGTGCCTGGGCCATAAACTAAGTGTAGAGAGTTTACTCTCGGAGAGTAAACTCCATTCCTAAGCCATACACACCCTTAGATGTTACCCGGGACACCCCAAACGCTTAACCAAAGTGTTTTCCGCTCCTTAGAGAGAGTATACTTGTTTAATTAGTATTAAATATACTAATTGTATGTGAAAATATTTCATCATATGTTAAATAGGTCATTGAGTGTGTTCGAGTCTATACTTGACAACCGAACACCCAACCGACACCTTCATCGGATCTACTTACGCCAGGTGAGTTCATACCCCTGAATGAACCTTTTAAATGTTTTTACATGTTTTATAGGGGGGGGGGGGGAATACAAGCTAACCATGCTAGTTATCATATCAATCACATGTGATTGATAACCCGCATGCACAAGGTTTTTACCACACTGTACACTGTTTTACCGAGTAGGATGCTATAATGGTTTTCAAAAAGGTTTTCATTTGTTTCAAAAATCTCACTTAATATGTTTTATCTAAATTCATTTTTAAACTGGTTTATAAAGGTTCCAAATATTTCTAAAGGTTGTCACACTTATTTTTCCAAAGAATACCAAAATGTGATTTTCCCCGGGTATAAAGGTTTTTCCAAGATTTCATCAAAGTTCCCTTTCACGACGTATACTTTTACTTGTTAATTACTGATGCTTCGCTTCCACTTATTTTAAACTCCTACTTGATAACGCTTTCACTTCGCGATACGTTTATACCTGTTATCGCCTCTACATCGCTTATACTTGTAGTCGCTTATACCTGATATTGTCTCTATTTCGATTATATTGATAGCCACTTATACCGGATAGACGCTTTTACTTCACCAGTTGTCGCTTCCACTTCGTGATATACTTATACTTGGTACACTTATACTTCACGATTCGGTTATTCCACACTGTACGATTACACACCACGATGATACGTTTCCACTTGTTACACACTCAATCGTAGTTAGGTGTATGTTTGTGCTTGTATGGATATATATAAATAATGATTGAAGGACTTAGGAAGGTTCGTCCGCCCTATTTCCTTTTCTTCGTTGAGATGTGGTCTGGTGGGATCGGATGGCCGTCTGAAGGTCGTTTGGTTCATTAGTTATATATTATGTATACGAGCATAGATGTATAGGTATGCTCTAGTCAGTTCAGTCATGAGTCTCTACCTCTAGTTCAACACTTACATTAGAAACCCACTACCCACTGTTTGGAATTCATTACCCACTATTTGGGATGCATCTTCGGGACACGGCCTTCTCCGTCGTATAGTTGGTAACCAGAGTCTCCTGTAGGGAGAGCAGACATTGTGTGTATAGATCTATACGGGATTGACACCCCCGCACCCTGACTGCTAGCTACAGTCCACGGCCCACCAAGCCAAGGGGTGACAAATGTCATATTTTATAGACGCTTGTAGGGCATCTGGTTCTCTAGTGTCGGTTAGTATGGTTACGAGTATCCCGGGTTACCTTATAATTCATGGCCTTAAGGTAACGGTATTTCACCAGCAATTTACACTGTATGCTGGTAACTCATTCTCAGAGTCACACTGTTTTTGACCTTGCAAGTTGTATCTTTCATTTGATAATGTCTGCGGTCTATATTCTCTGTTTTTGACCTTGCAAGATGTGTCTTTCATTTGATACTATCTGTGGTTTGTATTCACTGTTTTAGACCTTACCAGCTGTACCTTTCATTTGGTACCTTCTGGGGTCTGTGTCTCCTTTTGGTAGACTGATCCAGGCGTGTCGTTCATTCGATACTCTCCTGGAGTCTAGGATTCCTTTGCCTTAGTCAGCAGTCCTCACTGCTGAGGCATATGTTATTTCCCTGATTCTTCTTGCTTTCTTTAATAATCAAATTCAGTATTTTGATAATGATAGCGATTAAGGGAAAACTACTTTTACCACACTAACTCCGTCCAGTTTTGTTAAAGACTGCTTTTATTAAAGAAAATATAGGATTTTCTGGAAAGAACTCTAATACACTGTAAATTCTTAAACTACTACATTATAAAGTTATTCGAATAAAATGTCAGTAAATACTTATGAACTCACCAGCAGTTGTAAAAATGCTGATACTCGTTTTTCAAATAACTTGTATTCTCAGGTCAGCATTAGACAGGTACATCCCCGGAGCTGTTGATGAAGATGGCTTAGTACCATGCTGTATTTATTATATTTGCTTGTATTACTTTGATACCCTGTAATGTAAACCATGTAAAATTATTACTATTAATGCAATGTTTTGTTGTACTTTGATTGCTATAATACATGTGTTGTGATACTTGACATGACGTCATCCACCCCAGAACGTTTCCGCCGTTCCGGTTTTGGGGTGTGACAGATTGGTATCAGAGCATTGTTTATAGTGAGCTAAGTATATCAATTCATAAAAGATATACAGCCTATAAATACAAAGGGATAAAACACTCTGACCAAGAATTATACTTTAAAATATAACCATATTTTACCAAAGTATAAGAACATCCAGAACCTAAACACTCGAACACAAGTATCACAAGAAGAACAATAATAAAAGTCTTCGGATGTTGAGCATTACCGTCAAACCTGGGTAGTTATGTAATCGTAAGCTGGAATAAATGTAACCTGATCAAATACATTTATTCGAGATGCGATGAACGTATTATTGGGAGTGATAGTGGTGTTGCAATAGGTCTGAAACTTACCAACTAGGAATGCTAGAGCCAAACATAAAGTTAAAATACTATAGGAGTATTTTGGAACACTAAAAGATTCACACTAATCCCAGAATCATATCCAAAAGATAAGAAATCAAACAAGAATTAAAATACCATAGGGGTATTTTAGGATCCATAACTAACCTTGTGTGAAGAACTAAAAAGATCCTTATTGATATACCTACGACTATAGAGGGTGTACTCCCAAGGTTATATATAATAAGGATCCCATAGGCTAAGAATGTGTGGTTTCGCTCTACTTCCTTTTCCTCATTGGGATGTGGATATAGAGTAGTATCACATATTCGAAGGCCTATCGGATCTAAGCTATATATGATTTGTATACCCTGTGTAATCGTAGCAGGACTCGATATGGATCATCCAACAAAATGTTAATAATCTCTTAGGATTCTTTAGACATTTCCATTTTCGCACGAACCCCGTAGAAAACCCTATCCACTTCAGTGCTTGACAACAGAGTTGATTCAGACCCAGAGGAGGTTCATTGAGAAGATTTCCTGTTCGGGAATAAATGAACCGGGTCGAGACTATTGAATTCACTGTAACGCCTGTGTTTCGGGCTTGCCAATTGTAGCAATGTAATAATCTAGGTTAACCTCTGTAACCCGTTTTGAAATAATAAGATTGTATTATTTGAGTATTGTGTGTTTTGTGCTTAATTGCTTAATTATGTGGTTTGATTAATTAAGAATAAAAATAAGCGTCAAAATTTAAGTGTAAAATAAACTTAATATATTTGGTTAATGTTGTAGTAGTTGAAACGAGGTTTCCGAATATATATAGAACGCCCAAATCTGACTTCGTATGAGGAAGTTATGATTTATCGAAGTTCCGGCTTAGCGATATACAGCCTGTTTTACTCGATTTGAGATCGAGCGGTTGTTAGCCGAAGCAATCTAAATGAGAATCAAAGATCTCATTGTTGGTAGCAAAGCGATAAAAAGTTAGGCGAGAACAGACGTCAAACGAAGAAGTTATGAATTTATAACGAAAGTTTCTGTCCCGGCCTATTAAAAATAATTAATAAAAATAAAGTCAAAATTAGCCGACGGAGTTTAAACGAAAGTCGTAGAGCATGGTCTCACCTTCGCGTGGATATAAAGAACGTCGAAAACGGAGTTCGTATGATGAAGTTATGAATTTCCGAAGTTTATTAATCATTTTGTATTTATTTTTAATTCAAAATTCGGAAGCATTATCCGAAGGAGTCACCGATCTGATCCGAGGTACGCCCCGCGTACTCGAGTACGCCCCGCGTACTCCGAGGGATGTCGACACTCGCACTCGAGCACTTCGGATACGTAAGCAATGACGTTTTGGGCAGTACGCCCCGCGTAACGCAGTACGCCCCGCGTACTCCGAGGCTCCAACCTCCTATAAATAGGATGCGAGGGTTCCGGGTATTTTTGCCAATTCCCTTTCGTTTTCGTGTCGAAGCTCTGTGCAAAAACCCCCGAAGCTACCCCGAAGTCCCGGTATCATACTCTAGCCCCGAGGCAAGTCCCGAGATCCCGAAGATCCCGAAAAGTGCGGTTCCCGAGTCGAAGCTCTGCCCGCGAGAAGTTCGATTTTCGAGAAGATCTTCCAGATCTGCTGTGGATTACTACTTCTATAAGCCGTAGTGCTGTCCGATCATCTTCTGATCAAGTGAGTGTATACTAACTTTCTTAAACACAATAATAATACGAGTTTGGTTCGAGTGTATTAATTATATTGTTGTTTATAAGTGTGAGTGTGTAGTTATTTCTTCTAATACAATAATACGAAGTATTTTATATAAAAATACGTGCTATGTGTATATATTTGGTTGTGTTATGTGTGAATGAGTATTCACTCTCTTCTATCTTATAGATCTGCTTATTTCTTTATGAGATATGTGTTATGTGTGTGTGTGCCTCATCTGTTATGTGATATATGTGTTGATTAAAGCATGCTATACAGGTTTTCTTTAAACTATGTATACAAATGTATATTTTTATCTACTAATATGTTGGGTAGAACATGGGTAGACAGTTGGTGTGTAATAAACAGATGAGAGGCCTCGTTGTTGTTTGATTGAGTCATCTAGCGGAGTTTAGATGACGACCACTGGCTATTCTAGACAGTCTTGTGGAAACATTAGCAGGTTCGCCACCTGTAGGTGTTAATGAACTTGGGTGTTCATTCGCTGTACTCCATCCCCCTCATGGTTGCCTTATTTGACTTATATTGCCGAGGTACCCCCGAAGCATGTGTTGTCGCCCCGATGAAATATTCTTAGACTAGGTCCCTTATGTTAGTTGTTTTAGGGACATTAAAGTGAGAATAACGGGAATGGGTAATTGGGTTATTGTTGGTTGGTGAAAAATTAAATATGATATTTATTGTGGGTTGAAAACCCTATATGCTCACCAGGCTCCCAAGCCTGACCCACTCAGTTTTAAATTGTATTACAGGTAGTGGCGGAAGGGCATGAGATGGATGAACCATCAAGTTGTTTTGTTTACAAGTCTGCATATGTTTATATTTGTTATATGACTTGTAATGTATTCGTTTATGCTTATTGGTCTGTATCGGAACATGACACCCCGAGTTTTGATTATAATGAAAATACATTTCTTTTATGAAATGCTTCGGTAAACAATGTTTTATCATGTTTTGTTTTTGGGAACAAATTCCGCAACTCTTTCAAATCAAAAGGATTTACTCTGAAAATATTTAAAAGCATAAATGAAAATCGGTCTTTTCTGGCCGAGATTTTGGGGATGTCACATTCACCAAGTTCCTATATCTTTTAGGGACATCGCTGAGAAATTCGCCTAAACTTCGGAGATTCCTAGTCATCCATCATGAAGTGATGACACCCAGAGTCGGAATCAGAAGGAAGGCGGAGTAGAAATTCAATATGTCCATACTGTTGGATTAGTGTCTAAGTCCATAACTATTTTAGTATGTACTTGACCCGATTATGAGCATGGTCCTTTTGGGTTGCCTTCACCATAGCAATATGTAGGATGATTTAAGGAGAGAAAGGTTTAAAATATGATTTATTAATATATTATGAGAATAATATATTAAAGGAGAAATTATATTGTTTAATTAATATTAGTCAAGAATTAATTGTTAATTAATTTTGTGGCTGAAAGAGATTAATTAAACTTAGGGGACTGAAGTTGTAATTATAAGATAATTATAATTGGGCTATGGATCACCTAATAATATATAGGTTGGACGAATTCTATGGGAAGCCCATTAGAAATCGTCCAAGGGATATGATTAAGGAGTCCATGGGCTGCTTAGGGCCTAAGCAGTCAAATTAGGGTTTCCTAGTTGTAAACCCTAATAGCCTACATGTATATAAAAGGGCCCCTATGCCCCAAAAACGTGGACAAGTCTTCCATTAGGGTTTCCAGCCGTTTTTGGGCAGCCTCTTTTCTTCTCCTCTTCATCCAAGTTGTATATGGTGTTTGTGACTCCATTAGAGGTGCAACACTTGAGGCACTAAGCTTTCTAAGGCCAATCCAAGCAAGGAATTGATTGTTATTGCTATATAACAATCAAAGGTAATTCTATAAACCTAATTCAGTTCATAATATGTTAGATTTAAGTTTATTAGTCTTGGATTCAAAGCATGTACAATAGAGAAACCTAGATCCAAGCATTAGGGTTTGTATGAGCACATAGGATTGTTCTTATGCACAAAATCCATCACATACGAGGAGAGAACCCTAGGTAACTACCCGAAGGAAACCAACGCCGATTCCAATCAAAGATACAAGGCAGACAGAGGGAGCCAATACATGGAACCCAAGAAGTGTCTTACCCTCGTGTTCGTCACGCTAATACACCCTTAAAATAATACAATTTAGTGAGTTAGTAGTTACACTACTCACGCTATGTGTTTGGTAAATCGTCGTTTCCCGTTGCCAGTTACACGATTAGAGCGGAACCCCGGACCTCTATTGAGAATATTTAGCCATAAGCCTTCATAAGCCTCTCTTTCCGTGGTTTCGTTCCAAACTGTTCTCAAATCTCTCCAGGGCGGAGAGTGAAACTTTACCCAGTATAAAAGGTAACTTAGTGGGAACGACTCGCATCTTATGGGCTTTTCCGATACTCATACTCCTACCTTGATTTCCAGGACTACATCATAGGGATGTAGGTTGACACTCAGACAGCCAATACCAGAGGCACGGGAAAAATCTATGCCTAATGCAGTCAGGACAGATATGTCCAGGGCTATCCATCGTCTCTCATAATCTTGTATTCCTTTCCGTGTAGGAAAACCATGCCACCAAAGAAGCGTAACCAGTCCATAAGCAAGAAACCTACTCTCTTATTCGATGAAGCTACGTTCCAAGCTGCAGTCTCAGCAGCCGTAGCAGCTGTCATGGCTCACCTAAACGCTAACAACGCCAATGTTAGCAAGGTGCCTATCGGGATTTCCGATCCTAGCAATGGACAGCAGCAACCAACACCTTCATACCCAGTCACCCAAGAACCTCAACCGAACCCACTAAAGAGAAAACTCAAGATTGAGGAGGGAAGTACCTCGGCTCAAGGACCTTCCGAAGGGCAACGAGCTGAGACAGCTAGCACTCCTGTCAATCCTTCCCACCTGACTTCAAGAAGACCATACATAGGTAACCTTCCCCACTGCATCAGGTGCAGCTACCATCATCATGGTGCCTGCCGGGAACTCTTATGTGCTAGGTGCAACATGAAGGGGCATACTGCTCGTGTATGCAGAACTTCGGTGGAACGTATTGCATCAATCGACAATGCAGCGACCAAGCAGGTTTGCCGCCTATGTGGCGAGATTGGACACCTCAAAAGGGATTGCCCAACTGAAGGAAACAACGAAGACACAGGAGGAGCCTAACTCTACTGCTTAGGGAGAAGCGTCGAGGAACTCGTTAGGTTTTGGTACGTCTCTCAATCTCGGATGACTAAACTAAAAACAATAAAAGACTAATTCAAATGTAAATTTTTCCCAGTAAGGCGAAAGTCGTAGCACTGTTATAAAAGTTAAAAATTCATCAGGTAAAACTATAATGGCTAAACATATATGTTACGGCCATGTATAGTTAAGATGGACAGACCTAGAGTGAGTGAATGCCGCCTCATTTCCTGTTCCTTGTTTGGTTGTGGATTTAGGGCGGAGTCGCTCAGTCAACAGTCCTCCCCACCTTAAATATACATTACTAGTATATGTTAGGCTATTATAGAAATGCCTTGTGAGAATCCATTGATGAAAAGGTACTCTATTCAGAAACACTTAGGACTCTCTATAGTTCCACGTCGACTCTATTGGTCCAAGTACCCGCGGTAGTGATACACAGGGCGAAACCCGAGACGCCTAGAACTTGTGTGCCTGTTTGGCACATGACTCTATCGATCTTCATTATATATCATGTCGGAGTGTGCCAACTTCGACGACTCTATTGATCGTGGTTTGACTTCGTGCAACCATGTGTACATTCTTAGTGCTGTGTAAAAAGAACTTTCTCCGTATCCATGTCAGCAAATAAAGGTTCTCCCGAACCTAAACCTAACACAAATAATCAAACCTAATGCGATCCGTCAATAGTCCCTCTTATCTCAAACCTTCCAAAGTACCCAAGAGAGGGTACCACGCGCCGTTGACCGACCCCTCGTAGTCAGATGAACACCGAAGTGAAGGAAACTGTAGATACTCCATAAGACAATAACCATCCGAAGCATACTCCGAAGAATCCCCAGAAAGACCATTCACACCTCGCACGTCAGGTTCGTAAACCTAGAGATTAGAACTCATAAGGAAGAACCACTATAACCAGGTATATGCATAAAGGTGGTATATAATTGAGATCATAAAGATTTAAGGTGTGTGTTTCCTCCCTACTCCCTGTTCCTCGTTGGGTTGTGGGTTTGGGGTGGAGTCGCACAGCTGAACATCCTGCCGACCTCAATTATATACTGCTTGCATACACCAAGTATTGGTGGTTAAGCCAGGTATGAGCTCTATCACGAACCTCTTAGAAAAGCCCTTCATCCTATTACATAAAATAGGAGGTGGAGTCAAGAGAATCACTGCGGGTTGAGCTATTAAAGTTCCGAGTGATGAGACCCTATACTCACTAGATTTGACCTAGACCGAGAAAAGTCAAAACCTTCAGAAAAGTAGTTGTAATAGATGTTCGCACTACTCAGGCACTTCGTCCACCCCATTATAGACGAACAGTGCCTATCATCCTCCACCCTCTTGCATGGAGGAAATCGTCGTCACCCTGTAGACGATAAAATGCATCCTCCAAAGTGAACACTAGGATACCGAGAACCACAGGATAACCTCCGCAGCCAAGAATCCTTGATCGAAGTGTGAAAGTAGCGACGTTAAACCTCATGACCCAGATTCCGAAGAGATTATAGACTTGACACCAGTCTTGGTGTTAGTCGAAGGGTTATGTAGGAGCATGCGCTTTCCGCACGAGAATGAACCAGAGTCATAGAGATTCATTGGACTATTAGGTGCTCCATGAATACTATCTCACGCAGAGATAGTAGAACCGCCTCCCGAGATAGTCCAACACTCGTCTGGTGAAACCCTATCTCCCGGACCCGGAGGGCTTCCGTATCTCAAGCTTCGTTAGTGCAGGTTCACTTTGCACGGGCTTGAGATAGACATTATTCAGCAAACCAATAACCATAGTCACGCAACCCACTCGACGACCTAGAAAGTCTCTAACAGCCAGTTGACAGGAAACGCGAAACCAAAGACCACCCGAGCTTCCTAAGAACCAACCTGAAGGACTACACATCCAGTACGAGTGAGAACGTTAGGAACCTCGGAATGGCGGTCACGTCAGTGATGATCTTGCCATAGAAGTACACTATGTTCTAAGTACTGAAAAACTCTACCCTTCCGAGAGCTTAGGACCACCCGAGATCCTTTACGGAGATTGGTCCAACCCTCGTCAGACCACTACTACCTTCGGATATTCCACAAGATTCACACCCGATCGATCCACTTCTTAGACTTGATACGTGTTTACCCGACGTCACTCTTCGTACCCCACTCGTTGTGATAGAAACCATTGAGAACCCTAACCTCGTAGATACACCAGTCGGAACCCACTAGCTACACGAGATGAAATCCGCATTCCGTATGTAAAGGTCTGTTGGAATGGCAAACACAGATCAGAGTACACTTGGGAATGCGAGGACAAATAGTATAGGAAGTGCTCTCTTACCTCTACTTGACCATTCATACCTACTTCATTGCCTAGACCTGAATTTCGGGACGAAATTCCCTCTAACGGGGGGATGATGTGACAACCCAAGTTGTTCTGTTACATTTCCCCATTACCGTTAACGGAATATTCTAGTTTATAAAAGTTCCGTTAATTAGAAGTCATCAAGTAAATAAATGTGTTATTTATTTATTTTATATGCCGTTAAAGTCGTGATAAAAGAAATAAAGACACTTATTTTATATTCCATTTATTTGGAAAATGTTAGTTTTTATTATTACGACCACTAAATCGGGTGCGACCAAAAGCCCCGTATAATGGCAGTATCGGGTAGAATTCCACTGAGCTCCAACTCCCACCCATATATAAGGGGGAGTAAACTCCATTTGAGCCTTTTCCACCCTCTCTCTCTAGACTCGTTTTCGACTCGAATCCGCAACCAAACGCTTCCAAATCGTAAGTCCACTTACCCTAGCTTGTTCTAAACATTATTGGTTGTGTTTGTACCCCAAAATTCGACCATTTAAGCTGTTAGAATGGAGTGTACGGCCTAAGATCCTCCTTAGGCCGTAAACCCCTTAAACAAGGCCAAAATGACCCTTAAATGTCCCTAAAGGCTTGGAAAATAATTAGGGGTTTAGCCTAGGAGTGTTTAAACATGAAAACACAAGGATTTAGGGCATAAAAGGGAGTTTACGGCCCAAACATATGCCAAGGCCGTAAACACCTCTTAAACTTGTCAAAATGCCCCAAAAACACTCCCAAACCACCCTTAGGCTTAATACATAATTTAGGGACTTGCTAATTCGGGTTTAGTACAATTAAACACAATGAAATGAAGGGAAAAAAGGAGTTTACGGCCCAGACATGTGTCAAGGCCGTAAACACCCTCAAACATGCCAAAACATTGATTTTTATTCCCCAAATGGCCTTAGACTATTACTATCAAATGCTAGGAGTGATTTAAGGGCTTAAAACTTCACTTAACTCATGGCATAGGAGTTCACGGCCGTGAACTCCCTTAGGGATGGTTCATGGGCCGTAAACTCCATAATGGTTCCCTTAAAGACCCTAAACTCATTTATACCATTTAGATTTGGACCTAGAAAAATCCCACGAACAAGATTGAACCCTTAAAACACACTAGAACCCCTCACCATGAGTTTACAGCCGTAAACTCATGGGGAGTTGTCCCTAGGCTGTAAACTAAGTGTAGAGAGTTTACTCTCGGAGAGTAAACTCCATTCCTAAGCCATACACACCCTTAGATGTTACCCGGGACACCCCAAACGCTTAACCAAAGTGTTTTCCGCTCCTTAGAGAGCGTATACTTGTTTAATTAGTATTAAATATACTAATTGTGTGTGAACATATTTCATCATATGTTAAATAGGTCATTGAGTGTGTTCGAGTCTTTACTTGACAACCGAACACCCAACCGACACCTTCGTCGGATCTACTTACGCCAGGTGAGTTCATACCCCTGAATGAACCTTTTAAATGTTTTTACATGTTTTATAGGGGGGGGGGGGAATACAAGCTAACCATGCTAGTTATCATATCAATCACATGTGATTGATAACCCGCATGCACAAGGTTTTTACCACACTGTACACTGTTTTACCGAGTAGGATGCTATAATGGTTTTCAAAAAGGTTTTCATTTGTTTCAAAAATCTCACTTAATATGTTTTATCTAAATTCATTTTTAAACTGGTTTATAAAGGTTCCAAAGATTTCTAAAGGTTGTCACACTTATTTTTCCAAAGAATACCAAAATGTGATTTTCCCCGAGTATAAAGATTTTTCCAAGTTTCATCAAAGTTCCCTTTCACGACGTATACTTTTACTTGTTAATTACTGATGCTTCGCTTCCACTTATTTTAAACTCCTACTTGATAACGCTTTCACTTCGCGATACGTTTATACCTGTTATCGCCTCTACATCGCTTATACTTGTAGTCGCTTATACCTGATATTGTCTCTATTTCGCTTATACTGATAGCCACTTATACCCGATAGACGCTTTTACTTCACCAGTTGTCGCTTCCACTTCGTGATATACTTATACTTGGTACACTTATACTTCACGATTCGGTTATTCCACACTGTACGATTACACACCACGATGATACGTTTCCACTTGTTACACATTCAGTCGTAGTTAGGTGTATGTCTGTGCTTGTATGGATATATATAAATAATGATTGAAGGACTTAGGAAGGTTCGTCCGCCCTATTTCCTTTTCTTCGTTGGAGATGTGGTCTGGTGGGATCTGATGGCCGTCCGAAGGTCGTTTGGTTCATTAGTTATATATTATGTATACGAGCATAGATGTATAGGTATGCTCTAGTCAGTTCAGTCATGAGTCTCTACCTCTAGTTCAGCACTTACATTAGAAACCCACTACCCACTGTTTGTAAGTCATTACCCACTATTTGGGATGCATCTTCGGGACACGGCCTTCTCCGTCGTCTAGTTGGTAACCAGAGTCTCCTGTAGGGAGAGCGGACATTGTGTGTATAGATCTATACGAGATTGACACCCCCGCACCCTGACTGCTAGCTACAGTCCACGGCCCACCAAGCCAAGGGGTGACAAATGTCATATTTTATAGACGCTTGTAGGGCGTCTAGTACTCTAGTGTCGGTTAGTATGGTTACGAGTATCCCGGGTTACCTTATAATTCATGGCCTTAAGGTAACGATATTTCACCAGCAATTTACACTGTATGCTGGTAACTCATTCTCAGAGTCACACTATTTTTGACCTTTCAAGTTGTATCTTTCATTTGATACTGTCTGCGGTCTATATTCTCTGTTTTTGACCTTGCAAGATGTGTCTTTCATTTGATACTATCTGTGGTCTGTATTCACTGTTTTAGACCTTACCAGCTGTACCTTTCATTTGGTACCTTCTGGGGTCTGTGTCTCCTTTTGGTAGACTGAGCCAGGCGTGTCGTTCATTCGATACTCTCCTGGAGTCTAGGATTCCTTTGCCTTAGTCAGCAGTCCTCACTACTGAGGCATATGTTATTTCCCTGATTCTTCTTGCTTTCTTTAATAATCAAATTCAGTATTTTGATAATCATAGCGATTAAGGGAAAACTACTTTTACCACACTAACTCCGTCCAGTCTTGGTAGAAGACTGCTTTTATTAAAGAAAATATAGGATTTTCTGGAAAGAACTCTAATACACTGTAATTTCTTAAACTACTACATTATAAAGTTATTCGAATAAAATGTGATTACATACTTATGAACTCACCAGCAGTTGTAAAAATGTTGATACTCGCTTTTCAAATAACTTGTATTCTCAGGTCAGCATTAGACAGGTACATCCCCGGAGCCGTTGATGAAGATGGCTTAGTACCATGTTGTATTTATTATATTTGCTTGTATTACTTTGATACCCTGTAATGTAAACCATGTAAAATTATTACTATTAATGCAATGTTTTGTTGTACTTTGATTGCTATAATACATGTGTTGTGATACTTAACATGACGTCATCCACCCCAGAACGTTTCCGCCGTTTCGGTTTTGGGGTGTGACATATTTGAACCCATGGATCCAAGGAAATGGAAAGCCATGACAATTAGGGTTCACCCTAATTGTCACTAACTATATAAGCATCTTATTTTTGACAAAATCGGAATTAGATTATATGTGAAAGGGCTAGCCGATTTTTATGAAGTGTGGATTTCTCTCTAATCTATTCCAAGTGTATTTGGTGTTGTGTGAACCATTTGAGGTGTCACACTTGGGGCACTAGGCACTCAAGCTTCATGAAGACATTCTACATCAAAGTGGTATGTAATTATAACTTGATATACTCATATGAATCAATGTTATTATGCTAGTTAGGATGAATACCTTGGAAAGTTCATATTTGGAAAGAAAACATAGATTCAAGGTATTTAGGGTTGCATGTACACTTAGGAGTGTTAGAATGCTCAAAACTCAACAATTATATCACATTAGAACAGGGAGGAAGGTATCCTTCATGTTAGAGTCTGACTCAAAGAGACATGAGTCTAATCGTTGCATCATACGATGAGAGATCATTAGAACATGACCCATCGGTATGTTACGGTAATCGAAGTAAGGACCTTAATTTAGGTTTAGTATGTTCTGTAAAGAGCAGGAGTCTTTGATGACGATCAAATTTAGAAGGAATAGTAGGTGCAACACCGTCATAAGTCAAGAAGTCTAAGAGTTAGAAACTCAATAGAAAGGACATACGAGTTATGATTACCACCTAGGGCGGAAAGGTAACGTGCGGAGTCATTATACAAGCGTGTTTTTTTGATGATTTCGAGACGTAATCATCCTAAGGGGGAGATAATTGTAACGTCCGCAAATTCAAGCTTGGTATTTAAGAGATGATATAAGTTTCGTATAAAGAAAGATAAGAAAAATCAGCCAAATCATCCGTAAGTCGCAAAAATAAGTGCACCAAAACATATATTATTATATATTCTGAAAATACACAACACCTCGATCCCGAAAATATAAATTTGTAGAAATCCGACTCCGTATGGATTAGATATGATTTTTATAAGAAATAAAAGTCATTTGTGCATAAGAAATGTGTGACGCCAAAATGTACGAAGAGAATGGTTAACTATTGGGTAAATTCACCAAAATGAAAGTCGTAGTGCTCTCTAAGATAAGAATTTTGGTAAAAGGAACACCAAAATTGGAGTCCGTATGAGAGAGTTATGATTTTTGCAAAATCATTAAATCTTATAAAATTACGGACGAAAAAGAAAGTCAGAGTTAGTTGATGGACTTTAAAGGAAAGTAGTAGATCTCGTCGAGAGCTTTTCATATATATAAAAAACATTGAAAACGGAGTCCATACGAAGAAGTTATGGAATTTACAAAATCTGTGATTTGCGTGTCGCACGCTTCTAGAAGGTGAACACGCGGACCACGGAGAGGCCGAAACGTGACATAAAAATGGTTGGGGAGACGTAGCCTTAAAATGCACGACGTGCACCCCAAAACGCCTATAAATATCTCCCAAGAGCTCATTCATTCCTCCACACCTCTCCTATCATTCTCTCTCGATTTCCTTCAGTTCTAGTACATTCTCTTAGTTTTAGCCTTCGGTGAAGCCCTGAGATCCCTGAAGTAGTAGCAAGGACGTAGCTACATATAACAAAGGTGGGTCCTAGGACCTACCTATTTTTTAGTTTTATATATTAATTATATTGAATAAAGTTTAGGAACCATCTTGAGAAGAAATATGACCTACCTTACATCATTTTTGACAAGATAAAAAGACAAATAAATGAAAAAAATGATGATGGATATATATTTAAATTTACAAAACAAATAGTTAATATTTATTAAAACTTATCTCATATAGGAGATAAAAAGAAAGAGATGTAATTATTTGATATTATAAAATGGATGGTGGATGGTTATAATAAAAGTTGAAAAGCAACACAACTCATTCCGTATTGTTGGTTCTAAAAATAATTATTGCAAATGAACTCTTTAATAAAAAAGAGATTTAGTCGTGCAAAATAAATATTTTTTTTACAAAAATCTAGTTTTAGGGGCCAGGTAGACTGGTTTTTACTGGTTTGACCCGACCCGATTCATCACATGGATTGTTTACTTTTTAGATTTTTCGATTTCACTTAATTAGGAACCACATACTATTCTATTCTAGATTCGCCACTGAGTAGTAGTAGCTAGCAAGTAAAAGATCTGCTAGTGCGGTTTCCTGAATTTTGTCTAGGGAATCTTTGTAAGTTAAATTACACTCTATTATATTTTAGTGTAATTTATATTTAGATTTATAGTCGTTGTTTTGAATCTATAAATAAGATTTGTCAGTGTTTCCAACGTCATATTACTGATTGATCTACTTACGAGAATGATGTCTAGGATAGACTTAGTGAGGTGTTTAAAGTGAGATTTCCAAACAGTATACTATGTATACCAAACAGACCATATCTCCGACCTGGTTGTCTCTTATCAGATATATATCAATAGACATTGGGGTTATTGAGGAATTTAGACTATTTTCAGTCACGTAGAGTATTGGGCTAAAACTTAGTGATATTGATAATAGGTTACATCGAAGGAAATGTCATTTGCTAAAAGCAAAGCGTTGTCCGAGTTTCGAGTCATCATTTCATCAAGTGAGTGCATAGTTACCTTCAGCTTACACATAGATATCAAGTATTTAATTTGCTTAAATGCTATATGTGTTTATTATATGAGTTCCTGATATACGTGCTATGTAAGATAACGATTTTTCCTAAAATATTATATATGTATTTTACCGTACTCATAATATATGGGGCAGGACGGGTAGGAAGAGATAAGAGAAATGTGATAATAATTAGAAACTATAAGAAAAGAGATAATTGTGAGATACCATACTAGTGATGGAATAGCGGTGAGAGACCATGACAGAGATAGGCAAGAGATCAGACCCAACTTTATTAAGCAGAGTATTGATGACGACCATGAAATATTCTAAATAGTCCAGTGGAATACTGTCGATGTGTTACAAACTCGCCACATTGCCAGGTCTAGTATTAGACGCTTTATAGGCTACACAAAACTATTCAATGTTAACAATAAATGCCATATACTATAGTTTAACAGGGGCGTTTAACATTTGTATATAAAGAGTCGATAGTCCCCAACATACAAAGGCACACAAGCATTTTTATTTTAGTCTTGATTCTCATCATCTAAGAGTATGAGAAGGAATATAAGGGTCTCTGTTGAAGAAGATTATCAGACACTAGTTCTACTATGTCATCGATATTCCACATCAAGAAGACGACACGATCAAATAATAGATTAAGTATATATACATTTTTTATTTTGGTAATTGTTTAATCTATGATTGATAGTATTATACTATCCGTAGAGTGATATTTTTTTCCATGATTATTACAATGTTTTTGGCCGGGAACCCATCAAACTCTTATGCTCCACATAGAATTAGTGAGCCAATGAAGATTTCTCATACAATTAAAGAAATATTATTTTTTGATTTGTTAATAGATCAAAGAGTAATAAGTAATATATTCTTTACCATTGCGAGAAGATTGGTATGCGCTACAAATTATTATTTATTTATTTATTAATTTATTTATTGCATATTTATTTTACTACAAAAAATAAAAAATTCAAGTGTGTATATCGGTTGACTATGGATTCGTCCCGAAATTTATCATATGTGTAAGGATTTTGTAAAAGAACCTGACATTTTTTTACATACATTCGACAAGACGGGTTAAAGAGAATCATATTGTTTCTTCCACGGGTGGCCCATAAGAAGCTATTAATTAGTGTTATGAAAGTAACTCTTTAGATTTTCTTGAGTAGTTTTTGTTTAGGTTAATAAATAAATGTTAAAACATCAACATGCACTTGACGATTTATAGAAATTTGGGATTTACTATAAATGTTTCAAACTTTACACAATTACATGTTTTCATCTGATGTCGTATACATAAATCTCTTTTCTTTTGCTTCCAATCTAATAATTTAAACATGTAGTAAATTAATTTACATGTACATTTGGCATCGATGTCCAAATAAAATTATATCAATATTCAGTATCTATTCAATTATCGATCTTTGGTTTAACTCGGTTTTACGATTTTAACTTAAAACTCCAAAAACATTAACTTTTACTCAACAAAAAATGTATAAAATAAATGATGATTTTGGGTGAAGGGTTGTAGTGCAAAAAGGGGAATTAACTTAAGACTAAGAGAAGGGCATGTGAAGTAGTGGGTGAGTTGTTTATATCCACATGGAAGATCATGGGACAACATTCAATACCACGTTGCCTACAAAGATTGTTTATTACAAATCACGTCATATTCTTGTTTGGTTCCCATGTGAGTCCACTTGTTTTATGCTACTCGTCAGATTTCAAATACATATTTGTATGTAAGTTTTACTTTTAATTAATTTGTATATAACAAAATATATTTTGGAGAAGAAAACAAAATTAAACCGTTTTATTGAAGGTTTTTTTTTTTTTTTTTTTTTTTTTTTTTTTTTTTTTTTCCAAAAAAAAGATATTTCAGATACTAACCATCAATTTCGCACGACTTGACATGCTTACAAAATGGCTAGTTGACCAGCTAAACGGGCTACATTGGGTCGTAAGTTGTCACCCATATTGGGCTTGGTTGAATAGGAGTACAAATTAGGGATGTATTGGGTTTGGTCATTTTAGGATTTGATCTATTTAAGTAAATACATTGAAAATTTCACCACAACCTAAAGGTCCTAAACCTATTAGAAAAACTGGTTGAAATTTTACTATCCAACACAATCTTTTATTAAATTGGTTGAATTTGGGTCAACCTATTTATTTATTTTCCCAACCCAACCTGAGTAAGACCCAAAATTAAGATGAAAAAGGAGAAATAGGTCGGTTAACAGCGATCATGATTCTTGGACCGAGTTTCAGTTACCCAGTGTGAATTTGTGAAGAATATATTTAAGTTCAATTATATGATGGAAGACTAGGAGGCTGATAATAATTACTCGGGTTATGTGATGTGAGACGATAAGAGTAACAGAGACTAAAGTTGTACACGATTAGGGTTAATACTTAGTTGTATTTTTTTCCAAAGCTTTTAGTTCTTAAATTATGAATTACATAGTAATATTAAATAATATAAATTAAAATATATTTGAAATTCTTAGGTGAGTTAGCAACATGAAACCAGGTTAGAAATTTCAACTTAAATCACCCATTTAATTATAGAGGTTAGACATGTGTTAGATACTAATTATGAGACATATGTATTACATGAGTTAATTAAAAAAAATTAAATATAAAAGTCTAAATATTTGAGAACTTTGAATTTATAAGAAAAAAAATAATGAATTATTATAATAGAAATAATTTAAATAAATAAACAACAGAACCTAATAAGCTTTAATTTTGGGAATTTTGAAATTAAAAAGTAAGTTTATTAATGAAATTGATATCTATTTATTACTACATTTATTGTAATTATTACATTAAAATATTATATAGAGTTTAATAAAATAACAAACTTATAAAATGACATGTGGAAAAAAAATTAATTCAAAATAACCACAAAATAACATTCAACAAATTTAATGAGAATATAACAAGTGACAAAAAAAAACTTTAACTTATTAGAGTAAATATATGGATATGTTTAGTTAAAAAGTTGAAAATCTCAACTCAATCCAATCCACTGATTATTGGGCTCATTCAGGTTGGATTGATGGCTATGGGTTGAGATTTCCTACTCAAAGTACAATGGGTCGAATCAAATAACCAAGTAAAGTTTTCGTATGTTATCAAACTATATCTCATATAGATTGTTTGTTTTTGATGTTTAGAACTTCAAAATGGCAAGGCCACACATATATTTTTGTAGGTTATTATGGGAAAAAGGGTCTACAAAAAGACTTGTCATCCATTATGATAATTTTGCATCTCATATAGATTGTTTGTTTTTGATGTTTAGAACTTCAAAATGGCAAGGCCACATATATATTTTTGTAGGTTATTATGGGAAAAACGGTCTACAATGACTTTTTATCCATTAGGATAATTTTGCGTGTTGTTTATATATTTTTGCATGTTATGCTTGTGAAAATACAAAAAACGTGTATTTTCGAGTGTCGTATTTTGGTATTTTCACAATTATGACCAATAAAAACTAAAATTGGCTTTCGAATATATCCATTTATGTCAATTTTGTAGACCAGTTTTAGCTATATTTGTAGCACCTGGTTCCTGGTACGTAAAATTTATCTTAGTGTTTTTCATTTTTAGCCTTGGACTCGGCGAGTTGTAGGTCCGACTCGCCGAGTAGAGACGGGATCCGGAACACGTTTAAGTTGGCGACTCGGCGAGTCCATATTCTAGACTCGGCGAGTCCCTGCTGTCTGATGAAACCCTAAATTTCAAGGGTTTGCACCCTATTTAAACCCTCTTATCCGCTCCCAAGCTCGCCCCCTTCACCCTCAGAGCTCTATACTTCGTTCAAGCCTTGTTCCTTGCGAGTTTGAAGCATTTTGGTGTGTTTTCTTGAAGATTTGGAGAGGGAAGGAGAGTAGATCAAGAAGAGAAGAAGGAGGCCAGGCATATTTGTGTTATCTCAATGATTTTCTTGAGGTATAACTTAGTTTCCCTCTGTTTTCATGCTTATTGTCCCTTGTAGCTCCATGAAAGTCCTTCTTGAGCCTTTCCCCAAGCTTGTTTGTGTTTTAGGGTTCGTAATAAGTTGTTTAGTCTCTAGATCTAGGCATGATTGAGCTCTAGGAGCTTCGATCTAGTGCCTTTATGGAGCCATATTGCATGAAAGCCCTAGATCTACTCTTTTGGTGCATTTTGAGCCCTAAAACCCTCATGGGTGATTATTTACACGTAAAGTTGGAAACTTTACGTGTTAATCAGGCCCTAGAAACCCAGATCTATGAATGACATGAGCTGGATTCAAGCAGAATCGCATGTATAGTATTTGCATGTGGCAGACTCGACGAGTCTTTCATCTGACTTGGCGAGTCGAGTCGCGAGTCCCCGAGTTTTCCCTTTTTTCGTGTTGCGGGTTGGAGTAGTGAGTCATGGGGTGTGACTCAGTGGGTCGGAAGCCAGACTCACTCATGAAGTAACTCGGCGAGTCAATGCCATGACTCGGCAAGTTCAAGGCAATCTTCTTGCCTCAAGAACAGACTCGGCGAGTTGTTCATACAGCTCGGCGTGTCTCAGCATAGAGTGTTCTTCGAATGAAGATGAACTCGGTGAGTTGTTCATACAACTCGACGAGTAAGATGAAGGACAAAGGGATAGGGACTCAGCGAGTTGGCAAGTCAACTCGACGAGTCGGGCCAACTGGCAGTTGAATTTGACTTTGATTTTGACTCTTGATTGGTAAGGGGTAAATGGTCATTTTACCCTGAGATCGGTTAGCAGTATTTGACTAAGGGTTTTGTGGGAATTATAGCCGGAGGATTTCCAGAGAGGCAGCAACAGAAGACAGTCAGTTCCCACACAGATCAACAACTACTTTGAGGTGAGTTACCTTCCAGTAGCGGTGGGTCTACGACCACAATGCCGGCCTACCAGTAGGAGTTGTATGTTAGATGATTGTCTTTGTGATATCATCTAGGTTTGCTACTACCTGATATGTTATATTCTAGCATGATATGTATATGTGATGGTAGTAGAGTTCGGTTGTTAGGATCGAAGGGTAGGTCAGACACCCCAGATATGTCTGACAGTATGTGATGATATGTTTATATGTTGGCATGATATGTTATATGTGAT
Organism: Lactuca sativa; assembly: GCF_002870075.4. Classification (NCBI taxonomy): domain Eukaryota; kingdom Viridiplantae; phylum Streptophyta; class Magnoliopsida; order Asterales; family Asteraceae; genus Lactuca; species Lactuca sativa. The sequence continues at coordinate 202,207,497 of NC_056624.2, forward strand.
AGCAGTAGTAGGAGGGGAATAGTCCCCAAGTTCGGTCGTTAGGACCGAAGGGTAGATCGGACACCCCAGATATGTCTGATAATATGTTATGTTATGATATATGTGATAGTAGCAGTAGGGATGAAATAGTCCCCGAGGATCGGTTGTTAGGACCGATGGGTAGTCAGCACCCCAGAATGGCTTGACATGGGTAGTCAGCACCCCAGAACGGCTTGACACGGGTAGGTCGGCACCCCAAAATGGTCGTACCGAGTAGGTCAGGCACCCCATAATTGCCCGACAGTTTGTATGATATATAATTGTATGGTATGTGGTAATATGAGGGAACTCACTAAGCTTCGTGCTTACAGTTTTCAGTTTTGGTTTCAGGTACCTCTTCTTCGAAGGGGAAGGAGCTGGCACGGTAGCGGTACATCACACACACGCTTTGTATTCCGCACTATGGGATCCTCCTGGGGTTTTGTACTCTGATAGTATTATGTTTTACAAAATGGTTTCCAGACAAACAACATCTTTTATGAAATGTCATGATCCGTGAATGTTTTATTTATAATGTTTTGCAAATGGTATGTTTTAAAACGAAATTTTTGGCTTGTATTTTTGGGACGTTACAAGTTGGTATCAGAGCCCTGGTTTGAGGGATTCGGACACACCTTCAGGGGTGTTTGAACTCAAATCGAGGGATTAAAAGATTTTAGAAAAAGAAAATGTTTTCTAAAAGGCTAAGTAAAGGGTTTTAAGAAAGAACAAAGTGTGTGATGTGCGCGACCGGCCGAGCTCCAGTAAGTATTCCCCAAAGTACCCATACAAGCTTATGTTATGTTTATCAGTTTTAGTAGAACAACATGGTAGAATAAGACTAAGGATCTAGGATTGATGCCTTATGTGCCTGCCTCGTGTGCTTCAGTGTATGAAAATTGCATGCTAGAATTGAGTAGACAGCAGTAGGGTAGCCTGTTAGGGTTATGCCTGATAATATGAGTTTAGCGTTGTATGCTAGTACAACTGTCCTCTATGAGGACGGAATTGCCTGAGATTGTTCCTTGTGTCTGAATGCTGCTTGCTTTGTGCTTCGAGGGGACTCTGAGTAATGGGAGTTAGACATTAGATGAATACGTCACGTTACATGTGATCAGGGTTGAATAATCTTAGAGTGTTGGATTTGGTCTTACTGCGCGGCTTTTGTCTGAGTCTAACCGTGTAAAGCCGAGTCTGATACTCGAAGGATTATCTGAGCCTCAGCACATGTGATGGTATTCAGGTAATGACTAATTGGCATTACAAGGAGGCCTTTAGCAGCTGAGGACCGGGTAGGGTGGAGTTAGAGATTTCCTAGGGTAAGCCTAGGATGAGTTAGCAGTGATAAGCGGTAGTGAAAGGGACCTGGTGGAGTCAAAGCAGTCCTTGGAAAAGGTACGGATAGATGTGGAAGGTAGTATGTGCCCGTACTACTGAAAGCAGATGATCCGTACCCGAACTAAGGAAGGCCAATATAAGACCAGGGAACTTGTAGTAAGTGTGATCCCTCCAGAGGTGTCAGTATCGCTAACAATTATTATTTTTGTATTTCAGAATGGTAGTACTACGTTCGAGGCCAACAGTTGGTAGTTCAAAGGAGGGATCGGGTTCGAGATTAGGTTCCGAGCCAGTAGATGAGGGGCTACGCGAGTTCATCACGTCAGAGATCACCAGAGCCATCCTTGAGTCGACCCCCATTATCTTGGGGTCGATCAAGGAAGGGATATTGGAGTTGATGGAGGATCGCCTCAGGGCATTCAGGAGCGACATGGCATCTGGCTAGTCGGGATCTCGCACATTGTCCTTCATGGATTTTAGGGGCAGTGGTGCGCCGTATTTTCACGAGACGAAGGTAGAGATGCACACAAAAACCGGTTTCACTATTCAAAACCGGATCCAATCCGAAACCGGATTGGGTCAAAACCGGTTTTGACCAAACCGGATCGGATCGGATTTAAAACTGGATTTTCAATCGGATCCTAATCCTATATTCCAAATCGGATTTGATACCGGATCGTAAACCGGATTCGCTAAAAACCGGATCCAAATCCGCCCCAAAATCCGATTAAAACCCATTAAAATCGGTTTAAACCAGTTTCAAATCGGATTAGAATCGGATTCGGATTTTGGTTAGAACCGGATCGGATTTTGACTGGATCGGATTTTTGATGACGTAAGCGAAACCGGATCGGATCGGATCGGATTCGGGTTTTGTGCATCTCTAGACGAAGGACCCCATAGCTGCCAGGTGATGGATTGCAGACATTGAGTCCGCACAGATGATTAGCTTCTGCCCTGAGGGGTCGAATGTGAGGTTTGCAGCAGGGTGTTTATGATATCGAGCTAGGGATTGGTGGGAGTCCGTGGGTGACTCGTTGGGAGCCTCGGCTGTCAAGGCTATGACTTGGTCGGACTTCGCGACCAGGTTCAGGGCAAAGTTTGCGCCGGCTGTCGAGCTTCAGCAGCTGGCCAGGGAGTTCTTGGATATGAGACAGACGACGGAGACTGTGGCGGAGATCACCGCCAAGTTCCGGGAGAGAGTGTTGTTGGTACCCCAGTACGCGAGTGATGAGGATATGAAGAGGACTCGCTATCATGACATGCTACGAGCTGAAATTCGGGAGCATGTCAGTTTTTCAGCTTGCCCTACCCTGGACTCTATGATTTCCAGGGAAAGGGAAAGGGAGATAGATTTGGAGCACATCCGGAAGAGGAAGACAGAGGAAGGCCAGGCAGGAGGGGCTTCGGGGAAGAATCCCAAGGGACCAGATGGTAGGCCAAAAGGCCAGTTAGGACCGAGCCGCTGCAAGAAATGCGGTAGGCCTCATGAGGGGGCATGTAGGTTGTGAGCGTCGGGCTGCTATAAGTGCGGCAAGACGGGGCATTTCAGCAGGGATTGTACCGCTCCTGCACCTGTGATCCAGACATCGGAGTTGCTGTGTTTCCACTGCAACCAGAGGGGCCACAAGAAGGCCAATTGCCCCCAGTTGACAGCATCAGCGCCGGCTAAGGCGCCAGCTCCAGCTACCCTTCGGATTACAGATGGCTGACAGGTCAAGTCAGAGGCTCCAGTGGTGAGGAGCCGGGCATTTCAGCTGACGACAGAGGAGGCACGCGCCGCACCCGATGTGGTGACGGGTATGATTCTTTCCCTCTACTATATTTTTGCAATGTTATGATATTGATATGTGCTCTGTGTATGCATTAGGATCGTTCCATGTGAACGGTATTCCTGTTCAGGTGTTGTTTGACTCGGGTGCCACCCGATCATTTGTTTCCCTTGCACTTAGCAAGAGGTTTACAGAGTCTTCACGCATGTTGGATTGCCCTTTAGAGGTAGAGATTGCCGATGATCGATCGGTGCGAGCGTCGGCAGTATTCAGGGATTGTGTCCTAAGGTTATTTGAGGAGCGCTATTTGGTGGATTTGGTTCCCATCCCATTGCGGGGGAACAAGGTGATTATAGGCATGGATTGGTTGAGCCCTAATGGGGCGGTGATAGATTGCGCACAGCTGCTAGTGCAGATCAGGACCCCAAGTGGGGGAGAGTTAGTGATCTACGACGAGAGGCCACAACGTGGACCCACAGTTTGTTCAGCAGCGAGAGCTAGACGCTACCTTCAGCAGGGTTGCGCAGGATACGTCGCGTATGTTATGGATACCCGGGATGCGGGTAAGACGACGATGAGCAAGGTTCCAGTGGTGCGAGACTACGCTGATGTGTTCCCGGAGGAGCTTCCTGAAATACCTCTGGAGCGTCAGGTAGAGTTCAGGATCGACCTAGTTCCTGGTGCGGCTCTGATAGCCAAGGCACCATATCGGTTGGCTCCTCCCGAGATGCAGGAGTTGTCTACTCATGGGGAGCTGCAGGAGCTGCTAGACAAGGGATTTATTCGACCGAGCAGTTCACCATGGGGAGCCCCAATCCTATTTGTGAAGAAGAAGGACGAATCGCATCGGATGTGTATAGATTACCGAGAGCTGAATAAGGTAACAGTGAAGAACCGTTACACACTCCCGAGGATTGATGACCTCTTTGATCAGTTACAGGGAGCATCTTGGTTCTCCAAGATCGATTTGCGTTCAGGTTATCATCAGATGAGGGTCAGAGAGGAGGATGTACAGAAGACCGCGTTTCGGACGCGTTATGGCCATTATGAGTTCGTGGTGATGCCGTTTGGGCTCACCAATGCTCCTGCCGTGTTCATGGACCTCATGAACCGCGTGTGTAGACCGATGCTGGATTGGTCTGTGATAGTTTTCATTGATGACATCTTGGTTTATTCCAAGACGCAGGAGGAGAATGAGGACCACCTGAGAGAGGTTTTGGAGACCTTGAGGAGGGTGAGCTTGTACGCCAAGTTCTCAAAATGTGAGTTTTGGTTGCGCGAGCTGCAGTTTCTTGGGCACCTCGTCAACCAGAGCGGGATATCAGTAGACCTGGCCAAGGTGGAGGCCGTGATGAGATGGGAGGTTCCGAAGTCTCCATCCGAGATTCGGAGTTTCCTAGGACTAGCAGGCTATTATCGGAGATTCATTCAGGATTTCTCCAAGATAGCCGTACCCCTGACACGGTTGACTAGGAAAGTCGTGGTCTTTCGATGGGGGCCTGAGCAGCAGGCAGCATTCGAGATTCTGAGACAGAGATTGTGCGAGGCGCCAATCTTAGCCTTGCCCGAGGGCGTAGAGGATTTTGTGGTATATTGTGATGCGTCCATATCAGGCTTAGGCACGATATTGATGCAGAGGGGTCATGTCATTGCTTATGCCTCGAGGCAACTAAAGCCTCATGAGGCGAACTACCCGACGCATGATTTAGAGTTGGGGGCAGTGGTCTTCGCCCTCAAGATTTGGCGGCATTACCTCTACGGGGTTCGATGTACCATTTACACGGACCACAAGAGTTTGAGGTACCTCATGGATCAGTCGAATCTGAACATGAGGCAGCGTCGGTGGTTGGACGTGGTGAAGGATTATGATTGCGAGATCCTTTACCACCCGGGGAAGGACAACGTGGTGGCCGATGCACTTAGCCGTAAGGCGGCACCGATCAGGGATGTGTGTATGAGGATGACGGTGGTGACACCACTATTAGAGCAGATTTGGGAAGCCCAGCAGGAGGCTATGAAGGAGGAACACCGGAAGAGTGAGCGAATAGTGGGTCAAGTCACCTCCTTTGGTTATGATAGCTGAGGGTTACTGACCCTACACCGTAGGGTGTGGGTGCCGTATCACGGAGGCGTGCGCCAGATCTTGATGGAGGAGGCGCACAAATCCCGATTCTCTATTCATCCAGGGGCGACGAAGATGTATTGGGATCTTCGTCTAGACTATTGGTGGCCCTGCATGAAGCGGGATGTGGCCTGGTACGTCGAGCGATGTTTGACCTGCAGGAAGGTCAAGGCCCGACATCAGAGACCGCACGACAAGATGCAGCCGTTAGATATCCCGTTATGGAAATGGGAAGATATTACGATGGATTTTATCACGAAGCTTCCTCGGACGGCGCGAGGAGTGGATTCGATTTGGGTCATCATGGATCGGTTGACCAAGAGCGCCCATTTTATTCCGATTCAGGAGAGTGTCTCGGCCGAAAAGTTAGCTGATATCTATATCAGGGAGATAGTGGCACGACATGGGGTGCCAGTGTCAGTGATATCAGATCGTGATGTGCGGTTCACTTCCAGGTTTTGGAAGAGCTTTCATGATGAGTTGGGCACTCGTTTGCATTTTAGCACCGCCTTTCACCCGCAAACAGATGGTCAGAGCGAGCGGACCATCCAGACGTTGGAGGATATGTTGCAGGCATGCGTATTAGTCTTCGGTGGTAGTTGGGATACGTATCTTCCTTGGGCTGAGTTCTCTTACAACAACAACTACCACGCGAGTATCGACCGTCCCCCATTCGAGATGTTGTATGGATGGAGGTGCAGGACCCCGATATGTTGGGGTGAAGTTGGGGAGCACCGAGGTGGTGCTCAAGACGACCGAGAGGATCCAGCAAGTTCGAAGCAGGCTTCAGACTGCACAGAGTCGGCAGAAAAGTTACGCCGACAAGCGTCGATCAGACCTGGAATTCTAGGTCGGGGATATGGTTCTCCTGAAGGTGTCGCCTTGGAAAGGCGTCATTCGATTCAGGAAGCGGGGCAAGTTGGGCCTGAGATACATTGGTCCGTTCAGGGTTGTAGCCCGAGTGGGCAAGGTGGCATTTAGGCTGGATCTGCCAGCCGAGCTCAGTCAGATCCACAACACCTCCCATGTCTCCCAGCTACGGAAGTGCCTCGTGGATGATTCAGCGGTGGTGCTGTTAGAGGATATACAGGTTGATGACAACCTGAATTACATTGAGCGTCCAGTCGCAATCCTCGACCGGAAGTAGAAGGATCTAAGGAATAAGAGGGTGAAATTAGTGAAGGTGCAGTGGCAGCACCGAAAGGGGTCAGAATGGACTTGGGAGCCGGTGGAAGAAATGATGGAGCATTACCCCGAGCTGTTTCAGGATCGAGCAGCAGAATTCGAGGACGAAGTCTAAAATAAGCGGGGGAGATTTGTAGCACCTGGTTCCTGGTACGTAAAATTTATCTTAGTGTTTTTCATTTTTAGCCTTGGACTCGGCGAGTTTTAGGTCTGACTCGCCGAGTAGAGACGGGATCCGGAACACGTTTAAGTTGGCAACTCGGCGAGTCCCCGCTGTCTGATGAAACCCTAAATTTCAAGGGTTTGTACCCTATTTAAACCCTCTTATCCGCCCCCAAGCTCGTCCCCTTCACCCTCAGAGCTCTATACTTCGTTCAAGCCTTGTTTCTTGTGAGTTTGAAGCATTTTGGTGTGTTTTCTTGAAGATTTGGAGAGGCAAGGAGAGTAGATCAAGAAGAGAAGAAGGATGCTAGGCATATTTGTGTTATCTCAGTGATTTCCTTGAGGTATAACTTAGTTTCCCTCGGTTTTCATACTTATTGTCCCTTGTAGCTCAATGAAAGTCCTTCTTGAGCCTTTCCCCAAGCTTCTTTGTGTTTTAGGGTTCGTAATAAGTTTTTTAGCCTCTAGATCTAGGCATGATTGAGCTCCAGGAGCTTGGATCTACTGCCTTTATGGAGCCATATTGCATGAAAGCCCTAGATCTACTCTTTTGGTGCATTTTGAGCCCTAAAACCCTCATGGGTGATTATTTACACGTAAAGTTGGAAAGTTTACGTGTTAATCAGGCCCTAGAAACCCAGATCTATGAATGACATGAGCTGGATTCAAGCAGAATCGCATGTATAGTATTTGCATGTGGTAGACTCGGCGAGTCGTTTATCTGACTCAGCGAGTCGAGTCGCGAGTCCCTGAGTTTTCCCCTTTTTCGTGTTGCGGGTTGGAGTAGTGAGTCATGGGGTGTGACTCAGTGGGTCGGAAGCCAGACTCACTCATGAAGTAACTCGCTGAGTCAATGTCATGACTCGGCGAGTTCAAGGCAATCTTCTTGCCTCAAGAACAGACTCGACGAGTTGTTCATACAGCTCGGCGAGTCTCAGCATAGAGTGTTCTTCGAATGAAGATGAACTCGACGAGTTGTTCATACAACTCGGCGAGTAGGATGAAGGACTATTGGCCTTTAGTTTAGAAGGAGGACTAGTCGAGTCAATGCTTAACTCGACGAGTAGAGACGGGTTTATGGTCAGACAAAGGGATAGGGACTCGGCGAGTTGGCAAGTCAACTCGGCGAGTTGGGCCAACTGGCAGTTGACTTTGACTTTGAATTTGACTCTTGATTGGTAAGGGGTAAATGGTCATTTTACCCTGAGGTCGGTTAGCAGTATTTGACTAAGGGTTTTGTGGGAATTATAGCCGGAGGATTTTCGGAGCGGCAGCAGCAGAAGACAGTCAGTTCCCACACAGATCAACAACTACTTTGAGGTGAGTTACCTTCCAGTAGCGGTGGGTCTACGGCCACAATGCCGGCCCACCAGTAGGATTTGTATGTTAGATGATTATCTTTGTGATATCATCTAGGGTTGCTACTACCTGATATGTTATATGCTAGCATGATACGTATATGTGATAGTAGTAGAGTTCGGTTGCTAGGACCGAAGGGTAGGTCAGACACCCCAGATATGTCTGACAGTATGTGATGATATGTTTATATGCTAACATGATATGTTATATGTGATAGCAGTAGTAGGAGGGGAATAGTCCCTAAGTTCGGTCGTTAGGACTAAAGGGTAGATCGGACACCCCATATATGTCTGATAATATGTTATGTTATGATATATGTGATAGTAGCAGTAGGGGGTGAAATAGTCCCCGATGATCGGTTGTTAGGACCGATGGGTAGTCAACACCCCAGAATGGCTTGATATGGGTAGTCAGCACCCCAGAACGGCTTGACACGGGTAGGTCGGCACCCCAAAATGGCCGTACCGGGTAGGTCAGGCACCCCAGAATTGTCCGGCAGTGTGTATGATATATAATTGTATGGTATGTGGTAATATGGGGGGAACTCACTAAGCTTCGTGCTTACAATTTTCAGTTTTGGTTTCAGGTACCTCTTCTTCGAAGGGGAAGGAGCTGGCACGGTAGCGGTACATCACACACACGCTTTGTATTCCGCACTATGGGATCCTCCCGGGGTTTTGTACTCTGATAGTATTATGTTTTACGAAATGGTTTCCAGACAAACAACATCTTTTATGAAATGTCATGATTCGTGAATGTTTTATTTATAATGTTTTGCAAATGGTATGTTTTAAAACGAAAATTTTGGCTCGTATTTTTGGGACGTTACAATATTTGTCCGTGTTAACTTTTGTTTTTGTTTTATTGTAGCAGTTTTAAAAGTCGTTTTAGTAGATAAAGTTTCATTATAGCATTCTTAAAGGCAGTATCAGATGTTGTCATCTTTCATTGAAGTCAAGTGTTCAAATACAATATGAGACTTAGGTGGAATTAGTACATTAGATTTGCTGTTTAAAAATATGCTTTCGAGGTCGTTGTTCATATCTGTACCATCCTAAATTGTTTATCAAAATCACGTCAGACACTAATTGATGTTTCATATTTTGGCTTGAAGTTCCGTTGATTTCATGGGACATGTTACTTATTCGTGCATTAATGCTACATGAGATCCTTATAAATGAAGATTTAATCATCCATAAGCATTTGAGATTTTCTATATGAGGACACTCTCTATTGTTCAGTAAATTCGAGTTTTGTCTTATCATAAGATTCCAATCCGCACATTTTCTAATATTTAAGACAATATTTATGATCACTCCGCCGTCATTCCAATAACGTGTTTTCCCGAAATATCGGACGCCTAGTTGTAATTATCAAAATTTTATAACCTTATATTTGGCAAGACTTTCCATTACATATTACACGAAGATGAAGTAAGGGCTTGCTTACTTCATATGAGACATTTCCTTTTTACAGACAAAGATTTATACAAAGACACAATCAAAGTATGATACTCATATGTAAGGATGTATGCCATTTTGAAAATGATGAAGTGAGAGGAGGTACTTGAGATTATTGACACGACGCACATTCATTTGTCATACATTAGCATTTTTTATATAAAATGAAATATTTTTAACTGTAACATTAAATTTAGGGTGGGTATAGGTCATACATCAAGATGATGTCAGAAAAATGATTTATATACCAAAAACCTTACAAAGAGCTAGACAATTATAAAAAGTTTAATAGGTTTTAGAGCCAACAAACCCAAGTAATACATCTTTTTCTCAGTTAAATCATCCCCTTCATCCCCTAATCCACCTTCAAATAATCAACCTCTTCCTTCTACCTCATCTCGCACCTATCATATGGAGACTCGTCGTCATGGTACCTACAAACCCATTGATAAATTAAACCTTCACACCGATTTCTCATCTTCTCCTCTTCCCAACAACTACTTTCAAGCCTTTCATGATCCAAGTTGGTTTAATGTTATGACTGAAGAATTTAATACTCTATTTTTAATCGGACTTGGATACTTGTGCCTCGGCCCCCGACTACTAATATTGTTAATTATATTTGGTTGTTTGAAAAGAAACATAATACAGATGGATCATTAGCTCAATATACGACACGTCTTGTTGCCAATGGTCATAGTCAACAACCCGACATTGATTGTTATGAGACTTTCAACCCAATTGTCAAATCGACTACGATTCAGGCTGCTCTCAGCTTGGATATTTCACTTCACTGGTTGGTTCACTAGCTGGATCTTAAGAATTTTTTTCTCCGTGGACATCTCCAAGAGACCGTATACATGCGTCAACCACCAGGATTTCGTGATCAGACCTTTCCAGATCATGTCTACTTACTTCAAAAGTCCTTATATGGACTCAAACAGGCTCCAAGAGCATGGTCTCAATGATTTTCTCGATTTATTACAGGTTTTGTTGTAGAGTTGAAAGTATTTATGAGTAGTATAAAGTTGTGTCTTTATGTTTTAGGTCTGTAAATAGCGAAAGTTTAAGGACTTCCGTTATCATATCTATTTACAAGGCATATTAGAAGTTTCGCTTTTTAATGTGTAGTACTTGTATTTTTTGGCTTGTGATGTACCCTATAAGTAGGGTAAGTACATAGGGGTTAGAGTAATCAACAATCTTAGAATTACACTTGTAATTGAAAACCTTTGTATTGTTCCAAACGTAAACCGAGCTAAAGAGATCTTATTTAGATCTTTGTGTTCTTTGTTGCTTTCTTTATTCGACTGACTCAAACTCGTTTATAAACACTCTTCAATTGGTATCAGATCATGAATCACTACTTTGATTGAAGAATCAATATCACGTTTTTCATTCTTTTGAGTCGTTCATTCATATTCATTTTTCCACAAAATTGAAAACGTAATTCTTTGTTTAATCAAGTGTGATTAATTGATTATGCCATTATTTTTGTCAATCGGTCTTATAATAATCTTAATTCTCTTCTATAAATTCCTCTTTTCAACAGATCAAATGGCTAATTTCAATGTAAACACGGTGATGAACCATGCGAATCTTCTTGGATCTGCAACTAAGATTCCGATGTTGATTCCTGAGTATTATGATCAGTAGGCGGATCGAGTGGATGATTACCTTAATGAAATCGATGAGGATCTATGGTGATCAATTGAGCATGGACCTTATTGAGCAGGTCTGGTTCAATTTGTTGGTAATGTCGAAGCAGCAGAATACATGATTATGCATGGGAACAAGAAAACAACTAATGATAAGAAAGCTCTCCGTGAATTGAGAGGTGATCTTCCTCCCGTCGTCTACAACTATGTTTGTGGATGCAAAACCGCTAAGGAATTTTGGGATAATTTGAAAGAAAAGTATCAAGGCAATGCGAGGACAATGAAAAGCTCAGTGACTAAGTGTTTATCTAAATTATATGATTTCAAGCAGAAGGAAAACGAAAGCATTGAAGCATAATACGACAGGATGAATGATTTGATCTTCAAGTGCAATTGTTATGGAGTAATTCGAACAATTCTTGAATTCAACCTCACTTTCGTTTATGGACTCAGAAAAGAATGAAGGAAACATATGCTTGATGATCAAGACACAGGAGAATTTTGATACATATTCACTATCGAATTTGTATAATATTCTAAAAACGCATGAATCAGAAGTAATGGAAATTGATGACGAAAACAAGTTAAACTATGGTGGTCCATTGGAGTTGGCGTAAAAAACAAATGCAAAGGAAGATGAGTCTAAAGGAGATATGAAAGAAGATGAAGAAGGATTTCTGCTAAATTCCGATGATGAAGTTGTTGCCTATTACTTAAACAATAGGGTGAAAAGGTTTTTCAAGAAACCTATGAGTGGAATTTTCAAAAATAGCTTGGAAAATAAGCCAATATCAAATGTCAGTGGAAATCATAAGGTGATGGCGAAAGGTGAGAAGAAAGATGAAGAGAATAAATTAGAAGTGAAACTTAAAGGAGATTCAGAATATAACTGCAATTACTGTAATGTCCATAATCACTTGGCTAAGGATTTCATGTTGAGAAAGATGGAAGAGAAGAAAGAGAAGGTGAAAGATGAGGCCTATTATGCGAAAAGGCTAGAGGAAGTTCGTGATCAGACCAATAATGAATAATCTTTCATTAATGGCCAAAGGAGATGATGGTAGTGAAGACACTTATCAAATTTGGTCTTCTGGGTCTGAAGACAAAGAAATGCGTCATCCTACTCATGGCGTGTTATTTAAGAAATTTTGTTAAGGCATAAAATGACCCTCGACAACTTAAGTGTGTAATCCATACCAGATACCTGATGATGCAAAGGAACTGACGAGGAGTTAAGGCTCAACGAAGAGCCTTGTATGTTTTGAGTTACACCGAAAAGGAGGAGTCTACCGAAGAGTAAAGATTACGTAGTTGCCTTTTCATAGGTAGTACAATGATTAGCTTTTTGGTGACATTTATTGGAAGACTATCCGAATCAATCATGGGTATGGGCAATGTGGCCGCCCTAGCTACTCTTATTTTATATTTTATCGTGTACTGTTTTGGTCTTTAAATAGATGATCATGTTGATCAATCTAAACTGACCTTCACTTCCATTACGTTTCTCTATGTGTATTCAATATATTGAAATACATAAGTCTCTTTCTCAGAATATCTCTTAACTTATGTTGTTCATCATTTACTAACTTGGTCTTGAATGCAAGTCTAGTTACAATCCAACTAAGCCTCATTCAGTCATTTACTTGTTTATACTTTAAGATAACTTGTTGATATATCATTTCCTTATTATTCCACATTCTAATTATTTTTGAGCTTTCTTAAAGATCCATTGAGATTAACTTATTCCGCATCTACCTCAAATATCATTCAAAAGCTAAGTTTTTCTCTCAACAATTAGTATCAGAGGAATAATGGTTGCTCTTTATTTTTCTTTTAAAAAAAACCACTCATTTTCAAAAGAAAAAACTCTGATTTAAAAGGCCTTCTATACCACTTAGATCATTTTTTTAAAAAATCTAAGGAAATGGCGCAAGCTTATTCTCTAAATATATCTAACAATGCTGGAGGTTCGAAAAGAGTTCTAATACTCGTTGCAAGTGAATACCATCATTGGTCTCAAAGAATAGAGATATATCTAAGAAGACTTGGAAAGGACATTTGGAGATCTGTAGAAGAAGGACCACATGTTCCTATTCTCACACCCATTGTCACAGATGGTGTCCAAGTTAGACTTGGAGGAGGTCAGATCGCCATGAATAGACTCACCAACGATGATATTGAAAAAACGGAGAAAGACTCTATAGCCTTCTGTGAAATCTCGTGTGTTGTTCCTCCAGATAGTTTTGGATATTATCATTAATTGTAAATCTGCCCAATAAATTTGGGATGTACTCAACAATCGTTATGAAGGTATTGAACATGCACAAGATAAGAAGCTCACCACTAAACTCAACGAGTTCAACAACTTCAAAGCACTACCTGGTGAAAGTCTTGATGATTCCTTCAAAAGATTTAACTTCATCGTTACAAAGTTGTCAAACGCTGGTATAATCAGAAGCTACCATGAAACAAACCTATAATTTCTAAATGGATTGGATAGACAGTGGACTACAACAAAGATGATCGTCCAAGGAGATAGCAAGATCAAAATGCTCTCTCTGTACAAACTCTACGGTGAGCTCTAGGGATGAGCATATGACCCGTTGGACCGGACTAGACCGGAAAAAACCGGGACCGGACCCGGACCGGACCGGATATACATATTAATGGGCCGGTTTTCGGGTTTTGTTTTTACCACTAATCGGGTTTCGGGTTTGGACCGGACCGTACCCGGAATACGGGATTTAACCCGGACCGGACCGGAATTTTTTTTCTCCTTAAAATATATAGATAAGGATATTGAATTATTAGTTAATGTCATATATAACATTATGTATAAAACTTGATGTTTTTATTGTAACATTATTTATAAATCTTGATTAACGTTTGTTCCTATCACTTTACAAAAAAGAATGTATCTAGCATGCTATTTTTTGTTCAAACATGCAAAAAATTTTTATAAAAACATGCAATTTTTTTTATAAAAAACGCAGTTTTTGTATAAATAATGTTGTTTTTTTGTTGTTTTTTACACAAAAAAGCTGCTAAAATGCAGTTTTTTTTTTATTAACAACGTTGTTTCTTTTTTGTTAAAACATGCATTTTTTTTTTATTAAAAGTGTAGTTTTTTAGCTAAACAGTGTAATTTTTATTTGTTCCAAATGTTAATAAGGTTTGTATTTTTTTGTAGACACCTCATTTGCACGTGATCTAAGTAAAGTCCCGCATTGTACCAATTTGAAAGCCTAGTTCGGTCCAAAACCCGAAACCCTGTTTAGTACTCGAGACCGGACCGGACCGAACCGGAACCCGATACATTCAAAAACGGTCCGGTTTTCGGGTAAGAAAATTCATGATTTTCGGTCTTCGGGCCGGTCTGGTCCGGGTTTGGCCCGTTGCTCATCCCTAGTGAGCTCCAAGCATAAGAGTCTACAGTGATGAAAGACTGTGTGGATCTCGGTGGACCATTAGCACTTGTTACCCGGACACCTGAGTTTCCCAAAGGATCTTATTATCCCCATACTAGAGACTCCTCATATCAAACTCCATATGACAACTCTTCTCAGTCATATGAAGCAGATATGGAGCTAGAAGATGAAGAAGCTTTTTAAAATTCCTTAACTCTTGTCAGTCAATAGTTCAACCGACTTCTACCACCCAAATTTCGCAAAAATCAACAGTTTACCAGACCACCTTTTAACCGAAACTACAAATCTCAAAACAATCCATCTCACCATCTAAATCAAATATATCACATAAATCCACCATTTCTGTCTCACTCCCAAAAATCACAATAAATTTAAAAATTTTAAAACAACCACGAATCAATATTTTTTACAAAAGAGTCAATGTTTCAAAAGAATTGTTTCAAATAAGAGTTTCCCCCAAGAACCGAAGACATAAAAACTGGAAGTTGTGTATGATCACACTTTCGCCTTCCCATGATCCTCGGAAGTACCTGAAACCACAAACTAAAACTGTAAGTCAAAGCTTAGCGAGTTCCCCCAAAGTAACAACATACCAAAAAAACAATCATACCGAAACATCCCAAAAATATAGTCCAAAATTTTCTTTATAAATTATAAATAAAACCATAGTAATCTAAATCATCTCATGGAAACATAAGTGAAAATATTTCAAAACAACATATCAGTCACTGTATCAAAATCATATATCAAAATATCAGAGTAAATCATCCCAAGCTAAAAGCTGTGGTGTGTGCTATGCAGTTATCCCGAGCTCTTCCTCTTGCTATTGGAAGTACTTGAAACCAAAACTGAAACTGTAAGCACGAAGCTTAGTAAGTCTCCCCATACTACCATATACCATACACATAAACACATAGTGCAAATATTGGGCCTAGCCAGCTACCTCAAGCTCCGCCCGACATCGGACGAATCCGACATCAGGCCCCGCCTGGCATCAGGCGCTACCTAACATTGAACCACGGTCGGTATACAAATATGTTTCTACTAGGCCCTGCCTGTCTCTGGGCCCCGTCCGCTATGCTCATACAAAAAATAACATATACTCATAACATAACACTATAATTAGGCCCCGCCCCTATTCTGCGAATAATGAGATATGGAACCCCGTCCACACTCAGCTAGTGGTGAGATACGGGACCATGCCCACACTCACCTCCCTACCAGGCACATACAAGTATCACAAAGACAACAAGTATAACTAAACATGCATTATTTCCTCGGGCACCGCCCGACATCGGACCGAAGTCCGGAACATACAACACATAACATGTAAGCTAAACATTCCTCAGGCTTGCCACGACATCGGACCGAGTCCGGAAACATACATTCTACATCGGGCTAACCTTGACATCGGACCTAAGTTCGGCATACACTAACATACATAAACAGGCCGACATTGGTCCTTAGACCCGTTCCTACTGGAGGAAAACTCACCTCACAAGTTGATTGCTGAATCCTATGAATAAACCTCTCGCTGCTAGCTGGCAGATCCCCGAACTGCTGATCTATCGCCTTCTCGAACTATCATTACCAACATAATACTTAGCTAAGAAATGATAATCCTTCTTAGGGTAAAATGACCATTTTACCCCTGGTCAAAGTCAAAGTCAACACCCAGAGTTGAATCAACTCACCGAGTTGTTCCATGAACTCGCGGAGTTCTAGAAGTCAGACCCCCGAAATCGCGATCCAACTTGTGTAGTCACCACCCTGACTCGCCGAGTTCCCTGGATACTCATAGTCGTGATTTGCTGAATCAACTCGTCGAGTCATCCTCAGGTTCATCGAGTTCTACCATAAACAAAAACAGGACATCACGACTCAACTCATTGAGTCCTTCTCTAGACTCGTCGAGTCCTTCTGTCTGATTAGGCTATCTTAAAGGGTTAAGCCCATACTCTTCAGATCCAAGCTTCATGCTTCAACTACATACTGGAAATGCTCTTTTAAGGTTAAACTTTCCAACTTTACCTGCTAATAGTCCTTCTTAATGGGTTTAGCTAAAACCCTAGTTCTTTAGGACATAGCTCCTTGTCCAAAAACCATAATACTCCACACCACAGCATGCAAACTGAGATCTAGGCTCTGGTCACCCAATGAATACGTAAAGTCTCAGACTTTCCTTCCATGCATGGCCTTTTGGGGCTTAAAAGGCCATAACAACACTTTAAAGCTTGCATGGGGCTTCCATGGCCATAAAGTTTGCACCTTTATGCCATGACACCCCTCCTAGACCTCGAATCTGAAACGTAAGTGACTTGAGACGTCTATTCCCCAAGGACTAAGCTTCTTGGACCAAAACCCTCATAAAGGGAACAAAAGGAGATCTAAGAGACTACTAGGCAAGTTAGAGGCTTTATTACCAGAAAATGAAGAGAATGAGATATTGCTTTTGGATCTATAATCTTCTTCTAAATCTCCAAGCTTATCCTTTCTTCACAAGCTCCAAATCACATAAGGTTCACTTAAAAATGGCTCACAAGCATTAGGGTTTCAATATCTAGGGTTTGGACAGTGGAGGGTGGAAATGAGGCCCTGAAGTGAAGATTAAGATGTTTAAATAGGGTGCAAAACCTCGAATCTAGGGTTTCCCAAACCCAAACCCAATCGTCGAGTTGTTCCTCCCCAACTCGTCGAGTAGGTCTCTCTACCTGCATCCAAAAACAATTTCCTACTCGTCGAGTTATTCCCCATGGGCTCAATGAGTAAACCTTCAAGTTACTTATTATCTTTCCTTAATTAGCCTTCTAGTTTCCGGGTATTACAACTCTCCCCCACTTAAACTGGACTTCGTCTTTGAAGTCCGCTACAATCACCTACCCCTCAAGCATCTCAGGCGACACACCCGCATCTCTCCTCCGCCAACTGGTGTTTTCCACCGCCACCGGCCCTCGCCATCCTGGAAGTACCACTATCATTCTACGCAATCAATGGCCTTCCCAAGGAAACTGAACCCAACCGTCGGAACCTTCTAAACTGATGAAAGATCATCTTTACTTCCATACAGAGTACTACTTCTGCCTTCCAAGGTCGGAAATCTATAATGGTATGTCTCTCTGATGGACCGCCCGTGCTCCAAAAACTACTCCGCCAAAACCTCATCGACTAACTGTTCAACCCTAAAAATTACCATCCTGATTATCTCGATGCTACCATAAGAACATAATCCATGTCCATAACCAGTTGTAGAATACTTGTACTTAACAGAAGGCTTAGATAATCCTTCGAGTAGAAGATTTGTCCCTGAAATGGTTAGACTCATACAAGAGCTACACAACAGGGTTAAATCCATTACTTTGAGATTATCCAATCCAATTGTAAGTGTCTTCGCTTTTTTGATCCGCATGTTGCCCTACGCACTAGAACCCTCATAACACTACTCCTGCCCGAACATCATGTTGTCTCTTATCTATTTTCTGAAGGAACTGGGACCTCCCAAGTTCAAACTTATCTATCCACTATCTAGAATACTAGATTCCACCCATTTACTGAACCAATGATCACCCTCTCATTCGCTCCCAACGACTTCTGAAGAAAGCTTCAGCTATCGAAACTGCTCTATTCATCTTGCCACTCGTGGCTCTATAAATCCTAGAATCCCCGATCCCGTATCTTGACCCCACGGTTCCTGTCAGGTCCCACCTATTTTGCTACTATCGCACGGGCCTTGCCCACGGGTCTCACCCAAACCATACTACTGAGCGACCATGCCTCCAGGTCTCACCTATCTAAGGCTACGCAAGTACAACTTCACCTCGAATCATATCTACCTATCTTTTCCTGGTTTTGATCACACTAACTAGGAAATATAGGCCTCGCCCACACCCTACTGACTAGGAGATACGGGCCCCACCCACCCTACGCTAACTAGGAGATACGAGCCTCGCCCACACTCCGCTAACTAGGAGATACGGGCCTCGCCCACACTATGCTATCTGGCTACTAATGAATGTTGTGGCAAACCCACAGTCTTACAACATTTTCCACGCTTTCTGGCTACTGGTGAATGCTATGGCTATCCCGTAGTCTTACAACACTTCCCACACTGATCATGCGCTTGACCTAACATCCTGGCTGAACTCGCATCCTGACTGGAATCCCCATCCTGGTTCCTAAGCTAGCTATTGAACAAAGACATGAACCCTACATTGAGAAGTTTCCCAAACTCCCAACTCACATACCCCTCGATCCGATCATCCACTTGGGTTGCCTTACTTTCTGACGAGAATGCGAACTCATCCTAAATCCACACTTCCTTCTGTTCCCGAACCCTTGGAGAACTCTCCCCCACTTTGGTTCAACTAGCATCTTACAACACACCCGAATGAAAAGATCCCCAATCCTTCGTATCATCTAGTGATTAATCTTGCTGGAAACCAATGCTTACCACCATTAGTGTTTCTAAAACTAACCCACACCACTACCCTAAGACTCATGGTATGTAAATGACATATAATCTGAACATAAGCTGAAAGTACAATCCCAAAATATAACTACTCATATGGATGTGAGACAATAACAACAACCTCATAAATAGAAACTGATAGAAAAGCAAAAGATATGAACCTGCCACATCAGGGGCTACTCGTGTCTCCCCTGTAACCAACTTGAATGCCCTGCTCCTCGCCGCAGTCGCCTCTGCCCGGCCTTGACGACCGTCGGTGATCCTCAATATCGCAGGGGTAGGTGTTATCACCTGTCCTGCTGCTGCCAAACTTGGACATTGGGCCTTCTTGTGGCCCCTCTGACTGCAATGGAAGCATATGAGGTCTGATCCCTGGGTGGTGGTAGAAGTACAATCCCTGCTATAATAACCGATCCGGCCGCACTTGAAGCAACCAAAATCACCACCACTGTCACTCTTATACGTACCCTCGTGTGCCCTACCACACTTGCCATAGCGGCTACGGTCCTAATAAATCGATCTAGAATCCGATCCCTTGGGCCTCTTGACCGACCTTGCAGATGTATGCATCTCATCCGGTTTCCTCTTCCTCTCTGCCTCTAAGTCGATCTCCCTATCCATGGCTCGAGAGATCATATCCTCCAGCGTCTTGCAACTAGACTGACTCACAAAATGTCTGATTTCACTCCTCAACATCTCGTGATATCGGGCCTTCTTCATCTCCTCGTCCACTACATAGTGCGGAACAAGAAGGTCCCTCTCCTTGAACTTGACGGTGATCTCTGTCATTGTCTCTGTAGTCTGCTGGAGGTCCTGGAACTCCCGTGCTAACTGTTGCACCTCAATAATTGGTGCAAAATTGGCTCTGAACCTGGCTAAGAAGTCACTCCATGTCATCGCGTTGAATGCGATATCATCTCCAATAGCATGTCCAACCTCCTCCCACTAATCGCCCGCTCTGTCCTTCAGAAGACATGAGGCGGGTCGGACCTTGTCCCCCTCAGGACATCGGCTGGAACGGAAGGCATTGGCGACATCTGCCAACCACCGACTGCTAGCAATGGGTTCCTTAGCCCCATGATAATCGGGAGCTCCACAAGCTCTGAACTCCTTGAACGACAATGTGCGCACCCCCATCATGGTCGCCATCTCGGTATGGAACGCACCCAATCTCTCGTCCAAAATCTCCATAGCACCCTCCTTGACCGTACTAAAGATCACAGGAGTATGGTCTAAAATACCGCACATAATCTCAGCTGAAATAAACTCTCTCGCCTGCTCATCCAGCTGCCCCGCTCCAGAGCCCGAGCCTGATCCCTCACCGGCACCTGAACTGTCCACTGGTCTACCACGTAGCGTCACCATGCTGCAACATACGACAACATATAAAAACTAATAAGTTAACTATAATATGTTTAACACTTAAAATCATAATTTTATAAATAGAAGTAAAATATGATATTTTAATATTGTAGTTTAGTTAATTTATGATTACAATTTAGTTTTTGCATAAATTTAACATTAGTAACCAATTTATAATAATTATTCGAAAGAAACTGAAAAGTAATGGAGATTTCAAATGCTTGTGGTCCAAATAAAAATAACTTTTTTATAAGTATATATAGACTCTAACCGCAGGTTATTAATGAATAAAATTCAATATAATATACATTTTAATGATATTTATAGTTGTTGTTATGATTAATTAATTTTGAAAGGTTTATTTGCTTAAAATTTTAATTTCTATCATTATAATTATTTAAAACATCAAATATTCTTTCTGTTTTTAAAGGTAACAATATAATGTTTGTATATAATGTTACTTTTAACTATTGTTGTTGTAAGTTATTTAAAATAGGGTAAATGACATAAAATCCCTTAAATTTTCACAAAAATGTTGGTTTTACCCGTGTACGTGTTTTAGGTCTAGTAAATACAAATGTTTCGTTTAATTTGTTCATTTATACCCTTTTAGCCGGTTTTCAGGTAACCTACCGGTTACCTAATGCCAGTAAAACCCTTGAGTTTTCGAAAATGTTCGGATTTACCCTTAAGTTTTCAAAAATATTCGGATTTACCCTTACATTGATTGTTATTTTAATTATTTTGATTATTATTATTATTATTATTAATACATTTTTCAATATATAAGAATATTTGTAAACACTTAATTATTTTTGTGAAAACTTAAGGACTTTTATGTCATTTGCCCTTTAAAATAACATATTTGTAAACACTTAATTATTTTAATTTGGCTTAAAAAAATTTTAACTTTTTTTTTTGAAATTTATTTGCTGAATATTGTTAGTTTTTTTTTTATTGTAATTATTTAAAACAACAAACATTGTTTTTGTTTTTAAATATAACATTATAATTTTTTTTATAAAATATTACTTTTAACTATTATTATTGTAAGTTAATTTTAACTTCCTTATTTGAAAATTCTTAATTATACGAAAAATAGTTTCATGTTTTTTTTTGTTAATTTAGGATTACAATTTGGTTTAACACTATAATTTATAACTTTTAATGCATCATTTATAGGTATACTAGGTGAATGTGGTGCAACTAAAAATGCTTGTGGTGCAACTAAAAATGAATGTGGTGTAACTAAATATGCATCATTTATAAGTATACTAGGCGAATGTCTGCACGTTGCGCAGTGAAATAATTATGTAGTTTAATATGGTTATATATATATATTATGGTAAAATAAATAATTAACATTCCTTTTAAGCATATGGTTAATTGAGAAGTTATGATTTTTAAGACAAACAAGATGCTAACACAATGCAATTAACAAAGTTATTACATTATAATTGATATGGTTTAATCTATTATGAATAGGCTGCACATAAAAATTGTATGTGATTAAATAGAATGCATATTTTTTGATTTACAAATAACTTATACAAATAAATAATGCAAAATTATTATTAGTTTAAAATTGTAAATGTAATGTTTATGTACACATTAGTATCTAATGTAATTATTCGATAATTGATTAAATATAGTTTATCATTTGTGGTCGTATGTGTTTAGTTATTTATGTAAACCCCACATGTGTTGAATCACATTTTTTGAAAATTATTGAAAAGGATTAGAAAACTTACTTATTGCCTGTAATGTTTGGTAATTTAAGACATCTAATTTCACATTTTTTTCATTGTAGATTTTGTAGAACTTGTCAATTTCCGCCATTAAATCTCTATGCTCGAGTTTCTCATTGATTTTTAAAGGCTTTAAATCTTCTTTCATTCTTGGAGTTTAAGATTCTTTAGGAATTGTGGATAGACCTGATGTTCTTGCATTCTTTAGTAAGATTGGAACAAATATAGGTCTAGAAACCTATCTGAAATGCAAAGGTTTTGATATTCTATGTTGAGACTTTAACTTCGGTAGAAAATATTACCTTCACCGACCATATCCGTTTAGAGTATTTGAAATTGTACAAACTAAAAGAGTGGAAGTTATGAAATGAATGATATAAAGGGATTAAATTACCATGTAGCAGGAGCAAGCTAAAAGAGTGGAAGGTATGAAATGAATGACATAAGAGATTTAATTTCCATGCAGAAGTAAGTTTTGTTTCATCATTCTTGCCAAATTTTCATTTGGGAACATATTTATAAGTACGTAGGAGAAAAATCAATTGTTTCTTCATGTGGTGAAAGAAAAAATGTTTCCTTTCGAATGCCCGCGCGTTGTGTAGAAACACCTATATAGTTCGAGTCTTTACAAATACATGTTTTTTTAAAACATAGTGATAACGTTGTTAAATTTGATATAATAATTCATATATACTAAATTGATATAATATATTGATTATTTTGAATTATATGATAATATATACATCTATTATAACTACATAATCTCAATCGCTTGAATTATTTCTATCCACGAGTTACACATGAACAAAATTAAATATAATATATGGTTTAATATTATTTATAATTGTTGTTACTGTTAATTAATTTTTTAAAATTTATTTGCTTAATTTTTTAATTTCTATCATTATAATTATTTAAAACATCAAACATTGTTTTTTGATTTTAATGGTAACAATATAATCATTTATATAGAGTTATTTTTAACTATTATTATTGTAATTTATTTTGAGCTACTTATTTGAAAACTTTTAATGATTATAAAAATATATGTAGGACATTTTTTAGTTAATTGAGATTACAAATTAGTTTTTGCATTTATCACTACAGTTTATCATTTTTAACTATTTACAAAATATTTTTTGGTTTTTAAGTGGAACTAAAATTAATATTTAAGTTGACATTGTAATGTTATATTTAAATTAAAAATTTAAGTATTTTGTCCAAACAGTGTAAAAATTGTAGCTTTAAACTGATAATGGTTTACATACAACAACATATTAAATCTAATAAATTAAGTATAATATGTTAAAAGTTAAAGACATAACTTTATAAGTAGAAGTAAAGATATTATTTTAAAATTGAAATTTAGTATATTTATGATTACACTTTAGGTTTGATACTTATTTAACCTTATTAACCAACTTATAATCTTTATTATAAAGACACTACAATTAATCACTTTTAACTATTTACAAAATATTCTTTGGGTTGTTTAAGTTAAACAAAATTTTATATTTAAGTTGACCCTGTAATGATATATTCAAATTAATAATTTAAATATTTTATACAAATTGTTCCACATTTGTGTCTTTAAAATGATAATGATTTATATCTAACAATATATTAAAATTAATAAATTAAGTATAATATGTTCAAAGTTAACAAAAGATAACTTTATAAGTAGAAGTAAAAATATTATTTTAATATTGAAATTTAGTTTATATATATGATTACACTTTAGGTTTGATATTTATTTAACCTTATTAACCAATTTATAATTATTATTAGAAAGAAATTGAAAAGTCATGGGAGTTTCAAATGAATGTGGTGAAAGGAAAAATGCTTCCTTTATAATATAGTATAGTATGATGATATGATATGATATGATGATTAGACGAATGACCGCGTGTTGCGCATAAACACCTATATAGTTGAAGTCTGTACAAATATATGTTTTTTTTAAACATAACAATAACGTTGTTGTTAAATTTGTTATAATAATTTATATACTAAATTGATATAACATATTGATTATTTTGAATTATATGATAATATATATATCTCTTATAATTTCATAATGTCAATCGTTTGAATGACTTCTAGACGTTGTTGTTAAATTTGATATAATAATTCGTATACTAAATTTTATAATCTCAACCGTTTGAATGAGTTTTACCCGCAAGTTACTCATGAATAAAATTAAATATAATATATGGCTTAATGTTATTTATAGTTTTTGTTATTGTTAATTAATTTTATAAAATTTATTTTCTTAACGTTTTAATTTCTATCATTATAATTATTTAAAACATCAGACATTGTTTTTTGATTTTAAAGGTAACAATATAATCATTTATATATAGTTATTTTTTACTATTGTTATTGTAAGTTATTTTAAGCTACTTATTTGAAATTTTTTAACGATTATACAAATATCTTTAGAAAATATTTTAGTTAAATTGATATTATAATTTAGTTTTTGAATTTAGCTTTAAATTGATAATGGTTTACATACAACAACATATTAAATCTATAAATTAAGTATAATATGTTAAAAGTTAAAGACATAACTTTATAAGTAGAAGTAAAAATATTATTTTAATATTGAAATTTAGTTTATTTATGATTACACTTTAGGTTTGATATTTATTTAACCTTATTAACCAAATTATAATCATTATTAGAAAGAGACTACAATTTATCACTTTTAACTATTTACAAAATATTATTTGAGTTGTTTAAGTTAAAATAAATTTATATTTAAGTTGGTCCTGTAATGTTATATTTAAGTTTAAAATTTAAATATTTTATACAAATTGTTTAAAAGTTGTAGCTTTAAAATGATAATGGTTTACATCCAACAATATATTAAAACATGTAAAAATTTAAAAAACATAACTTTATAAGTAGAAGTAAAGATATTCTTTTAAGAATAAATTACACGGAAGGTCCTTGTGTTTTAGGGTAATTTGCGTGTTTGATCCCTAACTTAATTTTTTTAACTCTGATCATTCCTAAAGTTTATTTTTGTTTCGCATTTGGTCCCAGACCGACTTAAAAAGACTATATTGTCCTTGCTGATATATTTTTCATTTTCTTTGATTTTCTAATTATTGATTTTAATAATTCCATAAATAATAATTTAAGTGGGCCTACTTCAAACCCCACCCTTT
Source organism: Lactuca sativa (assembly GCF_002870075.4). Lineage (NCBI taxonomy): Eukaryota > Viridiplantae > Streptophyta > Magnoliopsida > Asterales > Asteraceae > Lactuca > Lactuca sativa. The sequence continues at coordinate 202,232,747 of NC_056624.2, forward strand.
CTCCCTCTATGTTAAAGTTCATACGCGAACGGCACCCCGCTCACCACCACCACCGCCACCGGCAATAGATCACCTTCAGGAACACCATCGGTCACTTCCGGCGACACCACTATCACCTCCGGCGACACCACTGTCACCTCCGACAACACCATCCACAACCAAATCAAATGAAACCAAAAACAAATTCAAATCTAAAATCAAAACCAATGCCAAAAAAATCATAAAATTTGGTGAAATCAAAAGAACCTGATGCATACCATCTTTCGAATTCATCATCACCAAAAACCCAATCAAAACCCTAAAGATCAATTATAACGAGAACGAAAAATCTCTCATCCCTTTCTCTAAATACGAGCTACGTGACAATGGTTCAAACCCCCTATTTTGATTCCGCCACAACATACAATCAAGTTGTAAGCTATTAAAAACCCTAGATTTTCCCGGATCTCCATAAATACCGCAACAAAAAAAACAATGGAAGGTTAGCTAGCGAGATCAGAAGCAGCGAAACGAGTGGGAAGAAGGAGAGAGTATTTAGGATTTCATGGTAGGGAAAAACCTTAAGAGGCTTCCACAGAAACCATGGTTTTTTGGCCACCATCTCCGGTCAAATATGTTTTATGGTCACCATTTGAGCTACTTCATATAGAGATTGAGGAGAAAAAAATGATTGAGGTTGTCTCGGTGTATCTTCCGGTAAGCATCGTCTTTTCCGGCAAACTTGATTTTTTCTTCAACGACTTCTGGTGCGGTGATGTTGTTACTTAGTTTGGGAAGAAGAAGGGGGGAATGGAATATTACCAGGGTTGGGAATAAGAAGGATAAGACACAGTGAGGACGACTGCCGACCGGTATTTGAGATGGTGACGAGACGTTGACGATGAACAAATAGGGCAAAAATGGTGGATTTCTTCAATGAAATGAGGCGATGAATACAATGGGATTGAGAAGAAAGGGAAGTGGGTTGGACCCATTTTATTAAAGGTTTTCTTTTATAATTTCTTTTAATAAATTAATTATAAGCAAAACAATTAAAATAATAGATAAGGGTATATTTGTCATTTTAAGTGGGTTAGGGACCAACAGTGCAACAAAATCAATTTGTGAGGATGGTCTGAGTTAAAAACAAAAGTTAGGGACTTAACGTGAAAATTACTTAAAACCATAGGGACTATTCTTGTAATTTACTCTTCTTTTAATATTGAAATTTAGTTTATATATGATTACACTTTAGGTTTGATATTTATTTAATGTTATTAATCAACTTATAATCATTATTTTAAAGAAATTGAAAAGTCATGGGAGTTTCAAATGAATGTGGTGAAAGGAAAAATGCATGTGAGTTTAAAATGAATGTGGTGAAACAAAAAAAATATTTCCTTTATAACATAGTATGACTAGACGAATCCCCGCGTGTTACCCAAGAATATATTTATATAATTTTTTTAACGACAAACACACACATCCACACAATTATTTAATCATTCTCCTAATTCTATAAATTGTGATTTAATATTTATAAATGAAAAAACAATGTTAATAAAAGTATATAAAACATATATTGATTTCTATATATAACGAATAACAAATAGTATAAAAAATAAATATTTGACGATTTTATTGACCATTTTAAGGTTTGTAAATTATATATAAATTATATGTTAATTGATGTATTTAATGAATTACAAATATATAAAAAGCATAAATACTACAACTTTTAATAACATAAAACACTACAATGTCTACTATAAAAGACACATATTATATATATATATATATATATATATATATATATATATATATATATATATTTATATATATATATATATACACACACACACACACACACACACATACATACATACATACACACTATTAAAATAATCATATCGCTATTATTAACTTTGAAATAATTATATTTATACCAAGTTGATATAAAAACTCATTATAGCATGTTTGATGCCTTTAAGGCATACAAAAAAAATTATTAGTAACATTAAACTAATTATGAAAGAATACTTATTGTTCCAAGAAAAATTCACATAGAAATAACCATGATGTGGCAAAACACTCTTTTTTTAACTCTTCATATTTTAATTAAAAATATCTTAAAACACGTGATTGTTTGTGAGAAAACTTATTTATATATTACTAATACGGAGACGATGTATATAAATGAGAGGAAAATAAATAGTCACCATCAGTTACTAACCATAAGTTACAAAAACTTTTAAGTTGTAGTGATTAATAACTTTATATTTGAAACCATAAGTTACAAAAACTTTTAAGTTGTAGTGATTAATAACTTTATATTTGAAATCATAAGTATACACAAATTAGAAAACTCTTTTGTGGTTGTGAAAAATTCAAATGAATTCAATTTAAGTAGATTTCTCGCGTTGCTCAGAATAGAATTATATATATATATATATATATATATATATATATATATATATATATATATATATATAGACACGCACATAAAGATATATACATACACGCTATTAAAATAATCATATCGCTATTATTAATTTTAAAATAATTATATTTATACAAAGTTTATATATAAAAACTCATTATGACAGGTTTGCTACGTTTTAAGGCATACAATAAAAAATTATTAATAATATTAAACTAATTATGAAATAAACTTTGTTAAACTTGTAAAATTCTCATTTTAGGCCATTTCATATAAGATTTGTACAACTTGCTATAACGATGGACTTGAAATTAAGCTTTTATGATACAAATTATGGAGTATATCAATATAATTAACATGTATTGCTTTAATCAATTACAATACGTGGTTCAAACAACCTTTTATACATGTACAAATCTATATCTATATCTATATATTTTATAAAGCTAACATTTTTCCTTAAACCTCATGCATTTGAAACTCCCATGACTTTTCAGTTTCTTTCTAATAATAATTATAATTAGTTAATAAGGTTAAATAAATATCAAACTTAAAGTGTCATTATATATAAACTAAATTTCAATATTAAAATAATATCATTAATTCTACTTATAAAGTTATGTTTTTTAACTTTTAACATATTATACTTAATTTATTAGTGTTAATATATTGTTGGATGTAAACCATTATAATTTTAAAGATACAATTTTGGAATAATTTGTATAAAATACTTAAATTATTAATTTAAATATAACATTATATGGTCAACTTAAATATAAATTTTAGTTTACCTTAAACAACCAAAAAAATATTTTGTAAATAGTTAAAAGTGATAAATTGTAGTGTCTTTCTAATAATGATTATAAGTTGGTTAATAAGGTTAAATAAATATCAAACCTAAAATGTAATCATAAATAAACTAAATTTCAATTTTAAAATAGTATCTTTACTTCTACTTATAAAGTTTTGTCTTTAACATTTCACATATTATACTTAATTTATTAGATTTAAAATGTTGTTGTATGTAAACCATCATCAGTTTAAAGCTACAACTTTTGAACAATTTGGACAAAAATACTTAAATTGTTAATTTAAATATAACAATTCAGTGTCAACTTTAATATAAATTTCATTTCCAGTTAAAAAACCAAAGAATATTTTGTAAATAGTTAAAAGTGATAAATTGTAGTGATAAATGCAAAAACTAAATTGTAATCTGAAGTTAACTAAAATATTTCCTAAATATATTCTTATAATCGTTAAAAGTTTTCAAATAAGTAGCTTAAAATAACTTACAGTAACAATTAGAACATTAAGTAAATAAATTTTAAAAAATTAATTAACAATAACTGTAAATAATATTAAACTATATATTATATTTAATTTTATTCACTTCTAATTCACGGATAGAAGTTATTCAAACTATTGAGATAATGCAATTATAATTAATGTATATATATACTATCATATAATTCAAAATAATCAATATATTATATCAATTTGGTATATGAGTTATGATATCAAATTTAACAAGAACATTATTGTTATATTTAAAAAAACATATATTTGTAAAGACTTCAACTATATAGGTATTTTTCGTGCAACGCGCGGGCATTCGCATAGTGTAAATATAAAAGGAAACAAAAATTTAAGAAAAAACAAAGCATTTTGAAATATTCATAACAAAACGAAGAGATAAAAACAAATAGACCAATAATGATGTTCTCACATGTAACTTCAAAAATTGCAAACCACAACTCGATTTGCACATCACTACTAGAAAAAAAAATATAACACGATCAAACTATGAGTAAAAAATGATACACTCATCCACAACCTTGACTTGTAGAGCTTTTTTGGGGACTCCATCATTACTAATACGTTGTAAAAGAAATGTGCTTATTGAATTTTTTTTCTTATAACATTCTTCTTACATGTAATAGTTTATATAGCATGTTTGGTGTTTAATTCTAAAACAATTACATAGAAGACATCTGAAAAGTCATTTGAGAAAATAAAAATACAAAGGAGTTTCAAATCAATGTGATGTTTAGAAATATAATCATTTGAGAATATGAAAATACAAAGGAGTTTAAATCAATGTGGTACTTAGAAAAATGCTTCTATTATAAAATATATAGATATAGATATAGATTTATGTCATTTATATTAACTAAAAAATAATTATTATTATATTTAGACATTTAGTTAATGTAACATTATAATTAATTTGAACAATATATAATATAATACTTACTAAAATGGAATTATTTAATGGTATATACTCACGTTTTATGTGTGTATAAAATTAGTTATATTTCTCATCTATTTTAATTAACTAATGTTATGATTTATTAACTTTAAAAAAATGACACGGTTTTAATTTCATTATGATGATTATATAAATTATCAATCATTGTTTGTGATGTAACATAATTTAATTAATAGCTTTATGTTATTTTAACTATGATTATTATAAATTAATTTAAAAACAACTTAACTGAATTTTAGTTATTATAAAAAATATTTTTTGGAGATTTTTTAGTTAATTTTACTTTTAGATTTATGTTATTTTACTTTTATTGTATTTAATATTTTCCTTTTAACTATTGTAAAAAATATACATAGAGTTTTTTTTTAATTTTTATATGATATTTTACTTTAGATTTTAAATTTTACATTATATTTTTAAGTTTGTTTGATATATTAATTTAAGTTATATATTTAACAAGTTACTGATAATTCAAGAAGTTCTCTATTTATGATAATATTTATAATTAGTAACATATTTAAGTTAGAAAGTATATTATATGGAAATATGAAAAGTTGAGAGTTTCAAATTGATGTGGTGAAAGAAAAAATGTTTCTTATATATATATATATATATATATATATATATATATATATATATATATATATATATATATATATATATATATATATATATATATAGTAGGCAAATCTCCGCGCGTTGCGCGAGAATAAAATTATATAGTTAAAATAATAAGTTTTACCAAATTATTATTTAATATTTCTACTTTGAAACAAAATGTTAGTAGTAAAGCAAACATATAGTTAACATATTAGTTTTATTAAACATTATAGTTTAATTTTTAAGTCACTGTGATATATACAATTATTTGATAATTTTATAAACCGTTTAATATTGTGTAAATTATATATCAAATGAATGATAATATAATGGGTAACAAAACGTATGAACAAAAATATGAACTGCAACTTTTAGTAACATAAAAATAGAAAAACATATATTATAAAATTTGTATTGAAATAGATATATATACAACGAATAATAAAAAATATGAAAAATAAATACTATAAGTCTTAATAACATAAAAACACTAAAACATCTATTATAACATATATATTAACTCTTCATATTTAAATCACAAATCTCTTCAAACACATTAATGTTTTTAATGAGCAAAACTTTACAACCTTATAAAAAAAAGAAAAATAAAAAGTTATTAGTGATTACTAATTAATAATCATAAGTTATAAACTCATGAGTTGTAACTAATAAATATACATAAATTAGAAAACTCTTGAGTTGTAGTGTGAGTTTCAAATGAATGCGGTACTTGAAAATTTATTATTATTATTATTTTTATTATTATTATTATTATTATTATTATATTCGTATAAATAATTGGCTATGATGTATAATTTTAATCCCTTCATTAAACATAAAGATATTTAATTATAAATTTATAACATACATAGGTGTATATACATGTTAAACAAATCACATAATATATATATATATATATATATATATATATATATATATATATATATATATATATATATATATATTCGTAAATGTCATATGTAATTATTGTCGTGGTAATATGGATAAATTACTTTCATATGAAGAACATATCATGATAAGTCTATCATAATTACATATCAAATGTTCAAAATTATGTTATCTTTTAAATATTGTCTTTTAAATATGTTGTGTAGGATAACCCTACAAAAATATAATAGTAAATAAACATAATCAAAATAGAAAAACTACAATCAAATAAATAAGAGCATTGGGTAGTTGAATATATAAATAAAGATGTTACATAAACATACATTTAAATCAAAAGAAAAAACTAACATTCGTCAACTTTGCTCAAACAAAAAAACCTATATCCATTTTATGAATCTTCTTTCTTCATTTAACACCATTCAACCATAGAAACTTGATGATAATTCTTCACTAACCCGCAACCAAAATTGTGACAACCCGATATTTCAAATCTTTGTAATGACCTAAAAAGTCAAGTATTGTAACCACTTTTGAGTTAATAAAATTAACTTTGATAATAAAATGTCCAAAAAGTTCTATTTAAATTCCCTCTATGTTTAAATGTCATTAAACCATGATCGTACGTAAAAAGAACACCCAAATCCGGCTTCGTATAGTGAAGTTAAGATTTTTCCAAGTTCGGCTTAGCAGCAGACAGCTAAAAACTCGAATCGGAGATCGAGCGACTTTTGGCCGGAATGACCTAAACGAGAATCGAAGGTCTCGACAATGGTATTTCAGCGGTGAAAAGTCTGGCAAAAACCGACGTCAGATAAAGAAGTTATGAATTTTTAAAGAAATTCCTTAATCACGTCATTTTATAAATAAATAATAAAAATAAATTCGGAATTTGCCAACGGAGTCTAAATGAAAGTTGTAGAGTAGAGTCTCACCTACGCGTGGATATAAAGACCATCGAAAACGGAGTTCGTATGGAGAAGATATGATTTTTTGAAGTTTATTAAATAAATTATATATAAATTAAATCAAAAATCCGGTAATATCCGAAGGAGGAGTCAGCATCCTCATCCGAGTTACGCGCTGCGTAACCCCGTACGCCTCGCGTACCCGAGGGCCTTGGTCTCGGTCCGTCCACGTCGCCCCTATGCGAAGCTACCGACTCGCCCCATCCGACCCGCCCCATCCGACCCGTCCCATCCGAAGCCGAGGCAGTCGAGGACTCGCTCATGCATGATGTACGCGTACGCGCTGCGTACGAGCGTACACCCCGCGTACCGAGGCTTCTCAGACCCCCTATAAATAGAAATGCGAGGGTTCCCGGAAATTCACCCCATTTCTCTCCTTTCTCTCACGATCTTGCCTCGATTTCCGTGCCCGTTCAAACCCGAAGCTCTGGTCTTTTTGCTCAAGTCCCAAGGGTCGATTTTACTCCCGAGATTCCCGAGAATCCCGAGAAAAATCCGTTTCTCAAGACGAAACTTTGCCCGGTTTTCCATCTCGCTATCTTCAAACTTTCAAGTGAGTTCATACCCCTTAATTAACCTTTTTAAGATATTCTAATTGCTTTTATATGCTTTCAAGGGGGGGGGGGGGGGGGAATACAAGTAAAACACACGAGTATTATCGTGTGTTACATAAAGAATTATTTTATATGCTTTTATATATCCAAATCACATGCGATTTATAAACTTTATAGTAAACTTTCGTATATAAAATATGTTACAATAGAATTCTATCTTTTGAAATATAAATTGTTGTAATGCATGTATAAACTAAACTTTTTCTTAGGTTTTATGTATACTTGTCTATCTTAGGCTCTACAAAAATCTATACTTTCATAACAAGTGATTCCTTTTCTAGGTATTTCTAAACAAAAGAGACACACTTTTAGAAAACTATAATAGGTATAGTTTTACGAGGATATTGCTAACTTTTACATACTAGAAACATGATTTTCAAGAAGTCACTTTCATATACAAGAACAAACGAACATTTTAACACGTAAATCTGTTTTTATACCACGGTTTTGTGAGACATAAACTTCACGTACTTTCGAGTACACATTTCAAGTCCTGTATTATATACCAGAATCCCTTGGAGGGGGAGCATGATGTTTGTGTATAGATCTATACGGGCTTGACAACCCGCGCCCTGACTGTTAGCTACAGTCCACCGTTTGGGGTAACAAACGTCATAACATTCCAACGCCTGAAGAACGTTGTGTATAGGCATTCCGAGTCAATAATATGGTTATAAAACTCACATGGGGTATTAAAAATGCATTGATTTACAACGTTTTCAAACACATTTGGTTATTTCACACTTACATACATTTCAGAAACAAACATTGGTCTTGAGAGAAGGCTACTTTTATACTAGTAGAAAATATAGGATTTTCTAAACACAAACAAACAAGGACAAAACATTTCATTTCATACAAACATTGTCATTTAAATACTTATGAAACTCACCAGCTTAAATGCTGATCTACTCTTTCAAAATTTCTTGTATGTCCCAGGAAATCAGTAATTTCAGGTATCATTATGCTTTTGATGAAGGGATGCTGCGGTGCCAGTTTAATATCATATTTTGACATCATATTGTAATTGGTTGTGAACATGTAACTTTTGACAAATGTAAACTTTCAATTATATATGTGATGGTGGTATTGCTTTCTTTACTATGTATTCATTTGTTATGTTACCACATGAAGTCATCCGCCCCCGAACGTTTCCGCCGTTCAGGTTTAGGGGTGTGACAGATTGGTATCAGAGCAATGTTTATAGTGAACTAAGTATATTGAACCACATAAGATATACAAACTATAAATGCTTAAGGGACTAACACTCTCTGACAAAACATTTTTTCTTTTTACGCTTAAGCAGCGTTACGTTTAACTTAAATTGATAGCTCATTTAAGTACAATTACATGCATACAACAAATTATTTTCATGATATCTAACTATACAACAAGTATTTAGACAGGTTGACACTACGATTAAGCCTCGATATATGTAATCAGATTTTGGACAAATATAGCGTGATCAACTATATTTGCCCGAGATTGGACCAACGTATATCGAGGAATGATCGTAGTAAGCAACAAGTCAAAACTTACCAAACCGTTACTAGAATCAAACACAAGGATTTAAATACTATACGAGTATTTGCTACCTAAACTAGTTTAACTTACATGTTTTGCAAATTTCAACTTTATTCAACTCCCATAACCCTATTTCTCGTACAGTCAAATGGCTGGATTTCACCACCCCGGCGACCCCTACTTTCCCAACCAAGGCAACGGAGGATGGGTTGAAGATGACCCCGAAGAGGACGAGGAACCCATAGAAGTGGATGATGACTCCGATACCAACTCAGAACCGGAAGTGATCAATCCACCACCCGTTCAACCTCCCGTCTTCGTAAGGAACTTTCAAGGACCGACTCCCGTCTGGGGAAGTCACCTCCATCATTGGAGCCAACAACAGAACTTACGCCCTCCCTACGACATGTGCCGGGACTTCTATGATGTCCGCGGCGGAGGTTCGGCTGATCGGGCACTCCCGGTAATGGTGGGTAAGCTAGCCAATCAGTCCTATCAGTCTGGAGTTCAAGCTAGCCGACTCCGGGATGTCAACGTGGAAGTGCAGGTTCACACTTCTGACATCCGTAGGCTGGAAAAGATGCAAGACAATGCTCAACTCGAAACCGAGGCATTCCAAGCGCAAATGATTGCAACCCTCGCTGAACTAAGGGAACAACAAGCCGCTTTTGATAGGTGTCTAATGGAGTCGAAGCAATCAGATGCAGAGTATTACTTTAACCAAATTAATCTCATAGTTTCTTAATAGAACATGCAGAGTATTACTTTAACCAAATTAAATTTGCATAATTCTTAATAGAACATGAAGAGTATTACTTTAACCAAATTAATCTCATAGATTCTACAAGAATATCTATTATACAGTGGGTTATTCTTTACCAAAACTTGTTCTTAAGAGAAAAACCCAACAGAAAAGCCAAGAAAATGCATCATAAAAAATATTATCTTTTTTTTTGTTTTATAAACAAATTTAGAAATTATATAATCACAGTTATGAAATCTTATACGGAGCTATCCTTCAAATTAACTCAATAAATACACGATTCAATCTGAAATAACTAAAACCTTTAATCAATTAAATTACTTTTAGTGTTCTATTATTTAAAAATATAAAGATCAACAAACCTGGTGAGGGAGAAACAAATTCATCATCGTCATCTTAAGTGAAAAAGATTTTATGCTCTGTAAATTTTTTTTTTTGTCTCCATCCACCAGACAATTCATGTAGTGTTGATTAAATGGTAGCAAAAGCTCCATTAACCAAACGATCAAGAAACATAGAAGAATATCGACATCAAAAGATTTACAAGGGGTGTACATCGGAACATCAAAATAGACATCAATTTTTGGAGAAGAAAAACTTACAGATGGAGGAGGCGCTGGCAGAGGAGGGCAGGCTTGAGGATGGAAGAGGTTGACGTTGTAGGTGGTAGTGTGGGAGAAACCGAAAAGAAAGACGACACATGTCATGGTTAAGCAAGAACAACTCATACTCATCCAAATTCATTGACTATAAAACCCTAGCAATTTCATTTTAGGGAGGATGAAGGAAATGGGGAAAGGGAGAAAAGGCACAATCAGTGAAATGTTTCAAATAAGGGTTTGAAATTTCGATGGAATGATTTTATGTTTCTAAAAGGGAGCTTCTGATTGAGGACCTTTTGTAACATCCCCCTCTGACACGTATCACAATATTGTCCGCTTTGGGCCACTTGGCACGAGGAATTCCCAGGGGGTCACCCATCCTGGTACTACTCCCGCCCGAGCACGCTTAACTGCAGAGTTCTTATGGGATCTGCTGCCCTCACGACTTTAAAACGCGTTGTGACAAGGAAGGTATCCACACCCCTTATAAGGAGATGTTTCGTTCTCCTTCCAAGCCGACGTGGGATTAGATCTAACCCACTTTCACCCTCCATTATAGGGTTCGACGTCCCCGTCGAACACATCGACCCGTGCCCTGGCTCTGATACCATTTGTAACATCCCCCTCTGGCACGTATCACAATATTGTCAGCTTTGGGCCACTCGGCATGAGGACTTCCAAGGGGGTCACCCATCCTGGTACTACTCCAGCCCGAGCACGCTTAACTGCAGAGTTCTTATGAGATCTGCTGCCCTCACGGCTTTAAAACGCGTTGTAATAGGGAAGGTATCCACACCCCTTATAAGGAATGCTCAGTTCTCCTTCCAAGCCGATGTGGGGTCAGATCTAACCCACTTTCACCCCCATTATAGGGTTCGACGTCCCCGTCGAACACATTTAGATCTGATCCCACATCGGCTTGGAAGGAGAACGAAACATCTCCTTATAAGGGGTGTGGATACCTTCCTTGTCACAACGCGTTTTAAAGCCGTGAGGGCAGCAGATCCCATAAGAACTCTGCAGTTAAGCGTGCTAGGGCGGGAGTAGTACCAGGATGGGTGACCCCCTGGGAAGTCCTCGTGCCGAGTGGCCCAAAGCGGACAATATTGTGATACGTGCCAGAGGGGGATGTTATAAATGGTATCAGAGCCAGGGCACGGGTCGATGAGTTCGATGGGGACGTCGAACCCTATAATGGGGGGTGAAAGTGGGTTAGATTTGATCCCACATCGGCTGGGAAGGAGAACTGAGCATTCCTTATAAGGGGTGTGGATACCTTCCCTATTACAACGCGTTTTAAAGCCGTGAGGGCAGCAGATCTCATAAGAACTCTGCAGTTAAGCGTGCTCGGGCGGGAATAGTACCAGGATGGGTGATCCCCGAGGGGGATGTTACAAATAAAGTGGGTTAGATCTGATCCCACATCGGCTTGGAAGGAGAACTAAACACTCTTTATAAAGGGTGTGGATACCTTCCTTGTCACAACGCGTTTTAAAGCCGTGAGGGCAGCATATCCCATAAGAACTCTGTAGTTAAGTGTGCTCGGGCGGGAGTAGTACCAGGATGGGTGACCCCCTGGGAAGTCCTCGTGCCGAGTGGCCCAAAGCGAACAATATTATGATACGTGCCAGAGGGGATGTTACAAATGGTATCAGAGTTAACATTTTATTGAAATTAATTAATTTATCTTTTATTTATCTTAAATACTTTATAAAGTTATCACTTATAATTTATCAGTTTTAAACATAGGTCATATTTCCATACACGTAAAGATTGCAATATTTTTATACACCCGGTTACAAAATAAACATACGATAAAAAATCATTTTACTACAATATTTTATTATATTTGATATATTTTTTTATGACATTTACATTTAAATGATGTGTTTTTATAACATATATTTATTTTTAGTTCGTATATTTAATTAAATTATTTAACTAATAAAAAAATAATAAATGCGTAATAGTATTAATTTATAACAAGGGTATAAAATAAAATATTATTAAATTTAAAGACTAATATAGTAAAAAAAATTTAAGACTTTGAATTAAATGATTGAAGTGACCATTTAAAAAAGTCATCAACTACAATGATAAAAAAAATACCGAGAATCACACATAACAATCCGAAACTTTTAATGAAAGAAAATAAATTATGGATATGGAAGAGGCTTCATGATAATGCCAACCAACGAGAGACGAGAGGGTACAAACTTCACGTCAAGAGAATCACGCATAACTCTTTCACATACAAAATGAAAATCCAAGTCGATGTGTTTTCCTCTTTTGTGGGAAACATGATTTGAGCAAGAAAATTGGCGTTGCGATTATCACAAACAACATGAGATGATCGAGCAGACGAAAATTAAGCTCCTAAAGAAGATGTTGCATCGAAAGTACTTCAGCAGATGCATTTGGCTAGTGCACAATATTCAGATTTTGAGTTGGAACTGTTGGATTAGGTGTCTAAGCTCATAACTATAATTGGTATGTACTTGAATTGATAGCAGCACAGTCCTTTTGGGTTGCCCTCAAACCTAGCAACCAGACAAGGAAATTATGAAAGGAGAGATATTAATTTATTATAAGATTAATAAATTAATATAAATGAATTTATTAATATGTTAAAAGATTAATATATTAATTAGAAATCATTATGTTTAATTAATAGTTAGCCAGAAATTAATCAGAATTAATTTTGGGGTTAAAAGTATTAATTGTAAGGTGTAGGGACTAGTTTGCAATTATCTAATAGTTGAGTGGAAGGCTCTAGAACCCCCTTGGAAGAGGGTGGACGAAATCTATAGGGGAAACCCTAATGATTTCGTCCATAGGGGCTTGGATAAGCCCCTTGGGTTTGCTTAGGCCCTAAGCAAAGGATAACTAGGGTTTCCCCTAAACCCTAGATCCCTCAGCTATATAAGGAGCCTCCTGGTTCATATTTTGGTCACTCTTTCTTTTGAAGAAACCCTAAGGCCGAGATTTTGCATACTCCCTCTCCCCTCTCTCTTCTACTTTCCTTCTTGCTAGTTTGGGTGTGATTCCATTAGAGGCATTACACTTGTGGTGCTAAGCTTCCAAGAAGATCAAGATCAAGATCAAGGGAATTCTCAATTGTTTGCTATAACAATTGAAAGGTATGTAACTCCTAACCCTAGTTTATTATTTTCGAAAATAGTGACCTCCTCTAGGGTTCTTGTTTTGCAATTCAAAGTTGAATGTTCAATAGTTAAAACATAGATCCAAAGTAGGTTGCATGTGAACTTATGAATTGTTTTCTAGTTTATTTGTTTTACCTAAAACCCATTAGGAACGTGATATAACAGGCTGCTTTTTGGTGCTCCAGGAAACCAAGTTTGAACTTAAGAAAATTGAAAAACCATAGGCGGAATGACGAGTGTTTAAGTAGCGGGCCCAATTTGCGCCTGTGTAACCCAAAAGAGCACAACAAGGCAATATACTAGAGATAGAAAGACCATAATCTAATGTACCAGCCAAATAACAAATAATACGCCTGACAACTTGATAATGATCAACAATGGGAGCTTGATAGTACTAACTAACAGTATTGAAAACATAGGCAAGATCTGGACAAGTAATAGTAAGGTATTGAAAAGCCCTAACAATAGAGCGATAGTGTGTAGGATCATTAAAGTGTTCACCGTCAATACGTATGATTGTAGCAGCAGCTAAAGAAGTAGAAAATGGCTTGGATTCATGTATTTGAACTCGTTTATGAATATTTCGAGCATACTTGGCTTGAATTAAGATTAAGCCATCAAATACATAAGTAACCTCAAGGCCACAAATAACTCAACTTACCCATGCATTTAGTGGAAAATGTTGACTAAAGATGAGCCAAGAAAACCTGAAGTAAGTTGGAGTTGCTTCCTGTAAGAATCAAGTCATCGACATAGACTAAGAGATATAAAACAGAAGTGCCACATCGATAAATGAAAATAAATGTGTCGGAACGGTTGTTAGAAAAACCAAACTGATGAAGAAACTAAGCCAAACGATGAAACCAAGCACACAAAGCTTGCTTAAGGCTATATAAAGCTTTGTCAAGACAACATACATAAGCGGGAAAACGTGAATCAACATACCCAGGAGGTTGCTCCATGTATACTGTTTCTTGAAGAAAGCCATTAAGAAACACATTTTTTACATCTAATTGGTGAAAAGGCCTGTCACATAGGACATCGATGGTTAAAACAACACATACGGTGGTAGCTTTAACAACATGACTAAAAGTGAGATCAAAATCAATACCCGACTGTTGAGTAAACCCACAAGCTACTAATCGGGCCTCATAACGATCAAGAGAACCATCATATAAGAATTTGGTACGAAAAACCCATTTGGAGGTAACTATGTTCGTTGAAAAAGGTTGAGGAACCAAATCTCCCATTTCATTTGCATGAAGTGCATCAATCTCTTCATCCATGACAGTCACCCACTCATGGTATTTCATTTGCTTAAAATACATGTTTTTGATTGAGTTTGCATCGAATGTTGAGAAGATAAAGAAACCATTGGGGAGTTACTTGAGCGAGGTGGCAAAGTATGAGTTATAGGTGATTGTATCTCATCATCATCATATAGACAAAGTCATGTATCAGATGCAACAACTGGAGTTGGAATTGATAATGATAAAACACCCTCATAATTCATTTGAGAGGTAGAAGGCTCCATAAAATTAGATACATCGACCAGTTGGGCAACCAAAGAATCCGATGAGATACTCGAATAAGGAAAAAAACATTTTCTACAAACGGGCATGACGAGACATGTAAAGGCATCCAATTTAAGGATCAAGGTAGCGATAACCTTTATACAGACTGTTGTATCCCAAAAAAAATGCATGGTATGATGCGAGTGCTTAATTTATGTTTAGAATAAGCCTTGAGACATGAGAAAACTCGATAACCAAATGGATGAAAATTAGAAAAGTTTGGTAAAGTACCAAAGAATAGTTCAAAGGGAGATTTACCCCCAAGTAGCTTTGTAGGAACATAATTTATAGTATACACCGACGTGCTAAAAGCATCAATCCAAAAGTGAACAGAAACATGAGAATGAAATAGCATAGCCAAACCAAGTTCTATAATATGATGATGTTTCCTTTCAACCTGACCGTTTTGAGCTTGAGTGCAAGGAAAAGATATGCGACAAAACAAGCCACTTGAGTGTATGATATTATGCACACGATAATCTTGAAACTCCATACCACCATTTGGTTGGAGTATTTTAATTTTTTGATCAAATTGATTTTCAACCATTAATTTAAAAAGAACAAATATGGCATAAATATCTGATTTCACCTGTAAAGGAAAAACCAAGTGAAGCAAGAGTAATCATCGATACAAATTGCAAAGTACAAATAACCATCAACAGAGGAAATAAGGGATTTCCCCATAAATCACAATGAATTAAACCAAGAACATGTAGTGTACTTTTAAGATTTTCATAAAAAGCCAATTGTTTACTTTTCAAAATTTGACGAGCAGTACATGTGATAGGATCAGGTAACAACGAGGAGACATACAAAGCTCCTGATTTTTGTAAGCTAGAAATAACATCAAAGTTTACATTTCCTAAACAAGCATGCCATAATTGAAATGGAGCTTGTAATCGACGTGAACTTAAAGTTGAGAGTAAATTAAACGAATCATCCCTCGTGTAGGTGTCAAAATACACGTTTAGTCCCTATTTTCAAAAATTAACTCGGATCGTCCCTGTATCATTATTTTTTCACTCGGGTCGTCCCTACAAACATAAAATGACCATTTTACCCTTAAGTGATTTCTTTTTCAATTTTATTTTATTTATTTATCATTTTCAGGTTTAAAAAAAAAAACAAAACAAATATCCACCCCACCCCTTCCCCAACTTCATCTCTCTTATTCTCACCATGTCCTCTTACTCTCCATTTCCGACGAACACGAAACAACACCACCACCGGTCAAACCCTAAACCCATTGAAATCGACTTTCATCCCAAGCACCACTACCGACATCCCTTTCACCTCCCCCGACCACCACAAGGAATGAGATGGAAGTGCACATGTGACGATAACGCCCTTACAACAACCACCCCCATCATCAAAACCAAAATTTTTCACCATTAGGCCATTTCCAATGGGAGTTTAATGGAGGGTTTAATGGGGAGTTTAATATCATTAAACTCAAAATTCCCATTGTGGGAAAGTGACTAGGATTCAATGGAATGGGGGAGTTCAATCCCCATTGAACTCTATATTCTCTCTCCTCTCTCTCTCTCTCACACACACACACACACACATATATATATATATATATATATATATATATATATATATATTATTTTTTATTTTAATTTTTTAATTAATGTTAATTTTAATTGTAGTTTTTAATTTTTAATTTCATGCTAATTAATTTTTTAAAAATAATAATAAATAAAAAGAAAATAATAAATGATGTGACAATCCATTAAATTGTATAGAGTTTAATGAAATGTAGAGTTTAATGGGTAAAGTTGTATAGTGAGTGGAATGTATATGTGTCAATCCATTGAACTCGAGTTCAATGCATTGGAGATGGTCTTAAATGAAACCTAGTTGATCCAATTTGATGTAAAACCAAATCTTTTTAACCCACAATTTCCATTTGAGCACTTGATTCAAGTCCAACTCCAAACCCACTTCAGTTGATCAAAGCAACGACTTTTCACTTCATCGATTTACCTTTTTATAATCACCTGATTCACGCCCTTCAATCGTATATGAAACCTTATGCTGCACTTCTTTATCATTCACCACCACCAATATCGTATCCCTAAATCATTCACCACCACCAATCCTGTCGGTTCGTTATCTCACAGAAGGGGAATTTTCTGAAATCGAGACCGAACCATTTGAAATCGAAGAAGAAGGGGTGTATGGTTCTTTCTTTTCTAACCCATTTGAGATTTCAACAATGAAAATCCATTAAGGGGGAAACTTGACTGGAAAGACGGTGGTGGTATAATGGATGTCGAAAGAGAAGAAGATCATGTTGGTGGCAGCACAGAAGGGCTTGTCGAAGCTTGCAGATCGGAGATGAGACACAGTGAGAGAGGATAGCAGGTGTTGAAGAAGAATAACGAGAGAGAGAGAGAGAGAGAGAGTTATCGGAGGTGGTGTAATGTAATTGAGAGAGGTAGAGAGGGAGCTTGCATTGATGGTGAGCAGGGCAGCAGGCAACGACGACGGTGGTGTGCGGTGGCGACAACGATGGTTTTTTCTGTGTGTGTTTGTAGCTCCAGCGACGGTGGCATGTAAGTGTTGACGACGATGGTATTCTCTCACCGGAGATGGAGAAGAACTGAGAGTGACAGTACCTCAATACTTGTGAGGAAGAGGGGTGGTGATTTAGGTTCTTAAAAGAAAAAATATGAAAGAGGGAAAATTATGATTTACAGAGATACGAAGAAGAAGAAGTGGGTATATGAGATGGGCCCATTTATTTAATGATTTTTTTAAAATATAATTTATAATAATAACAATCTAAAAATAAATAAAAAATAAATAGAAAAGCACAAAATAGACATTTTATGTTTGGTAAATGATTTTAGGGACGAAACGTGTAAATTTTAACGATACGAGGGACGATCCGAGTTATTTTTTGAAAATAGGGACTAAACGTTCTTTTTAGCACTTGCACAAGGGACGAATCGCGTAATTTACTCTAAAGTTGATAACAGTGTAGAGTTCCATTGGTGAAGGATGTAGAGACCATTTTCATGTCTTCCTTTGCCCAAAACTTCCCCTTCTTGACAACTCTAAATATAAAGAAGCCATTAGCTAGTAAAAGAAACATCAACAGAATGATCATTGGTCAATTTACTAACACTAAGTAAATTTTTAGTGAGATTGGGAACAACAAAAACATCCTTAAGAGTTAGTTAATGAATTATTGATTTTTCAACTGCCAATACGAGAAATATTTTGAAGAATTCCCATAAGTAACCGTAATAAAATTTGTACCGGTGTATGGCATAGAGTTTGTGAGGTTAGTGGCGCAAGGTGTGAGATAGGGGTGGCAAATCGTGCTATCGTTTCGTGTTTCTGTCTGACACGACACGACACGACAAAGTTTTTGGTAACACGAACACGACACGACATGATGTCGTGTTTTTTTTAACTAACACGAAAACGAACGAATTAAAAAACGGCAAACACGACACGACACGAAAAATATAACATATACTAAAAACTAGTTTATTTAATGAATACTTTATGAAATATAACACGATAAACACGACAAACACGATAAAGAACTGCTAAATTGTGTCAATTTCGTGTCGAATTTTAAACACGAACACGACACGACATGACATCGTGTTTTTTACAGCTAGCACGAACACGACACGAACACGAATTCAAATTTTAGTTTCGTCCCAATTTCGTTTCGTGTCGTGTCATAAATTGCCACCCCTAGTGTGAGATGAGTCGAGGCTACTGAATCAACATACCAATAAGAGGCACCAGATGATGAAACATTACAATGATTATGAAAAACGTCTGCAATATTAGCACTTGGCGAAGAGGATGATGGTTGATAGATAAAATTACGGTAAACATGGAATGAGCAATCAATAACATAATGGACAAATTCATGAGATAGTTGGCATCATGGCTAACGACAACCATCGTTTCGACCACCACGATTCAATTTTCCATTGCCTCTACCACCTTGAGATGAACAATTACCATGTCGCCCATTACCTGCACCGCGATTAGAACTAGCTGACTAATGTTGAGAATTGGAGCGATGTTGATGTCGTGGGGATAAAAATGCAACAAAAGATGAGGGTGCAGGAGCCGACTTTACAAAACGTTGAAAGAGGTCTTGAATCTTAACTTTAGAAAGAAGAACACGAAATTAGGGCAATGTAATCATATTGAACTGCGTGGTTGAAAAGGTTGCAAATTTAGGACCAAGACCATGCAAAAACCATAATACTTGGTTGGTGTTAGAAACAGGATGTCCAATAGCCGATAACTTGTCACATAAACCCTTGAATTGAATACCAAAATCAGCAATAGAACGAGAACCACATTTAAGAGTTTGAAGTTCATCAATCAATTGAATTTCTCAAGCTTTGGAGGAGTTATAATATGCAGTCTCAAGTGTAATCCAAACATCGCGAGCAAAATTACAACCAATAATCTCTACCATGGCTTCTTCAGAAATTTTTTTATAGGAGAAGACTTTTAATATATGTTTCCAATAACCATGATTTGGAGAAAGAAGGGCATGATTACCATTAGCTGGTGTCACTGAGATGGATTAGGCAGGAGCAGATTGTGTACCATTAAGAAAACCAAAGAGATTTTGGGACAAAAGCAATGTCTCTACCTGTGTATGCCATAAAATATAGTTAGAGGAAGTGAGTTTCATAGTTGACATGTGGATTAACGTAGCAAAGGGAATAGAGGTAGAGGAAGCCGCCGGTTGAGAGAAAAAAAAGCAGAAGAATTTATGATGAAATAGGGTTGGGCAGAAGAAATAACCTGAAGAAGATGAATGATCGAAGGGGCTATGGTTTGAAAAGAAAAACATAGTCTGATACCATGCAAGGGGAAGTTAATTTTCTCCACACCAAATAATGTGTGTGATTCTTGAATATACAGAGAAGTTGCAATCAAGTTACAATGATTGAAACACAAAAATAACTAAACTAAAATATAGGAAATATATTGACAACATACGGTAAATTACTTAGGTTTAACAACAACAATCATCTCTTATTTAAGTAGTATAAATTTTTTCTAAGATATTACAATCAAAGAAGATCTGATGTTTATCTTTTTCTAAAAGTCGATTGTTAGAAATTTTTATATTGATTGAAGAATGAAGTTGACTATTTTAATGTATGTGTTATATTTGATGTAATGATTGTCGAATAAGTTGGCTTGAATATTTAATACTTTTTCTATAATCCTCTGATAATAATGAGTTTGTTAGTATTTGTTTCATAAAAGAAATCGTGTTTACCTTTTGACTACTAGAGTGTACGTTCTAATCATTAATGAAACCAATTGGTCTTGAATGTTTTATGTTTAATTTTCTATAAGTAATTTGCTGGTATTTTTTTTTGTTAAACAAAATTGGTATTTGTCAATGGCGATTTCTTTACTTTTTTGGAACGGACAATTTCTTTACTTTAATCTGTAGTTATTTATGCATTTATCAAACTGACGTATTCGTTTATATTCATTTGTTGCAATGATCTTCCAAGAATCAAAAGACAAAAACTGAAAAAATATTTTTTTTAATTACTACATAGTATTTCAATATCTACTATTATCAGTGATTTTTCATTTTAGAAAACTAATAACATGTATTTTTTTTATAAATAAATTTAAAGAATTGTATTATAATTTTTTCTTTAAACACCCTTTTTTTCTTTTTCACACGGACCAAAAATATATTTGGACTGATCTTTATCAAAAGCAGACCTGTATCCATCAAATTATCACCTTTAAGATTGGATTGGTTATAAATCAGTTATCTTTTTCCAAACCTTATTATTTCATCTTTAAAGCAAGTAGACTATATATTCCAGTCCTGACATACTCTTGAGATTTATTAACTTGTGGCCCAATTTTTGTAGTTGGCCAGAATATGTAAATGCTGCATATAAAAAGTTAATTGGGCTGCCCAATTTCTGACTTACGTGTTAGAATATGCCCATCTGATTTCTAACTGTTTCTATGCAACATCTAAATGAAAACAATAATATTTAGACTTACGTTACTTAGTACATTTAGTGCTATTTGTTTTTTCTAAAAGAGAAATTAAATATATTGTTACTTTTCTTTCTATAAATCCTCTCACCCCAAGTAAATGATTATATATGTCATTTTATTATATTTAGATATCATTAAATGAACATTAAATATGATACATGTCATCGTTTAATTGGGTAGGAAAATTTTTAAAAACAAAAAGTAGGAGGATATTTAATTTCTCTTTTCTAAATAAACTACTTCTAACCATTTTTTGATGCACCACGCAGAATATACGTAACACTTGACATTTCATAACTATTTGTTTTTTAAAAAACTTATGACTTAAAAGCCGTTGCGCGTGTGCTGCGCGACGCAAAACCATCATATTCAAACATTCTCATCTCACTTTAAGTTATACTATTCAGCGTAAAATAGTTTTATTTTTTTCAGCATTTTATTATTTTAATAATATTATAAAGATATTATAAGCAATTCAAGTATATTTTACATAATTTCAAAACCGTTTGACAAATTTCATATAAATAATTTTTTTTGTTGTTACAATGTCTATAATAAAATATTATTAAATTATAAAGTTAATCACTAAATTTACAAAATCTATTGAAACTTACCGAATAAATAAGCATAGTCTTGGAAATTTTAACGATTAAATATATTGTTTGATAAATTAACAATTTTATTTATTGTTATTTTCCAAAAAAAAGTTAACTTAATTATTTTAATAAAACGTAAATCATTAAAATCATTTTATGGCTCGATCAAAATTACATATTAGGTTTGTAATTTTTATTTTGCATTGAAAGCCAACCGATCTTGTGTTAATATTTTATTGTGCTTTTCATCACCGGTAAACATGAAAAAAACTATATTCCTTTTATTTATTTTTCTTTTTTAGTTATTTATTTATTAATTATATAATATAAATAATGTAATTATATAATATCAAAATTCCATTTTTCGTCCAACTTCATTTTATGAGGTCAACACTTAGTAGTTTTAGTTTTCTAATTTTTATTTTTTATTTTTTATTTTATAAAAAAAACTAAATATATCAAATTAATAAAGTATTATCCTCTATAAATAAATATTTATATCAATATATGATTTTTATTTCAACTCGTGCATATTCAGATTATGAATCATAATAGTATTTATTAATATTAGTTCACATAAAAATATATAAGATTGATTTGCCTTAATGTCGTCGTATCATTTTTGTGTGTAGATTGATCCCCATAAACCATTAAACTAAAAAAAGAAGTTCCAAATTATGATATGTTAAAATATATTATCATTTTACATGTAGTATATGTACTTTGAATCTAAATTCATTTAAAATACTCGGTATTTTATAAGTTTAAGTATCTTCGTAAAGGTGTAAGCTTGTACTATTTTTTCCCCAAAGGTGTAAGCTTATACTATTTTCAAAGGGATAGAGTAGTTATGATAGTAGGTGGCATGAGTTGTATTTATGATTCAAAGACATGTCAAACTTTCAGAGGTCCAAATTGAAACAAATAATGATTGGGGCACAAAAAGTGAGAAATGATATGTTGTTAGGTAGAGCAACATTAACCACTAATCTTCACAGCCTTTGAATTTCGTTACTCGTATCACATATTTTAAGCAACATTTTCAACTACTTTACGTATTTGTTTTTTTTTCCTCATTACTAGCAATCAAGGATTTACGGTTAATTTTTTTTTTTTTTTTTTTTTTGGAAATGGGAATTTTACAAAACTGAAAAACAGTATAGGGGCTTTGCCTAAAAGGAAAGGCAGGGGGAAAACAAAACAAAACGATCACACTAGGCCTGTTGAAAAAACCTGAAACCCGTTCTACCCACCCGACCCGTTTCGAATTCGGGTAGAATGGGTCGGGTAGAATGGGTCGGGTAGAACGGGTAACGGGTATGAACATTCGGATAATAGGTTAATCTGATAATAATATAGGTCGGGCTTTAGGTATGAATATTTATTTTCGGGTATACCTGAATACCCGAATTCGTTTTTTAATAATACCAAATATACAATGCAATCATGGACGCACACTTTAAATAAAACAAAACTCTTCGTTTCCTTCTTATGAACGATGGCTCGACAGTTAACGCAAACTTGCAAATGGATTACAACGCTGAAGCTGAAGTCCTGAACCGTCATCACAATTCTCAGTTTCTCTCTATCGCACGTAATGGAATTAAAAAAGTACATAACATATTATAATGATTTGTATTGTTATTATAGATATACTTGTTAATTGTATGAAGTATTTTCCTACCCAATTCTTTATTAAACCAACCAACATGTAAAAAAATATATCAATAAGTGTCATTTAAGAAATTTTCGAGTATACTCGATAATTACCCGACCCGACCTCAAACCCGAATACTCGAAACCCGAAAACCCGAATTATAATATAGGTCGTGTATCGGGTATTATTTTCTTAAGGAAATACCCGTTCTACCCGAAACCCGAAAATTTTACCCGTTCGACACCCCTAGCTCACACGATGTTAAAAAGGGCAGCAAAACCAATCTGCTCAAATACAAATACTCATATTGCCCATATGATTAATCTAATTAAACACCGTGGTAATAATGCAATCGGCCGTTTGTGATGTAGAAGTGAACTTTCTATTGAAACACAAGTCGTTTCTTGCTTTCCACACGCACCATAAGGTCCCATACAATATAACAATAAGGATCATTCTTTTTTGGACATCGTCCCCAATTAACAGTAAAAGTTATAATATCTGTCACTGTATTGAAATCTGAACAGGTAAGTCACACCAATTAAGGATCCAACAAAGCACCTCATGCGTGTAGGAGCAAGTAGCCAACATATAATCACAAGAACCCAAACCATCGTGACATAGAACACAAGTGCTAGAAGTGATGTTGATGCCCCTTTTAATAAGAGCTAAAGCCGATGGGATGCGATCATAACAAGCTCTCCAAATAAAGCTGCAAACCTTGATGGGAACTGACTTAATCCAAGCAGTGGGTTTGAAAGTGTTGGAAGTAATTTTGGAGTCAATTAAATGCCTTAGACGACATACTTGAAAGTGCCCATCCGCTGCAAGCCTTGACCTCCACTTATCCACGCACTCCGAAAAGATGAAATTCTCAAGGAGGGTAATAATTTGAGACAGCTCCTGAAGCTCCAAAGGATGTTTAGGTCTCCACTTCCAGCTCAAGAAAAACTGCATTGATTGATCTGTTCCTTAACCGAACAAGATTTTAAAAAGTCTAAATAAAAAAGGAGAGGAAAACGAGATGCAAGAGTACCATCCCCTGTCCAGGTGTCATGCCCCGGCCGTCGGCGGAAACACCGGGCAGTGTAACGTCATTTCTCGTATTATAGTTATCAACTTCCTGAAAACACATGCATTTAAAATACGTCAACATAAAGTTGGTGAGTCCACAGGTTTTGACTCCATATAAAAATAATACATATTCCGAGTTTCAAAAGTATAGTTTTGAAAGTATAATTTTGACTCTCCGACGTTTACTATATATATCCTAGGTATAAAAGCTTACTTACCAAATAAGTATATACCTATAAGTCTCATATACTATGAATATAAGTGTTTGTAATTCCATACAAACGAAAGTTGCTACGTATAAATCTTATTTCAGTTCTATACGAGTAAAACCACTACGTATAAATCTATTTCAATTTTATACGAGTATGTGTGCTAGGTATAATTATCTACTTAATATACATGTAGTACCTAGGGTATAAGTAGGGGGAAACTTATACTTAACATTAATACTTGTATAACAACAAAGTATAATGCTTCTAACAATTTGCTACCATGAGTCCGTAACCGCTGCTTGACAACAAAACCTCTGACAAAACAATACACTCATGATTTACCATGAGAAACAAACACCGCACGCTTCATCGACGCCGAAATAAAAATAAAAGGAACGAATTGTCACTCGCTTGTCTTGGGTTGTAATCAACCAAGAGTGGGGTCGTCAACCCGTATCTTATTCATACATGACTTCCTCGCTCACACGGGATTAACGGTTACAGGTCAGAGGACTTCCACTAAGATCCCCAATCTTAGTTGATGAATGAGGTAGCTCATGTAGACTTTGACGGCTTCCTATAGCTCTAACAACAAAAGCATTTTCATGTCTAAAACCCTAAGTCACTAGACTATGCTTTTAAACATTACTCCTAACTTCATAACATTTAGGAAGTATAACGGCTATATCTTGAAGTAAAACCAGGTTTTATCTTGACCTAAAACCAATAATAACAACACATAACGTTCCTAGTTTTATCTTGACATAAAACTATCAATAACAATACTAAGTTTTATCTTAACATAAAACTAACAATAACAACATATAACATATCCAATTTTATCTTGACATAAAACCAATAATAGCAACATATAACATACTTGGTTTTATCTTGACATAAAACCAATAATAACAACATACTTATCAATTCACATGTAGAACTTCCGAGTATAACTCCGGAACTATATCGCACACAAAATATATATAGAATCCTAAGTATAACTCAAGATCTACATTAGTATGACAATAACATGCTAAAAAATTTACGATAGTTGTATACTTTCAAATACGAAATAACTATATCCCGGTTATTATAACTATCTACGTTGATACTGATATATACTATCATATAAACATAATAATAACATATATATAATATTTAGCATGTGTTTTCCCCCGAAAATATTAGAAAGTGGGGTCGTGAAACTCACCTTAATAGCATGATTATAGAATCTAAACGGTCAGAGACTCATCTTTGTCAAGCTCGGGAAGGGAAAACGGCCTTCGGAAACGAGAGAGAATGAAAGGAGAAGGTGTAAGGATTGAATGAGCTTTGATCGCTATTTATATTTAGCATGTGTCATCCTATAGCCTTAACACATGTTTTCTAGCTCCGATTAGTGTCTGTTGACTCCTCACGTCGTGAATTTTTGATGCTCACGTCGTGAGTTCAGTCAAATTAGGGTTTCTGACAGCTGCATCTTCGAAAGGCCATAACTTTTGCATACAAACTTCGTTTTCGGCGTTCTTTATATGCACGCGTAGGTAATTCCGAGTACTACGACTTTCTTTTAGACTCCAATAGCTAATTCTAAGTCTATTTTAAATCCCTCTTGTTATAAGGCATTATAGCGTTAGAATTTATCATAACTTCTTCACGCAAAGTCAGATTTAGATGTTCTCTATATTTTTGTAATCGTATGAACGTATACTTTGAGTTGTATCATGAAAGTTCATACTTTAACATGAATTACATAGTAAGTTTATCACATTACTATTTTAACAAAATCACATTACATGATTGGCATAATCACATGTGATTGTTATTGACCTAATTTTGACGGGTGTTACACCAGGCCTCAAGCCAAAAGAGGGTCATGCTTCCAAAACCTACACAACATTTGAGAATATTATAAATGTTAATACCTATACCCTCTAGATCAGAAATGTTGGTGATTTAATATCATCAATATTATTTAAGTGTAATAGGATTAAATTTGTTGACCAAAAGTGATCTTGATGAATATTGAACATGTTAGGATGGTGTAGGAGTGCACACCTATTCAAGTTTTTCAAGATTCAAAATACATTGTTATTTAGGGGCGAAGCCCCTAAATTAACGGGGGTCCAGGGGCAGCGCCCTTGGGAGCGGGGTCCAAGGGGCGGCAGCCCCTGGCGGGGTCCAAGGTGCAGAGCCCCTAGCTGGGGTTGAGCTGCTAGGTCAGCACATAAATTTTTATATAGGATATATTACTATATTAAAAATGAATTAGAAAATAGTTTTTTTAGATAATTGACCATTGGTTTGACCCTTATCCAAATACCTGTTATTATATGTTAGTTTTTATGGTGTATGGCATTTTTCAGACAGAGATCATAAATCCGTTTTTTGGTCATTTTCTGGTACATCTTGAAGAACTTTTTCATAGAAATTCTCTGATTTCATATCTATGAATTTCATCCAATTGAGTGTTTGATTTGTACCATTGGAATACTTCAATTTGATAGTGAATCACGACTTTTAGAGAATCCAAACAATCTGTTCATCCCCTATTTCTAACAAAAATTGAAGTATTCTGTGATCATGGCAAGTGGTGATTTTGTGAAGGATATGACAAGCAAGTTTAACAAATTGAAGAAGTTTGAAGGACAAGATTTTCGTAGATAACAGAAGAAGATACACTTTCTCCTTACTACTTTGAAAGTGGTGTATGTTCTAAGTACACCCATGTCAGTCTTACCAGAATCTGTTGAAGATGAACCTTTGGAGGCAAAAAGAAGGAGATCAAATTGGGAAAATGATGATTACATATGCCGTGGTCATATTCTTAATGGTGTGTCTGACTCTTTGTTTGATATCTATCAAAATTTCGAATTTGCAAAAAAGAACTGTGGGATTCTCTTGAATCTAAGTTCACGACTGAAGATGCTTCTAGCAAGAGGTTTCTTGTTAGTAACTTAATGGGTTACAAGATGATTGACTCCAGGCCTGTTATGGAACAATTCCATGAAATGTTAAGGATTCTGGGACAGTTTGCTCAACACAATATGAAAATGGACGAAGCCATTTATGTGGTTGTGATCATTGACAAACTACCCCCTTCCTGGAAGGATTTTAAACACAATCTGAAACATAACAAAGAGGAATTGACTTTAATTCAACTTGGAAACCATTTACGGATTGAAGAGTCCTTAAGGACTCAAGAACTTGATGACAATCCTAAAGGCAAGAACCAAGTTGGTTCCTCTTCTGTGAACATGGTGGAAGGAGAAACTTTAAAGAATCCCAAGAAGTCTAATGTAAAAAAGGAAGTTTAAAGGAAAGGATGAAAATTCTTCCAACAAGAAGGCTAACTTGGTTTGTTGGAATTGTAACAAATCGGGTCACTTTAAGAAAGATTGTCGTCTTCGCAAAGTGAACAAGGATGGTGCCGACAGGGGCGTAGCTAGAATTTTTGGATAAGGCGGGGGGGGGGGGGGGGGGGGGGGGCTTACACTTGTATCTATTTTTTTTTGAAAAATTCTATTGATTTTTTTATCCGAATTAGAAACTATAAATTAAACACAATAATATTAACAAGTTAATAATTAAATCATAGATTAGAATATATATATATATATATATATATATATATATATATATATATATATATAATCAACCCCCTAAAAACTTATAAAAATAATCATCTTAGAATAACTTTAGTAGATTGTGATGAGTAAAAGGATTAGATTATGATTTTGGACTTTGAATTCCAAATTTAGATTATCTGGGAAAATTGTTAAAATCAGAAATTGATATTTATACGTTGTTATTTGTCATGCTAATTATAATCTGTTTTAAAATTTTGATTTTCTCATTTTGAAAGATTGAAGCCAGAATATAGGACATGCAAGTATATGATGAGAGTTCGTAATTAATAATATATAATAACTTTTCTAAAGAATCAAAGTCATGCTTCCACTTAAAACTTAAAGAGATGAGGTATGATAATCGACAATTTCTGATCAAGTCAAAGTCAAATAAAGTCAACGGGTCAAAACGTTCCACTCAACTAGCTCTTGTATGGTGAACTTACTCTATGTTTATTGTTGTACGACTCCCTATCTTAATACAAATTATCACTTAAAGGTTTCATGTGTTCAGGAAATCTAAGCCCTAACCAGGGTAAGTGGTGTAACGACTCGATAAAACACTATTACATACCCTTAGGGGCGTATAACATTCACAACGGGGCTTAATGGGGTTTACAAACCTTGCATTACAAGGCTAAACTCTAACAAAGGTCACAAGCATAGTCTCTCTCAATCTTTGTCACTCTATCTCTCTCTATCCCAAATCATTCCCAAATCTCTCTCAAAATCCCTCTTAACTTTTGATAATCACTCGGGGCATCCCGAACCTTAACTTAGTCAAAAACCACTCGAAACGGGAAGATTAATTGAAAAACCGCAAATATAGGGCCGAAGCCCCCTTAGGACCGAAGCCCCACCCTTGAACCGAACCCACCCTAAAACCGAACCTTCCATAAGACCGAAACCTACCTTCGGTTCGGATCAACCTTCGGTCCGAGAATCACTTTTGGTTCAGACTCACTTTCGGTTTGTTTCAGCAAACTTTGGTTCGGTTCAAGCCACTTCGGACCGAAGCTGCTTTCGGTTCTATCCAAGAACCTTCGCTTCTGACCCTCAGAACTTCGCAAATTCGCTTCTTTTTCCCGGTTTTCAACCATTTTCATGTTTTAAGCCCGTTTTCGATGATTTTGACGGGGTATTTTCACCCAAACTCATATTTTGACATATGAGACCCCATAAATTCATATCTTACCCATATTTTTGGGAAAATTCTTATTAAAGAAAATATCTTTTGTACAAGATATTATCTAAAGGTTGGTTGACTTTTAGTTATGACACCATACCCACTTTATGTCACTATTCACACATTACCATGTCAAATCATTGTCCTTCTTCTACACTCCCCCAACACTCCATCAGATTTCTTACACCAAATCCACCTAAAGATCTATATCTATCACACTTCCCAAAAGTTTCATTTACCACACTCTTCAATCAAATACTCTCTCTCTCTCTCTCTCACTCTTCTCAATTATTCTCTGGAAACAAGAACTCCAGGAGGTCACGAGTTCTTCCCTCATTTTTGGTAAGTTCTTCATCGCTACTCCTAAGCATCCTTCATTGCTTGACTCAAAACATGGATTTCTTACACAAATATTATCATATTTGTTCTTAGGAACTTCAAATCTTCAAGCATTCTCCAAGTGTTCTTGACTTGGAAACCTCTTTTCTTCAACATCCATCTTAGGGAATCACTCAAGGTGAGTTCATACCCCTATTTTTTCATGTTTTCTTCAAGTTTTAAGGGGGAGAATACAAGTTACAACTCCAAAAACATACTCTATACAACTAACAGCTTTCAACATAAAAGTTAAGGTTCATTCACGGACTGTTTTGACCAACTTAAACTTAATGTATTTCAAAACTGTTTAACATGAAAATATTTCAGGTTTATACCTTTCTAATGACTACTTGCACATGTTCATACAATTTTTCTACAATTTATGATGATTTTTATAAGACAACCTATCATTTCTAAAAGGATTTCGGACTAGTCTGTGAAGATGGACATTTTCACACTGGTTAGAGACCTCTAAAAACTTTAAAAAAGTTATGAACAAACTAGACATATTTTCTAAACCCTCAGAGTTTACGGATTCTGATTTCGATCTTCGATGATTTTTATATGATTTTCTAAGAATAGGTTCAGAAAAGTTAAAACTAGAAAAATGATTAACAAGTTCATGTACACTTTATAGCATGCTGAGCAAAGTGTTTACTATTATATAAATACATGTTGTTTATATTTCATGTCAATTACCTTCGTAAGAAGGTGTACATCATATACAAAGGATTACTACCACTACAAACATTTTAGATAAACTATAATAGGTATAGTTATGAATAATTTACACCACAAACTCACTACGAAAAGTTCATTTCCACTAAAAGAGGTTTTCATTTCACTTTACGTAAATCTACTAATGAATAAATTTGTGAGACATTCGCTTCACGATACTTATAAAGTAGCGCATTTAAGTCCTGTAATTGTAACCAGAGTCTCTTGTAGGAAGTCAAGTGTGTATTTAAGGGTTTTTTGGGCACACTTTTTGGATTTGGGATTGGGTGAAACTCACGATCAGGATGTTTTGAGTATTCTTTATGCATGGTTTGGTGGTGTTCCTAGTTAGGGAACTAAGGGTAGGTATGAAGTTTAGATGATCATTAGTCCTAAGGGTATGGATTTTGAAGTTTAGAATGATGAGTTCTCGGTTTTGGGGAGTATATTGATATAGTTGGTTTGTGGTTGTAGTTTTTAGAGTTCCCATTTTGAGTGGTTTTCTCTAGAAGTTAGGTCATAGTTAGGGAGAGAAAGATCGTTTTTATGGTTGAGTATTTTCAAGTTATTGGGTTGTTTGTTGGAAGCTATGGGTTTCTGAGTGGTCTCTTGAGTTTCTTTATAAGATTCCTTGATTTCGAAATGGTTAGAGGGAGCTTATGAAATATGTTGGTGTTGTTTAAGAGATCCAAACCAAGACAGATTTCGAGGAAAATTTCCAGTTTAAGTGGGGGAGAGTTGTAACATCTTGTTTCGAGAAGTTTCTTATTTTGGGAATATAGATAATAAATGGATCAAGTAAAAGCCTTGGGCTTCAAGGGAATAGGTTTTAGACCCTATTGGAGGTTGATAATATTGGTTATGAGATCCAAGCCCTTGGTTTGTGTTTTGGAGTCAAATGGTAAAATGGGAAAAATGATGTTTCAGACTTCTTTCATGAATTAAGGAATTTAGTTCAAGATGTTTTAATTCAAAGGTAATTAGACAGAGTCGTGGGGATCTTTAATACCTTTCTGTGCATATAAAGGATGCTGAAAACGGAGTTGAAACGAAGAAGTTACGACTATTTGAAGTTGAAGTGGAAACTAGGGGTTTTCTCCTATACAGGGTGTAGGAAAGTTACGTAGGGAGCAGCTGCTACACATGGTGTAACTAAAAACTTATGTAGTGCCTAACTAGTTGATTTATCGACGTGGGTTTAATAACCTACGCAAGACATAGTCTAACGTCCCACTCGTAATGACATGAAATTTTCATTTTTTGATTAGTAAATCGTTACTACATAATATTTCCATAAAACCAAGGTAATCAAGATTTATCAAAACATCATGAAATCAGAGTAAATCACAGAATGCGGAAACATGTGGTGTGTGCTCTACAATCTTCCCGAGCTCTTCCATTTGAAAACCGAAACACCTGAAACATAAACTGAAAACCGTAAGCATAAAGCTTAGTGAGTTCCCCAAGATACCACATACCACACATACATAAAACACACACTTGGCCCCGACCCTCCATTGGGCCTCGCCTGGTCTTGAGTTCCACTCAGCCTCAGGCTCTTCCCGACATCAAGCCCCGCCCGACATCGATCCCCGCTCGGATTACATACCTATCCATCACCAGGCCTCGCCTGATGTTGTGCTCCGCCCGATACACACATAATCATACAACCATATAATCATATAAACATATAACCTTACTATAACATGCAGTAATCACAAAGACTGTAGCATACCATACAATCATCGAGCCCCGCCCGACATCGGGCCTCGCCCGGTAAACATAAAAATAAATATCAATAACTTACATACAATATATTCATCAGGCCCCGCCTGGCATCGGGCCTTGCCCGATAAGCGTACCATCATAATACACATGCAAGAGTCACGCAGACATCTAGCACCCTAACATATACATCATGGGCTAACATTGGTGCTTTTGACCCGCTAAACCCAATGAGTAGACTAACCTCATACTGCCAAATTGCATAGACGATTCCTGGCTGCTGGCTGACAGATTCCCCAAATTTTCAATATCAAAACAACACCCAATTAACAATTGGGTTCCAAACCATAACCATAAATCCGTACTCGGGGTAATAAGACCATTTTACCCATAACCTAGTTTGGTCCAAGACTGAGGCCCACACATACAATCCAAAAGGCCCAAACATGGCCCAACATAACCCATGGACAAACCTGATCAAACTTCTGGTAAAAGTAAACGTCAACAGTACATATTGACCAAACATGTCGTGTTGCCCCTTGGACACGCCGTGTTCTTCCATCATCTAGGTAATTGGGAAAACCCCAGTCAACACGTCGTGTTGGCTTGCAAACACGCCGTGTTTGCTTGAATTCCAACAACTTAATACATTAAGCTACTCTCTCCGATTCTAAGGGCTCCAAAGCTCAGATCTAGACCAAAATGAGACTTAGAAGGGTAAAGTTTCCATCTTTACCCATAGGGATTACCAAAAAGGGTCTAAACCCAACCAAAAAGGCTTGATAGAGTAAGGGCTTAACCAATAAGCACTTAATCCTTGAAGACAACCCCAAAACATAGATCTGACTTTCTTGAGCAGGAAAACCACGTAAAGTTGCCAACTTTACGTTCATACATGTCTAAATGAAGCTCTTAAGCTTAAAAAGGTCTTAACAAGGGACTTAATGCGTTCATGTAACCAATTATCTCATAAAGCTTGCACCTTTATGCTTAAGGAGTCCAATATTAACTAAAATCTAGGATAACGAGCCCTTAAATGTCTTTACTCTCTCCTCAAACCAAAAAGGTACCAAAAGCACAACAAAGCACAAAAGAAGAGATCTAAAACATATACAAGTCAAGATGCAAACTTGATACCTCAAAAAGCATCCCCATAAGATGATGATTCTGGATCTAAATCCGTTTCCCCAAACAAAGCAACTTCAAGATCTCCTCTTCCTTCACAAAAACCAACAGTGAGCACTAATAACTTTTTACTAGCTCAAGAACACCAACAAGAGACTTAAAGATTAATTTTAGGGTTTTAGTGTCAATGGAGGCTGGTAAGGAAACCAACCCTTGGGGATTAAAGAGATTATATAGGGTGCAACATCCTACAAATTAGGGTTTCCTTCCAAGTTTCCAACATGTTGTGTTTACACACCAACACGCCGTGATGACCTTAATGAGGAGCACACTTTTCCTTAACTAGACATGCCATGTTGGTTCCTCTAACACGTCATGGCCGGCCCTCAAAATGGAATTCATTCCTTACAATTAGTCTTCAAGATTCCGGGTGTTACACATAGGTTATGTTAGATTAAAACCCTAAATCTTCGGTTTTGAGCCCTATTTAAGGGATTTAACTTATGGGAAACCCTCTCATGACTAGCCTTTATCACCTAAGATCATTCCTTTAGAAAACCTAGCCTCCTCTTACTTGTTTTGAGCATTGACATCATTTATGAGCTTATTTCTCCATTGAAAGATTGAATCTTAAAGAGCAAGGTGGTGGTAAAGTGTATATAAGAAGGGTTCAAGTATAGATCCACCAAGGTTACTTCATTCCTGGACCATTGTAAGTAAAAAGCTTCTAACTTGCTTATTTGTTTCATGGATCTAGTTATTTGTCACATTTGCCAGTTTTTGGTCCCTCGAGCTTGTGTTTTGGGAGTTGTAAGAACTCCAACACCCTTTGAGCTATATGGGAAACTCTTGGGACTTATTGGAATAGGAATGTAACATCTTGATTTTCAGTTATTTTACAATTTGACCCTTGGTTGGTGCTTGTTTTGCAAAGTTGGTCCCTAAGTGGCAATTTCATAATTTTGACCATTTCTTACGTACGATGGGCGTACTCTGAGTACTATGGACGTACGTAGACAGGGTGCAAATCCTAATTTTTTGGGTTTGGACCCTATTTAAGCATCTTTATGGCCTCATGCACCCTCTTATCTTCAGCCCCTTTCCTCATTTCGAAACCTGAAAGTGTGTGAATGCCTTGTGAAGCTTGAAGAGCCTTTTTGGTGCCATTTTGGAGCTTTTGGAGAAGAAGGAAGAACCTTGAGGTTGTGGTGTTTCACTCAAGGCCTTGGATCCTGTTGGATTAGTGTCTAAGTCCATACTATTTTGGTATGTACTTGACCCGATTATGAGCATAGTCCTTTTGGGTTGCCTTCACCATAATAATATGTAGGATGAATTAAAGAGAGAAAGGTTTAATTATGATTTATTAATATATTATGAGAATAATATATTAAAGGGGGAATCATATTGTTTAATTAGTATTAGTCAAGAATAAATAAAGAATTAGTTTTGTGGTTATAAGAGATTAATTAAACTTAAGGGACTTATTGTGTAATTATAAGATAATTACATAGATGGGCTAATGGACTTCGTAGAAGTTGGAGTGGACGAATTCTATGGGGAAACCCATTAGAAATCGTCCAAGACTTCTAAAGAGGGAGTCCATTGGCTGCTTAGGGCTTAAGCAGTCAGATTAGGGTTTCCTGGTTGTAAACCCTAATAGCCAGCATATATAAGGAAACCTTATGGCCCCAAAAACGTGGGGAATACTTCCTTTAGGGTTTCCAGCCGTTTTTGGTGCCTCCTCTCTCCTCCCTCTTCATCCAAGTTGCTTAGTGATGTTTGTGACTACATTAGAGGTGCAACACTTGAGGCACTAAGCTTTCTAAAGCCAAGGATTGATTGTTATTGCTATATAACAATCAAAGGTAAAATCTAAACTCTAATTTCAGTTATAGTTTATTAGATCTAGGGTTTATGACTTTGGATTATCAATTTCATGTTAATTAGACAAACTAGATCCAAAAGCTATTAGGGTTTGCATGTACACCATAGGAATGATGTAGTGCTCAAAACCCAGCAGTGGTATCAGAGACTAGCATTGTTTTTTGATGAATTGATGCTTATTTGATAGTTTATTGGCTAAAAAAATTCGTTTTTGCCCTTCTGCTTGACTGACTCGGCGAGACAGTAGATGAACTAGGCGAGTCTGGCTGACTCGGCGAGTCCAAGGGTCTGGCAGTGTTTTTTTGGCGATTTTCTTGCTGTTTTGACTTGGGATTCTTACCATAAATGTTTTTAATTAATAGAATCCGATTTTTATTGATTTTGGGTGAATATCCTTACCAAAATAGTAGATAAGTACCATTTAATCAAATATGATCTTATAAGATAATGTTTAATTATTTGAGTTATTTGATGAATTATCCTACAAGAAATTTGATTAGGTCAAAATTAGATAATTGTCTTATTTGAATTGTTGATCTAGAATGTTCTTGGAAAAGTTTCAAATTACTCCCTTTAGGTTTCATAGTTTAAATTTAAACTTAATAGTTTTAGTTTTTTTGAAATTTAAATAGTTGAACCATAATGTTTTGAAATGTTTCAAAAATTGCCCTCAAGTTTTGGAATTTAAAGTTTCGATTAATAGTTTAATTATGTAATATTTAAATTCTAAAACCCTAGTATTTTGAAAAGTTCAAATTACACCCACATGGTTTTGTTAAGTTAATTAAAAGTTTAATTAAAAGAGAAAGTTAATAAAACCACCTAGTATTTTAAAAGTGTAAAAAACACCCTATACTATATATATGTAACATTAAAAGTCTAATATATATATATATATATATATATATATATATATATATATATATATATATGAGTAAAGAGTCAGTCTTACCATTAGTAGACCTCATTCATGAAACTGGTCTATAAGGGGTGTTTAAGGAAATTGCTTATAAAATGGTGATTGAATAGGTATCCACTCTTACCCACCGCACTCTTGACTAGTGGAGGGTCATTAGCCAAACGGGTAGGATAGGATAAAACCTTCCATTATAAGTATAATGAAGTACAAAGTAACTAAATGCTTTTACAAATTCTCAAATCATAGTTACTTTAGGCAAAATGTGAAATTGTATGCTAATCCATGGAATGACACTTTGTACCATTGCCGAGACGTTAGTGGAGCGTGTGTGGTTAACCGACACACTAATTTGGGTTTGGCATTGGTAGCAAAGGGTGACTCGATGGTTATCATAGATCAATGGAGCGTGTGTGGCTAACCGGTACATTGATTAGGTGATAGTATCATTGAGTGCACCACATGATTCGCACGGTTATTCACACCTTGTTTGTGATCCTCGGCATCCCAGTCGCAAATAGTTGGGCATAATCGAGATTAAACATGCCATTGAAAAGTTCAATGAATCTCAAAAGATCTAAGAGTTTCAATTAATTTAAAACGTAAATTTCTTTTTGTTTTTCATGGTGGAAATTGGTAAATCGTCATTTGCCTACCCTAAAATATTCTGCAACTAGATTACGGCATCCCTTTTCTAGGTTGTAGAGTATTGTGTTGGATCCTAGCCTTGATGTTTCATTTGGGTGTTACATCAAGGATTCTAATCAACTTGACTTGCATTTCTCCCGTTTTGTAGATGTATGAATCTAACAATGGTCTTCCCACATCCCATTGAACAAGTTTTCCAAATGGAGATGATATTTCACGATATGATCGAGGAACCAGAGATCATACTTCACTTCCTCCACCTCCTCCAATTATTCTCCCTGACCTATAAGTTCGAAGGCTTGAAAAGTTCAAGCTCACTCAATCCCTTTTGGCAAGTAAACACGAAGATGGGAAACCTATGTGTGTACACGTCTTAGAGATGAAGTCACACATTGACAGGTTAAGGATGTT
The DNA here is from genome assembly GCF_002870075.4 of Lactuca sativa. NCBI lineage: Eukaryota > Viridiplantae > Streptophyta > Magnoliopsida > Asterales > Asteraceae > Lactuca > Lactuca sativa. The sequence goes on from NC_056624.2 coordinate 202,270,353, forward strand.
GTGTGTCGAGATTTCAGGTGAGTTGGCTGTTAACCGGGTTCTTTAGTCACTTCCTGAATCATATAGTGAGTTTGTTAGAGAGTACTATATGATGGACCACGATGTGACCGTCATTGATTTGGCCTATTTGCTTATAGATGCTGAATCAACAATGATTTGGCATGCTGGTCAAGCAAATTTGTCTGGTGAATCAAACTCCCAAACTTCAATGGACACTGGCAACATTGGAAGTCCAGAAAGGACTAAGTATGAGATTGTCCCATGTGCTGTGCCAAAGGAGTCCATTTGCTTTTATTGCCAAGAGAAGGGGCATTGGAGACAAAGCTGCCCTATTTACCTGAGAGATCTAAGAGATGGGAGAGTCAAGACGTATGACTCTGCTTCAGGTAAAATCCAATAACTAACTCTATAAGTTCCTATTTTTTGATTCTTAATACATGATGTGATAACATTACATTTTGATGAAGCGTACTGAATCTGATCTCGAAGAAATAGATTTCGATCGCATGGGTTCAAAGATCAGATTTTTGAGCTGCTACTTTAGAGTTAGGGTAGATTGCTAAGAAATATGTAATAGCATAATTTTCAGTTGAATTGCATTGTAAGGACAAATATTTTTTGCAATAAAATAAATTTTGATTTTGTCTTATTTGTTTATCCTTGCAATGACATGTATGAAAAATTGATGTTTAAATGTTTCTACTATTAGCAATAATGGATTTGATTCTTAATTATGTTATTTGTGGAAATGTCGAGAATTTACCAAATAGGGAGAGTTTCTCATCGCCCAAGTTTCAATTGGATAGATACTTGGAATCATGCAACATGTATTGTATGATGATTGAAAAAAACTTTCATATTTGGGAAATTGAGACTAGTTCCTTGACAAAGAGTCAGGTGAAGGACTAGGAGATCGAGTATACTAGGTTGTGCGTTGATCAAGTCCACCACAAGAGTGATAAAGATATTCGTCATGATTTACTAAAGTTTAGTAAATATGATTATACTTATACGATTAAGTGTAATTCTTAGTTGATTGAAAAGGTTTCAATAAATGGCAGAACGAATAAGAAGAATTAAGAAGGCAGAAAGATAAAAGTTTCTCTATTCTAAGAAGAAGGGAGAGTACCTTTTATCGTGTTTTATGATAAGTCTTGATGATTAAGAACCATATCTTAATTGATCCTCTAAGTGAATCTTAGTGCACTTGTATGTCTAAGAAGAAGAATCGGGAATTGTGGAAATGGTTAAATCAAGAAGTCTATCATACTTCGTTCCAATATTGAATCTTAGAGTCATACTCCAAGGTTGCGAATTGAGTGACACGTCTTTAGTAGGTTTATAACACTCAAAAAATGTGGAATTGGAAAAAGTCTTCTTATTCCTGCACATTTGAAATTGGTAAGTTGTGATGTCTTGCAGAAGACAAAGACCAACAAGAACCAATTGAGCTAAGTGTTAGTCTTGATAGGATTTCGCACTAACTCTTGAATATTTGTTTTGTCAAGAAAAGTTCCTTGACAAAGAGAATTATATATGTCAAGAAGTTAGTGGGAGTCTCAATTGTCTTGAAAAGTTCAAGAACAAATCAAGAATAAACCGATAAGTAAATCACTAGCACACGACTTGAAGTTGGCGACCTATCGTGTTGACATAATTTTGTTTCTGTGCCATTCTAGATTAAGTTAACTATGCAATATAAGGTCTATGAGTTCTCAATTGGATTGCATAAAGTCAAGGCACCCTGATCAATGGAAAGTACATTGATAAGGTAAGGGTGAGCTTGTTAACAACCTGGAAGCAATGGTGGGCATTCATGCTGCCATAAGGAGAGAAATCAAGATTGAACAAGTTCAATCCATATGAGTTGAATTTGTCACAAACATTGTCTTATGATTGTTGTTATGACAAATTCACATGGATAGGAACACATACACTTTAAAATCTAAGTGTCATAAGGTTTATCTCCTTCATGAAAATGATTGTGAGGAAATGCTTTCACTAAGAGAGATTTTAAGAAGATTGCAATTGTGAAAATTGTATTCTCAAATTCGATTATGATTACGAAATCCCTCTTCATAGTTCGAATTGTGAGATTTGGCAATTAGTCTGAACATTTGGGACTTAGTAACATAAGCTCTGAAGTTGTTTAGACACACATGTGAGCTTTCTAAGACAAAGGTGTATGAGTTTAAGAAGCTTGATAAAAGCTTATCAAAGCATCAAGTATTTAGAAATATGGACTTAAGGAATTCAATAAGCATTGTTTTATGAAAGTTCAGATGTTTTCTAGATATATGTTAAAGCTAGTGGGAGCATAAGTGTTATGCTTGTATGGTAATAATCATCGTGTTAGTGGGAGCATGATTATTATTTAAAGTATTGCAAGTTAGCAATATTAATTATAGAAAACAAAGATTCACTTTGCAAAGTTGCAGGGGTTGAAAAGTTGTTTTGCTATAATTAAGGGAGAGAATATTATACTTCATTTCAAATCAAGGCTTAGATTGTGGAATTTTAATAAAATTTAGTCAAATATATATATGAATGTTGTGTTGGAATGGTTCAACATGAGGAAATTCTATATATGGAAAGGATAATTGCATTCTCAAAATTTGGTTATGATTACGTCATCCCTTATCATAATCAAAATTGTGAGAACATGACAATTAGAAATATTATAGCAAAAGATTGGTAAAGTATCACGTCTTTATGTAAGACATTATGAATCGTGTCCCATACGCTTCGGGTATAGGATCGATTGCATATGCTCTAATGTTTGATCATTCTAAAATTTTCCAAATGTTTAGCGCATTAAGAGGGAAAAGGGACTAGAATGTTTTTTTTTGACTAAAATATTTAAACAACTACCAAAGGACGATCTAAAGTTCGCCAAGGATTTGTTGCTCGTGAGAAGTTGGAAGTATAGTGTTGGATGGGCCATATCGACATTATTATGAATATATAAGATTGTATTAAGAATGAGTTGTCGTATGACAAATATGGAAATGTTTCCCTATTGGGTGTTGGAAATTAAGAATTTATGTCTAGATTAGAAAATTTTATGCAAAAAGGATGTTCAAAGGAATGTGCTTTGAGTGAGAAACGTCACATCTATAGAATTGTTTTGTAACAATTTCTGATAGAGACCTTGTAATTTCACTGGCCAAGTCTTGGTGACTTTTATGCTATAACTTTGCGAAAGGATCGTTGCATAAAATGTTAGAATCTAACATATTCTAGTAGTGGTGAGAACCTTGTGTTCTTACACTAACGATGAGGATTAGGAATTGTGAAATGAACATCATTGGAAAAGTTTTCAATTGATCTATTTCACAAAGCATGGACCATAGGAAACAAAGTGTGCATGCTTGGAGCATGGGACAATTATTGTTGTAATTCAAGTAATAAGTTGATTTTCTGAAACAGTAAGCAATGAATAATGAGTAATCAATATGGTGTTTAAATAAAAGTGTTTTATTTACGCACAAAAGTTTTGGGGCCATATAGGATTAATATTATTGTTGTGTTTCTCTCTACATGTTTTGACTTCCAGAATAACTAGGTTATTCATACATCCACAGTGGGTCATACATTGGGAGTAGGTATGAAGAAAGACTGTCATGAATCTGTCTGTAGATTGTCTAAGTGTTTAGACATAACACAAGTTTGCTGCAGTGTTCATGAGTGCTTTATTAAGATTAGAGTATTAGATCAAACCCACGCTCACTTGAATCACTTCATGGTTTTTATCACAAGTGATTGTGAGACGATAATATTGTATATTCTTGAAACCGAGATGTGTGAGTTGTTATTTGCTGGGCGGTTGCACATTGATGATAAGTAAACACACAAGTAACTTGGTGTTATAAAACTTATTGTTGTGTGTGATTCGATCAGTAGATGCAAGTGAGCATTTGAGTCAAAGTTTATCCATTCCTTTTACCTAAAGTGGGATAAAAGTGATATCTGTGGGCCCCTCGATGATTTAGTGATGTCACCCTAAGCGCTTGGCCAAGCCGGGACTAAGTTGATGTGTTCAATTGTAGTCTGTTGTCAGTCGTCATAAATCAGAAGTCGGGAAACAGTATAGAGAGAATGATCGAAATTCATGTCTTGTGTCTATACGATATCTTGAGAATAGAGGAATATATGATCCCTTATCTAAAGGACATGCTATCTGATAAGATCAGAGTTGACATCGGCATTTGAAAGCTACGATTGCTGATCAGGTTCTGAAGTTATGCAAAATAGTTATTAGACTTATCCAAGTGGGAGACTGTTGGATTAGTGTCTAAGTCCATACTATTTTGGTATGTACTTGTCCCGATTATGAGCATGGTCCTTTTGGGTTGCCTTCACCATAGCAATATGTAGGATGAATTAAGGAGAGAAATGTTTAATTATGATTTATTAATATATTATGAGAATAATATATTAAAGGAGAAATCATATTGTTTAATTAATATTACTCAAGAATTAATAAAGAATTAATTTTGTGGCTAAAAGAGATTAATTAAACTTAAGGGACTTATTGTGTAATTATAAGATAATTACATAGATGGGCTAATGGACTCCGTAGAAGTTGGAGTGGACGAATTCTATGGGGAAATCAATTAGAAATCGTCCAAGGCTTCTAAAGAAGGAGTCCATGGGTTGATTAGGGCTTAAGTAGTCAGATTAGGGTTTCCTAGCTGTAAACCCTAATAGCCAGCATATATAAGGAACCCTTATGGCCCCAAAAACGTGGGGAATACTTCCTTAAGGGTTTCCAGCCGTTTTTGGTGCCTCCTCTATCCTCCCTCTTCATCTAAGTTGCTTAGTGGTGTTTGTGACTCCATTAGAGGTGCAACACTTGAGGCACTAAGCTTTCTGAAGCCAAGGATTGATTGTTATTGCTATATAACAATCAAAGGTAAGATCAAAACCCTAATTTCAGTTATAGTTTATTAGATCTAGGGTTTATGGCTTTGGATTATCAATTTCATGTTCATTAGACAAACTAGATCCAAAAGCTATTAGGGTTTGCATGTACACCATATGAATGATGTAGTGCTCAAAACACATCAGATCCAATATCTACTTCCCTCTGTTCATCTTTTCGAGGTATAAAGCTCCAACCTTGATGAGTATTTCATTTCGATCTAGTTTTTGCATAAAGTTGGCACCTTTTTGTCCCAATCTTGATCTTTATGAGTATGGAATACTCCAAGACATTTGAGTTGTCCTTTCAAATAATTTAGGGTGTGTTATGTCATAAAAGTGTGATCTTGGACATTGGTTTCTTCCTATGCACGGTCTAGGATGTCTTAATGGGTCAATAAGCTAAGGTTTTTGTTATTAAGGTCTTAATACCCATGCTAAACCATAAAGTTGGAAACTATATGGTTAAGATCACCTTTTAGGGTCTAGATATGGATTTTGGACATAAGTGCTTAAGGATTAAGCACTTAATGGATAAAGTTGGTGGCAGTTACGTACGCTGGGCATACCAAGGGGTACGCTGCGTGTACCTGGTTAGCTTCCCGATTCTTGTCAACCAAGTAGTATGCCCCATGTTCATTTTACGTACGCCCATCGTATTCACTAAGTCAACTCGATTGACTCAGTTGACTTTGACCTAGATTTTGACTAGGGGTTGACCTAGGGGTGTTTTAGGTATTTTGATCTGTATGCTGAGATGGTGTCATCGAATTCATTAAGGTGACTGGTAGAGTTGATCTCGGAGCGGCGTGCTATTCAGTTTTCTCATTTGTCTATGAGGTGAGTTTCTCACTGTATCCATGGGTCGAAGGCACCAATGCCGACCCATTATTGTGTTATTTAGTATGATATCTGTTGAGTGGCTTACATAAGTTTTTATGATGGGTTGAAATAAATCCTAGGACGGGGCCCTCTATCGTATGTTTGGGTTGAAATAGACCCTAGGGTGGGGTATACTATTGTATGATTGGGTTGAAAGATACCCCAAGGTGAGGCTCTAGGGTAGGGCCTATATGTGTTGATCGAGTTGAAATACAAACCAAGGCGGGGCCTATACATGTATATCGGGTTGGTTATACTCTAGGGTTAAGCCTAGTTGTATGTTTTGGTATGTGGTACTTTGGGTAACTCACTAAGCTTTATGCTTACAGTTTATGGTTATGGTTTCAGGTACTTCCGGTTCGAAAGGGAAGGGCCCAACGTGATGGAACAACATCCTCCCCTCATGATTTTTCCACATTCTGAATAATTGTACTATGATGTTTTGAATATTGTGACTTGGTGTTTGATTTTGAAACAATTGTTGAATGATTTGATAGACATCAAATGAAAAGTTTTTATTATTTATTTTGGGACGTTACAAGTTGGTATCAGAGCCTTGGTTTGAGAGATTCGGGCACGCACTCGTGTGACTGAACTTAAACTAAGGAATTAGTAATCATTTGAAAGAAAATAAGTTTCTAAAAAGATTTTTTTCTAAAAAAAAAGTTTATGAAAAGATTTTTATAAAGAAAAAGGGGGTGTGATGCGTGTAATCAGCTGAGCTCATGTAAGTGGTTCCCAAATTACCCATACCTATGTATTATGAGTAGTGTGCTTGAGATGATAATTGAATGCTAGATTAAGGCTAAGAATACCTTTAGGAATCGTATGATAGAATTGCTAGATTTGTGTGATGCCTTATAGCCTAAGGGAACCCGATGCTATGTATTACTTGGAATTGATATCGACTCAGTTAATCGCTAGGTGTATACTTTAAAAGTTGTATATGATTAGGATTGTATAGCCCTAGAATGATCGATTTAGCCTCGTTTCTTGTTCCTTTTTTGGTTGTGGAATTAGGGTAGAATCATCATTTGACAATCTTTGTGATCCTATTTTATGTGTAAATTTCATTCGTAAGACAACCGACGGTGTTGATTGAGGTTCTTAGTATTGCGAGCGCTGAGAATTGAGACATCCTAGGAGAGTCTAGGATATGTACACTTTTTAGCATATGATTGTTATATGGTTAGTATTGTGACTTAGTGGAATCATGCTTGCTCTTGAGGAAGGTACAAGTAGGTATGAAAAGTAGTATTGAGCCTGTACTATTGAACGCACAAGATCTGTACCTGAGATAGTAGCATGCTTGGGGAACTCTAAGGAGGCCTTGTAGTGAAAATCCCATAGAGTCATATGATGATTATTAGTATGACGTGTTTTAGTTTGAGGATGCTGATGATTACTCGAGGAGGTTATGGCTCTGGTTCTAGTTCAGGTTCTGGCTCAGGCACATAACCGATTGATGAGCGACTGCGTGAGTTTATTTTGGCTGAGGTTACTCGCGGTATCTTGGATGCTATTCCTGTGATGTTCGGTACCATCAAGGAGGGGATTATGGAGCTGATGGATGAGAGGCTCATGAATTTTTAAGCTGAGATTGATGCAGGTTAACTAGGAGCTCGAGGTCCCTCATTTCGGGTCAAGGCTTGTGGAGCTCCTAAGTCCTTTAGGATAAGGACCCCATTGCTAGCCGAAGATGGATTGATGACATGGAGAATGCTGAGCGGACGAGTTTTTTCCCTGAGGGGGCAAAGGTGGGATTGGCATCCTACCTGATGAGGGACTAAACACAAGATTGGTGGTAGGAGGTTAGCCGAGCTGTAGGGTCAGCAACAACGACAATCATGAACTGGGAGGATTTTGTTCAGAGGTTCCAGAGAGAGTTTGCACCAGCTATTGAGGTGAAATAGCTAGCGAGGGAGTTCCAGGACCTTCACCAGACTACTGAAACTGTGGCAAAGATTACCACCAAATTCAGGGAGAGGGCTTTGTTGGTCCCACAGTACGTTGTGGATGACGAGATGAGGAAGACAAGATACCATGACATGTTGAGTGAGGATATCAGGGAGTTCATGATCTTTTCGAGGTGCAAGAACCTAAATGATATGATCGAGAAGGCCCATGAGTGGGAAATTGAGCTGGAGCATTAGATGAAGCAGAAGCTAGAGCAGGTATAGACAACGGTGGTCCAGACTAAGAGGACCAAGACTTCCAATTCGCGTGTCGGAGCCCCACATGGCCGTTTCCGCTGCGGTAAGCCGCACTGTGGGGCATGCCGAGTGTCGGGTTCAATATGTTTTGGTTGTGGCCAGTCGGGCCACATGAGTAGGGACTGCCCCATGATTGCTCTGATTTTCTTTCATTGCATCATCGACCATTAAAAGGCCAATCGTCCGAGATTGTTAGGGGAGCCATGGTGGTGCCTATGCCAGTCACCTTAAGGATTACTGATGGTCGCCAGGGCAAGGCGGAGGCTCCTATGGTGAAGATCAGGGAATTTCAGCTGACCACCGATGAGGCCTGTGCAGCGCCGGATGTGGTTACTGGTATGTGACTTATCTCTATCTATTATTGCTTCCTTTATTTATGCTTATGACCATTCTGATCTCATATAGGGACCTTTTTGGTCAATGGCATGACTGCTTATGTTCTGTTCGATTTGGGTGCTACCCGATCCTTTGTATCTCTTTCACTTAACCAGAAGTTTTGTGATGCTCCCGGGACTTTTGATTTTAAACTGGAGGTTGAGATTGTGGATGACCGTACCGTGTGTGCTTCAAGGGTCCATCATAGGTGTGTCCTGAATCTGTTTAGTGTGAGATACTCTATTGATTTATTGCCGATTCCTTTGAAAGGACTGAAGGTTATCATCGGGATGGATTGGTTGGGCGCCAATGGGGCCATGATTTTGCGAGCGGCAGTTAGTGAGAGTTCGAACCCCCCCAAGTGGGTTATTTGATCTATAATCCAATGCATTAACAATGTAATTTAGACAAAACAACAAACATCAATAAATACCCAGCTGGTCACAAACATAAATACCACACATGCAAGTATAGTGAAAGGACTCACTACCACCTACTCGACCCTTCACAACACACTGCTCCGCTACCAAAAAATCTCCATGGGATGCGTAGCCATAAGTAATCAGAGGTAAGATAGCCACACAAAAAGATGATCATACTCTAGAGCCTCTATCAAACAAGGAACATGCAAGAAAACCTAGATCAAGAGTTCTCAGGCTATCCTACATGGCTACATATGACCCTTAGGGCATTCCACTAGACGATAACTAACCTATTAGTACTCTAACTAGCATACCACTACTAATGCATCCTAACACATAAGGATGTAAATATATCTAACAACTCACTACAACACAACAACATCCTATATACAAGGATACATAACCAAAACTAATGGACCGACATTGTTGCCTTCGATCCATGGTTACAGTAAGGAAAACTCACATAAAACAAAGAACCCAAAAACACTGCAACGTGCTTCCCTTTCTGAACTGATTTCTCCCACGGACATACTAACACCAAAACATGGTAGAATCTTAGTCAACAACCTAAATCCTTTGAATTCGACCTTAAGTCAAACTGGTCAAAAAGTCAACAATCAATCTTGGTTAAAGTTAGTGCCACGTCGTGGAAACGCACGATCAACAATCAATCAAGAAGGACCATGCTATGTCGTGGCCCTCCCTGGCCATGCCGTGACAATGTTAGAACAAGGCGGTCTTGATTTTTGACTTAGACATGCTGTGGCTACCCTTCACCACGCTGTGGTCACTAATAAAATGCCATTTCGCTTGTTAAGGGATTAATCCTTTCAGATCAAAGCTCATACTTCCGGATCTACTCTTCCATACTGACTTAATGGATAAAGTTTCTATCTTTATCCATTAGGACTCCATTTCAAGGCTAGATCTAACATTCAAAGTCCATTAAATCCTTAATGAGGCTATAACTTGAACATAGGCACAAAATACACCAAACATGGTTCTTTTCTCAATCAACAGATGTCCTAGGACCTAGGAAAGCCAACACACATTTTGGAGTTCTTTAAACTCCAAGAACATCTAAGAAAGGGACAAAAACCACCTAATTATGAACTGAAACTTGAATCTAGAAGAAAATGTGTCAAGGTATGAACTTTATTCCTTCAACAACTTAGAAAACTGAAGAGAATGCTAGATCCAAACTTGTTTCTTGTTCTCTTTCTTCCTTGTGAGCTTATCTCTTCCAAATCTCTACCACAAACCCAAGAACAAGGCTAAAAATTGATGAAATGGACTCTCAAGCATGCATAGAGGCTAGAGTTTTGAGATGGGGAGGCGGAGGCTGAATAGGATGCCCTAAACCTATAGTTTATGGGCTTAAATATGGATGAAACCCTAAAACTTCGTCAACTTGGGCTGCATCAGTTGCCACGTCGTGGCTTTCCATTGCCACACCATGGCGGACATCCAAAACATGTGTTAAATCTTTCATGCTACATCGTGGCCATCCATGCTCTACACCATTGCACTCAGTCTTTCCCACAATTCATCATTTTGATTCTTCCAAGCTCCCAGTTGACCTACACAGGAAAATAGGTGTTACACAATCAAAATTAGTTCAATGTGGCCGAAGATATATCCAAAGAGGTATCCTTATAGGTCATCGGAGGGTTACTAGTGGTTGTCGAATACATAATTGTTTGGAGATGAAGAACAGAAAAAAGGCGAGGGAGATAGTGAACACGAATGAGGAGTTTTGCGACAGAGTATTAAATCAAAATTCTTGAGTCTCAAATCAAAACTTTGAATTAAATGTGTATTCCAATCATTCCTATCATTAGGAATGTTACATGTAAGATTCTTTTTGCTTAAAATTTCAATTTTGCATCAATGTGTTTAATTTTCATTGTGCTTAACTTTCTCAATTTTCTCGATTCTCGTATGTATGGTTGTTTTTGGATGAACATTCATTGTGCTTAATTTCCCCATTTCTTAGTTTTTTAATGAATTTTCTTTGTGTTTTAATGTCACCGATATCTTATGCTTATTTTTACCAATGTATGATTATGTTTATTGATGAGTTTTATGTACTTTTTAATTTTGGTAAATGAGATTCAACATCTCTAAATATACCACAAAGTGTGTGATGAAATGACTCACTAATATTCCAATTGTTGTGGTCGTCTTATAAGGATATATACTTGACAAAGTCCAATTCCATTTTCTGTGTTGATAGTTGCTTCAATAAGTAAGTTTAGGCCCTGGAATTTGGATTCTAATCTCAAACTTGGAATTTGGATTCTAATCTCAAACTTGCAACTACGTATGGTTTGTATTGATTTGGTTTAGTATATTATCTTGTTTTGAGGGTCTTTTCTGATACGTGACCATTGAAGATTGACTGAAATGATATTTTCCTTTTGTAGGCTATAACGGAGCAAAATTGAAATGCTTTGCTAATTTGATTGAAGTATTTTCAAAGAAAGGAAATGAAATTTGTCAATGTGATTTAGTTTAATGAAGAAATATTAGAAAATAATTTTATCATCTAAGAATTATTTGTCTTCGTATTAAAATGTAACATATTATTGTTATAATATATAGTGTTCATGTTATAATATTCAATGTTCATATTAGAATATGTTTTGGTGAAAAATCACATAAGTAATTTAGTAACCAAATTAGTAAGTGTGGTGTGATGTTTTAGGTAAAGATTTTAAGAAGAAGATTTATTAGATGCTTAAGATTTTGGGAGATACCGAAGCTCTTGGACGCGCCCAAGATCATGAGAATATAACAGTAATTATAAGATTTGTTGTGAAGAAATATGAAATAGAAATGTTGGTTTAACCCGATATATACGTACATGTATATTTGGAAATTAGAACAATAATAGTATTACCTCCGTCCCATAATTATTGTCCACTTTTGACTTTGGAAGTCTTTATTCTTCAGTTTTAACTTTAAACATTTTTGTTTTAGATATGTATTACTTGATGCAAAATATATGACTGTATTGTATTTTAAATGTATTTTCACTTTTATAAATTTCATCAGGTAATACATAATACAAATAAAAATATTTAGGTCAAATTTGATGAATAAAGATCTCAAAAGTAAAAAATGGACAATAATTATGGGACGGAGGGAGTATTATAGAAGTAAACTCGTTGAATGAAGTAATAAGTATTAAGATATTTAAAAATGGGCAAGATACCACATAGTATCTTGAGGTCGTAGTTGAACAAATAAAGTATAACAATTGAATAAATGTTTATAAAAAGGCTTGTAAATATATGAATGGATTAAATCACATATAATAAATAAATTCGTGCAATAGGTTTTAAGATACTCAAAAATGTACTATGATACCATAAGATTTTTTTAAGGATTTTAACAATGTAAACATATGAATAATCGAATAAAATATAGAAAAACCACAGATAATAAGTAAATTCGTGCAACAGGTTTTAAAATACTCAAAATGTACTAAGATACCAGAAAATATCATAGCGATTTTAACAATGTAAACAAGCGAATAATCGAATAAAATGTAGAAACATGTTGTTATCGATTAAAAAACAAATAAATAAAGTAACGGTGTAACGTCCCAAAAATAAAACATAAAAATTTCATTTTTAATTTAATAAAACGGTAATCCAAAACATTGTCATACAACAAAGATAGACCAAAATATATGACCACATCCAGGGTTGTAAAAATCCCGACTAGGTCCCGATTAATCTCCGATTAATCTCTAGGCACTACCTGACCGATTAGAGGGCGCCGAACGATTAATCCCTACATACACAATGAGTGAAACAGTAAAACCCGATAAGATTTTAACACTTTGAAGAAGTTATATCTCAATATAAACTATTTAAGGTGTTATTAGTCTTTTAGTAATTATAATAACATATTTTGTTACGATATTAGTGGTATTTATGAACTTTTATATGATAGTAGTCATATAAAATGTTTAAAAATTCAACAAATTAACAATTAATGCTCTCCGATTAATCCCTCGATTAATCTCCGCCTAGCCGATTAATCTCTTAACCCCAGTCCTCCGACTAGCTAACGTCAAGCGACTTTTACAACCTTGACCACATCACAAAATATCAGAGTAAGTCACAAAATGTAGAATAAAATGGTGTGTGTTCTGCAATCATCCCGGGCTCTTCCTTTTTGGACCAGAAGCACCTGAAACATAAACTGAAAACTGTAAGCAAAAAGCTTAGTAAGTTCCTCAAAATATCAAATACCATACATATCAAACACATAAGGGGCCCTTACCATCATCAGGCCCCGCCTGGTATACTGATATGTCAATCAACAGGCCCCACCCAATGAGTGTAATGGGCCTCACCTTAACTCGCATTACGGGACTTGCCCACTGAGTATAACGGGCCTCACTCTAACTCACATAATGGGCCCCGCCCATCATATAAACATGCAAGTATAACAAGTAATAACATACACAATAACATTTGGGCCCCGTCCACTAAGCATACGTAAAACATACACATACAAGAGTCGCGCAAACATTTATCACCCTACCATAATAAATTTTGGGTCGACATTGGTGCCTTTAACCCCCTAAACATGGTGAGGAAGACTCACCTCAGACTGCTGAATCTCACAAATAAATCTCTGGTTGTTGGTCTGAAAACCCCACACTATCATCATAAAATAGCATCCAATTAATAATTGGATCCCGACTTATACTAAGAGTCTAAACCATGGTAAAAGACCATTTTACCCTTTACCTAACTTCGCCCAAGGCTAAAACCCAAACCAACTATTCAAAAAAGGTCCAATTCCAAAAATGGTCACCCAAAGCCCAAATATGGCCCAATCTTCCAAATTTGGTACCAAACCTCTTCGCGGGCCTTCAACCATAAGAATCCAACAAAATGACATTAGCGCAAAATAGAAATCTGATGGCCCAACAAGGCCCAAATCTCCTAATGTCAAAATATGGGCCCAAAACCGAGAAGCCCAAAATCCGAAGCCCACCTGCTGAGTACACGGGGCGTACTCAGCTTGTACGCTTAGTGTACTCCCTTTGGGGCTAGTACACGCATCAGACCAGCTTGGTACACCCAACATACTCCCTAGTTGACCACCCCACTTCATTAAGCACTTAATCCATTGAGACTTCAAGCTAAACACTCAGATTTGATTCTATAAGGCCACTAATCACGTAAAGTTGGCAACTTTACACACATGCATGGCTTAATGGGGCTTAAGAGCTCAAAAAGAGCTTAAAAAAGGTCTTAACACATGTATGGTCCAAGATACACCATAAAGCTTGCATTTTTATGAATAAGGGGACCAAAAGAAGCCTTGATCTAACACCAAAACTTCTGGAGTGAGTCAAGAAGCTCATCCATCACTCCATGGATTCAAAAAGCATAAAATAACAACATAACTAGATGTACCATCATGGATCATCAAGATGTCAGGTTTTTACCTCAAAAGCTTGCAAATGATGAGCTAATCCCAAATCTTCAAGCTGAAGACACTTCTCCAAATGGTCCTCTTCTTCCTCTCATTCACAAATCACCAACAAACACTCTTTAAGGCTCAAAACTCACAAACACACACCCTTGAACTCTTTTTGAATCGAGGAGTTAAAGCTCAGCTGGGGTTGTTCCTCTCTCTGATGGACTCATAGAAGTTGTAGGCCCTAATAAAAAGTATCAAGATTCCTTACCTATCCTGTCAGGGGTCCAGTTGAATGCTCGAGTATAGATTACCTATGCTCATCGACCGGGGCCTAATCAATAGCATTTCGTTGGAATACATCTTGTCTTTTCACCTTAGTAGTCCTATGCATAGTCAGTACTATAGCTGCGAGTACCGATGCTCGAGACTTCGCCCCTTACTCTGATCCCGCCTCGAATGAAATGACAGTTTGGGCACACCATCCTGCCGAGAGATAGACACTAGGGTTTCGATTTTTGGACAAAGGAGGGTGGAGGCTGGCTAAATATGACCAAAATGAGGCTATTATAAGGCTAAAATAGGGTGCAAACGCTAAAAAATAGGGTTTCACTCATGCCCACATATGCCATACGTACTCCACGTACGCCCCACATGTGTGGTTAAGACTCGTGATCCTGAATTGCACCAGTACGCCCAACGTACTCCAACTTTCCTGAAGTTGGCAATTCTTCCCCCTAGGGACGATTTCTGCAAAACATTAACACACCAAGGGTCTAAACTGAAAAGCACTATGAATCGGGTGTTATAGCTCTCTCCCACTTAAATTAGATTCCGTCCTTGAAATCATTCCTTACCATCCCATGCATGCTACACAACTTGAGCAATTCAACCACAACCCTGATGCGAACCGAGTAAGCAAACCCGGACATACAACAACCTTCCAAAATGCAACCGAACCCAACCTTAGCAGGGATCCCAAATCCTGACGATGAACGGATCCTTACTCAACTTAAATTAACCATTGAAGAAGAACGATTTCTAATCTACCCGAAATCTGAAATCTTAAACTTGTCCGATTCCCCGACAGAGAGCCCATACTGAACCACTGCTAATTCAACTCCACATTTTATTCCAAACTGACTACCCAACTTCTGATTACTTAATGTTGCCATTGGAAAACAAATCATAGACCATACGTTGCTTCCGGAAACTTTTCACTTGACGAAAAGGGATTAGATAATCTTTCGAGTAAAAGACTAATCTTGAAGCTAACGAATCCATGAACATAATGTAGAACAAGAGACAATCTGGGAGTTCAACCTTGTAGTGTTGAACAAATTACTAATTCCTTAATTGCCGAATCGATACGCTACTGCTATAATTCTGAAATCCTAAAAATTTCCAGACCTACACACATGTAGAATCATTCCGAAGCACAATCACATGGGCCTTTTCTACCATTAGAATTGAAAACATCCCTTTTTGCCATGAACCCTTCAGCTGATGCCCTTGGCATACAGATTCCTTAATTCATATCTTGCTGAATAAAGACCTTGCACATATACACTCACGATTCTCAATGCTAGTTTCAACCAAAAACCAACTCGGTAGATAAGTCGTAACTAGAGATCCAAGGATTTACACTTGCATTTTACTTAAAATCATTTGGTTCACGAAAACGATTCACTAAACCGGGATATAAAAATCCCCAAACCACCACTGAGACTACCGGTCTCATACCTGGTCCATCCACCCAGGTTCCTTAGAGTCCAACTGTTAATGCTAACCTAGCCTATACATCACCCTTTTCCACTCACTGACCACATAATCATCTCTACTAAAGCCATGATCCAATACATTGACCCAACCGGTCTCAACCAAGTCCCACCTGCATTACCATAATCATACGAGCCTCGCTCACGGGTCTCACCCAATCTAGAGATACATAGGCCCAAACCTACCTCAGACCCCAATGTTTATCCTCCTATAATAGAGAAACGCTCTCCGAAAATCCTGTCCGCAATGCCCAAGGCATGAACTGATCCTTATTTTACCAACGACCCCTAAAAGATGGTATATCTGAATCTGGCGAATGCTACGATCCCATCACAGACTTACAATACCTCCATACTATCTGCCAATCCAGTGAATGCTACGATCACCCCGTAGTCTTACGACATGTCTATCCCGCCACGTTTACCGCCCATGGTCTTTCCATACATCTACCACATTAAACCCAACCGTCCTGAGTCGCACCTGCATCCAATTGAATCCCAATCAGGTGTTCGGGTCATGCTTCGAACCCGAAAACCTACATTAAACAAAATCAAGAAGCGATGCTCTAACACAACCCTCACTTGGATCCATCCACATACCTGCTATACCATAAAGAAAATCCAAACCAGATGTTAGAAGTTTCTTGAACTCCCAACTTACAAAACATCAATCTGGATGATTACTTGAGTTGTCTTCCCTCCCGAATGGGGTGTGAAACTCACCCTAGTTTTACACCTAATTTAGCTCTCGGATATCTGAATGATTCTCCCTTACATGGATTCGTCGAAGCTCTCCTAACCCACAAAAATTGATGGATTCCCAACCCATCTTACCTCCTTATGATTTGAACCGTTGATGACCTGCGCTTACCAATACCAGCATTCCGTTACTAGCCAATCTCGATGATCGCACAACTCTTGAAATCTAGATGAATATGATGGGTTTTATACAAAAGAACATCCTATGTGCTCATGCAAACCCTAAAGCTTGGATCTAGGTTTCTCTATTGTACATGCAATTCATCCAAGACTCAAGAACCCCAATCTAGCATATGCATTTCGAAATTATCACATAAGAGCAGATCTTGATGATTACCTCTTCTTCAATGGCTTGAATCTTCTTGTATTTGGAGCTTAGAGTCACAAGTGTCACTCCTCTAATGGCTTACAAACACCACAAGCAAGAGAATGACTTATGAGAAGGAGGAGGAGCACCAAAAACGTCCTAGGGTTAGACACTAATCCAACATAATACTCCCCAAAATCTTAGCAAGTCCGATAACCCCAATCGCTTCCCATGATACAACACCAAATTCTTAAGTCCTTTATGTTGGTGACAAATACTATACCCCTTGACCTGAATTGGCGAATCTTCACTCCAACTTCCCATCCTTAGAAAGATCTCTGAATTCTAACCATCTTCAACCCTTACGATTGTAAAATTCCCCTGACACTTCCAATGAGCAAACAAACTCATGCGGTTGCCATCCACATCATCTTGATACCGCTCATTCCCTAGCAATGGTAGTGATTGGACCCACAGGTCCTGCCATAGACGACTACCGATCCTACCTGAACAAATGCTATCATGTCTGAACTCCGACTTCACTGATGAACTATTCCTGCTGATTCGACCATAGATCTTCCAATCAATACCCCTGAACTGAACCCATTAAAGAACCAGAACGATCAACCGAACAACTAAATCCCACTCAGCAAGATACAACCCACTAATGAATCTTGGCATGAAAAATGGCATATAACAATTCTTGATGATATAAGCCATGGAAAAACAGAGAACTAACCCAGAGATAATGCTTACCCATACCCAACAGGATTTCAAAGAAATATAAATACTAATAATAATCAACAGGAAAGCAGAAGATAATATACCCGTAATAGCATCTGATGAAATCCTGACCCCCCCTTCCTGCCGAAGCAACTGCGAAGGAACCTGAGCTGTCCCAACCACTAAGCATGGGCAATTCGCCCTGGTATGGCCATGATGATGACAACGATGACACAATTCTACATCCAGGGTGCATTCTTAACGGAGATGGGCCTTCCATCCGTACCTGCCACATTTATACTTGTTGCACACACACTTATGTTCTCCTTCATCCTTCGTGTAAACATCGTGGCCCCTCGGGTCTCTAGCCATGGCAACATCCAACTGCTCTGATTGACGAGTCGGACCATGATTCCGCTTCCTTTTCCCCAGTCGCCTCTCTGAACCAATATTCTGCTCGTAAGTCACCTCGACCATCCCATCAACCGCCTGAACAACCAATATCCAACCCTCAAACCTGGCAACGAATCTATCAGTGACACAACCAATGATGTCGGGTAACTCCTCGCATAAAGCTTGCGAAACCTCTATGGCAATCCTATCATGGAATCGATCTCCCCTTAAAACATGATGCATAAACCACCTCCGATCCCATACGACAAGTGCTGGTAGTAGGATCCTCCTTCCCGATGGATTCTAGAGCTCCAAAAGCTTTGAGCTCCAGATGGGCCCCCAACTGTCCTGCTACAATCTCTATATGAAAAGCCCCAAGACGTCCATCCAATATTTCCGAAATCCCCTCCTTGACCAAACCAAAGATCACATGAGTCCACTTGGTAATCTCCAATGAGATGAACTCCTACATCCGCTCATCGATCGGCTCAGTACCTGCACCTGAGCCTGAACCCGAACCTGAACCTCCTTACTAAGTGCTCATCACCATTTTGAAAAACAACCATACAAATGATAAGAACATATCCAAGAATCCTCATCCCACAGGCCTCCTAGATTCTCCAAGACTCTCCCTGATTCGAGTATGGATCTTATGCTTTCAGTAGTCTGGGCCCAATACTACCTTCCACACTTATCCATACTTTCCTCAAGAATCATCATGGAATCCTCTAATTCAAATTCTCAATTAATACTCCATATGCTCGCTAAACAACACAAGTAAACCCACTGAAGCACTTCCTAGGCTTTCCTAGGTTTCCGACCTCACCCTGCCATCAGCTGCAGAAGAATTCCCCATAATGCCAGTTAACCACCTCATGAATACAATCTTATGCAACAAAGCTTAGATAATCCTTCGAGTAAAAGGCTCATCCTTATAGCCTTCAGACTCAAACAAGAGTTGCGCCATAGGGCCAAATCCATTACTATGAGATTATTCAACCTTTGCCACATGTGACTTAACATATTCACTTAATAGTTAACTCATATTACTTAGGAGTTCCACAAAGCACAAAGAAAGCAACATTCGTGCAGTAACACTCCAATCCATAGAATAACCAAAGAACATTCAAACTCAAATACTACAACTCATGCTAGGAACTTCCACTCTCACTGCCGGTTGCCTTATGCATGCAAATTATACACAATACAAGATTAAATAGACTGTCGAATAAAAGACTCTACCCTAGGACCACAACCAAACGAGGAACATGAAATAAGGCCAAATCAATCATTCTAGGGCTATATGATCCTAATCATATACAACTTTTGAAGCATACACTTAGCAGTTACTGATTCCAAAAGATATTCCGAATCCAGCATAGCATCCAATGCTTCCTACGCCACAGGGCATCACATATCCTACCAATCTATCACTGGTTGATCAGTACTTGCATGCAAGTCTACAAGCTCATACAATAGGCATAAAAAGACATCTCTCCTAGCAATATATCATGCAAACACTGAGCATATTCTTAGCCCTAACTTGCATGCGATTCACAGATTCACAAATCAAATCATATCAGATAACATGTATGTTTATTTTGGGAAAACTTACTTAAGATCGGTCGATTGCATGCCCCACACCCTTTCTTGTATCAGAAAACCTTTTTTTTTAACAAAAAAACATTTTCTTTTTGAATTTTTTTCACCAAATCGTCAGTTTCAGTTCAAACACACCCGAGAATATGTCTGAATCTCTCAAACTAAGGCTCTGATACCAACTTGTAATGTCCCAAAAATAAGACCCAAAAATTTCATTTTTAATTTAATAAAACGGTAATCTAAAACATTATCATACAACTAAGATAGACCAAAATATATTACTACATCACAAAATATCAGAGTAAGTCACAAAATGCGGAATAAAGTGGTGTGCGCTCTAAAATCATCCCGGGCTCTTCCCTTTCGAACCAGAAGTACCTGAAATATAAACTGAAAACCGTAAGCATAAAGCTTAGCGAGTTCTCCGAAATACCACATACCATATATATCAAACACATAAGGTGCCCCGCCCGGTATACAAATCTATCAATCAACGGGCCCTGCTCAATGAGTGTAACAGGCCCCACCTACTGAGTATAACTGGCCTCATCCTAACTCGCACAACGGGCCCCGCCCAACATACAAACACACAAGTATAACAAGAAATAGCATACAAAATAACCTTTGGGCCCCGCCCACTAAGCATACGAACACACACACACACACATGCAAGAGTCATACATACATCTAGCACCCTAACATAATAAAACCCTGGGTCGGCATTGGTGCCTTCGAACCGTTAAACATGGTGAGGAAGACTCACCTCAGGCTGCTGAATCTCTCAGATAAATCTCTTGCTGCTGGTCCGAAAATCCTCGCGCTATCATCATAAAATAACATCCAATTAATAATTGGATCCCAAATCATACTAAGATTCTAAACTAGGGTAAAAGACCATTTTACCCTTTACCTATCTTGGCCCATGGCCAAAGCCCGAACCAACTACTCAAAAAGGCCCAATTCCAAAAATGGTCACCCAAAGCCCAAATATGGCCCAATCTTCCAAATTGGGCCAAAAGCCCTTTGTGGGTCTTCAAGCAAAAGAATCCAATATAATGAAATCAGCCCAAAATAGAAATCTGATGGCCCAACAAGGCCCTAATCTCCTAATGTCCAAATATGGGACCAAATCCGAGAAGCCCAAAATACGAATCCCACCTGCTGAGTACGCGGGGTGTACTCAGCTTGTATGCTTAGTGTACTCTCACTGGGGTTAGTACGCGTAACATACCAGCTTGGTATGCCCAATGTACTCCGCAGCTGATCACTCCACTTCATTAAGCACTTAATCTATTGAGACATCATGCCAAACTCGCAGATCTGATTATATAAGGCCACTAATCATGTAAAGTTGGCAACTCTACACACATGCATGGCTTAATGGGGGCTCAAGAGCTTAAAACGTGCTTAACAAAGGTCTTAACAGATTCATGGTCCAAGATACACCATAAAGCTTGCATTTTTATGAATAAGGGGACCAAAAGAAGCCTTGATCCAACACCAAAACTTCTGGAGTGAGTCAAGAAGCTCATCCATCACTCCAAGGACTCAAAAAGCTTAAAATAACAACATACCTAGATCTAGCATCATGGATCATCAAGATGTGAGCTTTTTACCTCAAAACACTTATCCAAATGATGAGCTAACCCCGGATCTTCAAGATCAAGACACTTCTCTAAATGGTCCTCTTCTTCCTCTCATTCACAAATGGCCCTAATCTCCTAATGTCCAAATATGGGACCAAATCCGAGAAGCCCAAAATACGAAGCTCACCTGCTGAGTTCACGGGGCGTACTCAGCTTGTACGCTTAGTGTACTCCCTCTGGGTGTAACGACCAAAATTTCGAAACAATTAAAACTTTTCAAAAACCACCCATTTTAATAACGTTGTTACAAAAAGGTTTTCAATACATTGTTTAACAGAGTATTTTCCCAGGTTCATATCATAAAACGCCAACGCGAGGAACGGTACGATCACGCCTTTGCCTTGCCACAGACTCCTGAGAACCTGAAAACATAAAAACCACAACTGTAAGCCCGAAAGCTTAGTGAGATACCCCCAAAATACCAACCACATAAACGCCCATCCAGGCCACGACCTTCCGGTCCAAACATATCGCCTTCCGGCCCATAACATATTGCCTTCCGGCCCATAATATATCGCCTTCCGGCCCATAGCATAAAATGCATACATAACATAACAGATCATAGAACAGCCATACATATCGGGTCAAACCCCAGACCAAGCAAACTTGCACAGAACACATAGCCATATAACAGATCACAGTCAGCAAATCGATCAACAGATCACATAACATAACATTACTCTAACCAAGATACCGGCCTAACCGGTCACTAGCATAACATCACCCTAAGAATCAGTCAACATACTAATTACACACATATGCCTTTCCAGGCCATGACCTTCCGGTCCACATAGCAATGCCTTCCGGCCCACAACATGTAATGCCTTCCGGCCCACAACATATAATGCCTTCCGTCCCATATTCCGCAATATCATAACAACAGACACTACCCAGATTTCCATCCAATAAAGGGTCGGCCTTGGTGCCTTAAACCCTATTGATATAGTGAGGATAACTCACCTCGAATCTGGCGACTGAACGGACAACCCAAACTGCTCCGATCACTGATACGATCTCCACCTCTGGATAGCCACCAATGCACTGAACTCAAACAATAAACAACGATTACCAAAATACCCCTGGAAACCACTGGTCAACCCTTGGTCAAAGACAAGGTCAAAGTCAACCCCTGACTGACCTTACTCGTCGAGTCAACCCGATGACTCGCCTAGTCCCCATACTCAGAACTTTCCTCAATCCGCGACCTAACTCGCCGAGTCACCCCGAGACTCGTCGAGTTCAACAACTCTGAGTCCACTCGCACACAACTCACCGAGTCATCCCTTGACTCACCGATTCTCAACTCGACCAAAAAATAATGGGACTCTTCGACAAGACTCGCCGAGTCGAAGAACAGACTCGCCGAGTCCAAGGCTACCTTCAACCTACTCGCCGAGTTGTTCATACAACTCGCCGAGTTCCAGGCCATCTTCATCCAACTCGCCGAGTTGTTCTTCCAACTCGTCGAGTTCCAGCTCATCTTCAAGCAACTCGTCGAGTACACCCATGTGACTCGCCGAGTACCACTGGTCTGAATCCATTTAGAAGCATTCCAGGCCATGTAATTGCTCCAAAACATAGATCTAGCCTCCTACAACTCATTCATCACGTAAAGTGGCAATCTTTACGTGAATCCAAAGAGATCTATGCATTTTGCACATTAGGGCTAAGGTTTGGGACATGATAGCTTCATCCCACACTCAACACAGGGACTTTCTTGCATTCCAACTCTTTTCCATTCCAGATCTGAGGTAGCAAACCCAGATCTAATCCTCTAGACTCCAATACATCCAAAGATGTGATCTCTAATATCCCTAAAATGAAGAAACAACATAACAACAACCCAAGAACGAGATATTACCTCCAAAGGACGCCCCAACTGCAATGAAACTCGAATCCAAGCAAAGCCCCTTGCTCCAAGCCTCTCCTTCTCTAAGATCTCTTCAAAAACCACTTCCCCAAGCTCTAATTTGCTCAACAATGGTGCTTCTCCACGATTTTAGGGTTTTCTGGGACTCAAGGGGGGATAATGAGGCTGGGAGGAAGACACAATGTTCTTTAAATAGGGCTCAACCCCGAGAATTAGGGTTTTCTCCACTCAGCGCCTACTCGCCGAGTCCACCTTATTGACTCGCCGAGTCAGCTACTTAACACGCGGCCAAATCGCGACTCTACTCGCCGAGTCCATCCATGGACTCGCCGAGTCACTCTTTCCCAATTTACCCTTTTAGCCCTTCCACTCTACTCTTGATATTTCAGGATGTTACACTGGGGCTATTACACACGTCACACCAACTTGGTACACCCAACATACTCCCTAGTTGACCACCCCACTTCATTCGGCACTTAATCCATTGAGACTTCAAGCTAAACACCCATATCTGATTCTATAAGGCCACTCATCACGTAAAGTTGGCAACTTTACACACATGCATGGCTTAATGGGGCTCAAGAGCTCAAAAAGAGCTTAACAAAGGTCATAACACATGCATGGTCCAAGATACACCATAAAGCTTGCATTTTTTTGAATAAGGGGATCAAAATGTGACATCCCCATTTTTGCGGCCAGAAAAGACCGATTTTGTTTATGCTTTGTTTAAAAATAAGAGTAACATTTTAAATAAAAGTGTTGCGGAATTTGTCCCAAAAAAATATGATAAAGATTTATCAAAAGCATTTCCAAAGAAATGTGTTTCTGTAAAAGACTCGGGATGTCATGTTCGATACAGTTCAAAAGCATAAACAGTACAATATAAGCCTTACTACATTATTTCATATCTACTGGCCTATATCCGTAATCCCTCATCCAAAACATCACATCTATGCTCATGCG
The DNA here is from genome assembly GCF_002870075.4 of Lactuca sativa. Taxonomy (NCBI): domain Eukaryota; kingdom Viridiplantae; phylum Streptophyta; class Magnoliopsida; order Asterales; family Asteraceae; genus Lactuca; species Lactuca sativa. The sequence continues at coordinate 202,294,657 of NC_056624.2, forward strand.
CCACTACCTGTAATACAAGAAACTGAGTCGGTCAGGCTGGGGAGCCTGGTGAGCACATAGAGTTTTCAACCCACAATAAATAAGTTTATTAATTTCATCAATCAACAATAACCCGATTGCCCGTTCCCGTTATCCTCACTTTACGTCCCTAAACACCTATCATAAGGGACCTAGCCTAAGGATCATCATCGAGGTGTACACTATTGCTAAGGGGATTCCTTAGCAATAAATGTCCTAAAGGCAACCATGTGGGGGATGGAGTACACCGGTGAAAACATCGTTCACAAACACCTACAGGTTGCGAGCCTGCTAGTGTTCCACTGGACTGTCTAGAAGAGTCCGTGGTCGTCATCCGTACTCCGCTAGATGACATAATCAACAACATGAACATCGAGGCCTCTCATCATTTTATCACACATCACCTATTACATCTACCCATGTTTTACCCCAACATTTTCGTAGATATAAAATACATATACAGTTTAAATTATTGAAAACATGTATAAAAACGTTCATCCAGCATAGATAGCAAGTATTCAGATAATATGCACACATAGCACGTAGTTTATATAAAATACTTCATATCTATGTGTAAGTTGAAAGTAACTATGCACTCACCGGAGTAGGTGGTGACTCGGCGCTTGGACAGCACTTCGTTACTCTTAACACACTTTTCCTTCGGCAAAACCTAGTATCATTGCCACTAGGGTTTAGTCTAATATTCACCGCGACTAATTAATAGTCTAGCTATTATTACTATTATATAAACGTTAAACGATACTTATATAACCCGTAATAATAGCCCAAGTACTTATTATAAGGTCCTAATAAAATTACTATATTAAAACATAAGCTAAACTAAAGATAGGTTAGACGTAGCTCACTTACAGCGGGTTTTTCTCAAAACCGGGCTTCGCTGGAGCAGCATTTCCGAGCCAAAAGGCTCTTTTCTCAGGACTCCGGGAGTCTCGGGGTTTCCTTCGGGTGCAAGGGAGGTTCCTTAGGCTTTTAGGTGGGGTTAGGGAGGCTTAGAGGGAAGTTCTAGAGAGAGAAAGAAGGGTTTGAAGGTGTGAGAATGAATGGAACCCGACACCTCTATTTATTGTGTGAAATCCTGAGGGACTCGGTGAGTAGGAGGACCTAATTGCCGAGTTGGTTCCATGTGTCATCATCTCATGGCTTTCCTTGGAGAGAAAGCAATGACTGTAATCGCGCCACATCACCCAATATCGCGTATCAGCCTTCAAACTTAGAAAAATCATAACTCTCGCATACGATCTCCGTTTTCGACGTTCTTTATATCCACGCGTAGGTAAAGTCAAGATCTACAACTTTCATTTAGACTCTGTCAGCTAATTCTTGACCGATCTTAAATTTAACAGTAGGAGGTGTTTAGACTGTTAAATGGCCGCGATGAATTTGTAACTCCTTCATACCGACTCCGTTTTCGTCTATCTTTTTACCGCTGAGTTCCTATTAATGAGATATTAAACTCTCATTTAGGTCGCGTAAGCCAAAAACCGCTCAAACTAAAATTCGAGTTTCGGGCCGTGCACTGCTAAGTCGAATCTTAGAAAAATCATAACTTCTTCATACGAAGTCAGATTTGGGCGTTCTTTTTATGGATTTTCTCGGTTTAACATATTCTACGACTTTCGTTTAGATCACTAAGGCTAAAATTCCTCCATCGTAAATTCACTATTTACGTCTGCCGATGCCGTGCCGGGTTTGCCGTAAAACTTCGGCGTGCCATAACTTCTTCATTATAACTCGGATTTTGGCGTTCTTTATATCCCCAGAATCCTTGTTTCGACCACTACAACTTTATGTAAAGATATCGGACTTATCTCACACTTTAATTTTGACGCTTATTTTTATTCTTTATTAAATATATATATTTATAATAAAGTAATAAGCACACAAATAAACATAATTCACATAGAATTAAAATATTTCATCTTTATTATATCGAAAAGAGTTACAATAGTTGACCTAGACTATTACATCGTCTAAAAATTCTTAGCCCCGAAACCCGGGGGTTACAATTCTCTCCCCCTTAGGATGATTCTGTCCTGGAATCATGCATCAGCAAACAGATTTGGATAGCGACTCATCATGTCATCCTCTATTTCCCAAGTGAGATTCGGCCCATTCGAATGTTTCCATCGGACTAGCACTAAGTCGACCATCTTGCGTCGTAACTTCTTCGTCTTATGGTCAACAATTGCCTCAGGCTCTTTAATTAGCCTCTTATTCTCATCCATTCTTAACTCTGAGATTGGAATTATGTCGGGAACTTCTCCCATGAATTTCCTCAGATAACACACATGGAAGGTGTTATGAATACCATCGAGTTCTTCGGGTAATTCCAACTTGTAAGCTTGGTTCCCAATCTTCTGAAGAACTTTGAAGGGTCCAATAAACCTTGGACTCAACTTTCCACGTTTCCCGAATCTTATAAGTCCCTTCCACGGTGAGACTTTAAGCAAAACCGAATCCCCAACTTCGAAGGTTATCGGTCGTCTTTTCTTGTCAGCATAGCTCTTCTGACGATCCTGAGCTGCTAACATCCTTTCCCTAATCACCTTTAGTTTCTCAGCAGTCTCATGGACTATCTCGGGGCCCATAAACTGCTTCTCTCCGGCTTCAAGCCAACAAGACGGCGTACGACACTTCTGTCCGTATAAAGCTTGATAAGGTGCCATCTTGATTCTCGAGTGGAAACTGTTGTTGTAGGATAATTCTACTAGAGGTAAGTGCTCGTCCCAGTTCCCTTGGAACTCAAGGGTACACGCTCTCAGCATATCTTCCCGTGTTTGAATCGTTATTTCGCTCTGACCATCAGTCTGTGGATGGTAAGCTGTACTCAAACATAACTTCGTACCCAATTCCTCTTGTAGACCTCTCCAAAATCTTGACGTGAAACGACTATCGCGATCTAATACAAATGTAAGAGGAACACCGTGAATTCTTACTATCTCTTTCACGTAAGCGTTTGCGAGCTTATCCATAGACCACTTCTCATTGGCCGCTATGAAGTGTGCACTCTTAGTGAAACGATCCACGACCACCCAAATCATGTCGTGTCCGTTCTTCGTCCTGGGCAATTTGCTCACAAAATCCATGGTGATGTCCTCCCATTTACCCATGGGTACGGGTAAAGGTTCCAAACTCCCATACGGTTTCTGATGTTGTGCCTTAACTCTCGCACATGTCACACACTCGGCCACGTACTTCGCAACATCGAGCTTCATCGTCGGCCACCAGTAGTAGGGTTTTAGGTCCCTATACATTTTAGTGCTACCGGGATGAATCGAGTACATGGTCTTGTGGGCTTCTTCCATCAGAAGATCTCTTATTCCTCGTGTCTTAGGTATCCAAATTCGATCTTGGAATACCTTCAGTCCTTGATTGTTTGTACCGAACACTAATGTTTTGCCCAAACGTTCTTCCTTTCGGTCATTTTTCTCTAAAGCTTATTCTTGAGCTTTCCTGAAACTTTCCACAATCATCGAGACGACTTCGATTCTCAACGCTCTTGACCTCTTCCTTTCAAGATTGACTTTTCGACTGAGGGCATCAGCAACAACATTTGCTTTACCGGGGTGGTGAAGTATCTCACAGTCGTAGTCCTTGAGTAGTTCTAGCCAGCGTCGTTGCCTCATATTCAATTCTTTCTGATTAAAGAGATACCGGAGACTCTTATGATCAGTGAAAAGCTTGCACTTTGTGCCATAGAGGTAATGCCTCCATACTTTTAAGGCAAATACTATCGCTGCCGACTCCAGATCATGAGTGGGGTAGTTCTTTTCATGTTCTTTCAATTGTCGAGATGCGTATGCTATCACCTTTTCTCTTTGGGTCAGAACACAACCCAACCCGACTCCAGATGCGTCACTGTATACCGCGAAGTCTTCAACTCCATCGGGTAGAGACAGTATCGGTGCTTCGCATAAATTCTTCTTTAGCTTCTCGAACGCCTCTTCGTGTTTCTTACTCCATGTATATGTGGCTCCTTTATGGGTCAAAGCTGTCAATGGAGCAGCTATCAAAGAAAAGCCTTGGATAAATCGTCGGTAATATCCGGCTAATCCTAGAAAGCTTCGAATCTCCGTGGGGCTCTTTGGACGTTCCCACTTCGTTACAGCTTCAATTTTTGCTGGGTCAACCATTATTCATTCTTGGTTAACCACATGACCCAAGAATTAGACTTCTCGGATCTAGAAATCACACTTGGAGAACTTAGCGTAAAGCTTCTCCCTATTTAACACTTCCAACACTTCCCATAGATGCTTACCATGCTCCTCCTGGCTTTTCGAGTAGATCAGAATGCCATCGATGAACACTATCACGGATTTATCAAGGAATGGTTTACAAACCCTGTTCATCAAATCCATGAATGCTGCGGGAGCATTGGTTAGTCTGAATGACATAACCAAGAACTCGTAGTGTCCATATCTAGTTCTGAATGCAGTCTTCTCAATATCCTGCTCTCTTACCTTCAACTGATGATATCCTGACCTAAGATCGATCTTTGAGAAGTAGCTCGAACCTTGTAGCTGATCGAATAGGTCATCAATCCTCGGCAATGGATACTTGTTCTTCACTGTTGCCTTATTCAGCTCTCGGTAGTCTATGCACATCCTCATGCTTCCGTCCTTCTTCTTCACGAATAACACCGGAGCTCCCCAGGGTGATGAACTAGGTCGAATGAAACCGTTGTCCAGCAGCTCCTAGAGTTGCGTCATAAGCTCCTTCATCTCCGTCGGTGCTAATCGGTAAGGTACTTTTGCTATCAGTGTTGTACCTGGTAACAAGTCTATCCGAAACTCTACTTACCTATCAGGTGGTAATCCGGGAAGATCTTCAGGAAAGACTTCCGGATAATCACACACAACCGGTATATTCTACACCTCTTTCTTTTCCTTCTTAGCATCGATTACGAATGCCAAGTATGATGCACATCCTTTGGATAAACATTTTCTGGCTTTCATCAGGGAGATGATTCCAGAATTCACTCTACGTTTGTCCCCGTACAACATAAATGACTCCTTTCCAGGGGGATTAATCCTAACTATCTTCTATCAGCATAATATCTCGGCATCGTTGGCACTAAGCCAATCCATACCCAAAACGATGTCGAAACCGTTTAACTCTATGGGTAATAGCTCTTCATGGAATTCGTTTCCGTTTAGGTCGATGACGATGTTCCTAATACGATCACTAACAGGTACGAATTTGCCACTGGCAACTTCTACTATCAGGGCATTATCTAGTTTTTCTACAGGCAATGCTAATTTCCCACCAAATTTATGCGACACAAAGGAGTAGTTGCCTCTTGAATCAAATAGTATATTTGTAGGCAAACCATTTACAAGAAAGGTACCTGAAGCGACGTCTGCTGCCTCCTTCACAGCCTCGAGCGTCATTTGGAAGGCTCTTGCCTTCGGCTTCGGTGGTATGTTGGGTCTTCCTGCCTCCTTCTTCTTCGGGCAATCCTTTGAAATGTGCCCCTCCTCGTTGCACTCATAACAGACCTTCTTAGTGAATGTGCATTCGTTGGCGTAGTGCCCAGGTTTTCTGCATTTGAAACAAGTGACCCCTCCGTCACACTTTCCAGAGTGCTTCTTCTTGCACTTGTCACACCACTTCGCTTCTGATCCTCCTCCTCTCGAACCAGATTTCGAGAATTTACTCTTCTTTCCGGACCTCGAGGATCCGTCAAATTTCCTTTTCTCTCCCACCTCCGCTCTCTCCAGACCCTTCTCTCGTATTTGGTCTCCATATTCTTAGTAGCCCAGATGGTGGCTTTCAGAGTGGTATTTTGCTTGACCATTGGACCAAAGTCCGCTGGTAACCCGAGGGCAAATTTGTTAACCTTGGAGAGTTCAGTTGGGACGAGGTGAGGAACAAGCTTCATTTTCTCAGTAAAGCTTGCAGCGTATTCAGTAACGCTTATTTTTCCCTTCTTCAGATTCAGGAACTCGTTGTTGATCTCCAGAAGATCCTGCTCAGAGCAGTATTGCATCTTCAACTGTACCAGAAAATCCTCCTACGACATCTTGCTTGCTTCACCTTTGGGCATTGAATCAGCTAGTAGCTTCCACCAGCTTAGTACTCCAGATTTCAATAGAGGAACCGCGAGAGCGGTCTTCTGCCTATTGCTACACTCGCAACTCTCAAACATCGTCTCCATCTCAGAGATCCAGTTCATGTCTTCCACCAGCGTCGGGATTCCAGATAGACTCGGTGGTTTGGATGCCATGAAATCCTTATATTTGCATCCACGTCCGTCATTTCCTCCATCCTGGCGGTTTTGCCTAACTATCGGTGGGTTGGCTTGACCAACAGTCCCACTATAGTTCCCCTCCTCAATCTTCCCTTCATTCAACTCGGGTTGTTCGATCTGTATGGTCGCCTCCTCTCGATTTTGTTGGAGCAAACGTCTGGTTTCCTCCATTTGACGATCCAACATCGCCTGGATCATCGCTTGCACTCCGGCCATTGTTATTGGTTCAGCAGCAGCTACCACAACCGGTATTTGCTCAATTACTGGGGGTTGGTTTCTGTTCCCATTTGCATTCACGTTTCCACTACGAGTTCTTGCCATCTTGATCTATACACCGAATAAGGTGAATTTATATCTGATTTTCAAATCATCATCATCTCTCCGAAATCTTTATATGCTAGTTCTAATATCGTAGTCGTACGTTTAGAATCCTAAACACATAAGGTTTCCAGATCCGGTTGGAAAAAGACCATAGATCCGAATGAATAACAACATATCAAGCACAAAGCATTTAGCACATAAAAGCATTTTAGGCATAGTTCCTAAAATAAGCTAGTGCTCACACCTCACAATCATCGCTTAGCATTCTAAGTTTAAGTCTAGAAATCCTACAAATTCCTAGTTCGCTTAAACTAATGCTCTGATACCAACTGTGACATCCCCATTTTTGCGGCCAGAAAAGACCGATTTTGTTTATGTTTTGTTTAAAAATCAGAGTAACATTTTAAATAAAAGTGTTGCAGAATTTTTCCCAAAACAAAATATGATAAAGATTTATCAAAAGCATTTCCAAAGAAATGTATTTCATTAAAAGACTCTAGATGTCATGTTCGATACAGATCAAAAGCATAAACAATACAATATAAGCCTTACTACATTATTTCATATCTACAGGCCTATATCCGTATTCCCTCATCCAAAACATCATATCTATGCTCATGCGCCACTACTTGTAATACAAGAAACTAAGTGGGTCAGGCTGGGGAGCCTGGTGAGCACATAGGGTTTTCAACCCACAATAAATAAGTTTATTAATTTCATCAATCAACAATAACCCGATTAACCGTTCCCGTTATCCTCACTTTACGTCCCTAAACACCTATCATAAGGGACCTAGGCTAAGGATCATCATCGGGGTGGACACTATTGCTAAGGGGATTCCTTAGCAATAAATGTCCTAAAGGCAACCATGTGGGGGATGGAGTACACCGGTGAAAACATCGTTCACAAACACCTACAGGTTGCGCACCTACAGGTTGCGAGCCTGCTAGTGTTCCACTGGACTGTCTAGAAGAGTCCGTGGTCGTCATCCGTACTCCGCTAGATGACATAATCAACAACATGAACATCGAGGCCTCTCATCATTTTATCACACATCACCTATTACATCTACCCATGTTTTACCCCAACATTTTCGTAGATATAAAATACATATACAGTTTAAATTATTGAAAACATGTATAAAAACGTTCATCCAGCATAGATAGCAAGTATTCAGATAATATGCACACATAGCACGTAGTTTATATAAAATACTTCATATCTATGTGTAAGTTGAAAGTAACTATGCACTCACCGGAGTAGGTGGTGACTCGGCGCTTGGACAGCACTTCGTTACTCTTAACACACTTTTCCTTCGGCAAAACCTAGTATCATTGCCACTAGGGTTTAGTCTAATATTCACCACGACTAATTAATAGTCTAGCTATTATTACTATTATATAAACGTTAAACGATACTTATATAACCCATAATAATAGCCCAAGTACTTATTATAAGGTCCTAATAAAATTACTATATTAAAACATAAGCTAAACTAAAGATAGGTTAGGCCTGGCTCACTTACAGCGGGTTTTTCTCAAAACTGAGCTTTGCTGGAGCAGCGTTTCCGAGCCGAAAGGCTCTTTTCTCAGGACTCCGGGAGTCTCGGCGCTTCCTTCGGGTGCAAGGGAGGTTCCTTAGGCTTTTAGGGGGGTTAGGGAGGCTTAGAGAGAAGTTCTAGAGAGAGAAAGAAGGGTTTGAAGGTGTGAGAATGAATGGAACCCGACACCTCTATTCATAGTGTGAAATATTGATGGGCTCGCCGAGTAGGAGGACCTACTCGCCGAGTTGGTTCCATTTGTCATCATCTCATGGCTTTCCTTGGAGAGAAAGCAATGGTTGTGATCGCGCCACGTCACCCAATATCGCGTATCAGCCTTCAAACTTAGAAAAATCATAGCTCTCGCATAAGAGCTCCGTTTTCGGCGTTCTTTATATCTACGCGTAGGTAAAATCAAGATCTACAACTTTCATTTAGACTCCGTCGGCTAATTCTCGACCGATCTTAAATTTAACAGTAGGAGGCGTTTAGACTGTTAAATGACCGCGATGAATTCGTAACTCCTTCATACAGACTCTGTTTTCGTCTATCTTTTTACCGTTGAGTTCCTATTAATGAGAAATTCAACTCTCATTTAGGTCGCGTAAGCCAAAAACCGCTCGAACTAAAATTCGAGTTTCGGGTCGTGCACTGCTAAGCCGAATCTTAGAAAAGTCATAACTTCTTCATACGCAGTCAGATTTGGGCGTTCTTTTTATGGATTTTCTCGGTTTAACATATTCTATGACTTTCGTTTAGATCACTAAGGCTAAAAAGTCCTCCATCGTAAATTCACTATTTATTTCTCCCAGTGCCGTGCCGGTTTTGCCATAAAACTTCGGCGGGCCATTGCTTCTTCGTTATAACTCGGATTTTGGCGTTCTTTATATCCCCGGAATCCTTGTTTCGACCACTAAAAATTTATGTAAAGATATCGGACTTATCTCACACTTTAATTTTGACGCTTATTTTTATTCTTTATTAAATATATATTTATAATAAAGTAATAAGCACACAAATACACTTAATTCACATAGAATTAAAATATTTCATCTTTATTATATCGAAAAGAGTTACAATAGTTGACCTAGACTATTACATCGTCTAAAAATGCTTAGCCCCGAAACCCGGACGTTACACAAAAGAAGCCTTGATCTAACACCAAAACTTCTGGAGTGAGTCAAGAAGCTCATCCATCACTGCATGGATTCAAAAAGCATAAAATAAAAACATAACTAGATGTAGCATCATGGATCAACAAGATGCCAGATTTTTACCTCAAAAGCTTGCAAATGATGAGCTAACCCCGGATCTTCAAGCTCAAGACACTTCTCTAAATGGTCCTCTTCTTCCTCTTATTCACAAATCACCAACAAACACTCTTTAAGGCTCAAAACTCACAAACACACACTAGGGTTTCGATTTCCAGACAAAGGAGGGTGGAGGCTGGCTAAACATGACCGAATGAGGCTATCATAAGGTTTAAATAGGGTGCAAACCCTAAAAATTAGGGTTTCACTTATGCCCACGTACACCCCGCGTACGTGGTTAAGACCCGCGATCTTGAATTGCACCAGTACGCCAAACGTACTCCAAATTTCCTAAAGTTGCTAATTCTGACCCTAGGGATCAATTCTACAAAACATTAACACACTAAGGGTCTAAACTGAAAATTACTTTGAATCGGGTATTACAACTCTCCCCCACTTCAATTATATTTCGTCCTCAAAATCATTTATTACAATCCTAGGCATGCCAGACAACCTGAGCAATTCAACCACAACCTTGATGCGAACCGAGTAATCAACCCCGAGCATACAACAACTTTCCAAAATGAAACTGAACCCAACCAGGCCAACCTTGGCAGGGCTCCCAAATCCTGAGGATGAACTAATCCTTACTCAACTTAAATTAACCCATGAAGAATAACCATTTCTACTCTACCCAAAATCTGAAATCTTAAACTTATCTGACTCCCCGACAAAATATACACTTTTTATTATACTACTTTTAGTTTGGAATAAAATGAGTTCATATTATAATATTAAAATTATGACGATGATCATCTAATTAATTGTGAAAAGATTATGAATATTGGAAAACTTCTTTGAAGAGTGCAAAATTCGAATCCGTAAAATAATTACAGAATAAACAAATTGAATCGATAAAAAATTGATTTAAATTAAATCGTAATTTAAAATGATAACATAAAAATGTTTAATATTTACCATAAGTATAAGGATACATATAATAACTGTTAAGTTGGATTTTCGATAACGGGCTTCTGAATATTTTTTAGTGATTAATAACAACTAAAAGATTATTTTGATCCATAAACTAATCCTATTTATTGTTTTTACACACTTAGTTTTTATTTGAACTTTAGCATATATATATATATATATATATATATATATATATATATATATATATATATATATATATATATATATATATATATAGAGAGAGAGAGAGAGAGAGAGAGAGAGGTTCAAATGAGAACCCCTAAATATTAAGAACCCTAAGAACCACTAATTTTTACCAACATACATTTCTAACATTTCAACCATTAAACACTAAATCTGATAGATTCAAACTTCAAAACCACTTTCAAACTTTTTCCAACACTCTCATTAGCTTTAAGAACTCATAAACCTAACACCACCTCGTCCACCTATCATCGCCACTTACCTCCACCATATTCCGCTGCAACGTATCGGAGCCACCTATAACCGTCGTCTCCCTCCATGGTTTCCGCTCTACCACTGCCTCAAACCGCCGACCAAACTCAACAACAGCACCTCCAGTCTCTCAGATCTGAAGCCTTATGTCATCTGCTACGTACCACCGTCATCATCTCCTTATGATGAGCTTCCACTAGCTCTTGATGACTTCTCCGACCGAAACAATAGCAACATTACGGACAACCATGCCATTGGTCTTCTCCGGTGTACAAATATGTTTCGTTCTAGATCTGAATCGTCCAGATCTACCAGAAAACCTTAAACTTCCGACCACTACTTTGACAAAGCTCTTTTCCGCCTCCAAATTTGCGACCACCTCCAATCGTCACCTTAAGAACCTTACACCATCGCTGATGCTTGTCGTCAACCACTAGATCTGTTATATCGTCCTACAGAGTTGAAAGCTTAGGTTCAGATCTATGATTTTTGCCACCACCAACATCCAGATGTGCGAGCTCCAGTCCAGATGTATGATTTGTACCACCCCCGACATTCAGATCTGCAAGCTCCAGTCTAGGTCTATGGTTTCCGCCACCTCAATGTTCATATTTGCGAGCTTCAACGAGATTGAAGGAGTTCTAGAGATATCCGACTTTGTGTTCTTCAAGTCTCACTCCTGGTTTTATGTTTTTAATCTCAGATATGCTGAAATTGTTTGTTGTTTTTCCTATCAAGATCTGGATCTTTTTTCACCACTAAACCACCATCGTCAAACCTCTCCAAAGAACCAAACAATGCCACCTGATGTCAAAAATGATGTGACTCTTATAGATCTGATTAGATATGATGTTTTATGGTGATTATGAATATGATGTATGTGGTGCACAGAAAGTGTTTGATGAAACGCCTCAACCAAATTCAGTAAGTTATTAAATTGTGAATATATGTTTTTAATGTATTAATTTGTGAATATTTAAGTTATTAAGTTGTGAATGTGTGTTTTTTGATACACTAGGGGGTGAATTAGTGTCTGAAATATTGCATTAATATGTGATTTAGTGTCTGGAATGGTGTATTAAATTATGAATTCTATTTTTTTTTTATCCAGATCTGGTTTTTGAGGGAAGGATGTTGGCGGTGTTGTCACAAATTGTTGGTGATGGTGATGGTTGATGGCGACATATGGTAGTCAGTGGTGTTGATGCTGCTGGTGGTGGTAGAGTAAGGATATTTCTATTTCTCACTCATCTTCGTCGTTGATTTCAGATAAGTTATCATCATTTATGATTCATGTATATTTTTTATGTTGGCTTCTGAAATATGAAATATTTATGCATGTATTAAACTGTGAATGAGCTGTTTAGTACACTGAAATATGATATTATACTTGTAAATGAGTTTTGAATGTATTGTATGAAACTATGAATTTTGTGTATTAAGTTGTGAATTTTTATTCACAACTTAATATAATAAATTCATAATTTAATACACATAATGCCTCCAAATATGAATGTATACATGTAAGTTTTAAGTTGAGAATATAGTTATGAATATATATTTTTATTTGTATTAAATTGTGAATTTATCGTATTAAGCTGTGAATTTTTTGTATTAAAATTTGAATTGATTATATTAACCTGTGAATTTTTTTTATGGATTTTGTTTCTGATTCTATGAGAAGAATGAAGCATTATAAATACATATGATATTCTTTAGGTTTAAATAAATTACAAACAATATAAACTATGAATATTATTAAATCAAACTTGGAATAAACGCTACTCTCTAGATCTAAAAGTATAAATGTATGTTTTAAGTTAAGAATATGTAATTATTTGCGTTAAAGTATTAATTAGTATATTAAGGTATGAATTTTATTTATTAAATAGTAATTGATTGTATTAAGTTGTGAACTGGCTGCATTTGTTGTGATTTTTATTATAAATTTGTGTTAAAATATGAATGATTTATATATGAATTTTTGTATTAGTTTTTTTGTAAATATATTTATTTTTTATGTGTATAAGTATGTAAAAATGCATTAGTTTTTATAATTGTTTTGCATTAAGTTTAAAATGAGTGAATTAATAGGTTTGCTAATTATGAATGTAGTATTTAAGCTGTCAGTGTATGAGTTGATGTATAGATATGTTTTGGAAAGAAGATGGCCGCGACGTTAGCATAAATGGTTGGTGGCGGCGTGCGGTGGTGGTGGTAGTGGAAGAGTTTGAGTTTGATTTTTCTAAATCTATGAATTTGTGTAAAATAGATTGTATTAAGTTGTGAAATTTTTATGTATTAAATTGTAAATGGACTTTATAAAGTTGTATTTTATATAAATTTTATGTTAAAATATAAATGAATGTATAAATGAAATTATTAGACTATATAAATTACGAATTTTCCTTTTTCTTACGAAAAAGAAAAAAAATAAGGATTTTAGAATATTCAGTGATACTCACAATACACGTTTACTAATAAAATGAAAGTTCTTAGGGTTCTTAACCTTTTTTGGTTCTCATTTGAACCTCCCTCTCTTTATATATATATATATATATATATATATATATATATATATATATATATATATATATATATATATATATATATATATATATATATATATATATATATATATATATATATATATATATATATATATATATATAATGGACAGTATAAAGTTTTGCTACATGTGCATGCAAAACGATTGGTTGACTAGTTGATGTTGATCATCTAACAATTGTGGCATTGTTTTCTTATATGCAATAAAGCCTAGTGGTGACTATTATTATTCGTTTTAATCACACTAATGACAACATTATATTTATTTATCCACTGACTTTTAGTTTAAACAAATAAAGTCAACTTTGATTTCATGGTTACATGTTTTGACCTAAAAGTAATGTAACTTGATCATAAATCGGATTGTATCTTTTATTACATCTGGTCCGCAAAGATACTACAATTTAGCCACCATGATTCAACGCCCTATGATCTGAAGACCAAAGCAACAACCGACCGTACGACAGTTATCGATTTTATATCTTAATCATCATGTAAAATAATATAACAATTTGATAAGAAAGGGTAAACATGAATCACCAAGAAGCATTCAACGTATATGATATAAGCGATAAGAAATTGACTGTTCACTGTATCTCTTTTCCATGACTAAAAACAAAAACTGCTTACTTTCAATAATGTTACTTTCAATAATTGGAATCCTAAACGCAAAAATGCTATGGCTTGTAACAAGTATACCATGACATCATGCATGTTGAAATTGTTGATGAAATTGATAATGAGTGCGATCATATCACCATTTATGCACTAGATCTCATCAGAACACTACAGTTAAATTTGCTTTGACCATAATAGTATTAGGATGGGTGAACCTGATAAGTCTAGAAACAAAATAAAAAAAATAAGGCCTTTAAAAATTATTATTAATATTAATGTTTTAAATAGTAACATGAATGAAGAAAATAAAAACTTACTATTGAAAAAAAAATCGGTTTTAAGCTTCAATTAGTTAGTAGTGTAAATGTTAATATCAATTGAGCTTTAAATGATCAAGGTTGAAAAATTATATCTAAAGGGTATGTAGTTGCATACACTTCACTGTCAGGATGCCTGTTGATTGTTTGTACAATTCAGTTAAGATTACAACACTGTAGTAGGAAAACACACAAATGCTTAACCCCTTTAAGCAATGAAATGATTTTGTTGTACATCAAAATGAGAATATTTCTGAGGACACAGACAAAGAGCTTAGGTCTATGTAGGGCTAAAAACATGATTTGTGGTGCAAATGCTTATATTAATTGATGTTTTTCAGCACGAAGCAGATTCACACCACCGTTAAAGTAATTCAAAGATTTAACTAATTAAATATATGTGTGTATATGGAGAGGTTCACGATTAAAATGTACTTATCAAATATCAAAACAAAAGAAAAATTGATATTCAATATGCAAGTAGTTTCTTTCGTGTAGTTGTCAACCACAATTGCATAAAGACAACACAATACTAGAAACATACAGTCTAAAGTATAAAAACTTAATTACACTGATGGGAATATAATACATATAAAAAGTTAAATCATAAAATGATACATAGTTGCTTTAAATACTCGAAAAAACAATGAGAAATACAACATGATTGGACAAATGGGGTCGTTGATTCCATTGAGACGATTACCTCATTGTATTTATGTTAGTTCGTTTTCCGCTCAACTATTTAAATTTTTGTTGATTCGTTTTCGGTTCCATTTAAACCAATTGTTGTTAATGATTTTGATTTTAGCCGCTTCAATACCTTTGGGTTGTCGATCAAAACTCTCAGCAAACAATCGACATTAATCTGGGGCCCCAAAATTAATTGGCCTCAACCCTTGGGCAGTCCCCCCCCCCCCCCCCCCCCCCCCCCCCTTACGTGTAATTGTCAACCACAATTGCATAAAGACAACACAATACTAAAAACATACAGTGTAAAGTATACAAACTTAATTACACTGATGGGGAATGAAATACATATAAAAAGTTAAATCACAAAATGATACATAGTTGCTTTAAATACTCGAAACTAGGGGTGATCACGGTGCGGTTCGGTGTAGTTATTAGCCAAAACCTCACCACTAATCGCACATGCGGTTAATCCATTTTCAAAACTGCTTTGTGCGGTTATTTTTGCGGTGCAGTTTTGTTTTTTCTGTGTTGCGGTTATTAACAACATGAATTTGGTGCAATTATTTTGTGTGGTTTTTAACCACAGTTTAGAGCTCAAACGGTTTTAAGAGTTCAAACATATTACTTGTAATAATAAAAAAACCATAATGTAGAAGAAAATTAACTTAAATCACAAACAATTAATATCTTAAAAATGTCAAATCTATAGTAATTAACAACAAATTTCTTAAAATTGTATAATTTCACCGTTTTTCAAAGTTAAATATAACAAAAAACCATACTTTTGTCTTCTAATATTTTATTTATCTTTCATTCATGAAACTTGTCTTGTAACGTCCCCAAAATTACAGACCAAAAATTTCATTTCTTTAAATAGGTCAATTCATAAAAACTTCGATATAAAAGTTTCATAATAAAGCTTCATGTCTGAAAACCAACCACATCATAATAATATGTCAGACTACATCCCATAAAATCCATAATGCGGAAAGCAAGAGTGTGTGCGTGATATGCCGCTACCGCGCCAGCTCCTTCCCCCTATCTGAAGAGGTACCTGAAACCAAAACAGTAAACTGTAAGCACGAAGCTTAGTGAGTTCCCCCATAATACCTCATACCATGCAACCATATAATGAACATCTAGGAGATACGGGCCTCGCCCACACTCATGGACATATGAGTCTCGCCCACACTCCGCTATCTGGGAGATACGGGCCTCGCCCACACTCCGCTATCTGAGAGATACGGGCCTCACCCACACTCAGCTACTAAGCCACGACATACAAGTATCACACAGACAACGAGTATAAACAATTCTATCATACTAGCATATATCATAATCAAACTCAACTATGAGATACGGGCCATGCCCACACTCCGATACTACATATCATCTATACGAGCCGACCCTGGTGCCTTAGACGCGTTCCTATTGGAAGGAAACTCACCTGGAAAAGTAGCTACCGACAGTCTGTCTGCTAGACGTGTGACTGCTGTACCGGTAATCCTCCGGCTACAAATCCATAAACATAGATTAGTTACTCATAAATACCCTTAGGTCAAATGACTGACCTACCTCTGGTCCAAGGTCAACTCCTTGGTCAAAGTCAACTTCCAGTTGACTGGACTCGCCGAGTCATGGCACAGACTCGCCGAGTCCCTCTCCTACTATCCCAGTTCTACTCATCAAGCCCCTCTTCCCATTCACTGAGTCACCCTTAATTTACTACTAGGGACGATTAAACCGACTCGCGATCCGACTCGCCGAGTCCGAGAACAACTCGCCGAGTCCCACGAGCATATCTCCTACTCGCTTCCAAATCCTCACCAGAGCATCCATCTTGAGGATTTGGTTTCTGGGACTATTGCTACACGTTAAATTGCTAACTTTGCGTGCAACTACGAAGGGTTGGACCTTCTACACTTAAACCCTTCTTAACTCAGTAACAACTCATATGACTCGACGAGTCTGAAGAACAACTCGTTGAGTTCCAGGCAATCTTCATAGGACTCGCCGAGTTGTTCATCCAACTCGTCGAGTCTAAGACCATCTTCATAGAACTCGCCGAGTCCCTTCAGCTCTCCTCCCATACAGACCAAATCTGAGATATGCAACGGTTCCAAACCATAGATCTAGGCTCCTAGGGCATGCTTATCACGTAAAGTTGCAAACTTTACGTGCATGCATGGCCCTATGATCTCCAAAAGGTAATTCCAAGCTCTTTATGAGGTCATACACTCAATAGGGACCTTAACCACTTCAATCATAGAGACTTTATACTTCTAAGACGTCCATAAGGTCTAGATTTGAAGTCCTTTCAGAACATAGAGCATAAACACATGGAATTTGAGGTTTTAGGGCCTGAAAACCACTAATTAGGGACAAAAAGGGGATCTAATGAACTAGTGATCAAGATAGGAACTTTTCTACTTGAATGGAAGCTTCCCACAGTGTAGATTTCGGATCTACTTCCCCTTCTTGCACTCTTCAACCTCCTCCTTCTTCTACTAAGCTCCAAATTTCCTTTACAAGGCCAAGATCACTCACAAGAACAATAAGGGGGCTAGGGTTACGCTCTACAGCTTTCTGGAAGTGTTAGGGACAAAGGAGGCCAAGTTAGAGCGTTTAAATAGGGTGCAAACACCCGAGTTAGGGTTTTTGCCCAGACAGGGTCTACTCGTCGAGTCCACAGCTTAGACCCCGCGTCTTATTCCGCTTCTACTTGGCGAGTTGGTCCTTCAACTCGCCGAGTCCAAGGCAAAAAATGCAATATTTAAAGAGTTAATTATAAAGAATACGTACCAAGAACCAGGTGCTACATGTCTTATTTTTCATATTTAATATATTAATAATTAATAAAAAATTATATATAATATATGCTGTGCGGTGGGGTTTTTTGAAATCTAATAACCGCACCGCAAATTTGTGATTTTTGAAAAACAGAAAACCTAATCATCGATTTTTATTACGGCTGCGGTTTGTCGGTTGTGGTTTATGTGGTTAATTTTACGTTGCGGTGCAGTTTTTGCTCACCCCTACTTGAAACAAACAATGAGGCATACAACATGATTGGACAAATAGGGTCGTTGATTCCACTAAGACGATTACCTCATTGTATTTATGTTGGTTCATTTTCCGCCCAACTATTTAAATTTTAGTTGATTCGTTTTCGGTTCCATTTAAACCAATTGTCACTTTTTTTAGCCGCCTCAAAACCTTTTGGCCGCCAATGAAAACTTCGAGTAAACAACCGACAATTTGGGGCCCAAAAATTAGTTGGGCCTCATCCCTTGGATAGTCGCCCAGACCCCCCTCCCCCATAAGTGTCGACTCAGTAGGTAGTTGGTTGGACGAATGGGTTCGATGAATCCACTTAGACTACCTCTTTGTATTTCTATTAGTTCGTTTCCGCTCAACAATTTAAATTTTAGTTGATTCGTTTCAGTTTCATTTAAATCAATTGTTGTTAATGATTTCGATTTTAGACTTATCCAAGTGGCAAACTGTTGGATTAGTGTCTAAGTCCATATCCAAATGGGTGACTGTTGGATTAGTGTCTTAGACGATTGCAGATCAGGATCTGAAGTCATACACATAATAGTTATTAGACTTATCCAAGTGGGAGACTGTTGGATTAGTGTCTAAGTCCATAACTGTTTTGGTATGTACTTGACCCGATGGTGCATGGTGCTTTTGGGTTGCCTTCACCAAAGCAACTTGATAGGATGAATTATGGAGAGAAAGGATTAAATATGATTTATTAATATATTATGAGAATAATATATTAAAGGAGAAATCATATTGTTTAATTAATATTAGTCAATAATTAATTGGTAATTAGTTTTGTGACTAAAAGAGATTAATTAAACTTAAGGGACTGGAATTGTAATTATAAGATAATTGCAATTTGGGCCATGGATTGTCTTGAATCAAGGGGTGGACGAATTCTAATGGGAAACCCATAAGGAAATCGTCCAAGGGCTTGATTAAAGGAGTCTATGGGTTGCTTAGGGCTTAAGCAACCAAATTAGGGTTTCCTTGTTAGATAACCCTAATTGCCTCACTATATATAGACCCCTTAAGGACCAAAAACGTGGACAAGCAACCTTCTAGGGTTTCACACGTTTTTGGGCAGCCTCTAACCTCTCTCCTCTTCATCCTCTTGCTTATGGTGTTTGTGAACCATTAGAGGAGTGACACTTGTGACTCTAAGCCTTCCAAAGTCAATTCAAGGAGGAATTGGGATTGTTATTGCTACATAACAATCAAGGTAATATTATAAACCTATTCTCATGTTAATATGATTACTTGTATGCTAGAATTAGGTTTTATAGTCTTGGATAACTTGCATGTACAATAGAGAAACCTAGATCCAAGCATTAGGGTTTGTATGAGCACATAGGATGTTCTTAGGACCAAAACCCATCAGTGGTATCAGAGCCTAGACTGGTTTCTATTGTATTGATGCTTGATATGTATGAAAATTTCGATTTTTGATGTTCTGGAGGCTGGACTCGCCGAGTCCATAGCTGAACTCGCCGAGTCCATGCAGACTCGACGAGTCCAAGCTTGACTCGACGAGTCAACTCGTCAGATGGAGCATATGTGGGGATTTCTTGCTGTTTTTGCTTTGGGATAGTTACCTTATCATATTAGATCAATATAAATCCGATTTTATGATATATTTGACTATATTCTTGATCTAATTGAAGATATTTATCAATTAATAAGATAATTGTTTCCTTATGTGATAATTGATTAATTATTTTGATTAAATTGGTAAATTGTTTTGCAAGAAATCATTAAATAAATCAAATATGGATAATTATGTGATTAAATGTTAATTTAGATTATTTGTTATTTGATCCTTGTTGTTATGAAAAGTTTCATATTTTCCCCTTTAGGTTTTATAGTTTAAATTTGAACCCAAAAGTTTTGTTGTTTTGAAATTTAAATAGTTAAAACCCTAATGTTTTGAAAAAGGTTTCAAAACTTGCCCTCAAGTTTTGGAATTTAAATTTTGATTAAATGGTTTAATGTTGATGTATACTTAAATTCAAAACCCTAATGTGTTGAAATGTTTCAAAACTTGCCCTCAAGTTTTGGAATTTAAAAGTTGATTAAAAGTTTAATTAGGAATGTTAAATTCTAAAACTCTAGTATAGTTTTGAAAAAGTTCAAATCACACCCTTATGGTTTTATTAATTAATTAAGGTGTATAATTAAAAGAGGTTTAATAAATCCATAAAAGTTTAGGTTTAAAATTTAATTGAATTAAAAGTATAATTGTTAAATTTGACCACCTAATATTTTAAAAGTGTAAAATACACCCTATACTATATATATAACATTAAAAGTCTAACATTATATATATGTATGAGTAAAAGTCAGTCTTACCGTTACTAGGCCTCATTCACGAAGCTGGTCTATAAGGGGTGTTTAAGGAAATTGCCTATAAAATGACGATTGAATGGGCATCCACTCTTATCCACCACACTCTTGACTAGTGGAGGGTCGTTAGCCGAACGGGTAGGATAGGACGAAACCTTCCATTATAAGTATAATGAATTATTAAAGCAACTAAATGTTTTCATAAAATTCCCAATCTTAGTTACTTAGGCAAAAGTGAATTGATGCAATTCCATGAAATTACACTTTGTGCCCTTTTAAAGACGTTAGTGGAGCGTGTGTGGTTTATCGGCACACTAAATGGTTCTAAGCAAAGGTAGCAAAGGGTGACTCAATGTTTGTCATAGTTCGGTGGAGCGTGTGTGGTTTATCGGCACATCGAATAGGTGACCGTAACATGTGAGGGCACCATGTAAGTTTGCATGGTTATTCACACCCACTTTGTGATCCTCGGCATCCTAGTCACAAACTAGAGGGGCATATCGAGATTTAAACATGCCATTGAAAGTTCAATGAATCTCAATGGATCTAGGAGTTTTCATAGATTTAAAATTTAAATTCCTTTTCGTTTTTCGTGGTGGAAATTAGTGAATCGTCATTCACTTACCTTCAAATATTCTGCAATTAGGGTTACGACATCCCTCTCCCGAGTTGTAGAATATTGTGTTGGGTCCTAGCCTTAGTATCTCATTTGGGTGATTTGCTAAGGACTCATTCAATCAACTAACTTGAATTCGTTTTCTCCCGTATTGTAGATGTCAAAGTTCGACAACTATGGTTTTCCCAAATCCCGTGGAACAAGCATTCCACATGAAGATGATATTCCACGATTCGATCGAGGAACAAGAGATCATACTTCACTTCCTCCTCCTCCTCAAATTATTCTCCCTAACCCACAAGTTCAAAGGCTTGAAAAGTTCAAGATCACTCAAGCCCTTTTGGCAAGTAAACATAAAGGAGGAAAGTTGGTGTGTGCACACGTCCTAGGGATGAAGTCACACATTGATAGGTTAAGAATGTTGGGATCCGTTGTCTGTGAGGAAATGGCTGTTGATTGGGTTCTTCAGTCACTTCCTAACTCATATAGTGAGTTCGTAAGAGACTACTATATGATGAACCGCGACGTGACCCTTATAGATCTCACCTATATGCTTATTGCTGCTGAATCAGCAATAGTTTGGCGCAATAGAAAAGCAAAGTTGATTGGTGAATCTTCCTTCAAGACCTTTGTGGACATAGACAATGGCAACGAAAGACATGCTATGATCGAAAGGTTTGATCATAAGAGAAAGGCGATGTTTGAAGTAGTTCCATGTCATGTTCCAAAAGAGTCAATTTGCTTTTATTGCCAAGAGAAAGGGCATTGGAGACGAAGCTACCCCATTTACCTAAGAGATCTAAGAGATGGGAGATTCGAAACGTATGGCTCTAATATAGGTAAAATCCATTAACTAACTCTTTTAAGCTTCTATTCTAGATTCCTAATACATAATGTGATAAGATTACAATTGATGTTTTGTAGGATCGAAGAAAAGCAAGGAAGCTTAAGGGAAGTAGTAAGCAAAATCTAACCGTGAAGGAATGAATTTCGATCGCATTTCTCGAAGATTAGATTCTTGAGCTACTACTTAGAGTTAGAATAAGATTGCTAAGAAAGATGTATTAGCATAGTTTTTCAATGAATTGCATTGTAAGGACAAATTTTTCCGCAATAAAATAAATTTTGATTTTAAGTTTTATTTATTTATCCTTGCAATGGCGTGTATGAAAAATTGATGTTAAAATGTTTCTATTATTAACAATAATGGATTTGGTTCTTA
Source organism: Lactuca sativa (assembly GCF_002870075.4). Lineage (NCBI taxonomy): Eukaryota > Viridiplantae > Streptophyta > Magnoliopsida > Asterales > Asteraceae > Lactuca > Lactuca sativa. The sequence continues at coordinate 202,316,910 of NC_056624.2, forward strand.
TTATGTTATTTATGGAAAGTCGAGGATTTACCAAATAGGGAGAGTTTCTCATCGCCCAAGTTTCAATTGGACAGAAACTTGGAATCATGCAACTTCCTTGCACGATGAATGAGAAATTTCATATTCTGGAAATTAGACTAATTCATTGACAAAGTGTCAAGTGAAGGACTAGGAGATCGAGCACACAAAGTTGCATGTTGATCAAGTCCACCATTAGAGTAACAATGATATTCGTCATGATTTACTAAAGGTTTAGTAAATATGATTAGACTTACAAGATTAAGTGTAATTATGAATTGATTGAAAAAGTTTAAATCAATAGCAGAACGAATAAGAAGAATCAAGTAGGCAGAAAGATAAAAGTTTCTCCATTCTAAGAAGAAGGGAGAGTAGCTTTTATGCTTTATGATAGGTCTTAATGATTAAGAACCATATCTCAATTTATCCTCTAAGAGAGTCTTAGTATAATTGTATGCCTAAGAAGAGGAATCAAGAATTGAGGAAATGGTTAAATCAAGAAGTCAATCATACTTCGTTCCAAAACAAGCCTTAAAGTTAAAATTGTGACATTGAGTGATAAGTATTAAGAAGGTTTATAGCATTCATCAAATATGGTAAAGTTGTGATGTCTTGGATAAGACAAAGACCAACTAGGACCAATTTATGAAGTGTTTTGATAAAAGCTACACTAACTCTTGAATATTTGGTTATTGACAAGAGAATCTTATATGTCAAGGAGTTAATGGGAGTCTTAATGGTCTTGAAAGGTTTCAAGAACAAATCAAATAAACCTTACCGATCATCACTAGCACACGAGTTGAGGTTTACAACCTATCATGTTGACATTTTTTTTTGTTTCTATGCTGTTCCAATTAAGTTAACTATACATGTGAATTATATGAGTTCTCATTTGAATGAATAAAAGGCAAGAACCTTGATCAATGGAAAGTACATCGATAAGAAAAGGTGAGCTGCTTAACTACTTGGAAGACGTGGTGGGCAGCTGTGCTACCATAAGGCAAGAAATCGAGATTAAGAAAGTTCGATCCATATGAGTTTGAATTTGTCGTAAACTTTGGTTTTGAAAAATTCACATGGATAGGAACAAATACACCATTTAAATCTAAGTGTCATAAGATTTCCTCCTTCATGAAAATGATTGTGAGGAAATGCTTTCACTAAGAAAGATTTTAAGAAGATAGTGATTGTAAAATTGCATTCTCGAATTCGATTATGGTTACGGTATCCCTTTCCATAATTTGAATTGTGAGGTTTGGCAATTGTTTAGACACATATGAACTATCTAAGGCAAAGGTGTATAAATTCAAGAAGCCTTGATAAAAGATTATCAAAGCACTAAGTATTAGAAACATGAACTTAAGAAATTCAATAAGTATTGTTTTTCTGGAAGTTAAGCTGTTTCTGAATACATGTCGAAGCTAGTGGGAGCATAAGTGTTATGTTTATAATAATCATCATGATAGTGGGAGCATAAATGTTATGATTGTATGATGATTAAGGCACGTATTTCAAGTTGGCAATATTAATTATAGAAAACAAGAGTTATACCTTGCAAAGTCGTAAGGGTCGTAAAGTTGTTTTAATATAATTAAGGGAGAGAATATTATGCTTCATTTCAAATCTAAAGGCTTAGGTTGTGGAATGTTAATAAAATTTAGTCAAAGGTACATAGCATGTTCTTAAAATTTCGATTATGATTATGGCATTCCTCTTCACAATTCGAATTTTGAGAACATAGCAAATAAAACATTATGCGTCGTGTCCCATACGCTTCGGGTATAGGATCGATTGCAAATGCTTTAATGTTTGACCATTCTAAAATTTTCCAAATTTCGAGCACATTTAGAGGGAAAAAGGACTAGAATTGGTTTTGACTAAAATAATTAAACAACTATCAAAGGACAATTCAAAGTTCGACGATGATTGGTCGCTTGTGAGTAGTTGGAAGCATGGTATTGGATGGACCATATCGACATTATTATGAATAGAAAAGATTCTATTAAGAACGAGTTGTCATATGGAAATTATGGAAATGTTTCCATATTGGATGAACCATATCGACATCATTACGAATAGTTAAGATTCTATTAAGAATGAGTTGTCATATGGAAAATATGGAAGCGTGTCCATATTGGGAATTGAATATTGAAAATCTATGTCTAGATTAGAAACTTTTATGCAAAAGGATGTTCAAAGGAATGTACTTTGAGTGAGAGACATCACATCTAAGGAATTGTCCTGTAACAATGTCCGATAGAGGACTTTGTAATATCATTGGCAATAGTCTTTGTGACTTTGGTGCAGTGACATTACAAAAGGATCATTGCATAAAATGTTAGAATCTAGCATATTCTATAAGTAGCAAGAATTTGATATTCTTTCACTTATGAAAAAGGATTTGGAGTTGTGAAATGAGAATGATTGGAAATGTGCTCAATTTGGTATATTTCACAAAGTAAGAACCATAGGTAAACATTGTGTGCATGCTAGGAGCATGGGACAAGTGTAATAATTCAAGTAAGAAGTTGATTACCCGAAACGAAAAATAATGAGTAATCGATATGGTGATAAATAAAAGGTGTTTTATTTATACTCAAAGGTTTGAGGCCATATGGGATTAGTATTATTCTTGTGTTTCACATTTGCATGTTTTGACTTACAGAATAATTGAATTTATTAAGAATAATCGAATTATTCGAACGGGCCACAGTCGTTCATATGTTGGAAGTAGATATGAATGAAGACTGTCGTGAATTGGTGTGTGGATTGTCTAAAAGAGTATTAGACATAAGCAAATGTTTGCTGCAACGTTCATGAGTGCTTATGAATATGATTTGAGCATTGGATTAAACCCACGCTCACTTGGATCACCCCATGAAATTGTATCATGAGTGATTGGTGAGACGATAACATCTTATATTCTTGAAACCGAGATGTGTGAGTTGTATCTTGCAAATCGGTTGCACATTGATAATATGTAAACGCACTAGTAACTTGGTGTTATAAAACATATTGTTGTGTGTGATTCGGTGAGTAAGTGCAAGCAAGCATTGTATCAAAGTTTATCTGTTCCTTTTATCCAAAGTAGGATAAAAGCGATATCTTTGGGCCCCTCGATGATTTAGTGATGACAAACGTAAATGCTCGACTGGGCTAGGGTTAATTTGATTTGTTCAGTTAGTCAGTCGTCATAAATCGGAATCGAGATATAGTACAAAGAGAATGATTTGAAATCATATCTCATATGATATCTAAAATGGAGGAATATATGATCCCTTATCTAAGGACACACGTATCTGATAGGATCAGAGTTGACAGCGGCTTTGGAAAGCTACGATTGCAGATCAGGATCTGAAGTCATATGCATAATAGTTATTAGACTTATCCAAGCGGGAGATTGTTGGATTAGTGTCTAAGTCCATAACTGTTTTGGTATGTACTTGACCCGATGGTGCATGGTCCTTTTGGGTTACCTTCACCAAAGCAACTTGATAGGATGAATTATGGAGAGAAAGGATTAAATATGATTTATTAATACACTATGAAAATAATATATTAAAGGAGAAATCATATTGTTTAATTAATATTAGTCAATAATTAATTGGTAATTAGTTTTGTGACTAAAAGAGATTAATTAAACTTAAGGGACTGGAATTGTAATTATAAGAAAAATGCAATTTGGGCCATGGATTGTCTTGAATCAAGGGGTGGACGAATTCTAATGGGAAACCCATAAGGAAATCGTCCAAGGGCTTGATTAAAGGAGTCTATGGGTTGCTTAGGGCTTAAGCAACCAAGTTAGGCTTTCCTTGTTAGATAACCCTAATTGCCTATATATAGACCCCTTAAGGACCAAAAACGTGGACAAGCAACCTTCTAGGGTTTCACACGTTTTTGGGCAGCCTCTAACCTCTCTCCTCTTCATCCTCTTGCTTATGGTGTTTGTGAACCATTAGAGGAGTGACACTTGTGACTCTAAGCCTTCCAAAGTCAATTCAAGGAGGAATTGGGATTGTTATTGCTACATAACAATCAAGTTAATATTATAAACCTATTCTCATGTTAATATGATTACTTGTATGCTAGAATTAGGGTTTATAGTCTTGGATAACTTGCATGTACAATAGAGAAACCTAGATCCAAGCATTAGGGTTTGTATGAGCACATAGGATGTTCTTAGGACCAAAACCCATCAGTAACGTCCCCAAAATTACAGGCCAAAAATTTCATATCTTTAAATAGGTCAATTCATAAAAACTTCGATATAAAAGTTTCATAATAAAGCTTCATGTCTGAAAACCAGCTACATCATAATAATATGTCAGACTACATCTCAGAAAATCCATAATGCGGAAAGCAAGATTGTGTGTGCGTGATATGCCGCTACCGCGCCAGCTCCTTCCCCCTATCTGAAGAGGTACCTGAAACCAAAACAGTAAACTATAAGCGCGAAGCTTAGTGAGTTCCCCCATAATACCTCATACCATGCAACCATATAATGAACATCAAGGAGATATGGGCCTCGCCCACACTCATGGAGATACGAGTCTCGCCCACACTCCACTATCTGGGAGTTACGGGCCTCGCTCACACTACGCTATCTGAGAGATACGGGCCTCGCCCACACTTAACTACTAAGCCACGACATACAAGTATCACACAGACAACGAGTATAAACAATTCTATCATACTAGCATATATCATAATCAAACTCAACTATGAGATACGGGCCATGCCCACACTCCGATACTACATATCATCTATACGGGCCGACCCTGGTGCCTTAGACGCGTTCCTATTGGAAGGAAACTCACCTCGAAAAGTAGCTACCGAAAGTCTGTCTGCTAGACGTGTGACTGCTGTACCGGTAATCCTCCGGCTACAAATCCATAAACATAGATTAGTTACTCATAAATACCCTTAGGTCAAATGACTGACCTACCTCTGGTCCAAGGTCAACTCCTTGGTCAAAGTCAACTTCCAGTTGACTGGACTCGTCGAGTCATGGCACAGACTCGCCGAGTCCCTCTCCTACTATCCTAGTTCTACTCATCAAGCCCCTCTTCCCATTCACTGAGTCACCCTTAATTTACTACTAGGGACGATTAGACCGACTCGCGATCCGACTCGCCGAGTCCGAGAACAACTCGCCGAGTCCCACGAGCATATCTCCTACTCGCTTCCAAATCCTCACCAGAGCATCCATCTTGAGGATTTGGTTTCTGGGACTATTGCTACACGTTAAATTGCTAACTCCGCGTGCAACTACGAAGGGTTGGACCTTCTACACTTAAACCCTTCTTAACTCAGTAACAGCTCATATGACTCGACGAGTCTGAAGAACAACTCGTTGAGTTCCAGGAAATCTTCATAGGACTCGCCGAGTTGTTCATCCAACTCGTTGAGTCTAAGACCATCTTCATAGAACTCGCCGAGTCCCTTCAGCTCTCCTCCCATACAGACCAAATCTGAGACATGCAACGGTTCCAAACCATAGATCTAGGCTCCTAGGGCATGCTTATCACGTAAAGTTGCAAACTTTACGTGCATGCATGGCCCTATGATCTCCAAAAGGTAATTCCAAGCTCTTTATGAGGTCATACACTCAATAGGGACCTTAACCACTTCAACCACAGAGACTTTATACTTCTAAGACGTCCATAAGGTCTATATTTGAAGTCCTTTCAGAACATAGAGCATAAACACATGGAATTTGAGGTTTTAGGGCTTGAAAACCACTAATTAGGGACAAAAAGGGGATCTAATGAACTAGTGATCAAGATAGGAACTTTTCTACCTGAATGGAAGCTTCCCACAGTGTAGATTTCGGATCTACTTCCCCTTCTTGCACTCTTTAACCTCCTCCTTCTTCTACTAAGCTCCAAATTTCCTTTACAAGGCCAAGATCACTCACAAGAGCAATAAGGGGGCTAGGGTTTCGCTCTACAGCTCTCTGGAAGTGTTAGGGACAAAGGAGGCCAAGTTAGAGCGTTTAAATAGGGTGCAAACACCCGGGTTAGGGTTTTTGCCCAGACAGGGTCTACTCGCCGAGTCCACAGCTTAGACCCCGCGTCTTATTCCGCTTCTCCTCGGCGAGTTGGTCCTTCAACTCGCCGAGTCCAAGGCAAAAAATGCAATATTTAAAGAGTTAGTTACAAAGAATACGTACCAAGAACCAGGTGCTACATGTCTTATTTTTAATATTTAATATATTAATAATTAATAAAAAATTATATATAATATATGCTGTGCGGTGGGGTTTTTTGAAAACTAATAACCGCATCGCAAATTTGTGATTTTTGAAAAACAGAAAACCTAATCATTGATTTTTATTACGGCTGCGGTTTGTCGGTTGCGGTTTATGTGGTTAATTTTACGTTGCAGTGCAGTTTTTGCTCACCCCTACTCGAAACAAACAATGAGGCATACAACATGATTGGACAAATAGGGTCGTTGATTCCACTAAGACGATTACCTCATTGTATTTATGTTGGTTCGTTTTCCGCTCAACTATTTAAATTTTAGTTGATTCGTTTTCGGTTCCATTTAAACCAATTGTTACTGATTTTAGCCGCCTCAATACCTTTTGGCCGCCAATGAAAACTTCGAGTAAACAACCGACAATTTTTGTGTTGCGGTTATTAACCGCATGAATTTGGTGCGATCATTTTGTGTGGTTTTTAACCACAGTTTAGAGCTCAAACGGTTTTAAGAGTTCAAACATATTACTTGTAATAATAAAAAAACCATAATGTAGAAGAAAATTAACTTAAATCACAAACAATTAATATCTTAAAAATGTCAAATCTATAGTAATTAACAACAAATTTCTTAAAATTGTCTTTTTCACCGTTTTTCAAAGTTAAATATAACAAAAAACCATACTTTTGTCTTCTAATATTTTATTTATCTTTCATTCATGAAACTTGTCTTGTAACGTCCCCAAAATTACAGGCCAAAATTTTCATTTCTTTAAATAGGTCAATTCATAAAAACTTCGATATAAAAGTTTCATAATAAAGCTTCATGTCTGAAAACCAGCCACATAATAATAATATGTCAGACTACATCCCATAAAATCCATAATGCGGAAAGCAAGAGTGTGTGTGCGTGATATGCCGCTACCGCGCCAGCTCCTTCCCCCTATCTGAAGAGGTACCTGAAACCAAAACAGTAAACTGTAAGCACGAAGCTTAGTGAGTTCCCCCATAATACCTCATACCATGCAACCATATAATGAACATCTAGGAGATACGAGCCTCGCCCACACTCATGGAGATATGAGTCTCGCCCACACTCCGCTATCTGGGAGATACAGGCCTCGCCCACACTCCGCTATCTGAGAGATACGGGCCTCACCCACACTCAGCTACTAAGCCACGACATACAAGTATCACACAGACAACGAGTATAAACAATTCTATCATACTAGCATATATCATAATCAAACTCAACTATGAGATATGGGCTATGCCCACACTCCGATACTACATATCATCTATACGGGCCGACCCTGGTGCCTTAGACGCGTTCCTATTGGAAGGAAACTCACCTCGAAAAGTAGCTACCGAAAGTCTGTCTGCTAGACGTGTGACTGCTGTACCGGTAATCCTCCGGCTACAAATCCATAAACATAGATTAGTTACTCATAAATACCCTTAGGTCAAATGACTGACCTACCTCTGGTCCAAGCTCAACTCCTTGGTCAAAGTCAACTTCCAGTTGACTGGACTTGCCGAGTCATGGCACAGACTCGCCGAGTCCCTCTCCTACTATCCCAGTTCTACTCATCAAGCCCCTCTTCCCATTCACTGAGTCACCCTTAATTTACTACTAGGGACGATTAGACCGACTCGTGATCCGACTCTCCAAGTCCGAGAACAACTTGCCGAGTCCCACGAGCATATCTCCTACTCGCTTCCAAATCCTCACCAGAGCATCCATCTTGAGGATTTGGTTTCTGGGACTATTGCTACACGTTAAATTGCTAACTCCGCGTGCAACTACGAAGGGTTGGACCTTCTACACTTAAACCCTTCTTAACTCAGTAACAGCTCATATGACTCGTCGAGTTTGAACAACAACTCGTCGAGTTCCAGGCAATCTTCAAAGGACTCGCGGAGTTGTTCATCCAACTCGTCGAGTCTAAGACCATCTTCATAGAACTCGCCGAGTCCCTTCAACTCTCCTCCCATACAGACCAAATCTGAGACATGCAACGGTTCCAAACCATAGATCTAGACTCCTAGGGCATGCTTATCACGTAAAGTTGCAAACTTTACATGCATGCATGGCCCTATGATCTCCAAAAGGTAATTCCAAGCTCTTTATGGGGTCATACACTCAATAGGGACCTTAACCACTTCAACCACAAAGACTTTATACTTCTAAGACGTCCATAAGGTCAAGATTTGAAGTCCTTTTAGAACATAGAGCATAAACACATGGAATTTGAGGTTTTAGGTCTTGAAAACCACTAATTAGGGACAAAAAGGGGATCTAATGAACTAGTGATCAAGATAGGAACTTTTCTACCTGAATGGAAGCTTCCCACAGTGTAGATTTCGGATCTACTTCCCCTTCTTGCACTCTTCAACCTCCTCCTTCTTCTACTAAGCTCCAAATTTCCTTTACAAGGCCAAGATCACTCACAAGAGCAATAAGGGGGCTAGGGTTTCGCTCTACAGCTCTCTGGAAGTGTTAGGGACAAAGGAGGCCAAGTTAGAGCGTTTAAATAGGGTGCAAACACCCGGGTTAGGGTTTTTGCCCAGACAGGGTCTACTCGCCGAGTCCACAGCTTAGACCCCGCGTCTTATTCCGCTTCTACTCGGCGAGTTGGTCCTTCAACTCGCCGAGTCCAAGGCAAAAAATGCAATATTTAAAGAGTTAATTACAAAGAATACGTACCAAGAACCAGGTGCTACATGTCTTATTTTTAATATTTAATATATTAATAATTAATAAAAAATTATATATAATATATGCTATGCAGTGGGGTTTTTTGAAAACTAATAACCGCACCGCAAATTTGTGATTTTTGAAAAACAGAAAACCTAATCATCGATTTTTATTACGGTTGCGGTTAATTTGGTTAATTTTACGTTGCAGTGCAGTTTTTGGTCACCCCTACTCGAAACAAACAATGAGGCATACAACATGATTGGACAAATAGGGTCGTTGATTCCACTAAGACGATTACATCATTTTATTTATGTTGGTTCGTTTTCCGCTCAACTATTTAAATTTTAGTTGATTCGTTTTCGGTTCCATTTAAACCAATTGTTACTGATTTTAGCCGCCTCAATACCTTTTGGCCGCCAATGAAAACTTCGAGTAAAAAACCGACAATTTGGGGCCCAAAAATTAGTTGGGCCTCAGCCCTTGGATAGTCGCCCAGACCCCCCCCCCCCCCCCCCCCCATAAGTGTCGACTCAGTAGGTAGTTGGTTGGACGAATGGGTTCGATGAATCCAGTTAGACGATTACCTCTTTGTATTTCTATTAGTTCGTTTCCGCTCAACAATTTAAATTTTAGTTGATTCGTTTCAGTTTCATTTAAATCAATTGTTGTTAGTGATTTTGATTTTAGCCGCTTCAATACATTTGGGTTGCTGATGAAAACTCCCAGCAAACAATCGACATTAATTTGGGGTCTCAAAATTAATTGGGCATCAGCCCTTGGGCGGTTGCCCAGATATGTACCCCCCACCCCCCTCCCCACCCCCTTACTGGTCGACTCTATAGGTAGTTGATTTTTACAACATTATACCATATTAATTAACTTTTTTTAAGACATAAATGTGCCTCTAGTTTCATCTTAGTTTTTTTTTTCATCCCATTGCTACTTGCTCTTCAAAAATGAAATATCATAGATTTCTGCAAATCACTAAATTTCAACGCACACGTTGACTTGGTTCTTCCTCTTTTTAAAGAAACATTATGGAGGAAACAAAGAAGAAAAAAATTGAAGTGAAGTGACCATCAACTTTTTTGAATTAAAAAATGGCCATCATTTTCGTACATGAATTGTATTCTATTATTAGGGCAAAGACTTTGGATCCATTGAGAAAATAGGACACTAAAGAAGACACCTCACGTAAATAAAGGTTCTAGCTTGTTGATATATATTTTATAACTAATTATATAAATGTTAAAAAACAACTAAAAAAAACTAAGATCTTACGAAGAACTGGTCCTTATTACATTAGTTCTTTTTCGTTTTTATTTAAATCCAAAAGGTTTGAATTACATAAAATTAATCACTACTTGATATTTAAAAAGTTTGAATGACATATATTTTAAAAGTTTATGAGAAAAAAACTGCCTATTGTGAATTAATAAATTAAGTACTTGTCTTTTGACTTCTGTACCTCTATATCTCTTTCCCCCTCTCTTTGAATAGAACAAAACAGTTGATTTCTCAGGTCTTCTTCTTAATAAATCCAACCTTCATTTCCCTCACAACTTTCAATCCCTTTTCTCCATCTCAGTTTACGAACACAAAGTTAAAAGAAAGAAAAGAGAAATACATAGAGAGAGAGAGAGAGAGAGAGAGAGAGAGAGAGAGAGAGATGGGAAGGGCTCCATGTTGTGACAAGGCAAACGTGAAGAAAGGGCCATGGTCACCTGAAGAAGATAGAAAGCTTAAAGACTACATAGAAACCCATGGCACTGGTGGCAACTGGATCGCTCTCCCACAAAAAGCAGGTATTAATTCAATTCGCTAATCTTGGTATTTATAAGCAAGTAGTTTCTAAAATTAACGATACTTTTTTTAAGGTCACTGGAATCCACACATGATCACTTTTTGTGTTGTTTAACATGTTAATTTCTTGACTTGGAAACCTACACAGGCCTTAGAAGATGTGGAAAGAGCTGCAGATTGAGATGGTTGAACTATCTGAGACCAAACATTAAACATGGCGAATTTTCTGATGATGAAGATAAAGTTATCTGTGCCCTCTTTGCTAGCATTGGAAGCAGGTACACTTTCTCTTTCAAGATTCTGTATTAAGGGCGATTTTGTGGTATTTAGCCGGCAAAAATGGAGATTTTTGTCAAGATCTCTCAGATGTGAATATATATGCAGAAATCTAGAAGTTTGAATAACTTAATGTGCAGGTGGTCAATAATGGCAGCACAGTTACCAGGAAGAACAGACAATGATATCAAGAACTACTGGAACACAAAGCTGAAGAAGAAGATGATGAACAGCTTAATCACCCTACCGGAACTTAGAAAACCTCTTCAACATCTTCAATCTTTCAGTTCTTCAACAAACTACAGCTACCCATCACAATCGATTTTTCAAAATAGTAATATCAATGTTAATGCTCCATTATCATCATCAATATCATCGTCTCCATCATATTTGTACAGTACAAATACTTCTAGCTACCATGATCAAACCTTATCTATTCCATCTAGCCCTAGAATTAATGCTGCTAATCGTCAACATCCAGTTCTCCAATCACAAGATCATGGATTTCTCGGTTTGGTTTCCACGGAGACTTACCAGCAGGGGGTAAAAGACAGTTCTACCCTTGTCTTCTTTGGAGGTGATCAAGCTAGTTGCAGTTCTAATTCCGATGGGAGCTGCCATTATGAGTATCGTAGTACTGCTGGTGTGTATGATAATCATCGTAACAACTTGAGTGATTCTTACAAGGAATTTGGTGGGCATTATGATAAGGAAAAAGGGTATTATGAGGATTCTTCATTAGACTCCAGTCTTGAGGAGATCAAACAGCTCATTAGCACCAGTAACATTGACAACAATCTCAACTTTTTTGTTGATGAAACCAAAGTAGAAAAAAGTATGTACTATTAATTAATCATTAATGCACCAACTATGGAAGCTGAACTTTCGTCATCATTGTCATCATCATGATCTTCTTCAACATCATCATCTCAAGTACCAGCTAGGGAAGTATGGGTTTGTGAAAACTTTGTGGGGTTTTTCCCACTTTAATTTATTCCTTTTGTTTTTAATATTATTCTCTTAGGGCAGTAAAAATGGTAAAAATCGTTCCTTTTGTTCAGTTCTTTCTTTTTTAGCAATTCGAAATTTTCAGTTTTAGTCTGATCAACTGACCATGCATCATGTCAAAACTATATATATATATATATATATATATATATATATATATATATATATATATATATATATATATATATATATATATATATATATATATATATATATATATATATATATATATATATATATATATATATATATATATATATATATATATATATATATATAGCCTAGCTATTAAACCACATTGTAAAATTTATATATACGCGAACTAACAAAGTAATATTTGGTATGTTTGTTATTTACCTTTCTTCGATTTGTGATCGATAATTTTGCTAATGTTTTCTCTTATAAATAAATTAAATCGTGAATATTCTCGAGCTTGGTCATTTATATAATTGTAAATCTTTTAACTGGGTTGATCTTGAACCTAATCGCAGTCGTCTCGAGAAAAAATATCTTAATGAATTAAAAATTACTGGCATTACCCAATAACCACATCTCAGCCACATAATAATTAATTTACAAATGATCAACCCAAAAAAACTTTGTGTACTTTGTTTAAATAAGTTGACGTTCCTTTCCGTTCAATTAATAATAATAAATAAGTTGACGTTGATCCGGAGCTATTTACAGTTTTCGATCTTCAAACATGGATTGCAATAAAGAGGCTCATCTAGCTTGCCCTTAATCACTGTGATACAAGAAGTTAATTTAATTAGATAATTAATTAATTATATTATTATGATTAAATTAATTCGTTATACATGTGAATTAGCCAACCTTCACTGACTATGATACCCACATAAAAACAAAAATCTTGACTAGAAAAATCCAACTTGGGGAACAAAGATTTAGAAAATTGACATAAAGAAAGCCAGCATATAAGCTGCTAGAGATGGAGTCTAAGAACTTCAAGATAATTGTTTGATTAGAGTATAATAAAATAAGGGTGCATAAATCATGGGTATATGAGTTTCTATCCTAGAAAATAGATTTTAAAGATGAATGCATTGACCTTTTAAAGAATTTTGTCTGTTTGTGGAATTAAAAAAAGATTAGATGGGTCTGTGCCAGCTATAATTAAAAGTTTATTCTAGAGATGAACCAAAAGGTTCTAAAGCTTTTATGGAAGAAAAATGCCTTTTGGGAATGTCTTTTCTTGTGGAGTGCAAAAATGTCAAAAGGGGTTGCACCTAATAAACCAAATTAGGGTTTGTGTGTGTGCTGTGTTGGAATAATGGATTTCATGTGTCGACTAAGACCTTTTGTTTATGTTTGTTGAAAACTGACTGTATAAATTCGTATTCAAATTCGTGGTGCTTGCACATGCAAATACCTTACGACAATCTATTTATATCATACCTCAGGCAATCCTTGTTAGCAAAACAAACCAACTTGCATGATATTATGGAGAAATTTGTTATGGGATCCATGTTGAACCCTCCACTATTTGAGAAGGGACACATTTCTAACACCTGCTACACCTCACATAAGACCCTTGATTACTATGCTTCTATTTCTTTCTTCTAATCTACAAAATAAATAATGGCTATAAAGGTAGAAATAAAGTTAACAATAAAATGTAGTAAATGAGAGCTCTAGTTATTTATGGAGAAATTACGTAGGTGATAGATGCAGTCTATATAAAACTTTGTTTTGTTGTTTTTCTTGTATGTGTGAAAAGAACGAAATATTGTATGTTATCCTTTCATATTATCATCTCCATAATAATTATACAATCGACCTTGTTTGTCAAACATTTGGAATCCATGTGGAAAATTAGTAGAAGATGTAACGCCTCCTTCATATCTCTTATACCAAAGGTTAGAGTTCCTACCACTACTAGAAAATTACTCTTTAATGACACCGACATTATGTGTCATAAAAGGGTACAGATGAGACGCAAATGCATGTCATTAAATCCGCTGTCATAGATGGTATACAACAAGTATTTGTGTGTTGTAACCTTACGACGCGCATTTCCGACATGCAATGCGTGTCATGAAAGGGTATAGATGACACGCAATGCGTATCATTAAAGCGCCTATCATAAATTGTAACGCCGCGATATTGAGCTAGACGTTTACAGTATAATAATTATTATTATAGATTTTAACAAACAATTAAAATCCTTGATTAGGGTAATTTTTATTCATACGTGTTATGAGCAAATGAATATATCCCATATACACGTTATGTGGACAAATATTAAGAGTACATAATATATTTGTAGAAAACCTTAATATAAAATTTATCGTTAAACGATAAAATAACAATAAAAATAAAATATTATTTAGGACAAATAATCTTAACAAAAATTGTAGTAGACGGGATGACAATTCTTTGGATATAAAAAATGTCAAAATCTGACTTCGTATGAGAAAGTTATGATTTATCTAAGTCTCATGTTCAAACCGATACGACAAAGTGTCATAAAAAGTGAATCGGAGATAATTTTTTTTTAACCAAAGTGATGTAAATAAAATTCAAAGTTCTCGTCAATAGGAACGCATCGATATAAAGAACACCAAAATCTGACTTCGTATGAGTAAATTGTGATTTTTCAAAGTTTCGAGTGCGACAAAGTATTATAGCGTGCGCCACATAAATCGAAATAAAAATGGGTTGATTGTTAGCCAACACAATCCAAAGAGAAGTTGTATTACTCTTCAATATGAATTCAACGATATAAAGAACGTAGAAAACAGAGCTCCTATGAAGAAGTGATGAATTTCATAGCGTTATTTTTAGTCTAAGCCCTCTCAAACCGTAAAACGAAAAATAAAATGAAAATTATTCGACAATGTCTAAATGAAAGTCCGTATGCGAAAGTTATGATTTTTAGAAAAAAAAATTCGAACCGTCGGATAGGCAACACATGGAACCACGGATGAGCGACACTTCACATCATCTTACTCCACCCTTCCTCCTTAAGACCTGTAGTCAGATGTCGATACTTTTCCAATGCCCCCCCCCCCCCCCCCCCCGGCTGCCTCGAGTTTTATATATATATATATATATATATATATATATATATATATATATATATATATATATATATATATATATATATATATATATATATATATATATATGTATCGCCAATTTTAGATTCATTTCTTGCTCAATCTCTATCATTTCTCTCCCAAACTTTCTCGATTTCTCGAGGCCCGGTTCTATTACTTCTTAGGTGTTTGTAGCGAAGTTGTGGAGCGCCAGAGAGAACCAAGAAATATAGCTTTCGGTTTTGAAGTTTTGTCCGTTGAATGTATGGTTTGTTGTCAAACAACCTGTAAGTTGAGTTATACTTACCCTGCTTTAAGCATAACTTATATTTTTATTCGTAAATGATATTATGAACTTATAAATAAGAATTATCAGTAATATAAGCCGTCATACCAACCGCTCTACTTATAGGAATGATGTCAATGCAAGGTCAATGAGATGGTTAATGTGGATTTTCCAAACAATATATCTTTATATGTTAATGAGATACTTAATGCAAGGGCAATGAGATACTTACGGGAATGATGTCAATGAAAGATCTAGTATGCTCAAGAATCATATTAAAGTGATATTGCTAATTAAGATATGATACTAATAGGTCACACTAAGAACAACTTGATATAATTGATTATTTATTAGAAATTTATTTTAATAAATATTCAATAAACTCTTATAATGAAATTGGAAATTATTTATTTATAGAAAATAATAATTTCCATTAGCAAGCAACATTATATATAATTTATATGGTACGAATTAATAAGTAATGAACAACATTTTGGACTAGAAAAATTCTTTTGTCTTTTACCAAAAAGTTAAAGTTTATATTTTATAAACTTGATTTATAAAATATAAAGCTTTTTTCTTCTTCACTTTAAGACAATATAAATATGAGGCTTCCACTCTTGAATTGGGTGCGTCATTCTTGCTTCCCAAAACCGTAACCTCCTTAGATGTGACATCCCCAAAATCTCGGCCAGAAAAGACCGATTTTTTCATTTATGCTTTTAAATATTTTCAGAGTAAATCCTTTTTATTTGAAAGAGTTGCGGAATTTGTTCCCAAAACAAAACATGATAAAATAATATTTATCAAAGCATTTCATCAAGAGATGCATTTCATTATATAATCAAAACTCGGGATGTCATGTTCCGATACAGACCATAAAGCATAAACGATAAACATTACAAGTCATTCAACAAATATATACATATACAGACTTGTAAACAAAACAACAAGATGATCCATCCATCTTACGCCCTTGTGCCACTTCCTGTAATACAAATAAAACTGAGTGGGTCAGGCTTGGGAGCCTGGTGAGCATATAGGGTTTTCAACCCACAATAAATAAGTTATATTTAATTTCACCAACCAATCACTATCCCGATTACCCATTCCCGTTATCCTCACTTTACGTCCCTAAAACAACTATCTCAAGGGACCTAATCTAGGATTTTCATCGGGACGGACATCACTGCGAAGGGGTTTCCTCAACAATAGATATCCTAAAGGCAACCATGAGGGGGATAGAGTACACCGGTGAACACATCGTTCACAACACCTACAGGTTATGAACCTGCTAGTGTTCCACTGGACTGTCTAGAAAGAGTCCGTGGTCGTTATCCATACTCCGCTGAATAACTAGATCAACAACAACAACAACATCGAGGCCTCTCATCTGTTTATTACACACCAACTATCTACCCATGTTCTACCCAACATATTAGTAGATAAAAATATATATTTTCATACGTAGTTTAAAGAAAACCTGTATAGCATGCTTTAATCAACACATATGTCACATAACAGATGAGGCACAGACACATAACACATATCTCATAAAGAAATAAGCAGATCTATAAGATAGAAGAGAGTGAATACTCATTCACACATAACACAACCAAATATATACACATAGCACGTATTTTTATATAAAATACTTCGTATTATTGTATTAGAAGAAATAACTACACACTCACTTGATCAGAAGACGATCTGACAGCACTACGGCTTATAGAAGTAGTAATCCACAGCAGATCTGGAAGATCTCCTCGAAAATCGAACTTCTCGCGGGCAGAGCTTCGACTCGGGAACCGCGCTTCTCGGGATCTTCGGGATCTCGGGACTTGCCTCGGGGCTAGAGTATGATACCGGGACTTCGGGGTAGCTTCGGCACGAAAAACGATGCAAAAGACTAGAGAGAAGAGAAGAAATTGAACAACAAATGAGGCTGCCTTTGGATCCTTTATATAGAGGCTGGAACCTCGGAGTACGCGGGGCGTACTGCCCAAAACGTCATTGCTTACGTATCCGAAGTGCTCGAGTGCGAGTGTCGACATCCCTCGGAGTACGCGGGGCGTACCTCGGATCAGATCGGTGACTCCTTCGGATAATGCTTCCGAATTTTAATTTAAATTTAAATACAAAATGATTAATAAACTTCGGAAATTCATAACTTCTTCATACGAACTCCGTTTTCGACGTTCTTTATATCCACGGAAAGGTGATACCATGCTCTACGACTTTCGTTTAGACTCCGTCGGCTAATTTTGACTTTATTTTTATTAATTATTTTTAATAGGCCGCGACAGAAACTTTCGTTATAAATTCATAACTTCTTCGTTTGACGTCCGTTCTCGCCTAACTTTTTATCGCTTCGATACCAACAATGAGATCTTCGATTCTCATTTAGATTGCTTCGGCTAAGAACCGCTCGATCTCAATTCGAGTATTTCAGGCTGTATACCGCTAAGTCGGAACTTCGATAAATCATAACTTCCTCATACGAAGTCAGATTTGGGCGTTCTATATATATTCGGAAACCTTGTTTCAACTACTACAACATTAACCAAAGATATTAAGTTTATTTCACTCTTAAATTTTGACGCTTATTTTTGTTCTTAATTAATCAGACCACGTAATTAAGCAATTAAGCACAAAACACATAATACTCAAATAATACATTCTTATTATTTCAAAACGGGTTACAAAGGTTAACCTAGACTATTATATTGCTAAATATGGCAAGCCCGGAAACACAGGCGTTACAATTCTCTCCACCTTAGAATGATTCCGTCCTCGGAATCACACATCAACAAACAAATGCGAATAGCGACTCAACATGTCATTCTCCGTCTCCCAGGTGAGATTCGGCCCATTCGTGTGTTTCCATCGGACAAGCACTAACCCAACCATCTTGCGTCGCAATTTCTTAGTCTTTCGGTCAACAATTGCCTCTGGTTCTTCAATCAACCTTTTGTTCTCATCAATTCTCAATTCAGAAATTGGAATTATGTCGGGAACTTCTCCCGTGAACTTCCTCAAATAACACACATGAAAAGTGTTATGAATTCCATTCAGTTCTTCTGGTAGTTCGAGCTTGTAAGCTTGGTTCCCAATCCTATGAAGAACTTTAAACGGTCCAATAAACCTTGGACTCAACTTTCCCCTTTTACCAAATCTTATAAGTCCCTTCCACGGCGAGACTTTAAGCAAAACCGAATCCCCAACCTCAAAAGTTATCGGTCTCCGCTTCTTGTCAGCATAGCTCTTTTGACGATCCTGAGCCGCTAACATTCTTTCCCTAATTATTTTCAACTTTTCAGCAGTTTGATGAACCAACTCCGGTCCCATAAACTGCTTTTCCCCAGCCTCAAGCCAACAAGACGGCGTACGACACTTCTGTCCATACAAAGCTTGGTAAGGTGCCATCTTAATGCTCGAGTGGAAACTATTATTATAGGAAAATTCTACCAACGGTAAATGTTCATCCCAATTACCTAGGAATTCCAGAGTACATGCTCTCAGCATATCTTCAAGTGTTTGTATCGTTCGTTCGCTCTGACCATCAGTCTGCGGATGGTAAGTTGTACTTAAACATAACTTGGTACCCAATTCCTCTTGTAGACTTTTCCAAAACCTCGATGTGAAACGGCTATCACGATCCGACACAATCGTTAACGGAACACCGTGAAGCCTCACAATTTCCTTCACGTAAGAATTCGCAAGCTTCTCCATAGACCATTTCTCCCTGGCCGCTATGAAATGTGCACTCTTAGTGAATCGATCAATGACCACCCAAATCATGTCGTGACCATTCTTTGTTCTGGGCAGTTTAGTGACAAAATCCATAGCAATGTCTTCCCACTTACCCATAGGCACAAGCAAAGGTTCTAAACTCCCGTACGGTTTCTGATGTTGTGTCTTGACTCTCGCACAAGTCACACACTCGGCCACATACTTTGCAACATCAAGCTTCATCGTCGGCCACCAGTAGTAGGGTTTCAGGTCCCTATACATTTTAGTGCTACCCGGATGAATCGAGTACATGGTCTTGTGAGCTTCTTCCATCAGAAGATCTCTGACTCCTCCTGTCTTAGGTATCCAAATCCGATCTTGGAACACCTTCAGTCCATGACTGTTTACACCGAACACCAACGTTTTGCCCAAACGTTCCTCCTTTCTGTCATTCTTCTCAGAAGCTTCGCTCTGAGCTTTCTTTATACTTTCCAAAATAGTTGAGACAACTTCAATTCTCAACGCTCTTGGCCTTTTCCTTTCGGGATTGACTTTCCGACTGAGAGCATCAGCAACAACATTAGCTTTACCGGGGTGGTAAAGTATCTCGCAGTCATAGTCTTTAAGTAATTCTAGCCAGCGTCGTTGCCTCATATTCAATTCTTTCTGATTAAAGAGGTATTGGAGACTCTTATGATCAGTGAAAAGTTTGCACTTCGTGCCATAGAGGTAATGCCTCCATATTTTCAGAGCGAAAACTACCGCTGCCAACTCCAAATCATGAGTCGGGTAGTTCTTTTCATGCTCTTTCAGCTGTCGAGACGCATATGCTATCACCTTTTCTCTTTGGGTCAAAACACAACCCAAACCAACACCAGACGCATCGCTATAGACAGCGAAGTCTTCAACTCCATCGGGTAGAGAAAGTATCGGTGCCTCGCATAGCTTCTTCTTTAGCTTCTCAAATGCTTCCTGATGCTTCTCACCCCAAGCATAAGTAGCTCCTTTGTGGGTCAAAGCTGACAATGGACTAGCGATCGAAGAAAAGCCTTGGATAAACCTTCGGTAATATCCGGCTAATCCTAAAAAGCTTCGAATCTCCGTGGGACTTTTCGGTTGTTCCCACTTCGTCACAGCTTCGATCTTCGCTGGATCAACCATTATCCCTTCTTGGTTGACCACGTGACCCAAGAATTGGACTTCACGAATCCAAAAATCACATTTGGAGAACTTAGCATACAGCTTCACCTTCTTCAAGACTTCTAACACTTCTCGCAAGTGTCTGCCATGCTCCTCCTGGCTTTTCGAGTAAATCAGAATGTCGTCTATGAACACTATCACGGATTTATCAAGGAACGGGTTACAAACCCTATTCATCAAATCCATGAACGCTGCTGGAGCATTGGTTAGTCCAAACGACATAACCAAGAACTCGTAGTGTCCATATCTAGTTCTGAATGCAGTCTTCTCGATATCTTGCTCTCTTACTTTTAGCTGATGATATCCTGACCTAAGATCGATCTTCGAGAAATAGCTCGAACCTTGCAATTGATCAAACAGGTCATCAATCCTCGGCAACGGATATCTATTCTTTATTGTTGCCTTGTTCAGCTCTCTGTAATCGATGCACATTCTCATACTTCCATCTTTCTTCTTTACAAATAACACCGGAGCTCCCCAGGGCGATGAACTAGGTCTAATGAAACCGTTGTCCAATAACTCCTGAAGTTGCATCATTAGTTCCTTCATCTCCGTCGGTGCTAATCGATAAGGTGCTTTCGCAATTGGCGTTGTTCCTGGCAACAAGTCAATACGGAATTCCACTTGTCGATCAGGCGGTAATCCAGGAAGATCTTCGGGAAATACTTCCGGATAATCACACACCACTGGAATATTCTGCATCACCTTCTTTTCCTTCTTAGCATCAATCACGAATGCTAAAAACGATGTACACCCCTTGGTCAAACATTTTCTGGCTTTCATCAATGAAATGATTCCAGAATTCACTCTGCGTTTATCTCCATACACCATAAACGAATCTTTCCCAGGCGGGTTTACTTTGACTATTTTCTTCTTGCATAAAATTTCGGCGTCGTTGGCGCTAAGCCAATCCATTCCCAATACGATGTCGAAACCATTAAGTTCGATAGGCAATAATTCCTCGTGGAACTTATTCCCATTCAGATCAATTAAGATGTTTTTCATGCGATAGCTAACAGGTACAAACTTGCCACTAGCAACTTCGACTAATAAAGCATTATCTAGTCTAACAACAGGCAAAGCTAGCTTTCTACCAAATTCCTGCGATATAAAGGAGTAGTTGGCTCCAGAATCAAATAAAATTTGGGCAGGCAATTCGTTAACGAGAAAGGTACCTGAAGCGACATCAGCTTCATCTTTAGCAGCTTCCAGTGTCATCTGGAATGCTCTCGCCTTTGGCTTTGGCGGAATGTTGGGTCTAGCTGCCTCCTTCTTTTTCGGGCAGTCCCTCGACATATGACCCCCCTCACCACAACCATAGCAAACTTTCTTTGTGAGGTTACACTCATTGGCATAGTGCCCTGGTTTTCCACACTTGTAGCATGTGTTCTCCACCTCACATTTTCCATGATGCTTCTTCTTACATTTGTCGCACCATTTCGCTTCACCTCCACCTCCCCTCGAACCAGACTTCGAGAACTTGTTTTTCTTGTTGGACCCTGAAGTTCCATCGAACTTCCTCTTTTCTCCAACATCTATTCTTTCCAGACCCTTTTCCTTCTGCTGGGCCTCCACATTCTTAGCTGCACGAACAGCCGTTTTCAGAATGGTTGCCATTTTGACTGTCGGACCAAAGTCAGCAGGCAATCCGTTAGCAAACCTCTCAATCTTGGAGAGTTCCGTCGGCACTAGGTACGGAAACAACTTCATCTTCTCAGTAAATGCAGTAGCATAGTCATCTATGCTCATCTTCCCTTTCTTCAAGTTTTGGAACTCATTGTTCAGATCTATCTCCGAACAATACTGCACCCTTAACTGTTCCAAGAACTCCTCCCATGACATTTTCAGGGCTTCTCCTCGTGGCATAGTATCTGCCAACAACTTCCACCAACTCAAGACTCCAGTCTTCAGTTGTCTAACCGCAAATACGGTCTTCTGTTTGTTGCTACAGTCGCAACTTTCAAATACCATCTCCATTTCGGAGATCCAATCCATTATCTCAACAGGCTTTGGGCTCCCAGAAAGACTTGGCGGTTTGGCGCCCAAGAAATTCTTGTACATACGCCCATCCTTGTTGTTTCTCCTTTCCGGATCGTTCCTTCGTTCCTCTTGAGTCCCAACTTGACTCACCATGCGACTATTGTTCCCTTCCTCCGATTGCTCGGGAATCAATTCCGGTTCCTCAATAGGTATGATAGGTTCATCCCTATTATTATGCAACATTTGTCGCATCTCCTCCCTTTGTTCGGCTAGCATAGCCCGAATCATGGCTTGCACCGCAGCCATTGTTATTGGTTCTGGTGCTGCTGCTACAACAGGTATTTGCTCAATCACTGGCGGTTGATTCCTGTTTTCATCTGCGTTTCCAACGCCACTCCTTGTTCTCACCATTTTTGATCTACACACCGAATAAGGTGAAATTAGATCCTCATTCACGATAGATATTCAAATCATCCTTATCACTCCGAAACGATTACATGCTAGTTCTAATATCGTATACATACGCTTAGAATCCTAAACACATAAACCTTCAGATCCGGTTGGCAACAAACCGTAGATCCGAACAAATAATATCATATATGGCAACATATAACTTTTAGCACATAAAAGCATTTTAGGCAACTTTCCTAAAATAAACTAGTGCTCGTGTCTAAAAATCCAACAGACACACATCTCAAAATTCCACTTAGCATTCTAAGTTTAAGTCTAGAAATCCTACAAATTCCTAGTTCGCTTAAACTAATGCTCTGATACCAACTGTGACATCCCCAAAATCTCGGCCAGAAAAGACCGATTTTTTCATTTATGCTTTTAAATATTTTCAGAGTAAATCCTTTTTATTTGAAAGAGTTGCGGAATTTGTTCCCAAAACAAAACATGATAAAATAATATTTATCAAAGCATTTCATCAAGAGATGCATTTCATTATATAATCAAAACTCGGGATGTCATGTTCCGATACAGACCATAAAGCATAAACGATAAACATTACAAGTCATTCAACAAATATATACATATACAGACTTGTAAACAAAACAACAAGATGATCCATCTATCTTACGCCCTTGTGCCACTTCCTGTAATACAAATAAAACTGAGTGGGTCAGGCTTGGGAGCCTGGTGAGCATATAGGGTTTTTAACCCACAATAAATAAGTTATATTTAATTTCACCAACCAATCACTATCCCGATTACCCATTCCCGTTATCCTCACTTTACGTCCCTAAAACAACTATCTCAAGGGACCTAATCTAGGATTTTCATCGGGACGGACATCACTGCGAAGGGGTTTCCTCAACAATAGATATCCTAAAGGCAACCATGAGGGGGATAGAGTACACCGGTGAACACATCGTTCACAACACCTACAGGTTATGAACCTGCTAGTGTTCCACTGGACTGTCTAGAAAGAGTCCGTGGTCGTTATCCATACTCCGCTGAATAACTAGATCAACAACAACAACAACATCGAGGCCTCTCATCTGTTTATTACACACCAACTATCTACCCATGTTCTACCCAACATATTAGTAGATAAAAATATATATTTTCATACGTAGTTTAAAGAAAACCTGTATAGCATGCTTTAATCAACACATATGTCACATAACAGATGAGGCACACACACATAACACATATCTCATAAAGAAATAAGCAGATCTATAAGATAGAAGAGAGTGAATACTCATTCACACATAACACAACCAAATATATACACATAGCACGTATTTTTATATAAAATACTTCGTATTATTGTATTAGAAGAAATAACTACACACTCACTTGATCAGAAGACGATCCGACAGCACTACGGCTTATAGAAGTAGTAATCCACAGCAGATCTGGAAGATCTCCTCGAAAATCGAACTTCTCGCGGGCAGAGCTTCGACTCGGGAACCGCGCTTCTCGGGATCTTCGGGATCTCGGGACTTGCCTCGGGGCTAGAGTATGATACCGGGACTTCGGGGTAGCTTCGGCACGAAAAACGATGCAAAAGACTAGAGAGAAGAGAAGAAATTGAACAACAAATGAGGCTGCCTTCGGATCCTTTATATAGAGGCTGGAACCTCGGAGTACGCGGGGCGTACTGCGTTACGCGGGGCGTACTGCCCAAAACGTCATTGCTTACGTATCCGAAGTGCTCGAGTGCGAGTGTCGACATCCCTCGGAGTACGCGGGGCGTA
Source organism: Lactuca sativa (assembly GCF_002870075.4). Classification (NCBI taxonomy): domain Eukaryota; kingdom Viridiplantae; phylum Streptophyta; class Magnoliopsida; order Asterales; family Asteraceae; genus Lactuca; species Lactuca sativa. Next base: position 202,341,380 of record NC_056624.2, read on the forward strand.
CCTCGGATCAGATCGGTGACTCCTTCGGATAATGCTTCCGAATTTTAATTTAAATTTAAATACAAAATGATTAATAAACTTCGGAAATTCATAACTTCTTCATACGAACTCCGTTTTCGACGTTCTTTATATCCACGGAAAGGTGATACCATGCTCTACGACTTTCGTTTAGACTCCGTCGGCTAATTTTGACTTTATTTTTATTAATTATTTTTAATAGGCCGCGACAGAAACTTTCGTTATAAATTCATAACTTCTTCGTTTGACGTCCGTTCTCGCCTAACTTTTTATCGCTTCGATACCAACAATGAGATCTTCGATTCTCATTTAGATTGCTTCGGCTAAGAACCGCTCGATCTCAATTCGAGTATTTCAGGTTGTATACCGCTAAGTCGGAACTTCGATAAATCATAACTTCCTCATACGAAGTCAGATTTGGGCGTTCTATATATATTCGGAAACCTTGTTTCAACTACTACAACATTAACCAAAGATATTAAGTTTATTTCACTCTTAAATTTTGACGCTTATTTTTGTTCTTAATTAATCAGACCACGTAATTAAGCAATTAAGCACGAAACACATAATACTCAAATAATACATTCTTATTATTTCAAAACGGGTTACAAAGGTTAACCTAGACTATTATATTGCTAAATATGGCAAGCCCGGAAACACAGGCGTTACATTAGAGGAGATTACTCTCTCTCTTTTCTTCATCTCTTCTTGAAAATTACTTGCATTTTCATGTCCTCTTTAAGTTCATATTGGTTAAGAGCTTAAAGCTTAAGGGATTAAGAGTTTATGGACTAGCATCTACATCAAGTTGAGTAATTGTTGGTGTCTCAAAGGTTCCACATTCTTCATCAATTTCCAAACCTCCTAAGAGGACCCAAAGAACTACAAAAGTTATCATTTCTTCACCTCTTCTTTGGTTGGTGTTTAAATATTTCTATAACCTGCAAGGAGATCCTTGGTGGGTATAAAATGTTATGTTATATTCAAAATTTTAAGTCTTCCGTTCCCATATTTTTATAGTTTATGAAACTATTTTTGAACTAAAACCCAACAATTAGTATCAGAGTCACCTTGCAAGTTTGATTAGATTTTTTGATTTTTTGAAATCTTAGTTTTTGGAGAATATGGATAAATTGTTTTGTATAAAAATAAGTTCATACATATTTTTTATGATAACTTTATATTTGTTATTTTATGTGACAAAAGTTTCATTCATCTTTTGACATTTAAAGTTGTCTTAGAAAAATAAAGATTGTTTTATGTGTATGTTGATATATATTATGTGCATAAACTAGCCAATGACCATTTTGATTGTTGTGTTGTTGTGTTTGTTGTTTTTATTGTAAAAATGATTGTAATAATTTATTTATTCATATGGTATGTAATAATTAAATAGATTAGTTTTTCTTATTTACTTTTGTAAAGTAATAGATTAGTTTTTAGAAATAATTTATTTGTACAAAAATTTAACAATAAATGAAGTTGGAACCATTTTTTGAAGACAAAAGAGTAATTTTCGAGTCTAAAAGTGTGCAGGATTTTCAGTGACATTTTCTGAAAAGTGTCACTAATGTTGTTTACAAAGGGTTGTTGGACTTTTAGCGACAGTTGCTGAATTTTAAACTTCAAGAAGTTTTTCCAATCCTTTGCAAACAATTGGTGTTTACTCAAGTGAGAGCTTCTTCAACAACATTACAAGAAGATTTTTAGTCCTTTTAAATGTCCCTTTAGGAATGGACTTGACATCTTTTACGTTGGCTCACAAAAAAATGTCATTAGTTGACTATGTTTATGTACATATCTTTTTATGCATGTTTGTGTTGTTTAACTTATGAAATTATTATGTGTAGTCGATAAATTAGTTTTTAACAAGCTAAAATAATTTTGTACAAAATAAACATCACATGAAGTTTGGGTTATCCAAATTGAACATAAGATGTAACAAGTTATTATTTTAAAAATAAAACCCGGTTTTATAAAATCGTTAATAACGACAAATTTTGAAATACTCCATTATAAGTTTTAAAATGGTGGTTTTTGTAACTTATACAAACTCCATATATATATATATATATATATATATATATATATATATATATATATATATATATATATATATATATATATATATATATATATATATATATATATATATATAATGAAGTTTTATTAAAGATATATAAGGTTCAAATGCACTAAAAATTAATATCGATTATTAAAATTGAATTGCATCAAATTAGATAAAAAAAAAAACTAGCTTTTTATATAGAACCATTAAAAGTGATTTTATTTTGAAAATTGATACCATGGTTTATTATATGCATGTAATAACCATGATATCATATGTTTCTAAACTAGAATTATAAAAATATAAATACCCTTATTTTATAAACCTCAAATCTATGCAATCCTTTTGAACAACACCCACACATCTCTTGTATGCACTAGTGAGATAAATGATACCTAACCGCTAGGTGTTGTCTTTTGATGGTCGGGGTGTCTTTGCGAATTCTATAACCAAGTTATAGGCCGATTACACAAGTTTTTCAAGTTCGATGATTTGATCGAAAATCTTTTGTAATAAAGGATACCTAAGCAAGAGAGTTCCAAGGCATAGATGAGATTAAACATGTCAAATTAATTTTTTTTTATTAGAGATCCCATAAATCTATGAATTATATAGCAAGATATGATTGACAATCGATATCTACCGGGTTGAATTCAAATGGATGAGATAAAGGATACCTAAAAATTTATTTGTTTTGCAACATGGATCCTAGACTTTGATAATTAATGTTTTTTGAAAACTAAAAGGGTATTAATTATTAAAGATTAAATATTGAAAATACTAAATGAATTTTGTTAAAAAAAATTGTAGTTAAATAATCCATTCTCATTATCACGAATTGTCATTTTATTTAATGACTGAATGAAACAATAGCATTCACTAGATACAACTTCAATGAATGAGTGCATGTCTTAAGAGACAATCTCATAAAAGATATGAAATTGTATACACTTAAAAGTACTAGTCCTGAACTATTTTCTTTAAGAAATAAACATGAAAATGATACCTAGTAGATGCATCACTATGATGCTAAAGATGCTTCTAACATCAAGCTATGAATAGTTATTCATGACTTCTAGGAAGTCTTGGATAATTTAAACATATATCTGATGATATAACAGGTCAAGCAATATTCCAATAAATACAATGATATTTTATTTAAAGCTAGTTTAAACATTGGAACAAGCTAGTTTAAACAACGAAGTTGGAACTACACTCTTGAAGTTTAGTTTATTATTTATGATTAGAATATAAATTACTTGTAATGTAAAACAATATTTGTTTCGGAACAATATATGCTTTAATTTAGCATGTCTAAATTTAGGTCTTAGTTATTTTATTCAAATTGTTGATCATCTACTTAATCGTTTTTCATAACGATAATATTCATATTCTGAAATGCTTAACTTCTATTTATGAGACTAGATCTCTTAATAGAATTGTAAAGTAAATATCAACATTTTTATAAATAAAATCAAGTTCTATATACAAGCACTTTTGACTTAAACTTGTTTTAAATCAAACTTATCTTTGACATTGTTATCGTTATTATATAAATGGCATTCACATATTCCAACTTCAAGAAAGGAATCTTTGAAGGAAAATAATGTAGTTTATTTGACATATGTGAAACTGATTTATATGAAAAGGATTCCTAATGATATTTTACTTAGGCGTAGAGAAAATAATTAAGGAACTATACACCTTGGTGTATGGCTTCCTTTCTGAAGAATGTCTGAGATTAGGCACAAGATACCAAACCAACTTTATTAACAAATTGTAACACCGTAAATTTCAGAACAATTTTTCACATTTTATAAAAACATAATTCATTTAATATTCATAAAAACATCAGTGTTTGAAACTCAATCCATGACATATAAAAATCCCAAGATCTCATAACATAAAAATCTCGTGTGTGTACTGATCAGGCCGGCGCCTTCCCACGGTCGTCACTAGTACCTGAAACAAATAACACCAAACACTGTAAGCACAAAGCTTAGTGAGTTCCCCAAAATACCACACATAGCACATATTAGCCACTCGAGGCTATAACTCTGTGGGTCCGTAGACCCTACTCTGTGAACCCTCTGGTTCTAACTCTGTGAACCTTCCGGTTCCAACTCTATAGGCATGCACAACATAAATCACATAGAAATAATGCAGTACAACACATAACATACATATAGCATACAAATACTCTATCACATAACATACATAGAAATAGTGAGAAGACTCACCTCGCGTATCTCGATAACTCGCAAATCCCTGAAATCACTAGCGTTCGATCTCTCGAGCTATAGTCCTCCTATAACACAATATATATCTAATTAACACTTTCACAACTAAGGTTGACTAACCCTATCAAGTCAACACTGGTCAACTCTGGTCAATGGTCAATGGTCAACTTTGACCGGACTCGGCGAGTGCACTAGAGCGACTCGGCGAGTCTATATGTGTTCACTGACTCCCTCAGATCCTCTCTTGACACATCGAGTACTTCCCTAACTCGACGAGTTCCACCCGGCATGAATCGCGTGGCCACCACGACTCAACTCGCCGAGTCTCAAGAACAACTCGGCGAGTTCCGGCTTGACTCAGCCCCCTTTGAATCTCCCTGACTCACTGGGTCATCCCCCAACCCGACGAGTCTACTCACTGAACAATTTACGTGAAACCCAAACCCTACTCACCGAGTCTCAAGAACAAATCGGCGAGTTCATGCCATGCATAAACTCTATTGACCTCCTGAGGTCAGATCTGCTTCCCCAAACCATAGATCTGGCCTTCCTAAGCATGAATGTCACGTAAAGTTCAAAACTTGATGCTTGTATAACCACAACAAGGCATCAAAAGGAGATTTGGTCCCAAAAATGACAACCTAAGTCCAATAACTCCATACTAACCCAAAAAGCTCCAAGGGTTAAGGTCTCTGGACCTCTTTGAGTCCAGATCCAAGGCACAAACTCGAAGAGGGACCATTTGCTTCACATAATCACTCTCCTTAGGGGTTAGAAAACCCTAACTCTAAAGATCAACCCTAAAACTGAAGGAGGTTCGAACTATTACCTCAAAATGAAGCCTCTGGACTCTGGATCTGCTTGAATCTCACCTCCTCCTTGCTCTTGTCACCCTCTTCTTGCTAAACAAAGGATACAAAGATCCAAAAGTGACTTCTTCTCTCTCAAAGCGATTTATCTCTCTTAGGATTTTCTCAAGGGACTGGTAGCCGCAATGGGAGGCTATAAGTGCCCTTAAATAGACTCCAAACCCGAGGAATTAGGGTTTCATTAAACAACGTGGACTCGTCGAGTCCACTCTTGGACTCGCCGAGTCCAAACGCGAACCCGCACCCATACCCGCGATCATACTCGGTGAGTTTGGGCTCCAACTCGCCGAGTCTCCTCACAAATCACCAAAATACAATAATAAATAATACCTGGTAATTCAGGATGTTACACAAATATAGTAGTTTTAGTTATATTTTACATGGCAAAGCATAATTGTGAAATCTTTGTTGAAGATTTCAAAAGTTGAGATACAAACCAGTAAGAACCATCTAAATCCTTAATGATAATAAAAGATGAATTAGATCTTACTTGGTATGATTTACTTTCTAATCGGTAGAAATATCATCCTTTAATCTTTTTGGGATAATACTTCATCACTATTAATTGTATCTTGAATACAAATACCAACTAATAAGTAGATTAAACACTTTATAAGATTTAGTATGGAAAGGCTCCATCCTCGTCTTACTTAATATTTTATGGATTTGAAGCCGATGTTGGACTAAAACTTCTGAACCCAAAATCTACTAAATACATACTTGTATAATACTCTAAATGTGGCTTAGATTATTATATGCAAACCCACCAAGAATAAGTCCTCTTATTCTTGTGAAAGCTAAGTTAGTAGAAAGCAAGCTTCTAATGACAAAGTAAGTGCGAGGTACATAGAACTTGAAGCAACTCAAGAACCATAACCTTATGTAGTAATAGTTGACACTAGTTTTAACAAGGATTGTTAAAATTGAATAATAGCTATTCACAAACACAAATTGTTCGCATTAATGGTAGAAATAATCTATGACTTCAGAAATGTGGAATCTCTCATTGATGAGATTTTATTGATGGTTTCCTAAAAATCCATCAAATACCAGGATGCTATGTCAGATCTCGAATTTGATAAATGACTTAAAGTCATGAACATGAGATGAAATCCATGTATGATAATCAAGAATGGGATTGATTAAAATTTATCCTTATAACAAGGCTAGAAGGAGTAAATGATTCTTCTAAAAATAATAAATTATGGATAACCATACACATTTAAAGAAAGACTTGTATTAAAAGGATTCCTCATACTCATGTCATTGACTATGGTCCTCATCATACTCATGACATTGACTGTGATCAAACCTTTTTCACAGGTAGCTGTGATTAGATCAACAAGCATATTATTTGCTATAAAGTCATATTCTTAATATGAGATATAATAAATAGATTTCAAGAAAGACCGTTTTTCTTAATAGACATCTAATGGAAGATATCTATATAGATTAGCCTAGAGGTTTTCTTAATCCAAGTTATCCTAACAAAATGTGTAGAGCTTGAGATCCACTTGTGGATATAAAACAAACATCTAAATGTTATAATCATCATTTTATGTAAAACCACAACGTGTGTTTTTATATAAAAATGAATAGAAAATGTGTGTTTACTAAGAACTAGTGGGAGCATAGTGAAATTCCTAATCTTGAATGAGTGAGACATACTTAATCATTTGAAATCACATTCTGACTAAGCAAGGTCATTTTCACCTTGACTCAGAAAGTGTTTCTAAAATGAAAGACTTAGGAAGGAGAAGATACATTCTTGGAATGTAAAATCTATAAGGGATAGATAAAATGAATGTTAAAAGTCTCATGTCCTTATACATATATTGGTAATATCTTGAAAGGGATCAAGACACAAGATTCTTTTGGAGAATTCTTGGCATTGTCATATGACACCATTTTGAGCTAGCCTAAAAAGTATGTAGCTTATAGGTTTGAAATAGATGAAATGATTTATATTCTATTTGCTTGTCAAATGAATTCATCATTTATGTCATATTATACATAGGACATGGTATTTGATCATGCTCTAAGCTAGGGGTGAGCATTTGGACTGGTGGACTGGACCGGACCGGTGAACCGAACCGCACCAGACCATTTTTTTGGAGCCCTGGGCCGGTTCTCGGTTCTAAGATTCCATCAAAACCGGTTCGGTTTTTTTCCCGGTTCGATTCAGTTTTAACCGGGTTTAGAACCAGTTGGACCTGATTAAAAAAAATCAATTTATTTGGCTTTGAGTCTTTGATTGACGGCCCGTTTCCCATATGGCCATAACCAGTACTTACTCGTCTACTCATAGCGTACCGACTACCAAACGAAAAGAAAGATCGATTTCAATATCCAAATCCTAGTGTGGAGTGTGGACGATTCGGATGTCGGAACTCAGACATAACCCTTCTCTGATTCTCTCAACCTCGCAAGTCGCAAGTATCAAGTCTCGATTTTATAGGTTTCTTCCTTGTCTCAACGACTCAAACTTCTCGGCTTCTCCCTCTTCTAGTCTTCATCAGTCAAAATCGATTTTCACTCTCCTCACAAGTCTTATGAATGGTTCAATCAGAAGTAATGGAATCAAAAATCCAGAATGCTAATTGGATTGGTGGTGATGATGATGAAACTCAAGTAAGGGTTACGATTTTTGGTTGTTTTTTTGTTAGTTTTTGTTGAATTAAAGAATGTTGTTATATTTAGTTGAATTCTTTTCAAAAAAAATTTATTGCTATTATATGTAAATTAGGGTTATGATTTTTTGTTGATTTTTGTTGAATGTCATAAAGTATGTTGTTATATTTAGGTTATTTTTGGTCAAAAAGTTTTTATTGTGATTTTATGTAAACTAGGGTTACGATTTTTGGTTGAATTTTGTTTATTTTTGTTGAAAGTTGTAAAGTATGTTGCTATATTTTGTTTATTAATTGTGAAAAAGTTTTTGATGTGACTATATGTAAACTAGGGTTACAATTTTTGTTTGAATTTTGTTAATTTTTGTTGAATATTATTGTATGTTGCTATATTTTGTTTATTAATTGTGAAAATATTTTTGTTGTGATTATATGTAAACTAGGGTTACAATTTTTGGTTGAATTTTGTTAATTTTTTGTTGAATGTTATAAAGTATGTTGCTATATTTTGTTTATTAATTGTGAGAATATTTTTGTTGTGACTATATGTAAACTAGGTTTTGAATGTTGATGAAGATGAATTTATTGAGAATACATCACAAACTAATTTTGTTGACGATTCGGCAAAAGATGATCGATCAAATTTTAACAAACGAAAAAGAACAAATGGCAAAACGAAAACAATTCGCAAAAAAATGGCAAAGAAACATCCTCTTGTTGGGACACATTTGAAAAAGTTATGATAGAAGAGGATGATGGTGTCAAAAGAAGATATGGACAATGTCATTGGTGTGAAAGGATACTAAAGGTGGATGTGGAAAGAAACGAGACTTCTAGTTTACTAAAACACATAGGTAGGTGTAAAAAAACCTGGATAAGCTACAAGACCAAACTCAAAACAAATTGAATCTAAATGACTCAAATGGAAAGACTAGTGTTAAAACATGGAAACACGACGATGATAGGATAAAAAAAACATTCCTTAACCTTTTTGTGGTAGGCGAACTACCTTTCAAGTTTGTTGAAAGCGAGGCTTTTGTGGAGTATACCAACGCACTTAATGCTAAGTTCGTGTTGCCATCTAGACATACGATATCCTGAAATGTTTCCAAGTTTTAGATAGAAGAAAGAACCAAAATGCTTCAATTTTTAGGTAACCCAAAAACCGCTATACATTTGATAACGGACACTTGGACGTCTTCTTGTCAAAGGACTACTTACATGGTGGTCACGACTCACTTCATAGATGAGAATTGGATAATGCACAAGAGAATTATAAACTTTAGGGAGAAAGATAGCCATAAGGGAAAGGATATGGGTCGAGAATTACTTGATTGTATTCGCAGATGGGGAATGAAAAATGTCATGACCATTACCTTGGACAACGCCGCTACAAACGACAAGGCAATTGAATTTTTGGTCAAAAGGTTGCCCAATCTTTACGATTCTGGAAAGCATTTCCAAGTTAGGTGTACAACCCACATTTTAAACCTTATCATAAAGGATGGACTAAATTACCAAAACTATCATCTTGAGTGTATCCATAAGGCGGTATGGTATATTAGATTGTCACCACAAAGAATCAACAAGTTCAAGAAGGCGATGAAAGATTGTGGCTTACAAACGAAGAAATTCTATGTGGTGACACTCCTACCTGATGGAACTCGAATTTTGAGTTATTGAATTCTGCATACCAATTACGAGAGGCATTTATGGAATCTGGCATAAGAAGTAATATTTATTTTTAAGTTATATTTTAGCTTTTCAGCAACATTTTTAAAATTTTGTAATCTGTGAAATTTTTTAAACAACCATAACTATTCGTTTTAAGTCGGATTGATACGTAGTTTTTTCCAACATTTAATTTATAGTTTGTAGATGAATTTAGACTATACTTTGTTGATTTTAGTATTATCTTTAATGAGTTACAGTCTTTCAAAGTTGAGCTATCAAACCTGAAATTTCAGCTTTTCAGTAACATTTTTAAAATTTTGTAATATGTGAAATTTTTTAAACAACCATAACTCATTCGTTTTATGTCGGATTGACAAACGTTTTTTTTTCAAATTTTAAGTTACAGTTTGGAGATGAATTTAGACTATAATTTTGTTGATTTTGGTATTATATTCAATGAGTTACAATCTTTCAAAGTTGAGCTATCAAAGCTGAAATATTTCAACTTTTTAGCTATTATTTTAGACTATATTTCTGAATTTTATGTATCTTTGACAGATAATTCATATGAAAGGGATCTCGGTAGAGTACTGGAAAATTAAGACTTTGAAACTGTAACCGAAATGGTGAAGTTCTTTGAAAAATTCAAAACAAAAACAGAGCTTGTTTCGGCTACATCAAAACCTTTGGTAAATCTTTTTATCCGGGAAATCTTAGATGTGGACATACATCTAAGAAAGTGTTCAACCAAAACAATGTTTCTATAAATGGTAAAAGACATGAAGAAGAAATACGACAAGTATTGGGGTGCATACAACAAGGTGAACGATTTTATGTACTTTTCAGTTTTACTTGATCCTACCACCAAATCACCTTTTTTGTTACATGGTTTTAAAAAATGATCAGGTACATGGAACCCTCATTGACCCCCACGGGCATAGATATAAAAGCACGTCAAATGGTCCGAGAGGTTGAGAATAGGAAAGAGAATTTTTTTATGACCTACTTGGAACGATTTGAAAACAGTGGATCATCTCAACAAGAAGTGAGTCAAATAGTCATCGATGTTGATGATGATAACGATTTTTTCGGCGATTTTCTTTGTAAGGGAGGTAGCAGCTCGGATCCAATAGATAACGAGTTACAAACTTATTTGAAATAGAATATAGTTAATTATAAAAAAATATTTTTCAATTCCTGGGTGGTGGAGAGTAAACGCGATTAAGTTCCCGACAGTTGCTCGGATGGCGAAGGGTGATTACTTTTTTTTAGTCTTTCATAGTTTCTTTATAAATTAATGTTGTTACAATTTACTTCTTTGTTGTTAGACATATTGGCGATACAAATATCAAGTGTGGCATCTGAGTCTGCAGTTAGCACATGTGGTAGAGTTGTAAGTGAGTATCATACTAGTTTATCGACGTTAATAGTTGAAGGTTTGTTATGCACCCAAGATTGGGTGAGAAAAGTCTACAAATCCGATAATTGACAACGTTGATGACATCTTGAACAATGATGATATAGCTTTGGGTTAAAAAAATTACAATGTTTGTTCTTTTTTATACAATTATTACTTTTTATTAAATACTCACAAAATTTTCATTTTGTGTTTATGTAGAGATTACACAATCTTTAAACATGTTATATATGGATGACAATGATATAGGGAAGAGGCAAATGGAAGATTAGATTATGAGTTTATGAGTTTTGTTAGTTTGATTGATTTTAAAGTTTAAACTATGATTTTTGTTGTTACGATAATACTTTTGTATGTTTTTCTTAAGATTGTTAACTTTTGTTGGTGAACTTGATTTATATGTTAGTGGCTTTTATTTGGAAAATTAATTTTGCAAGTTATAATATTATACATCAAGGTAGATTAGTTATGCATGAACCGGAAATCTTATTTTAACGACTTGTACTCTATGTAATTAAAGTTGTATCGGTCCAAACGGGTCCAAGAACCGGAAAACCCAGACCTGGACCCGGACATAGACACGGACACGGACACGCCTCATCCAGTCCGGTCTACGGTCCACAATATTCTCCATAACTGGTCCGCTCCAAGGTCCGGTCCAGTCCTGTCCAAATGCTCGCCCCTAGTCACAACGTGATGCATATTCGCATGCCAAATGAGAAGATTCACAGGGAACTTGTATGACACAAAACTTTAATACTAGTTAGGTGTCCCTAGAAGCATGCTGCAACATGTTGTACACAAGCCCCCATAGACTCTTTGGGTACAAAGCCTTAATGAAAGTTTCTTCCCAATTAGGCTGTATTCACATTAGTCGACGAGCTACCTTTCTCTTCTCATGTTGAGTAAAGAAATTTCTGCTATGTCTAATTTTTCGCAGAGGTACATTGATCTTTCGCATCCAATCTTTTTCACCCAAAATTTATAACACAATCACACACAATGAAACATGCCCAAGACATCTCTGGTCGAAACCAACTAGGATATAGGTATGTCACGAGTCTGTCTTAATGATCCTAAATCATTTTTCGATGATGAAATTGAAACTCAACAAACCTCAACTTAATAAATTGATCGTGAACATTTTATGTTCAAGATTTTCACGAAACATTTGTTTCACTATACCATTTTCGATGTTCAAAATCTCATTTTCAATTCCATTTTGTGATCTTAATGAAATGTACACATCCTAAGTCATTTATGCCCAATAGATCCAGTTTTTGAATTTTCATGAAATAAGATTTTCGTATGAACATTTTTCTGTATCTTTCGTTACTTCAAAATTTTCAAAGCTTACTCGTCTTGACTACACTAGTCATCCAAGTATTTTTGTACAATTATTTATGCTTATGTTAAGATGTGAATTTGTGTGAAAAATGAAGCTACCCATGAACCTTATTAAAAGAGGCTACCCCTCAATGAGTTTTCGATTGTAATTCACGAGAAACCACACAAGCAGTTTGACATCTCTCTAGATGACGAATGAAGCGTATCTTTTCCCGGGATCTATCTTCTTTTATATCAAAGATTCTTTGATATTGCAATGCCAATTCTTTTTAACTTTGATTCTATCTTTCCTTTGGCACACTTAAGCACTGAGATCTTTGAGGTTTTGGGTATTACCAACTCGAAACTTAGATTATGCATGTTTGGAAAATGATTTCGCTTATCCTTCCCATAAGTGAATGAGACTAGCCTCCATATCGATGAAAGGTTCTTCTTTGGTGTCGAAACATATGAAGGTTCAATTATATTGGGAGAAGCAAAATATCCATTAGGTGGGACGTTTCATGATTTTCATAAGGCTCGAGGCAAACTGTGATCATCACATTTACACATAGCAGTTTTTCTATGATAACAATTTAGTAACTTACTTTCCACATGGCGTTTTATAGTTAGGAAACATTTGAGTTCAAATTTCACGCCAAATATTTAAGGAATTTTATCATTCCATTAACAACTTTACGTTTCCAAAAATCATGTAAAATCCCTAATTGTTCATCGCACAATTCTCTCACAAAATTTTCTCTAATATACTTACCATGGCTGCTGAACAACATGTTATTGATCAATTCAACACTAATTATGAAGAATCTTCGCAATGGATGATGAAGATTCAACACAAAAATCTTTGGTTAAATCCTTCAATCGGTGTGTATCTTGAAGAACTGAAAATGTTAGTGTAAGTATTGAACAACTTTGTTCTTGCTTTTGCATTATCATCTTCATTTTCAATTCCTATACAATGTTTGTCATTGGCTGCTTCCACTGCTATTTACGACAAAACAGCCAAAATTGTTACATTCTAGTTGATTTCCAACAAGACAAAGAAACTTAACTAGAATCAATTCGCTCAAATCCTAAAGTTACCTTCTACAAGTATGTTTTATGAAGTCACCACTGATCAAGTGATTCATATGTTCAATTAGATGGGTCATCAACCTACTCTTTCGGCTAGAAGTCACTTTAGGAAGTCCAATATACCAAGAGTTTGGAGTTTTTTCTTTCAAATTATTCTACGGAGTTTGACATGACGAAGTTCATGGTTGGATAAAGCAAAGCTTGAGGTGTATTCTATTATGAATGGGTTGTATTATGGGTTAAATGTTGATTATGCATCAATATTATGGACATAATTTGGGAATTCAATTTCTCATTCTAAGATGATGACTGGAGTTTTGAGTGCTAGGTTTTGGGGCTTGATTTTGAAGGAGGTGTATATGCAAGAAGACATTCAAATGCATTGTGATGTTGATGTTGCTGAATTTGCTCCAATAACAATTCCGAAGAATACTATTGATGATGTTTTGATTTTTCCAATGGTTGCTCGAATTCCTGATTTGATGCTCAACTTGGTGAATCCGTCTATTAAATTGTTGACTGCATATCGAGCTACTATGGATTCTAATCCCACTAGTATTCTTCCACCAAGAGTTACTTCTCATGGTGTAGAGGGATCATCTAAAGTAACGAAACCAAAGAAGAAGGAGTCAGTTGTGAAACTTAAGCCAGTAGAAGAAGTGGTGAAGCAGACAGTACCTGCAAGCACAGGAAAGTGGGTGCTTAAGAGAATGAATAAGAATACAACCAAGAAATAGTTTGAGTTTGATTCCAAGAAACCAATAAAATAGCTAGTGGAGACACAAGTAGAGAAGTTGCTAAGGATATTCCTACTCCTGTTGCAGAAAGAATCACACAAGAAGAGGAAACTATTATTAAAAGGGGGTTTTAAAGAAGGTTAAGGAATTGTAGTTTACGATGATGGGATTTATGATTCGAGAGGTTTCGTCTCCTGTTTCTCTAGCATCTAGAAAGCGACACTCTTTAGATGTTGAACAAAATTTGAAACAGTGATAGCCTACTCCTGTTGAGGATCAAATGTTGTGGAGTCTAACCATGAAAGTGATGATATAGATACATAAACCGATGGTTCATTTTATGTTTCACCACGAAAGGATTCCTCTGTCAAGTTGACTTTCAAAGAGACAAGTAATCCTGATGTCAATGCACACGTATATAATATGGATGTAAACATCGATTCTGGTGAACAACCAAGCATATTAATCCCTAAGAAGACGAAAGTGACACCACCCAAGGTTTCACATTTCGAGTCCAATATGGAGGAGGAGGACACTTTAAACATCAATGTGAACTTATCTGATAAGGACACAAATGTTAAGATGGGTGAAGGGATGTAAACCATCAAAACATCAACCACACTTACTACAACTATCAAAACAACTGCTATTCCACCACAACCACCATTTTCACCACCATAAACATCTGTCATTCCACCTACATCCACTTCTATAATTTCTCCTACTTTTTCTAGTGTAATTCCAGAACCTATCACTACCTTATTCTCATCTTAATCTACTGAGGCTGAGAAGATTGTTACAGAAGATAAAGCAGATGATGATGATGATATGATGGTTTTGTTTGCTGATATACAGTTCAATCCTGAAGAAGATGGTGTACCTGATGAGGCAATCATGTCAGGTAAACAATTTGAAATTCTTAGTGGGAAGATGAATTCTTTTAACATTCCGTTTAAAATAAAATAAAATAAAATAAGTAATTAAATAAATAATAATACTTAAAAATTCGAGATATGTTTTTATATTTTATTTTTAGCCCTAAATTCATATTAATTAGCGGGGTGTATTCATTGGGGTGTTAAAAGTTATATTTGTGAATAGTAAGGGTTAAATTGAAACTTTTGGACTTGAATTGTAATGAATTATGAAGGTTAGGGGTTGTTTGGTAAATTATGGATTTAATTTGAAAAGAAATTGAGAGGGAGGGACTGGAAGTGTAATAATGGGTTAAGTTCGAATATGGACGGGGAATAATCATGTCACCTTCCCCTCTAGTCGTCGCCACCCTCGCTATCGAAGTCATGAGCTACCAAACCAATACCACCGTTGTTTCTGCCAACGATAGAGAGATCGACGAGATGGTTGTTTGGACGTCGGGGCAGTAGGAGATCGAAAGATCAAGCCATAGCCATCACTATCCTTGTTTCTGGTTGGAGGTCGTGTCTCTTCTCTGTCCCTTTCTGTCGATACATTGTTGTCGCCGCCGCCGCTTCGAGCGGCTGTTGTGTTTTGTTGCTGATACGTCGACTTCCACACGTCACCTCAAGGGCGGATGAGTTGGGTGTGTATTTTAGCATTGTTGCTCGTGTTCGTGTTTGTGTGCTGTTGTTGCAAGCCTTGTGTAGGTGTTTCGTTGGTTGGAAAGCGAGACGTGCCACCATGGCAGCCAACCGTGGTAGCTGTCACCCTTGTTGCCATCTTCTACCGCCACTAGCCACTGTGAGAGGTGGTTGTGTGTGTTTTATGGTGTTCATGTGTGTGGGTTTAATGGAATGAGATTTTATGAGCATTCCTGACTGAAGAGTTGAAGGAAACCCACCACCACCACCTACCGTCGTTCTAACACCATCAGCCACCACCTTAGGTGGCTGTGTGCGTATGTGTATATTGGATAGATGTTTTGTGTGTACCAGATTGTGACGTCCCCAATTTCTCGGCCAGAAAAGACCGATTTTTTTATGCTTTGTTTTAAAATCAGAGTAATCTTTTAAAGAAAACGGTTGCGGAATTTGTCCCCAAAAAAATAACCATTTATCAAAACATTTCTCATAGAGAATGTATTTTCATTAAATAATAAAGCCTCAGGATGTCATGTTCCGATACAGACCAAAAGCATATACAGTACAATTCAACCTTACACCAGTTATTTACAACTACTGGTCTATAATCCAAAATCTCTCGTCAAGTCAACCAACTTATACTCTTGTGCCGTTACCTGTAATGCAAAGAAAACTGAGTGGGTCAGGCTTGGGAGTCTGGTGAGCGTATAGGGTTTTCAACCCACAATAATATAATTATTATATTTAATCATCAAACAATCAACCCAATTACCCATCCCCATTATCTTCATTTAATCTTTCCTAAAGATATTATCCTAAGGGTCATCTCCTATATCATATTTACCTCTCATCTCCTTACATCTTATTTCCTTATATGTTTGTTCCTAGGAACTTTTCCTAAGGATCATCGCCTACATCGCATAGACAATACTAATTCGGGGATCACTCCGTCAATATGTGTCTAGTAAGGGTTAGGGTATCATTGCATGATTACACAGCCACAACATCCCCTAGACTCGTAAATTATAATAAGGGTTAGACTATCATCGCATGAATACGCAACCACAACATCGCTTGGACTCGTAAATCATAATAAGGGGTAAACCTGGAAGATCTTCACACATCGGGCTTCTCGCAGGCAGAGCTTCGGCTCAGAAACTCTTTTCTTCTCGAGATCTTCGGGCTTCAGTTCTAGGGATGATATCGGGGCTTCGGGGGTATAAAATAAGGCTTAGAGAGGGTATCGAGAGTGGGAGAGTATGGGAGGAGCAACCAAAAGCGGTTGACCCTTGATTTCTATTTATAGGGTGAAATTTCTGCACTCACATCTTGAGTTTCTAATGCTCACGTCGTGACCTCAGTAGGTCACTGCATGCGTCACTCGTCCACTTGCTCTGGAAGGCGTCAGGTCTGTGCTCACGTCGTGAGTTCTGACACAACCTCGATTTTTGTGTTCCGAACTTCAGAAATTCATATTTTTCGCATACGAGCTCCGTTTTCAACGTTCTTTATATCAACGCGAAGGTGAGATTATGCTCTGCAACGCTCGTTTAGACTTCATTGGTTAATTTTGAATTTATTTTTATTATATTTTTATTATATTATTTTTAGTAGGCTGGGACAGGAAAACTCCGTTAGAAATCCATAACTCCTTCGTCTAGCGTCCGTTTTCGTATATCTTTCTACCGTTGGACTAATATCGACGAGATCTTCAATTCTCGTTTAGATTGTTTTGGCTAAAAATCGTTCGATCTAATATTCGAACTTCGTGCTGTACACTGCTAAGCCGAAACTGTGAAAAATCACAACTTCCTCATACGAAGTCAGATTTGGAAGTTCTTTTTACGGACGCTCTCGGTTTAACGTATTCTATGAATTTCGTTTAAATAACTAAGGTCAAATGTCGCTCCATCATAAATTCACTATTTACGTCACGCTGTGTCGTGTCGGTTCTGTCGCGAAACTTCGATAGGTCATAACTTCTTCGTTATAACTCGGATTTCGGCGTTCTTCATATGTACGGAATCCTTGTAACATATACTACAACTTAGTTAAGATTACTCCTTCTAAATAATCTTCCATAAAAAGTCATTTTTGACACTCATTGTCTGTAAATTGACTAGCCCGGATCTACGGGCGTTGCACAGATCGCTTTGAAAATGTTTTTGGGTTAAAAATTATAAACCACCACCATTAGAAATGGTTGTTGCCGCCTCCTGCCGCCGACCACCACTACCCGAGATGGCAGTGGGTGGTGCCCGGCCTATTAAGCACTGAATTATCTAAACAATTAACTTTAATCTGAGTGGCACAAGTTTGGGGTTGGAAACCCTAATTATGGTTTTGAAAACCCTAATGTCATGAAACCCTAGTTTTTAGGATTTGGTCGGGACCTGCGTTAAAACTATTAATTAAACTTAAAATAACAATTAATAATTCTATACAATTAACTAAGTGCAACATTGGACTTAATAAATTAAGTCGCTAAGGGGTTATGTGGAACACTAACCTTAGTTATCATTTTATGTGAAACCCTAATCGTTATTTCATGCGAGGTGGTCACTGCTACAAGTGACTATAACTTGTGATCGGGTATTGACTCAAGTATCTTCCTATAAGTATTTGGAAGTGAGTTCAAGCTGGTAAAGTTCTTTATTGCTACAGTGGTTATCTACGCATATATCAAGGTGAGTTTCGTCTGACTGTACCCATGGGTCGAAGGCACCAATGTTGGCCCACTAATTTTGGTTAGCTGCTAGTAAGGAATGCCCTAGGTACTATATATAGTCATGTAGGATAGACCGAGGACTCTTGATCTAAGCTCACTTACCTATTCCTTGTCTGGTTGTGGTTCTAGAGTAGGATCACCTGTCCGGGCGACTATCTCACCTCTAAGTGTATACAACCATGCATTCCTTGGATTGTTGATATTGAGTATGCTACTATGTTGTAGTGATCTGTTAGACATGTGTTCTAGTATCGAGTATGTTGTTATGCTATAGTGATCAGTTAACCTGTGTCCTGGTATCGAGTATGTTGCTTTGTGGTAAAAACCTATAGAACTGTATGTTATCTGTGCTTGCTGGTTATCATCTATGGAGTGCCTTTAGGACTGTCGGTGGTCATGTAGGATAGCCTGAAAACTCTTGGTTTAGGCTTTTTTTCCTGTTCTTTGTATGGTTGTGGCTCTAGAGTAGGACGATCTGTCCGGGTGGCTATCTCACCTCTGGTTACTTACACATTCTATGGGGGTTATCTGGTTGTCGGATTGTATTTTGTGAGAGGATTAGTAGGCAGTAGTGAGTTGTATGATTCTTGTTTTCCTGTGTTATGTGCCTACTTGATCCTGTTTGTTTATATGTTGACATATAGTGTTTGGTTGGGTTGAGGCGATCCTGCTTTGTGCGTTAGGCCAAGATACCCGATGCTGGTCGGATGTAAGTCGTAGGCACGGAGGCTCAAGAGGATCGGTAGAGTTGAGGCAGTAGGCTAACAAACCTTGGGTATTCCAACCCGATGGTTGGTTGGACCCGACATGTTGGTATTCCAGCTCGAGGCTGATTGGGCTAATATGCTTATGATGTGAGGGTATTCCATCCCGAGGATGACTGGACCTATCGCGGACATGCATGGTATTCTAGCCCGAGGCTGATTAGGCCAGGCATGAATGTTTGTGTTTATGCTTTGTTTTTTCTGGTGGTTTTTTGGGGGAAACTCACTAATTTTTATGCTTACCCAGTTGTTTATGGTTTAAGGTATCATCGGTTATTGCTGGAAGGCGAAGGCGGGACTATACACAATCATCAGCAACATTGAAGATTCTGTGTTTCTATAATACTCTGATTTTTAATAAATGTAATTCAGAATAAATGGTTTTCTTAATTAATGGATTAATAAATTGGGAAGTTTTATATTGATAAAAATGAAAAAATTTTGGTTGTGAAAATGGGATGTTACAAGTTGGTATCAGAGCCCTGGTTTGAGTGAATTGGAGAATCCAGTCTCAAACTAGGATTTGAAAGTTTTTGCAAAATGATTTTGAAAAAGAAATTATAATAAAAATAGTTGGGGTAAGGACATCGGCTCGGTCTCTTTTCATGTTCTTGTTTGATTGTTGGCTTGGGTTCAGGAATATGGACCTAGACTTAACTTTGACTTTTCAGGAGATGCGGTGTGTACCGTCAGCCAAAGCCCGAATAGGAGAGGGGTTCCCAAAATACTCATGCGTGTTATATTTGATGAGTTTTGATCTTGATGAGACATGATTGTTAGAAAAGCATGCTAGTGATAGGCTAGGGATCTTCAGGAATTGCATGGTAGAATTGTCTGATTATAAGATGCTTGATAGCCTAGGGTTCTTCTTGTATGAAATTGACATCATTATTGTAGTTTCTTAGTGTATGCAACATAGTTATACATAACTAAGATTGTATTGCCTGAGAATGTTTGGTTTAGCCTTATTTCCTATTCTTGTTTGATGAGGGGCTTATGGTGGAATCAATTATTTGACTATCTATAGGGCCCAATGTTATGTATGATTTGCATACACGAGTGCTGCAGGGTTGGTGGAAGTTTCATGGATGAATTGTGTGGGGTCTGCCGACCAGTTGTGTAATGTCTAACCTTCTTCTAGAATGAGAGGATACGGTATACGTGTATTCTTGTGGGTATTGTTGGGGTTTTTGTGATGACCTTCGGAGACAAATACGGGTAGGTGTGGAAGGTAGTATAGGCCCATACTACTGGAAGCACAGGACTCGTACGTGTCGCAAGGAAGTCACAACCCCTATGGTATTGTTGGGAATTGGTTCCCCTGGTGTTATATGCATTTTGTTCGATATCTCCCTGGTTTATTTTCAGTATGATGATTACGAGACGAGTTGAGGTTGGATCCACATCAGGATCAGGAGCAGATGCCCAGGATGGGCCAATATTGATTGAGGACCATGTCAGGGAGATCATTCGTGAGCAAGTTGTTTCTTTTGTACGGGGGAAGAGACCAGAGTTGGTTGAATCTGTCAAGGCCGTTATGATGGAGTACTTTGATGACCGATATGCTACATTTTCTGAGGTTGCTGTTATTGCAGCCACCGCGACTGTTGCTGTCATTGGGGCTCGGGGAGAGAGAGATATCCAGTATCGGGACTTCGATCGTACGAAGCCCCCTGAGTTTGATGGGCTTTTAGACCCGATCATGGTGAAGAGATGGTTGTCTGACGTGTAGGGTTGTTTCTTCACGTGTTCTTGTCCGGATGACCAGAAGGTCAAGTGTAACAACCCAAAATACGACCCAAAAATTCTTGTTTAATCATTACTAAAATCATTATTTCAATACCATAAAATAAAACTCATACGTCAATATCTCAAAACCATAACACGTATCACAAGAAAACTATATCAAGATTGAATCAAAACATATCAATGAAAAGCTAAATCAATTCCCAGGACAAACTGAAGTTGTGGTGTGTGCAATGCCATCATCCTGAGCTCTTTCCTTTACTTGCGGAAGTACCTAAAACCAAAACTGAAACTGTAAGCACGAAGCTTAGTGAGCTCCCCCAAACTACCACACACCATACAATAACATATAAACACATATTGGGCCTTGCCCACTGCATCGGACCGAAGTCCGGAACTAACCAGGGCCTTGCCCTCTGCATCGGACCGAAGTCCAGAAACTGCATCAGACCGAGGTCCGGAACTGACTGGGACCTTATCCCCTGCATCGGACCGAAGTCCGGAACTAACTGCATTAGATCGAAATCCGGAACTGACTGGGACCTTGCCAACTACATCGGATCAAAGTCCGGAAACTAACTAAGCATAACATAGCATAGCATAAACATTTTAACTAGCATGAACACATAAATTGCACACTGCATCAGGCCATGGCCCGGAACACATAACACATAAATCCTGTCTGAGCCACGAAGGCATCAAACATTCTAACTACTGCATCGGACCGAAGTCCGGAATCTACTACTAGTTAAACGGGCCGACATTGTCGCCTTAGACCCGTTCCTGCTAGAAGGAAACTAACCTCGTGATGCTGACTGCTAAACTCCTGAATGAGAAATCCCTGACTGTTGCTCCGGCTACTTCCCAGCTATCATGGGAAATAAAATAGTAAATCAGAATAGGGATTCTCCTCTAGGTAAAATGACCATTTTACCCCTGTTATGGCATGGGTCACAACATGGCCCAAAACCCTCAATTCCTTCTAAGTCCATCCATGGCCCCACTAAAGGCCCACTAATGGCCCAATTTTCTCCATTGGGCCCAAAGCCCTTTATTGGACCTTACTCAAGCCCAATACTAATCTTTGGCCCATAATAATTGAATTCTGAAGGCCACTAAGGCCCACAGACCCTAAGTCCAAAACTCAGCCCACACCGAGGCCCAAATGCTCGAAGCCCAAACTGGCAGCGTACGCAGGGCGTACACCAAGGTACGCTGAGTGTACTGGCTTCTGGCTGGTATGCGGCGCGTACCTCCTTGTACGCCCAACGTACAGCCCTGTTAAGCCAAAGTCTCATTAAGTGCTTAATAATCCGAGTCAGAAGCTAAAATCTTAGATCCAGGTCTTATCCCACGTCTTAAACCATAAAGTTGCTTACTTGATGGCTTACAAGACTCCCTTAAGCTCAAACTTCTAAACACAACCATTTATAACCAAGAAGGTGGCTAGATCTCATGCATGGCTTCATGAAAGCCTCAAAAATCGAAACTTTATTGCTCTGGGGATACTTGAGCTTCAAGGATAGCAATCCCAAGCTCCAAAAACGAAGTTGCATGATAAAGGTCCTTCCTTTGGACCTAAAAGGTCCAACTTCTAAAAACTCCTAGATCTAAGTTTACAAGAGGAAAGTTGGAAGCTTTATACCTCTGTTGAATGCCAAATAAAGGAATGATCCTAGATCTTTGAGCTCAAGGTACTCAAGTTCTCCTTCTTCCACTTCTCTTCTTCTTCTTCCCAACTTTTCTTCACAAAAATGAGCCCAAAAGATCAAACACACACACAACAAGGAAAAAGGGATGAACTAGGGTTTTCTGGGGGTGAAGGATAAGTGAGGAGTCCAAATGGGAGGCTATAATGGGGTTTAAATACGTCTCGAACCCTAAAATTAGGGTTTTGCCACCTGGTCGCGTACGTTGGGCTTACCTCTAGGTACGCTGCGCGTACGCCTCTCACAACCCGCACAAACTAAAGAGACTACGCCCCGCGTATGACGGGTTACACCTCGCGTACGGCTTATGGGCAGCTTACATCTTGGCCCAAAAATCATGAAGGTCTACTCCAATCCAAGGTGACAATTACCAATCAAATCCCACTAACATTCAAGAAATTAAATTAATTAATACCTCAGAAGACGATCGCTACAAATCTCCCCCACTTGAATCAGACTTCGTCCTCGAAGTCTACTGCCAATGAATCTGAAAACAATTCCGGGTAATGCTCAAACATCTCCTCCTCATATTCCCACGTCCAATCTGAACCCTTCCGGTGCTGCCACTGCACCTTCACTAGCTGAACTACCTTGTTCCTCAAGGTCTTTGTCTTTCGATCCAAAATCACGACCGGTCTCTCAATGTAATTCAGACTGCTATCAACCTGAATGTCTTCCAAGGGTACAACTGCTGACTCGTCCACTAAACACTTCCGTAACTGGGAAACATGGAAGGTGTTGTGGATCTAGCTGAGCTCGGCCAAAAGATCCAACCAGTAAGCCACACGACCCACCCGGGCCAACACCCTAAAAGGACCGATGAACCTGGGGCCCAGCTTGCCCCTCTTCTGAAACCTGATGACACCCTTCCAGGGTGATACCTTCAGGAGGACCATGTCACCTACCTGAAACTCCAAGTCTGAACGCCTCCTGTCGGCGTAACTTTTCTGCCGACTCTGCGCAGTCTGCAGTCTACTACGGACCTGTTGGATCAACTCTGTCGTCTTGACCACCACCTCGGTGCTCCCAATGACCCACTGACCGACCTCGCCCCCAACAAATCGGGGTCCTGCACTTCCTCCCGTAGAGCATCTCGAAAGGAGGACGGTCAATACTCACATGGTAACTGTTGTTATACGAAAATTCCGCTAACGAAATATACGTATCCCAACTGCCACCGAAATCTAAAACACATGCTCGGAGCATGTCCTCAAGAGTCCGAATCGTCCTCTCGCTCTGCCCATCCGTCTGGGGGTGGAAAGCGGTGCTGAAATGGAGACGAGTTCCCATCTCGTCGTGAAACCACTTCCAGAATCTGGAAGTAAAACGGACGTCTCGGTCTGACACCACCGAAACAGGCACTTCATGCCGCGCCACAACCTCTTGCACATAAATATTGGCTAGCTTCTCCACCGATATGCTCTTCTGGATCGGTATAAAATGAGCACTCTTCGTCAACCGATCCACAATAAGCCAAATCGAATCTACTCCACGTGCGGTCCTGGGAAGCTTAGTGATGAAATCCATGGTGATGTCTTCCCATTTCCACACTAGAATGTCTAACGGCTGCATCTTGCCGTGAGGCCTCTGGTGCTCTGCCTTGACCTTCCTGCAAGTCAGGCACCTCTCCACATACCAGGCGACATCCCGATTCATGCAGGGCCACCAATAATAGGGTTGAAGATCTCTATACATCTTCGTCGCCCCTGGATGGATGGAAAATCGAGACTTATGGGCCTCGTCCATCAATACCTACCGCACACCGCCCCAGTACGGTACCCAAACTCTCCCATGAAGGGTCAACAATCCTCGACTATCATAGTCGAAGGAAGCTACTCGGCCCACAATCCTCTCACACTTCTGCCTCTCCTCCTTGAGGCCCTCGACCTGATCCCCTTTGATCTGCTCTAACAACAAGGTAATTACCGTCATCATCAAACATATGTACCTGATCGGGGCCGCTGCTGCCTTGCGACTCAGGGCGTCGGCCACTACGTTGGCCTTCCTTGGGTGATAAAGGATCTCACAACCATAATCCTTCAACACATCTAACCATCGCCTCTACCTCAAGCTCTTGTGATCCGTGTAAATGGTACAACGGACCCCATAAAGGTAATGTCTCCAAATCTTGAGGGCAAACACCACTGCCCCCAACTCTAAATCATGTGTAGGATAGTTAGCCTCGTGAGGCTTCAACTATCTCGAGGCATAAGCTATCACACGGCCTCGCTGCATCAACACTGCTCCCATAACTGCGATCAAAGCATCACAGTAGACTACAAAATCCTCTACTCCCTCTGGCAGGGTAAGAATCGGTGCCTCACACAATCTCTACCTAAGGGTCTCAAATGCTGCCTGTTGCTCAGGCCCCCAGCGAAACACCACCGACTTCTTAGTCAGTCGGGTGAGCGGTATAGCTATCTTAGAGAAATCCTGGATGAATCTCCTGTAGTACCCTGCTAAACCTAGGAAGCTCCTAATCTCAGATGGAGATCTCGGCACTTCCCATTGCATCACAACCTCTATCTTGGCCGAATTTACAAAAATACCCTTCTGGTTGACGAGGTGTGCAAGGAACTGCACCTCGCGCAACTAGAACTTGCACTTGGAGAACTTCGCGAAAAGTCTCTCCCTCCTCAAAATCTCTAGCACCTCCCTCAGGTGCTCCTCGTGCTGCTCCTGAGTCTTGGAATAAACCAAGATGTCATCTATGGATACTATCACAGACCAATCCAACATCGGCCTGCATACGCGGTTCATAAGGTCCATGAACGCGGTTGGAGCGTTGGTGAGCCCAAACGGCATGACCACGAACTCATAATGGCCATAGCGGGTCCTGAAAGCAATCTTCTGCACATCCTCATCCCTAACCCGCATCTGATGATACCCGGAGCGCAAATCAATCTTGGAGAACTAAGATGCTCCATGAAGCTGATCAAACAAGTCATCTATCATCGGGAGTGGGTAACGATTCTTCACCGTCACCTTATTCAACTCCCGGTAGTCTATACACATACGGTGCGACCCGTCCTTCTTCTTTACGAACAAAATCGGTGCTCCCCAGGGCGAACTGCTCGGCCTGATAAAACCCTTGTCCAGCAGCTCTTGCAGCTGCATAGACAACTCCTGCATCTCTGGGGGAGCCAACCGATACTACGCCTCGGCTATCGGAGCCGCACCAGGGATCAGGTCAATCCTGAACTCGACCTGTCTCTTGGGAGGTATTCCAGGCAAATCCTCTGGAAATACATCCGGGTAGTCTCACACTACCGGAACATCGTCAACCGTGGTCTTGCCCTTCTCCCGGGCATCTAAAACATAGGCAATATTATCGGCGCAACCCTGCTAGAAATAGCGCCTCACTCTCGCTGCTGAACACAGAACTGGTCCGCGTTGTGGCTTCTCGCCCTGAATCACTAACTCTCCCCCACTAGGAGTTCGAACCATCACTAACTATAGCTCACAATCTATCACCGCCCTGTTGGGGCTCAGCCAATCCATGCCTACTATGACCTTATTCCTTCGCATGGGAATAGGGACTAAGTCTACCGGAAACTGCTCATCGAACAACTGAAGGGAACATACTATGTGTACCCTCGCCACCCTAATGGTCCTATCAGCTGCTATCTCAACCTCAAGTGGACAATCTAGCTCTCCTGGAGCTTTGCTAAACCTCTTGCTAAGCGCAAGAGAAACGAATGATCGGGTAGTCCCCGAATCAAACAATACTATGGCGGAAATGTCGTTCACTGAGAACGACCCCGTCACCACGTTAGGAGTTGCTCGCGCCTCCTCTGCTGTCAGCTGAAAAGTGTTGGGTTAGTGTCTAAGTCTATAACTATTTTGGTATGTACTTGACCCGATGGTGCATGGTCCTTTTGGGTTGTCTTCACCAAAGCAACTTGATAGGATGAATTATGGAGAGAGAGAGAGGATTAATTATGATTTATTAATATATTATGAGAATAATATATTAAAGGAGAAATCATATTGTTTAATTAATATTAGCCAAGAATTAATAAGAATTAAATTTGTGGCTAAAACACATTAATTAAACTTAAGGGACTAGAACTGTCAATTGTGTGATAGTTGAATATTGGGCTAATGGACTCCATATTAGAGGGGTGGACGAATTCTATGGGGAAACCCATTAGAAATTGTCCTAGGCCTCTAAGGAGGGAGTCTGTGGGTTGCTTAGGGCTTAAGCATCCAAATTAGGGTTTCCTTGTTAGATAACCCTAATAGCCTTACTATTTAAAGAACCTTCGAGACTCAAAAACGTGGTGAACTTGTTCCTTAGGGTTTTCACACATTTTGGTCAGCCTCCTCTCTCCTTATTCTTCATCCTCTTGCTCTTGGTGTTTGTGAACCATTAGAGGAGTGATATTTGTGACTCTAAGCTTTCTAAAGTCATTACAAGGAGGATTTGAGATTGTTATTGCTACATAACAATCAAGGTAAGATCTAAACTCCATTCATAAGTTAATAAGATTAATTGTATGCTAGATCTAGGGTTTAAAGTCTTGGATGAATTGCATGTACAATAGAGAAACCTAGATCCAAACATTAGGGTTTGTATGAGCACATAGGATGTTCTTATGGCTAAAACCCATCAGTGGTATCAGAGCCTAGATTGGTTTCTATTGTATTGATGCCTTGGTTATTTTTTCAAGCTTCAAAAATTGATTTTTTAGTCCCCTGTCTGATGAACTCGGCGAGTTCCAATGTGGACTCGGCGAGTAGCTCCAACTCGGCGAGTCCATAGAGGAACTCGGCGAGTTCGAGCGTCAGAACGATGCAGTTTCGGGATTTCTTGCTGTTTTACTCATGGATACTTGCCTTATCTGTTTTGGGTCATTAAAATTCGATTTTAAACATATTTTTGAGTATATCTTTGGTTAAACAAAAGATAATTACCAATTGATTAGATAATAACTTCCTTATATGATTAAAGTTTGATTATTTGTATTAATTGGGTAACTTATCTTGTAAGAAATTAATTTTTAGATCAAATTTAGATAATCATTAAATTAAATGTTTATTTTAAATTATTTTCTATTTGATCCTTTGTGTTTTGAAAAAGTTTCAAACTTGCCCTCAAGTTTTGGAATTTAAAAGTTGATTAAAAGTTTAATTTAGGAATGTTAAATTCTAATACCCTAATACTGTTTTGAAAAGTTCAAATCACACCCTTATGGTTTTATTAATTAATTAAGGTGTATAATTAAAGGAGGTTTAATAAATCCATAAAGTTTTGGTTTACAATTTAATTGAATTAAAAGTATAATTGTTAAATTTGACCAACTAGTATTTTAAAAGTGTAAAATACACCCTATACTATATATAACATTAAAAGTCTAACATTATATATATATATATATATATATATATATGTATATATATATATATATATATATATATATATATATATATATATATATATATATATATATATGTATGAGTAAAAGTCAGTCTTACCGTTAGTAGGCCTCATTCACGAAGCTGGTCTATAAGGGGTGTTTAAGGAAATTGCCTATAAAATGACGATTGAATGAGTATCCACTCTTACCCACCGCACTCTTGACTAGTGGAGGGTCGTTAGCCGAACGGGTAGGATAGGACAGAAACCTTCCATTATAAGTAACAATGAAGTACAAAAGTAAATAAATATTTTAAAAATTCCCAATCTTAGTTACTTTAGGCAAAAGTGAATTGATGCAATTCCATGAAATTACACTTTGTACCCTTGCGAAGACGTTAGTGGAGCATCTGTGGTTAACCGACACACTAAATGGTTCTAAGCAAAGGTAGCAAAGGGTGACTCAATGTTTATCATAGTTCGGTGGAGCGTGTGTGGTTAACCGGCACATCGAATAGGTGACTGTAACATGTGGGGGCACCATGTAGATTTGCATGGTTATTCACACCCGCTTTGTGATCCTCGACATCCCAGTCACAAACTAGAGGGGCATATCGAGATTTAAACATGCCATTGAAAAGTTCAATGAATCTCAAAGGATCTAGGAGTTTTCAAAGCATTTAAAACTTAATCTGTTTTTCGTTTTTCATGGTGCAAAATTAGTGAATCGTCATTCACTTACCTTCAAATATTCTGCAACTAGATTACGACACCCCTTTTCTAGGTTGTAGCGTATTGTGTTGGGTCCTAGCCTTAATATATCATTTGGGTGATTTATTAAGGACTCAATCAATCAACTAACTTGAATTTGTTTTCTGCCGTTTTGTAGATGTCAAAGTACGACAACTATAGTCTTCCTAAATCCCGTGGAACAAGCTTTCCACATGAAGATGATATTCCACAATTCGATCGAGGAAAAAGAGATCATGCTTTACTTCCTCCACCTCCTCCAATTATTCTCCCTAACCCACAAGTTCGAAGGCTTGAAAAGTTCAAGCTCACTCAAGCCCTTTTGGCAAGTAAACATAAAGAAGGAAAGTCGGTGTGTGAACACGTCCTAGAGATGAAGTCACACATTGATAGGTTAAGAATGTTAGGATCCGTTGTCAGTGAGGAGCTGGCTGTTGACTGGGTTCTTCAGTCACTTCCTAACTCGTATAGTGAGTTCGTAAGAGAGTACTATATAATGAATCGCGACGTGACCCTTATAGATCTCACATATATGCTTATTGTTGCTGAATCAGCAATGGTTTGGCGTAATGGAAAAGCAAAGTTGATTGGTGAATCTGCCTTCCAGACCTCTATGGATATAGGCAATGGCAACGAAAGGCATGACATGATCAAAGAGTTTGATCATAAGAGAAATCCAAAGTCTGAAGTAGTTCCATGTGCTGTTCCAAAAGAGTCAATTTGCTTTTATTGCCAAGAGAAGGGGCATTGGAGACGAAGCTGCCCTATTTACCTAAGAGATCTAAGAGATGGGAGAGTCAAAATGTATGGCTCTACTTTAGGTAAAATCCATCAACTATGTAACGACCCGTTTCCGGTATGTTAATTAATTTGTTTTGGGCTAAGTTTTCAAGAGGGACTCGGCGAGTTCTAGCCTGACTCGCCGAGTCGGGTCGCGCATCTTGGGCACGCGGGAGCTGGCGACTCGACGAGTCCACATCCTGGACTCGGCGAGTCCATCCGTCTGGGTGAAACCCTAACTCCCCGGGTTTGCTCACTATTTAAACCCCATTATAGCCTCCACCTCGTCACTTTCCCCTGTTAGCACTGTGAGAAACCCTAAACCTTCCTCTTGTGAGCTTATAGTGATTTTATTCCATTTTGGCGAAGGAGTGAAGAAGGAGAAGAAGAAGGAAGCAAGGAAACGAGTTCTAGTGCCAAGATCCAAGGTCAAGGGTGAACTTATTCAGGTATTTTCGGAGTCCCCTTCTGGTTTCATGCTTAAACTTCCATTAGAGCTCTTTTAAGGGCTATTTGATGCTTGTTCCAAGCTTTATGCTTGCTTGATTGTATTATTAAGCCGAAACACCTATGGATCTGAGTGTTGGGGTGTTGAAGAGTCCAGATCCACTGTCTTTTTGGGGTTACATTGCTTATTAGCCATGGATCTACCCTTATTGTGCACATTTTAGCCTTATTTCCCTCATTCATGTAGTTGTGCACGTAAAGTTGGAAACTTTACGTGGTAAAACAGCTTAATGGACCTAGATCTATCATTTGCATGTGTTGGATTCAAGAGAAATCGAGTAAAAATATGTTGCATGGCGGCGACTCGGCGAGTCGGAAGAACGACTCGACGAGTCACGTCGCGGGTCCCGAGTTCTCCAGTTTCTTCAGTGTCGAGTGGACTAGGTGAGTTAGGGAGTGGACTCAGCGAGTTAAGAGTAGACTCAGTAATGGAGGGACTCGGCGAGTTGTTCATACAACTCGGCGAGTCCAAGGCAATCTCCTTAAGGATTAAGAACAACTCGTCGAGTCTGTTCATCTGACTCGGCGAGTCGGATGAAGATCATCTGAGTTCTTGGATCCAGAGGGTACCCGTCGAGTCGATGCCACACTCGACGAGTAACAGCATGTAAGAGATGAACGGGGAATCTAGGACTCGGCGAGTCGGGTATCCCGACTCGGCGAGTCAGCCCTGAGTAAGTCAACTTTGACCAAGGGTAAAAGGGTCATTTTACCCTGAGTATAGTGCTAGTGATTGATTGAGTGTGTTTATGGATTTGTAGCCGAGGAGATTCAGGAGCAGCAGCCGTTAGCTTTCCGAGCCACACACTCATCCGCTAGCTTACGAGGCGAGTCTCCTTTCTGTAGGGACGGGTCTAAGGCCACAATGCCGGCCCGTCCAGTTAATAGTAGTTTCCGGACTTCGGCCCGATGTAGTAGTTCGTATGTTTGATGCCTTCGTGGTTCAGACACGTTTTATGTGCTATGTGTATGTGTTTGTGTTCCGGGCCACGGTCCGATGCAGTATGCAATATAAATGGTTATGATATGCTATGCTATGTGCAGTCAGTCCCGAACCTCGGTCCGATGCAGGGGACACGGTCCCAGCCAGTTCCGGACTTCGGTCCGATGCAGTCAGTTCCGGACTTCGGTCCGATGCAGTTAGTTCCGGACTTCGGTCCGATGCAGGGGACAAGGTCCCAGTCAGTTCCGGACTTTGGTCCGATGCAGTTTCCGGGCTTCGGCCCGATGCAGTGGGCAAGGCCCAATATGTGTTTATGTGTTATTGTATGGTATGTGGTAGTTTGGGGGAGCTCACTAAGCTTCGTGCTTACAGTTTCAGTTTTGGTTTCAGGTACTTCCGCAAGCAAAGGGAAGAGCTCTGGATGACGGCATCGCACACACCACCGCCTCAGCTTTAGCCTGGGATTGATTTAGATGTTTGATCTGATGTAGCATGATACAGTTTTTCCGCACAGTATTTTACTATGTTTTGGAATACATCACGTATGGTTTTATTACATGGTGCTCTGATTGCAGTTTTGATTATATTAAAAACAAAAATTTTTGGGTCGTATTTTTGGGGTTGTTTCAAGTTGGTATCAGAGCCCTGGTTTGAGGGATTCGGATACACTCTCGGGTGTATCTGAACTCAAACTAAGGGGAAATAAAAGATTTTTAATGAAATGTTTTTACAAAAGAATTTTGAAAACACTTAGGAGGAAAAAGAATTGTTTTAAGATAGAGGTGTGTGCATGCGGTCAACCGAGCTCAAGTAAGTACTCCCAAATTACCCATACAAGTTATTTGTTCAATTTCAGTTTAGTAGAACAGCATGCTAGAATAGGACTAAGGGTGTAGGAGGATGCCTTATGTGCCTGCTTATGTGTTACAGCTCTATGAATATTGCATGCTAGAATTGAGTAGACAGCAGTAGGATAGCCTGTTTAGGTTATGCCTGATAGCGTGAGCTTAGCATCCTATGATAGTGCAATTTCTTGTTATAAGAATAGCTTGCGTGAGTCTGTTTCCCTTGTCCGAATGCTGCTTGCTTTGTGCTTAGTGGGATTCGAGTAATGGGAGTTAGCCATTAGGTGGACACGTCACACCACATGTAATCAGGTTTGAATAATCCCAGAGTGCTGGAACTGGCCCTACTGCGCAGCTCTTGTTTGAGTCCAACCGTTGTAGGGACGGATCTTTTACTTGAAGGATTATCCGATCCTCATCACATGTGATGGTGTTCAGGTGATGGCTAACTGGCAGTGCAAGGAGACCTACAGCAGCTGAGGACCAGTCATATTGAGCTCGAGTTTTCTCTAGGGCAAGCCTAGGGTGAGGGTAGCAGAAAATAGCAGCGGTAGAAGTGACTTGGGGAAGTCGAGGCAGTTCTTGAGGAAAGTACGGATAGATGTGGAAGGTAGTAGGGGCCCATACTACTGGAAACAGAGGATCCGTACTCGAATCAAGGAAGGCCAAGATTAGACCAGGAAGCTAGTAGTCGTATTATGATCCCTTGAAATATTTCAATGTTCTGATGTTGTTATGATATGTTTCAGAATGGTAGTTTTGCGTCCGAGGCCAGCAGCCGGCAGTTCAGATGCCGAAGGAGGATCAGGATCGGGATCCGACCCGGAGGTCGGACGGATGGATGAGCAGACCAGAAAGTTCCTTTCTTCTGAGATTACTCGCATCATACTTGATCAGACTCCTGTGATCTTCGGTTCGATCAAGGAGGGCATTTTGGAGATGATGGATGAGAGACTGGGTACCTTCCGTACTGAGATGGCGGCCATGATGGGGTCGCGCACACTCACTTTCAGGGAGTTCAGGGCGTGCGGGGCTCCTGACTACCACGGGGCACGGGACCCCATAGCGAGTACCAGGTGGTTGGCGGATGTGGCCAACGCATTCCGCACTAGCAGATGTCCCGAGGGGGACAAGGTCAGATTGGCGTCCTGTCTCCTGAAGGACAGGGCACGAGACTGGTGGGAGGAGGTAGGACATACCATCGGGGATGATGCGGCATTGGATGCCATGACCTGGGCTGATTTTTCTACCAGGTTCAGAGCGGAGTTCGCACCGGTCATTGAGGTGCAACAGTTAGCCAGGGAGTTCCAGGATCTTACCCAGACTACCGAGACAGTGGCGGAGATCACCGCCAAGTTCAGGGAGCGGGCCCTTCTTGTTCCTCAGTATGCAGCAGACGAGGAGATGAAGAAGGCCCGTTATCACGAGATGTTGCGGAGCGACATTCGTATGTTTGTGAGCCGGTCCAGTTGCAAAACACTGGACGACATGATTGCTAGAGCCAGAGAGAGGGAGATTGATCTCGAGATGGAGAGGAAGAGGAAACCGGAGGCGGTTTCGGGTGCAGGCAGTGTGGGCAAAAAGCCCAAGGTTTCAGATCACAGACCTAGGAGTCAGCAGAGCCACGGTCGATGTGGCAAGTGTGGGAGATTGCACGAGGGAGCGTGCAAGGCAGGGAGTTCCGGCTGCTACAAGTGCGGTCGGATTGGGCATTTGAGTAGGGATTGTACGGCCCCTGCCACTACGGTTACAGCATCGGATCTGATTTGCTTTCAGTGCAATCAGAGGGGACACAAAAGGTCCCAGTGTCCCAGTTTAGCTGCAGCAGGGAAGGTGCATGCACCCGCCCCTGCTACCTTGAGGATCACGGATGGCCGTCAGGGCCGAGCTGATGCGCCGGTGGCGAAGAGCAGGGCATTTCAGATGACAGCAGAGGAGGCGCGAGCGACTCCTGATGTGGTGACGGGTATGTATCTTCCCTTTTATCTCTTTATTATTGTTGATTAAATGTTGCTTATGGTTGTATGTTTTATTCAGGGTCGTTCTCTGTGAACGGCATTTCTGCTTTGGTATTATTCGATTCGGGGGCTACCCGGTCATTCGTATCTCTTGCGCTTAGCAAGAGGTTCAGTAGAGCTCCAGGGAAACTGGATTGTCCGTTAGAGGTGGAGATAGCAGATGATAGGACCGTGAGGGTCGACAAAGTATATAGAGGGTGTTCCCTTCAGATATTTGAGGAGCAGTTTTCAGTGGATTTGGTTCCGATTCCCCTGCGCGGGAATAAAGTTATCGTGGGAATGGATTGGCTAAGCCCCAACGGGGCGGTGATTGACTGTGAGCTTCAGCTAGTGAGGGTTCGCACTCCCAGTGGGGGAGAGATAGTGGTTCAGGGCGAGAGGCCCCAGCGAGGATTGACCTTCTGCTCGGCCGCTAGGGCGAGGCGCTACGTTCAGCAGGGTTGCGCCGGTTATGTAGCCTACGTCTTGGATGCCCGGGATAAGGGCAAGACGACGATCGATGATGTTCCTATTGTTCGAGATTACCCGGATGTGTTTCCCGAGGATTTGCCGGGGATACCTCCTGAGAGGCAGGTTGAGTTCAGGATCGACCTGGTTCCTGGTGCGGCTCCGATAGCCAAAGCACCATATCGACTTGCTCCCCCTGAGATGCAGGAGTTGTCTACACAGCTTCAGGAGCTGTTAGACAAGGGTTTCATTCGACCGAGCAGTTCGCCTTGGGGGGCGCCGATCTTATTTGTGAGGAAGAAAGACGGGTCGCATCGGATGTGTATTGACTACCGGGAGTTGAACAAGGTAACGGTGAAGAACCGTTACCCACTTCCGAGGATAGATGACTTGTTCGATCAGCTCCAGGGAGCGTCTTGGTTCTCCAAGATCGACCTACGCTCCGGTTACCACCAGATGAGGGTCAGGGATGAGGATGTACAGAAGACTGCTTTCAGGACCCGGTATGGTCATTATGAGTTTGTGGTGATGCCATTTGGGCTCACCAATGCCCCAGCCGCGTTCATGGATCTCATGAACCGCGTGTGTAGACCAATGCTGGATCGGTCAGTGATAGTGTTCATCGATGACATCTTGGTGTATTCCAAGACGCAGGAACAGCACGAGGAGCACCTGCGGGAGGTGTTGGAGACTTTGAGGAGGGAGAGACTGTTTGCTAAGTTCTCCAAGTGCGAGTTCTGGTTACGCGAGGTGCAGTTTCTTGGGCATCTCGTTAATCAGAAGGGTATTTTGGTTGACCCGGCCAAGATTGAGGCCGTGATGCAGTGGGAGGTCCCGAGGTCTCCATCTGAGATTCGGAGCTTCCTAGGATTGGCAGGGTATTATCGGAGATTTATTCAGGATTTCTCCAAGATAGCAGTGCCGCTCACCCGACTAACCAAGAAGTCGGTAGTTTTTCGTTGGGGGCCTGAGCAGCAGGCGGCGTTCGAGACTCTCAGGCAGAGATTGTGCGAGGCTCCGATCCTTACCTTGCCAGAGGGTGTTGAGGATTTCGTGGTCTATTGTGATGCTTCGATCACCGGTATGGGAGCAGTGTTGATGCAGCGAGGCCATGTGGTGGCTTATGCTTCGAGACAGTTGAAGCCTCACGAGGCTAATTATCCTACCCATGATTTGGAGCTGGGGGCAGTTGTATTTGCTCTCAAGATATGGAGGCATTACCTGTATGGGGTCCGCTGTACTATCTACACGGACCACAAGAGTTTACGATACCTTATGGATCAGCCGAGTTTGAATATGAGACAGAGGAGATGGTTGGACGTGCTGAAGGACTATGACTGTGAGATCCTGTATCATCCAGGTAAGGCCAACGTGGTGGCCGATGCCCTGAGCCGCAAGGTGTCGGCGGCCCCTATCAGGGATTTGTGTATGAGGATGACGGTAACCACTCCTCTGTTGGAGCGGATCAAGGAGGCTCAGATGGAGGGTCTCAAGGAGGAAAGGCAGAAGTGCGAGAGGATAGTGGGTCGAGTAGCTTCGTTCGACTACGACAGCCGGGGTTTGATGATGCTTCATGGTAGGGTGTGGGTACCGTACTGGGGTGGGGTACGGCAGATATTGATGGACGAGGCTCATAAGTCTCGATTTTCTATCCATCCAGGGGCGACGAAGATGTATCGAGATCTTCGACCTGATTATTGGTGGCCCTGCATGAAGCGGGACGTCGCTTGGTACGTTGAGAGGTGCTTGACCTGCCGGAAGGTCAAGGCGGAGCACCAGAGACCTCACGGCAAGATGCAGCCGTTGGATATTCCCGTGTGGAAATGGGAGGACATCACCATGGATTTTATCACCAAACTTCCCAGGACCGCACGTGGAGTAGATTCGATATGGGTAGTGGTGGATCGGTTGACGAAGAGTGCCCATTTTATTCCGATCCAGGAGAGTATATCGGCGGAAAGGTTAGCCGATATCTATGTGCGAGAGATTGTGGCACGTCATGGAGTGCCGGTATCGGTGGTGTCAGACCGAGATGTTCGCTTCACGTCCAGATTTTGGAAGCGGTTTCACGACGAGATGGGTACTCGTCTCCATTTCAGCACCGCTTTCCATCCTCAGACTGACGGGCAGAGTGAGAGGACGATTCAGACTCTCGAGGACATGCTTAGGGCATGTGTTCTGGATTTTGGGGGCTGTTGGGATACGTATCTTCCCTTAGCGGAATTCTCGTATAACAACAGCTATCATGCGAGCATTGATCGACCTCCTTTTGAGATGTTATATGGCAGGAAGTGCAGGACCCCGATTTGTTGGGGCGAGGTCGGTCAGCGGGTCATGGGGAGCACCGAAGTGGTGCTCAAGACGACGGAGCTGATCCAGCAGGTCCGTAGTAGACTGCAGACTGTGCAGAGTCGGCAGAAGAGCTACGCCGACAGGAGGCGTTCAGACTTGGAGTTCCAGGTGGGAGACATGGTTCTTCTGAAAGTCTCACCTTGGAAAGGTGTCATCAGGTTCCGGAAGAGGGGCAAATTGGGCCCCAGATTTATTGGTCCTTTCAGGGTTTCGGCCCGGGTGGGTCGGGTTGCTTATCGGTTAGATCTTCCGGAGGAGCTCAGTTTGATACACAACACCTTCCACGTGTCGCAGTTGAGGAAGTGTTTAGTGGACGAGACAGCGGTCGTTCCCTTGGAGGATATCCAGGTCGATAGCGGCTTGAATTATATCGAGAAACCGATAGCAATTTTGGAGCGAAAGACCAAGACCTTGAGGAGCAAGGTAATTCAGCTGGTAAAAGTGCAGTGGCAGCATCGGAAGGGGTCTGAATGGACATGGGAGGCTGAAGAAGAAATGAGAACGCACTACCCGGAGTTATTCGCAGATCCAGCCGTAGCAGACTTCGAGGACGAAGTCTGAAACAAGTGGGGGAGAATTGTAACGACCCGTTTCCGGTATGTTAATTAATTTGTTTTGGGCTAAGTTTTCAAGAGGGAGTCGGCGAGTTCTAGCCTGACTCGCCGAGTCGGGTCGCGCATCTTGGGCACGCGGGAGCCGGCGACTCGACGAGTCCACATCCTGGACTCGGCGAGTCCATCCGTCTGGGTGAAACCCTAACTCCCCGGGTTTGCTCACTATTTAAACCCCATTATAGCCTCCACCTCGTCACTTTCCCCTGTTAGCACTGTGAGAAACCCTAAACCTTCCTCTTGTGAGCTTATAGTGATTTTATTCCATTTTGGTGAAGGAGTGAAGAAGGAGAAGAAGAAGGAAGCAAGGAAACGAGTTCTAGTGCCAAGATCCAAGATCAAGGGTGAACTTATTCAGGTATTTTCGGAGTCCCCTTCTGGTTTCATGCTTAAACTTCCATTAGAGCTCTTTTAAGGGCTATTTGATGCTTGTTCCAAGCTTTATGCTTGCTTGATTGTATTATTAAGCCGAAACACCTATGGATCTGAGTGTTGGGGTGTTGAAGAGTCCAGATCCACTGTCTTTTTGGGGTTACATTGCTTATTAGCCATGGATCTACCCTTATTGTGCACATTTTAGCCTTATTTCCCTCATTCATGTAGTTGTGCACGTAAAGTTGGAAACTTTACGTGGTAAAACAGCTTAATGGACCTAGATCTATCATTTGCATGTGTTGGATTCAAGAGAAATCGAGTAAAAATATGTTGCATGGCGGCGACTCGGCGAGTCGGAAGAACGACTCGACGAGTCACGTCGCGGGTCCCGAGTTCTCCAGTTTCTTCAGTGTCGAGTGGACTAGGTGAGTTAGGGAGTGGACTCAGCGAGTTAAGAGTAGACTCAGTAATGGAGGGACTCGGCGAGTTGTTCATACAACTCGGCGAGTCCAAGGCAATCTCCTTAAGGATTAAGAACAACTCGTCGAGTCTGTTCATCTGACTCGGCGAGTCGGATGAAGATCATCTGAGTTCTTGGATCCAGAGGGTACCCGTCGAGTCGATGCCACACTCGACGAGTAACAGCATGTAAGAGATGAACGGGGAATCTAGGACTCGGCGAGTCGGGTATCCCGACTCGGCGAGTCAGCCCTGAGTAAGTCAACTTTGACCAAGGGTAAAAGGGTCATTTTACCCTGAGTATAGTGCTAGTGATTGATTGAGTGTGTTTATGGATTTGTAGCCGAGGAGATTCAGGAGCAGCAGCCGTTAGCTTTCCGAGCCACACACTCATCCGCTAGCTTACGAGGTGAGTCTCCTTTCTGTAGGGACGGGTCTAAGGCCACAATGCCGGCCCGTCCAGTTAATAGTAGTTTCCGGACTTCGGCCCGATGTAGTAGTTCGTATGTTTGATGCCTTCGTGGTTCAGACACGTTTTATGTGCTATGTGTATGTGTTTGTGTTCCGGGCCACGGTCCGATGCAGTATGCAATATAAATGGTTATGATATGCTATGCTATGTGCAGTCAGTCCCGGACCTCGGTCCGATGCAGGGGACACGGTCCCAGCCAGTTCCGGACTTCGGTCCGATGCAGTCAGTTCCGGACTTCGGTCCGATGCAGTTAGTTCCGGACTTCGGTCCGATGCAGGGGACAAGGTCCCAGTCAGTTCCGGACTTCGGTCCGATGCAGTTTCCGGGCTTCGGCCCGATGCAGTGGGCAAGGCCCAATATGTGTTTATGTGTTATTGTATGGTATGTGGTAGTTTGGGGGAGCTCACTAAGCTTCGTGCTTACAGTTTCAGTTTTGGTTTCAGGTACTTCCGCAAGCAAAGGGAAGAGCTCTGGATGACGGCATCGCACACACCACCGCCTCAGCTTTAGCCTGGGATTGATTTAGATGTTTGATCTGATGTAGCATGATACAGTTTTTCCGCACAGTATTTTACTATGTTTTGGAATACATCACGTATGGTTTTATTACATGGTGCTCTGATTGCAGTTTTGATTATATTAAAAACAAAAATTTTTGGGTCGTATTTTTGGGGTTGTTTCAAACTAACTCTTTTAAGTTCCTATTCTAGATTCTTAATACATAATGTGATAAGATTATAATTGATGTTTTGTAGGATCGAAGAAAAGAGAGGAAGCTTAAGGGAAGAAGTGAGCAGAATCTAACCGTGAAGAAATGGATTCCGATCGCATTACTTGAAGATTAGATTCTTGAGCTACTACTTAGAGTTAGAATAAGATTGCTAAGAAATATGTATTAGCATAGTTTTTCAATGAACTGCATTGTAAGGGCAAATTTTTCCGCAATAAAATAAATTTTGATTTTATATTATTTATTTATCCTTGCAATGGCGTATATGAAAAATTGATGTTTGAATGTTTCTATTATTAGCAATAATGGATTTGTTTCTTAATTATGTTATTTGTGGAAATGTCGAGAATTTACCAAATAGGGAGAGTTTCTCATCACCCGAGTTTCAATTGGACAGAAACTTGGAATCATGCAACTTGGTTGCACGATGAATGAGAAATTTCGTATTTGGAAATTAGACTGATTCGTTGACAAAGTGTCAAGTGAAGCACTAGGAGGTCGAATGCACAAAGTTGTGTGTTGATCAAGTCCACCACAAGAGTAACAAAGATATTCGTCATGATTTACTAAAGGTTTAGTAAATATGATTATACTTATAAAATTAAGTGTAATTCTGAATTGATTGAAAAGGTTTAAATCAATAGTAGAACGAATAAGAAGAATCAAGTAGGCAGAAAGATAAAAGTTTCTCCATTCTAAGAAGAAGGGAAAGTACCTTTTATTATGTTTTATGATAAGTCTTAATGATTAAGAACCATATTTCAATTGATCCTCTAAGTGAGTCTTAGTACAATTGTATGTTTGAGAAGAGGAATCAAGAGTTGAAGAAATGGTTAAATCAAGAAGTCAATCATACTTCGTTCCAAAACAAGTCTTAGAGTTAAGATTGTGACATTGAGTGACAAGTCTTAAGAAGGTTTATAACATTCATCAAATGTGGAAAGTTGTGATATCTTGGACAAGACAAAGACCAACTAGGACCAAATTTTATGAAGTGTTTTGTTAAAAGCTACACTAACTCTTGAATATTTGTTTGTCAAGAAATGTTATTGATAATAGAATCTTATATGTCAAGGAGTCAGTGAGAGTCTTATTAGTTGAAAGGTTTCAAGAACAAATCAAGAATAAACCTTATCGATCATCACTAGCACACGAGTTGAGGTTTACAACCTATCGTGTTGACACTATCTTGTTTCTGTGCGGTTCCAATTGAGTTAATTATGCATGTGAGTTCTATGAATTCTCATTTGAATGCATAAAAGGCAAGGACCTTGATCAATGAAAAGTACATTGATAGGAAAGGGTGAGCTGCTTTACTACTTGGAAGACATGGTGGGCATTCGTGTTACCATAAGGCAAGAAATCAAGATTGAGAAGGTTCGGTCCATATGAGTTTGAATTTGTCGTAAACCTTGGTTTTGACAAATTCACATGGATAGAAACACATACACCATTAAAATCTAAGTGTCATAAGATTCCCTCCTTCATGAAAATGACTGTAAGGAAATGCTTTCACTAAGAGAGATTTTAAGAAGATAGTGATTGTGAAAATTGGATTCTCGAATTCGATTATGGTTACGGTATCCCTTTAATGATTCGAATTGTGAGATTTGACAACTAGTCTTAATTGTTTAGACACATATATGAGCTATCTAAGGCAAAGGTGTATAAG
Organism: Lactuca sativa; assembly: GCF_002870075.4. NCBI lineage: Eukaryota > Viridiplantae > Streptophyta > Magnoliopsida > Asterales > Asteraceae > Lactuca > Lactuca sativa. Next base: position 202,382,280 of record NC_056624.2, read on the forward strand.
CTTAGATAAAGGATTATCAAAGCATTAGGTATTAGAAATATGAACTTAAGAAATTCAATAAGTATTGTTTTTCTGGAAGTTAAGTTGTTTTCTGAATACATGTCAAAGCTAGTGGAAGCATAAGTGTTATGCTTATATGATAATAATCATCGTGATAGTGGGAGCATAAATGTTGTGCTTGTATGATTATTATGGCAAGTATTGCAAGTTAGCAATATTAATTATATAAAACAAGAGTTACACTTTGCAAAGTCGTAATGGTTGAATAGTTGTTTTGCTATAATTAAGGGAGAGAATATTATGCTTCATTACAAATCTAAAGGCTTAGGTTGTGGAATGTTAATAAATTTAGTCAAGGATACATAGTGCGTTCTCAAATTTCGATTATGATCATGGCATCCCTCTTCATAGTTCAAATTTGAGAATGTGACACATAAAATATCATGGCTTAGGTTGTGGAATGTTAATAAATTTAGTCAAGGATACATAGTGCGTTCTCAAATTTCGATTATGATCATGGCATCCCTCTTCATAGTTCGAATTTGAGAATGTGACACATAAAATATTATGGCAAAAGATTGATAAAGTATCATATCTTTATGTAAGACATTATGCATCGTGTCCCATACGCTTCGGGTATAGGATTGATTGCAAATGCTATAATATTTGACCATTCTAAAATTTTCCAAATGTCTAGCGCATTAAGAGGGAAAATGGACAAGAATCGGTTTTGACTAAGATAATTAAACAACTATCAAAGGACAATCCAAAGCTCGCTGAGGATTGGTCGCTTGTGAGTAGTTGGAAGTATGATATTGGATGGACCATATCGACATTATTATGAATAGATAAGATTCAATTAAGAATAAGTTGTCATATGGCAAATATGGAAATGTTTCCATATTGGGAGTTGGATATTGAGAGTCTATATCTAGATTAGAAATTTTATGCAAAAGGATGTTCAAAGGAATGTACTTAGGTGAGAGACATCACGTCTATGGAATTGTACTATAACAATCTCGAATAGAGTACTTTGTAATTTCATTGGCAATAGTCATTGTGACTTTTGTGCTATGACATTACGAAAGGATCATTGCATAAAATGTTAGAATTTAGCATATTCTATAAGCGGAAAGAATTTGATATTCTTATACTTATGAAAAGGATTGGGAGTTGTGAAATGAGTATGATTGGAAATGTGTTCATTTGATCTATTTCACAAAGTAAGAACCATAGGTAAACATTGTGTGCATGCTAAGAGTATGGGACAAGTGTAGTAATAATTCAAGTAAGAAGTTGATTACCCGAAACAACAAATAATGAGTAATCAATATGGTGATAAATAAAAGGTGTTTTATTTATACTCAAAAGGTTTAAGGCCATATGGGATTAGTATTATTCTTGTGTTTCACTTTGCATGTTTTGACTTCCTGAATAATTTAATTGGTTCAGAACAGTTAAATTATTCGAACAGGCCACAGTCGTTCATATGTTAGAAGTAGATATGAATGAAGACTGTCGTGAATTGGTGTGTGGATTGTCTAAAGTGTATTAGACATAAGAAATTGTTTGCTGCAACGTTCATGAGTGCTTATGAATATGATTTGAGCATTGGATTAAACCCACGCTCACTTGGATCACTTCATGGATTTTATCACGAGTGATTGGTGAGACGATAACATCTTATATTCTTGAAACCGAGATGTGTGAGTTGTATCTTGCGAGTCGGTTGCACATTGATAATATGTAAATGCACCAGTAACTTGGTGTTATAAAACATATTGTTGTGTGTAATTCGGTAAGTGAGTGCAAGCGAGCATTGAGTCAAAGTTTATCCGTTCCTTTTATCCAAAGTAGGATAAAAGCGATATCTTTGGGCCCCTCGATGATTTAGTGATGGCACCTAAGCGCTTGGCCAAGCCAGGACTAATTTGATGTGATCAATTGTAGTCTGTTGTCAGTCGTCATAAATCGGAAGTCGGGAAATAGTATAGAGAGAATGAGTAGAATTCATGTCTTATATCTATACGATATCTAGAATGGAGGAATATATGATCCCTTATCTAAAGGACACGCGTATCTGATAAGATTAGAGTTGACAGCGGCTTTTGAAAGCTACGATTGCAGATCAGGATCTGAAGTCATACGTAGAATAGTTATTAGACTTATCCAAGTGGGAGACTGTTCGATTAGTGTCTAAGTCCATAACTATTTTGGTATGTACTTGACCCGATGGTGCATGGTCCTTTTGGGTTGCCTTCACCAAAGCAACTTGATATGATGAATTATGGAGAGAGAGGATTAATTATGATTTATTAATATATTATGAGAATAATATATTAAAGGAGAAATCATATTGTTTAATTAATATTAGTCAAGAATTAATAAGAATTAAATTTGTGGCTACAAGACATTAATTAAACTTAAGGGACTAGAACTGTCAATTGTGTGATAGTTGAATATTGGGCTAATGGACTCCATATTAGAGGGGTGGACGAATTCTATGGGGAAACCCATTAGAAATCGTCCTAGGCCTCTAATGAGGGAGTCCATGGGTTTCTTAGGGCTTAAGCATCCAAATTAGGGTTTCCTTGTTAGATAACCCTAATAGCCTCACTATTTAAAGAACCCTTGAGACTCAAAAACGTGGTGAACTTGTTCCTTAGGGTTTTCACACGTTTTGGGCAACCTCCTCTCTCCTTATTCTTCATCCTCTTGCTCTTGGTGTTTGTGAACCATTCGAGGAGTGACATTTGTGACTCTAAGCTTTCTAAAGTCATTACAAGGAGGATTTGAGATTATTATTGCTACATAACAATCAAGGTAAGATCTAAACTCCATTCATAAGTTAATATGATTAACTGTATGCTAGATCTAGGATTTAAAGTCTTGGATGAATTTCATGTACAATAGAGAAACTTAGATCCAAGAATTAGGGTTTGTATAAGCACATAGGATGTTCTTATGGATAAAACCCATCAAAAAGCCCTACTCTTCACCACCGGCGTCTCAACTCGGCCCTGACGGCCATCTGTAATCCTCGAAGTAGTAGGAGCAGGTGCTGACACCTTCCCCGCAGCAGCTGAACTCGGACACTGGGACTTTTTATGCCCCCTCTAATTGCACTGGAAGCAAACCAGATCTGATGCCGCAAAGGCGGTAGTAGTGGCTATACAATCTCTGCTCATATGCCTATTCCGGCCGCACTTGTAGTAACTGGCACTCCCTGCCTTGCACGCCCCATCGTGCAATCTCCCACACTTTCCACACCGACCATGGCTCTGCTGACTCCTAGCTCTGTGATTTGATCCCTTGGGATTTTTTCCCGAACTCCCTGTACCTGGAGCCGCCTCCAGCTTCCTCTTTCTCTCCATCTCAAGGTCAATCTCTCTCTCTCTCTCTCTCTCTCTCTCTCTCTCTCTCTCTCTCTCTCGCCCTAGCAATCATGTCATCCAGCGTTTTACAGCTGGATCGGCTCACAAACTGGTGGATATCACTCCGCAACATCTCATGATACCGAGCCTTCTTCATTTCCTCATCAGCTGCGTACTGAGGAACGAGAAGTGCCCTCTCCCTGAACTTGGCGGTGATCTCCGCCACTGTCTCTGTCGTCTGGGTGAGGTCTTGGAACTTTCTGGCCAATTGCTGCACCTCAATAACCGGTGCAAACTCAGCCCTGAACCTAGTAGTAAAGTCAGCCCAGGTCATAGCATCCAAAGCTGTGTCATCTCCAATGACATCTCTGACCTCCTCCCACTAATCTCGTGCCCTGTCCTTCAGAAGACAGGACGCCAGTCTGACCTTGTCCCCCTCGGGACATCTGCTCGTGCGGAAAGCGTTGTCCACATCCGCCAACCATCTAGTACTCGCTATGGGGTCCCACTCCCCGTGATAATCTGGAGCTCCACATGCCCGGAACTCCCTAAACATAAGTGTGCGTGACCCCATCATGGCCGCCACCTCATCACAAAATGTGCCTAGTCTCTCCTCCATCAACTCTAGTATACCCTCCTTGATCGAACTAAAGATCACAGGAGTCTGCTCAAGTATGATGCGAGTAATCTATGAAGAGAGAAACTCCCTAGTCTGCTCGTCCAACTGCCCGGCCTCCAGGCCTGGTCATGATCCCTCTCCGGCACCTAAACTGCCGACTACTGGTCTAGGGTGCAAAACCACCATTCTGAAAACACATCACGACAAACGTCAGAAACACTGATATATTTCGATGGATCGCTACTACCGCAAGTTTCTTGGTCTCATCTCAGCTTTCCTTGGTTCAAGTACAGATCCTCTGCTTTCAGTAGTACGGGTCCATACTACCTTCCACATCTATCCGTACATTCCTCAAGTACCGCCTCGACTCCACCAAGTCACTTCTACTGTTACTCTCATCCTAGGCTTGCCCTAAGGAATTCTATGACTCCACCCAATCCAGTCCTCAGCTGCTGAAGGCCTCCTCGTAATGCTAATTAGCCATCACCTGAATACCATCACATGTGACGAGGCTCAGATAATCCTTCGAGTAAAAGACCCTTCCCTACAACGGTTAGACTCAAACAAGAGCTGCGCTATAGGGCCAAATCCATCACTATGAGATTATTCAACCCTGATCACATATGACGTGACGTATTCACCTAACAGCTAACTCCCATCAGACACAGGGAACTACTCAAGCAAACCTATTCTCATAATGAGAAATTATACTAGCATACAATGCTAAGCTCATACTATCAGGCATAACCTAAACATGCTATCCTACTACTGTCTACTCAATACTAGCATGCGATTCTCATAAGGCTGAAACACATATAGCAGGCACATAACGCATCCTCCTAGATCCTTAGTCCTATACTAGCATGTTGTTCTACTGAAACTGAAACTGAACTGATCTAGAACTGAAACTGGAACTAATAATATAAACTTGTATGGGTAATTTGGGAGTACTTACTTGAGCTCGGTTGATCGTACGCACCACACCTTTTACTCTTTATCAAAGCTCTTTTTCTTTCTAAGTTCTTTTCAAAAAGTTGCTTTTTCGAAAATGTTTTTCCTTTGAAAATCTTTTACCATTTCCTTAGTTTGAGTTCAGACACACCCGAAAGTGTATCCGAATCCCACAAACCAAGGCTCTGATACCAACTTGTAACAACCTAAAATACGACCCAAAAATTTTTGTTTAATAATTACTAAAATCATTATTTCAATACCATAAAATAAAACCCATACATCAATATCTCAAAACCATAACACGTATCACAAGAAAACTGTATCAAGAATGAATCAAAACATATCAATGAAAAGCTAAATCAACTCCCAGGACAAACTGAAGCTGTGGTGTGTGCGATGCCATCATCCCGAGCTCTTCCCTTTACTTGCGGAAGTACCTAAAACCAAAACTAAAACTATAAGAACGAAGCTTAGTGAGCTCCCCCAAACTACCACATACCATACAATAACATATAAACGCATACTGGGCCTTGCCCACTGCATCGGACCGAAGTCCGGAAACTGCATCGAACCGAAGTCCGAAACTAACCAGGGCCTTGCCCTCTGCATCGGACCGAAGTCTAAAAACTGCATCGGACCGAAGTCCGGAACTGACTGGGACCTTGTCCCCTGCATCGGACCGAAGTCCAGAACTAACTGCATCGTACCGAAATCCGGAACTGACTGGGACCTTGTCCCCTGCATCGGACCGAAGTCCGGAAACTAACTGAGCATGACATATCATAGCATAAACATATCAACTAGCATGAACACATAAAATGCACACTGCATCGGGCCGTAGCCCGGAACACAGAACACATAAATCCTGTCTCAACCACGAAGGCATCAAATATTCTAAATACTACATCGGACCGAAGTCCGGAATCTAGTACTAGTTAAACGGGCCGGCATTGTGGCCTTAGACCCGTTCCTGCTGGAAGGAAACTCACCTCGTGATGTTGACTGCTGAACTCCTGAATGAGAAATCCCTAACTGCTGCTCCGGCTGCTTCCCAGCTATCATGGGAAATAAAATAGTAAATCGGAATAAGGATTCTCCTATGGGTAAAATGACCATTTTACCCCTGTTATGGCATGGGTCACAACATGGCCCAAAACCCTTAATTCCTTCTAAGTCCATCCATGGCCCCACTAAAGGCCCACTAATGGCCCAAATTGCTCAATTGGGCCCAAAGCCCTTTATTAGGCCTTACTCAAGCCCAATACTAATCTTTGGCCCATAATAACTGAATTCTGAAGGCCACTAAGGCCCAAAGACCCTAAGTCCAAAACTCATCCCACACCTAGGCCCAAACGCTCGAAGCCCAAACTGGCAGCATACGTAGGGCATACACCAAGGTATGCTGAGCATATTGGCTGTTGGCTGGTACGCGGCACGTACCTCCTTGTACGCCCAGCGTAAAGCCCTGTTAAGCCAAAGTCTCATTAAGTGCTTAATAATCCGAGTCAGAAGCTAAAATATTAGATCCAGGTCTTATCCCACGTCTTAAACCATAAATTTTCTTATTTGATGGCTTACAAGACTCCCTTAAGCTCAAACTTCTAAAAAAACCATTTATAACCAAGAAGGTGGCTAGATCTCATGCATGGCTTCATGAAATCCTCAAAAATTGAAACTTTATTGCTATGGGGACACTTGATCTTCAAGGATAGCAATCCCAAGCTCCAAAAACGAAGTTGCATGATAAAGGTCCTTCCTTTGGACGTAAAAGGTCCAACTTCCAAAAAATCCTAGATCTAAGCTTACAAGAGGAAAGTTGGAAGCTTTATACCTCTTTTGAATGCCAAATGAAGGAATGATCCTAGATCTTTGAGCTCAAGGTACTCAAGTTATCCTTCTTCCACTTCTCTTCTTCTTCTTCCCAACTTTTCTTCACAAAAATGAGCCCAAAAGATCAAACACACACACAACAAGGAAAAGGGATGAACTAGGGTTTTCTGGGGGTGAAGGATAAGTGAGGAGGCCAAATGGGAGGCTATAATGGGGTTTAAATACGTCTCAAACCCTAAAATTAGGGTTTTGCCACCTAGTCTAGGTACGCTGCGCTTACGCCTCTCACAACCCGCGCAAACTAAAGACACTACGTCCCGCGTACGATGGGTTACGCCCCGCGTACAGCTTATGGGCAGCTTACATCTCGGCCCAAAAATCATGAAGGTCTACTCCAATCGAAGGTGACAATTACCAATTAAAGCCCACTAACATTTAAGAAATTAAATTAATTAATACCTCAGAAGACGATCGCTACAGCAAGTGCGCCCGGAACCTTCTCAGGTTGGGGGAAAGCGATTGGTGGTGACCGGTGACTAGTTCTTATACTCCTGAGCAGAGGGCTACGATGACGAGGGAATAGTTCTGGGACATGTTTCGTGCAAGGTATGTTCCCCTGGTAGAGAGGGAGAGACTGACCCAGGAATACCTGGATTTGAGATAGACGATCGAGACGGTGGCAGAGATCACGAAGATGTTCACCGAGAGGGATTTGTTCAGTCCTGAGTTCGTTGCTTTAGAGCAGGCTCAGATGACTTGGTATTTGAGCATGATCAAGACGAATATTCGACAATTTATATCTATCCAGCGCTATGGTTCTCTCGCTGAGCTTCAAGATGCCATTAGGAGGCGAGAAATTAAGATAGAGACCCAGGTGAAGGATCAGTGTCAGGCTCCAGATCAGTCCCAGCCTGCAGCAAAGAGGTTCAAGTCCGCCGGCCAGAGTTCCAAATCAGTTGTAGGGAGGCGCATATCTGTTGCATGTCGTCGATGTGGCGAGGAGGTTCATTTTGGAAGAGACTACGGGCGAAGTGTATGAGTTTGTTTGCTTGGCGCACTACTAGAAAAACAACCTTTTACGACGCTTATTGCGCATCGTAAAAGGCTCAGACAACGCGCAAATGCGCGTCAAGGAAGGCCCTGTCATAAAGAGAGACGACGTGCATTTACGACGCTCATTTACGACGCGCAATTACGCCGCGCGTTTACGACACGCTATGTGTATCAAGGATGGCCCTGTCATAAAGGAAGACGACACGCATCCGCGTGTCGTAACCTTACGACGCGCGTGTTAATGACACACAATGCGTATTAAGAAAGCCCCTGTCAAGAAAGGCCATGTCATAAATGAAGACGACACACATTTTTGCGTATCGTAATTTTAAATTTTTTTAGAAAAAATTATTTACAGATTTACTGATTTTCAAATTAAGTTTGCATTTCTTGTCTCGTAATACAAAAAATACAATACATTGCACAAAAGTTAATGTCATACAAATAATCATTCCAATACTAGAAAAATATAATACATCAAATAATCATTCCAATAGTAGACAAATGTAACATTTCAACATTTTTTATATAATTAACTAAATTATTAGCCAAATTTCTTAAAATACCAACATACTTTTCTATGAAGAGCCTTAACACTATTCTTTTCCATCAAAAACTTCAAAACTTGCATAATTAAATTCATGTTTAATCAGCTACAGGTCAATAAGGTAGGTTTAAGCAAAAGATTTTCATAATAGTAAGATTTTACTTACCACTGTTGTTAATGACATTGAAAGAAGCAGCCCAACAAGCACCCCCTCAGAAGGATTACTACCACATAATTGTTGATATTTGATACTTTATTACTAAATGAAACCAAAAACAAAGTTAAAAAGTAAACAAACTCAGAAGGTTTTAGTCAAACTTAGAGAGGCCGTAATTCCAAATATTACTAAATGACATTGATTGAACCACCTGCAGGTTTACCATTTTGTCCTTATGAGATTCACTAGTGAACATATTCTATAGTTTATAAACTATAATATATATATATATATATAATCATTGTGAAAAGCAAGAAATTAGAAGTGGAATGTGATTGCATACCATCAAAACCAACATTTTTACATGCCCATTTTTCCCAGCTTCTATTCACGAAACCCCAATCCATGATTGCTTGTTGGTTACATGTACAAAATCCAACAAGTAGTAAGGAAGGCCTGCAAGCAACCCATCCACATTTTTTTCACATAAAATAGCTACCTCATTCCATAATTACTAATATATATATATATATATATATATATATATATATATATATATATATATATACACTTCAATGTTTTATGTCAAGTGATAAGAAATAAGACATGTTAAAAACAAAGTGCAATGTGCACTTACTGTTATGGACTCGAGCATATAAGAGTCTTTCTCCTTTCCAATATTCCAAAGGCCTCCTTTTAATTCCGTTGCTTCGTTTCACTCCAGATGTCCAAGAAGACCCCGCTCCTATCATAATCATCCCCATTATATCATAAATAAATAAACCATAAGAAGACCATCTACAACAGGTAACAATTTTTTTTTCCAATCCATCACAACAGGGGGAAGAGAAGCATCAGGAAACAATTCTTAACTAAATAGATAATAATAATTATCTAATAACTCTACAGTAAATTTAGAATTTTAACTTACATGAACTGATTGCATCTGTAATAAATCCGCAAGTGCTTTTTGCCTCAACTGTTATTGTGAAGAAAAAAGAAACAAAGTATTATTATATATTAGACACATAAATTTACAAAATATAGAAGATTACAATTATACCCTTATATACCGATTGGTTAGTAGCCCAACTTTCATAATAGTAAGTAAAATATGATTAGTTTCATTATTATAACAAAAAAAACCAACATTATATTATTATTTCACTTGCAAGGCATGACTCCTGAGCATGGGTCAAGTCCATTAAACAATAATATATCATCAACTATTAAAGACTTCCTAAACCTTGTTTAAATAAAATAATGATCAAACCAAACCACTAGTACATGTTACTTGAAGTTCAGCTTTAGCACCACCTTCCTCCACCAGTCCATTCTGGGTGATTTCTAGAGGTGTGTGTAATTGCATTGGCCTAGTTTGACCAGGAATCCTAAGATGATTATTCGGCTTCACAGGAAGTGGGGCCCGATATTCAACCTCAGATGGCTCGTGTTTGAAAACAGACCCGAATTCAGGCAATGTGACGCTTGGCCTTGGGATCTTCAGTTTACAGTCAGAATTAGCAAGAATGTTTTTGGGTTTTAAATCTCAATGAAACACATTTGTTGCACACATGACAAACAATCAAACACAAAAGTATGCGTATCTGATACATATATGTGCACATTCATACGAGTATTTGTAGGTATCAATCACAATACCACAAGAACATATATCTTGTCAAGATAAAAAGAACCAACCTGCATGAATATATCTTGATTGAAACCTTTTCTCCTGTGTGAGTATCAACAGTGGACCCCACAACACCATAACTTCCTTTCCCAATAACTTCTTGAACTTGGTACCTACTTGCCTCTCCATACTCTGTGAAGAACTCTGGTTCAATCTGGGTCAAACAATAACAAACACACCTTTAATCAACAAAAGCAAAAAAAACTAGAGATGCATCCTGTTAATGTAGCCAAAAGGGAAAAACTTTGTATTCATTTGAAAGCCTGTTTTTATGCAACATTAACATCGTCTACAATGGGGTTGGTTGGACAAATCAAATCAACTATATCAAATCAAATCAACTATCTTTCAACGATCATGGCCAGTTTGTAACTTGGCCCTATGTGATTTGGGAATCAGTTATCAATTAAAAGGTTTCAAAAAACTACATGCATTGAATAAAAAACAGCTAAACCAAACGAAGAAGATAAAGAATGATAAAAGAAACTTGAATACACTGAACCAGTCTTTGTAGATCTTCTGGTGTTATGCAGAGCACCGACTAATCAATGTTGAATCAATCACCATTTTAATCAAAAGTTATGAATACACAAATTATAGATTCTCTAATAGATTCCAGGTTAGGGTTCTTAAATACAGCACTTGAGAATCTATCAAAATCCCCAAATTTCCAGATCTCGCCAACATTGCTAAGTTGAAAACTGCAGTCAAGATTTTTTGTTTGCCCATTTTGCCCCTTGCTTGTCGTGCGAGGCGCCAAACCTTTGAGTGATCTTGAATTTACAGATTTTTTATTATTATTTAAAATATATAAATATAAAATTGTATCATAAATAAATAAATAAATTAACTTTATTTAAAAATTGTTCAATTCACATTTAAGGCCATTCCGGACCAGACTAATAATTGAACCAAGACATAAGACCTGAAAAGTTCTCCCAACACCATCAACACCATTCCATCCAAATGGAAGTGTCCATTTTGAAACCCTAATTAGAGGTTATGTGTTCGAATCTTGTGGAAAATGGCAACTGTTTGATTGATTGTCCCCTTTTCATATCCAGACCTTCAATAATTCAACTTTGACTGATCTCTGCCATTTGAAAAGATTTGGAGTATCGATAGGATGAAGCCAAGTAAGTGACTGAGTACCAGATTGTTGCAGACATAAGCTTAATCCATCCCTGTTATAAAACACGGTGTGTGGCTGATAATGGACAACATGTATTAAGTAATTTAAATTGTAAAGTCAAATATATATCTAAAGTCTAAACTGTAATTTTAAAATGAGAATCCATAAATGGTGTAACGTGTAAGTAAATGTATTTACTTTTGTCCTATCGGATGTCATGTGAAGTAGAATCGAAAGTCTGTAGTAAGATCAATCTGTATTAAAAGCTTTAACATCCACTCTTTGCTATGAGAGGAAAAAGAAGAGACATTACCATTAGTTAAATAGATTTTTGAGTGAGAAGGTGACAAAATTATTTAAAGAATAAAAAATGTGACTCGCCTTATTTTCGAGCTCAAGAAGTGATAGTCCAGCACTAAAAACACAACTGGGCCAATGTTGGTTTTGGTTTCGATAAACATAACACAGGCAGTGGGAAGAATTGATGGATCTTAAGGATGAGACCCCCTTTTCTCATCATCACTTGCCTGTGCCTTTGATCGACACCGTAGCATTATAACAATCCCATCCATGATCTCCCATATATATACATTTTACACAAAGATAATAAACATTTTTTTGGTTCTTAATCCCATTCAAATCACACCAGAACTTGTCATGTGGTGTGTTTTCAACACAACACAACACAACTGAACAAATGGAAATGAACTCGTCTAACCAACAAAGGAAAATGAAACGTATGTATTTAGGGGGCTTGCTAGCTACTTACTACTAAATACTAATATTCAAGTCAGTCATATATAATCCAAAATATATAATCATAATGTACAAGCCTGGAGGGAGAGAGGAAGGTAGGGAGGTTTCAAAACCTATGATGAGGAAGAGGAATTAATGTTGCGGTGCTAACTTGGCTAGAATGACCATATCTAATATTTTAACATCAAGAGTGTCATCCACTTTAATGATTCCATCTGTGCCATCCACACCAATGAGCTTCCCTGTAGCCCCATGCTGGGGTCCACCCATTATCTTTATTTTGTCTGACTTCCTTGGCACTACCACCTCCATCTCGTTCGGGCTGGCAGTGATGACATCCCCACCAACAGCTACTCGACATGTCCCATCCTGAAACATACCCCAACACTATTAATCATATTCATATAATTAAAAAACATATTTATTCACAACACACAATACCAACCAGAAGCGCTTCTCGGATGACACCAACAACAGCATCTTCACCTGATCGGCGTACATTCACCAATATGTCTTGTAGGAACCATGGTCCATCGTTATCCCCACCTGCACAAACACAAATGCTAATATATTAATATTAATTATAAGGAATCCATTGGTATACAATTAAAATTTACAACACACACTGACCTACTACAGGTGACATCATATCCAAGCCACCAACACCAGGAGTCATTGGTTGGCCGCCTGGTGTACCAGGTAAATATGTTGAGCTTGGTGTCATGGGCGGCTGTCTACCAGGTGTTGATGGCAAGTAAGGCCTTGGAGCATTACCTGCAATTACACGCCACATGATATATCATATCCATAACTTAACTCACAATTAACATAATGAGAGAGAAAAAAAAGTTTTAGCATACCATAGGAGGCAGGGGTAGTATCCCTATCCCTATTATCCCTTGGTGTGCCAGCTTCACTGTCACTTCCACCAGAAGGACTATTGGCCCATCTTGAACCAGGAGTTGGTGCTTCATATGCTCTTGAACGAGGGCTTCCTGGTTGCAATTCATATATTTATTATAAACATTACTTTTTTATTAATTAATCAAAGGGAGGGAGGGACAAGAGTGGCACTAGTGATCACTTGATACTGAGGACTGCTTCCCCAAGAACCAGGGTTTCCATCTTCCCAAGATTCCCTAAACAAAATAATCCATGTAAAAATTCTCTTGTTTTTTGGTTTAAACAATCATGATATCATGTCTTATGAATAAGAAAAGACAGGTAGCAAGCTACAAACCTGGCAGGACTCATGGGTGCGTATGGATTCCATGCTCTATCACACATAGGTGTCCTCATTCCATCGTGAATAGGTGTTGCTGACCAAAGATTCAAATTCATTAAACATGAAACATGAAAAACAATTACTTACTATGCATGAAAAAACCAACCAACCAACCTGCAAAATCCCTCATAGGCGTCATATATGGATGGAGTGGGGTTCGTGAAGGATGCATAGGTGTCTCACTTCTAGACCCATACCTATGTGTCTCACTGATATAAATATCATAAGCAAAAAACAGTTAAGAAGGTATCTATCTAATCTTCTAATTCTATGAAAAAATATATGTATACCGATATGGGGCCTTCTTGTTGGCATTATCAGAGACGTGAGTCCGATCAACTGCAAAAAGTAAACAGGAGTCATTAACAGCAAATGGGCTAAATAATTATATGTTTTTCTCATTTTTTAAATGAGAGGAAAAGACGAGTAGTCCTGTGGGGAAAACATGTTGGGAGCAGGGGTAGTGTCGTCAATTGCTTCTAGAACTTGGATTTTTCCTCCTTGAGCTAGTTGATTTTGGCTTTGAGAGACTAAAAGTACCCCTAAAGCTAAATTTTACAGATCTGGTAGGCTTTGTAATTGGTAAGGGACCTGCATGAACCATAGTCGACATGACTGCAAAAATTGCAGCAATAATCACTCTTAAGCAAAAGAAACAACGTGAAACATATGTGGGTCTGATTATCATAAGCAAGATACAGTGAGAATACATGGTTCTTGATTCCCAGGGTTATAAGAACTCGTAGAACCAAAAACCCTATTTCCCCAAATTTATTTAATTATAAACCATGTGATGGATGCACGTACACAGCCTTGCTTGTGGTTTCATTTGTCTGTTATGTAGCAATATTCTCCTTCTCTGGTTGATAAGAAGATTGAGGATGCGATTGATGAGGCGATTATGTGGTTAGATACGAACCAGTTAGCTGAGGGGGGTGAGTTTAAGGATAAGATTAAGGAGCTTTTTCCCATTTTGAAACTTTTAGGTTAGAAAGAGATAGACGGAGAGAGAGAGAGAGAGAGTGAGAAGATTGAATGAAGAAATGTTAGAGGCGCTGGAGGTGGGTGAAGGTGGAGGCCCTAGGGCTTCTTGTTGCTAATTCAAAGGTCAACATCGATGGCAGAAGGTGGAGGCATCAGTAGAGGGAACAAGGTACAAAGAGAGGAGATCGAAACATTTAGTGTGAGGATCGATTTGGAAGAAATCTCAAACCCTTAACCTTAAACATGATGTGAAGCGATTAATCCATAATCTTCTTCGTCTCCGTCAATTCCTTGGGCTCACATAATCGGACGATGGTGGTAAATGAAGCATTCTTCAAGAAGGAAGGTGCATCGCAACAGTTTGATGCTAGAAGTGGGAATGAGGATTGGTGGCAGTGGATGTGGGTGATGGGTGAGGATGAAGAAGGTGGGGTTTAAAAAATTGGGGATTTCATTTTCCCTCCGAGACGCGCGTTTCTTAAAAAAATATATATAAAACGACATTCACAGAGGACGCACAAGTGCCCTCCGTGTTTTTAGTTTTTTTTACACGAGACACTAATTTAAGGGCACGCAATAATGTGTGATATAAATCCTTAAAATTTTTGAACAGATGACACTTTTTTAATGTCACTCTCTATTGCGTAACATAAATCAATGAGTGTCGTGGATTGCGCGTTATAAAAGGGTCTTTTTCTTGTAGTGGCGGTTAGGAAGGCCACATTAGAGCTCATTATCCCCTTCTCAGTGAGGTGTTGGATCCTTCGCCCTTAGCTTACTAGTTACCCGATGGTCGTCAGGGGACTGTCGGGGTCCTGAGCATCGAGATTTGAGTTGGCAGTTCTTCTAGTTAGTTGTTGTGGTAGTATTGGTATTTCTCTATAATTTTGGATGATCAGTTAAGTGGAATTATCTTATTATCTTTATTCTGATTGAATTCTTATTATGAATGGATTAATTATCTTTGTTCTTGTTTGTATGCGAGATGGAATGTATGAATGTTGTGTGGGTTGAGATTCTCATGTGTATATGGATAACGATAGTTGGGATCAAGTGATGGAACTCAAGTTAGTCTTGATATCAAAGGGCTATAAAGTTCTCAGTTTCTAGCAGATTTCAAGTGGGGAGAGAAGAACCTCAAATCAGGAAGTCTCTTAGCCAAGATTCGATTCTCTTTTAGATTTCTCTAAGTTCCAATTTCGGCGCAACTGCTAAGTCTTTGGGTTTCGCATTAAACCATCGTCAACTGTTAGATTTCCCTTTTGATTCGAAATTGTCTTAACTGTGATAGCATCTACAGTACGTAATTAAGGTATTAGGAGCTCACGTTGAAATTTCTTGTCTGTTATCGTCTGATCGGGAGTGAACCCCAGTGTTGATAGTGGATATCTCTGTTGGGTTGTCGAAGCAGAGTAAGAGTGTTGTTCAGTTCAATGGGAGATCAGTTAGTTTTCATTGCAGTGATGCCTTTTCGAGTGGAATTAGGGTGTTGACGTGTGGCCGAGAAGCTCGGAGACCGATTGATTCTGTGGACTTTCTTTCACCTTGGTTGTTGTGGAGAAGTGCATCTTGGAGTAGAAGCGAGAGCGGATTTCGAGGATGAAATCTAATTTAAGTGGGGGAGAATTGTAACATTATTTTTAAAATAAAATAAGTATCTAAATATATAAATAATAAATAAATAAATAATTATACTTAAAATCTTTGAGATGTGTTTTTATATTTTATTTTTTTAGCCCTAAAGTTGTATTAGTTAGTAGGGTGTATTCATTGGGGTGTTAAAAGTTATATTTGTGAATATTGAGGGTTAAATTATAACTTTTGGACTTGAATTGTAATGAATTCTGAAGGTTGGGGTCTATTTGGTAAATTATAGATATAAGTTGAAAAGGAATTGTGAGGGAGGGACTGGAAGTGTAATAATGGGTTAAGTTCGAATATTGATGGGCATAATCATGTGGCCCTCGTCTTGGCCTTCATTTAAAAAGGCATCATAATCCCTAACCCTAGTATAATTTCCCAGCCGCCACCATTATCTTCCCCTCCCTTCCAGCCGCCGCTACCCCCGCTACCGCTGTTGTTACCGACGATAGAGGATCGATGACGTAGTTGTTTGGACGTTGGGGCAGTAGGAGATCGAAAGAGTGAACTGTGGCCGTCGTTGTTGTTGTTCCCGGTTGGAGGCCATATCTCTTCTCTGTCCCTTTCTGTCGATACGTTGTTGTCGCCGCCGCCGCCGCTTCGAGCGGCTGTTGTGTGTTGTTGCCGATACTCCAACTTCCACATGTCATCTCGAGGGTGGCTAAGTTGGGTGTGTATTTCCTCATTTTAACTTGTGTTCATGTTTGTGTATTGCTGTTGCAAGCCGTATGTGGGTGTTTTGTTGGCCGAAAAGCGAAACGGACCACCATGGCAGCCAACCATGTTAAGAAGTTAGATAACTATTGTGTTTCTGTGAATAAAAAGGTTGATTTAGTGGCAATTACAACAACTCGTTTGATAGAAGATCTTACTGCTTTCAACAAAAATTATTATGATGATCTTAATGTCAAGACTGAAAAGGATGAGAAAGTATTTGAGAAGATTGACAAGTTTCTTTTTGATTATAAAAAGAGTTTGTCGAAAGTTGATCTTTTGTCTCAATCTTCTATCTCTCAAGATTCTATTTCTGAAATAGTCTCGAGTATTGAGTCGAGTTCCACAACAGAGTTGGCTCCAGTCATAAATTTGGTTCTTCGCCTACCAATGAATGCTCCACGTTTTGTTCATGTCTCGCAAGGGGGAGAAAGAGGTGTTTGTTCTTCAAAAGGATCTAGTGACGATACATGTGTGGTTGTGGGGAAATTGTTTTCCACTAAAACTCCTATAACAATACCAATGAAACCAATTTCATCAATAGAATCAATAACACCAATGAATGATCCTCAAGATAACATGGATTGCTAAAGATTGAAAAAGAAGAGAATTTTTATTGGTAAGGGAGGTTTAAGTTCTGATATTGTCAAAACCACCTCATCAGTCGATTTCAAAAGCAAAGGGAAAGGTATACATGTTGAACCTTCTACAAAAGAGAAGAAAAGACAGCAAGAAATGGAAATCAAAAGGCAGAGGCAAGTGAGCAGCATAATGAACCAAAGGGTAAATGATCCATCAAGCTTGAACAAGGGTGATCTCAATAAAACTTCATGTTATGAAAGTATAGAAGTTGTTGTGATTGACAAGGTTGATGAGTTTATGAATAAACCTAATAAAATCTATGACATTGAGAACTCAGACTTCAATTAGCTAGATTTTCCAGTTAATCATCCGATGTTTACCTTCAATAGATTTAAACTAGTTGAAAATTTCAAGGACAAATAAGAATACAAAAGTTTGAAGATTCGCTTCCATGCAATCATGGGTAAAAATGAAAAGGTGGTTGGGTCTTCAGTGAAGATTGTTAGAGTTGTTTCGATTGTTCCAGATGTCTTGTTCGAGGGGCTGATGCATAATTTTTGTTATTCAATGGTACGAGCTAATAGTGCAAGTTTTGAGTTTACAATTTCAGAATTTCCATTGATGAACATGAATGATCTCTTCAAAATTTCAATGATTTTGTGTGATGTTGATCCTTCCCAAATTAATAAAGATAAACGAAAAGCTTTCTTCATTGGATATGGTTATTTTAAAGCCTTCATCGATTGCTACTATGATTATTTGGCAGTCATAGATATAGATCTTGCCATTGCAATCAACGAGACTTCAAAGGGGACGAAATATTTGGTGAAGGTGTGGAAGGATTTAGAGAAGTTTGAAGATGGAGAGATCATCCAGAAACCATTTGGAGTTATCTTCCAAGGGAAGAAAAAAAAGGGAGAATTCATGAAGTACCTTTTCTAAACAAATAACATTGAGAGATACACCGACTCTCATTTTTCAAACATTCTACTCCGTGTTAACATTTTCAAGAAGAACGATAACGAAGATAAAGAGGAGGTTCAAAAAATCATTTTATGGTATATGGTGATTAGGAAGGAGTTGCTACAGGCATTGAAGACAATAGCTTGAAATTTTGACTATTCTCGCTAAGGGGGAGATTATAGAGTCGAAAGTTGTAGTGAGTAATCAAATGTTATGTCTTTAGGTTTCACAACTGTAAATAGCAAAAGTTTTAGGACTTTCATTATCGTATCTATTTATAATGCATTTTCAAGTTTCTCATTGTATTTTCATGTCCTTGTATTTTTTGGTCTGTGATGTACCCTATAAATAGGGTAAGTACTTAGGTGTCAGGGTAACGAAGACTCAAAATATTGCTTGAACTATAAAAACCTTTGTACTCTTCCAGACATAATCTGAGCTAAACAGATCATATTTTGATCTTGGGTATCTTTATTGCTTTCATTGATTCGATTGATTCAAACATATTTTCAAACACTCATCAGCTGGACTCCTTATCTGTAACGCCCGCAGATCCGGGCTAGTCAATTTAGAGGCAATAGGGGTCGAAAACGACTTTTCGACAAAAAGAATACTTAGAGTAAATAATCTTAACCAAGTTGTAGAATATGTCACAAGGTTTCCGTACATATAAAGAACGCCGAAATCCGAGTTATAACGAAGAAGTTATGACTCGTCGAAGTTTCGCGTCGGAACCGGCACGGTACCGGGAAGCGTAAATAGTAAATTTATGATAGAGCGAGATTTAGATTTAGCTCTCTAAACGAAATTCGTAGAATATGTTAAACTAAGAACTTCGATAAAAAGAACGCCCAAATCTGACTTTGTATGAAGAAGTTACGATTTTTCGAAGTTTCGGATTAGCGGTGTACAGCCCGAAATTCGAATTTTAGATCGATTGATTTTTAGCCAACACAACCTAAACGAGAATCGAAGATCTCGTTATTAGTAGCGTAACGATAAAAAGACAGATGAAAATGGACATCGGATAAAGAAGTTATGAGATTTTAATGGACCAATCCTGTCCCGGCTTGTTAAAAATATAACTTTAAAAATAAAGTCAAAATTAGCCGACGGAGTCTAAACGAAAGTTATAGAGTAAGTCTCCACCTACGCGTGGATATAAAGAACGTCAAAAACGGAGTTCGTATGAACGAGTTACAAATTATAATAGCATATTTACGTATTAAAATAAAGTATAAATCATGTATACGTACACATATATATACATATGTATATATCATTAGAAAGGTATCGACGATGCGCTCATTATAAGACTAATGTTGAGTTCTTTCGACATTAGTTTAATACAAATATCATTAAATCCATTTAAAATAGTATTATAGAGGGGTATTTAGTTGTTTATATAACTAAAAGGTCATTAAGTAATTATGGAGGGTAGTTTTTGTAAATTCAATTACTATAAATAAGAGGCTTGGGCTCTCATATTTCTTGCACCATTCTCTTGATTCAAGAGTCTTTCTCTCCTTATCCCCCGAGCATTTCGGTCCCTCGTGATTCAACTTCTCTTTCTGTACTTTTAGTATAGTAAGGTGAGCGCTGAAGCGCTGCACGAATCTTTCTTAGAAAGATTCAGCGACGAAGTTCTGCCCCTACAGAGCCCGACTCCTAGCTAAAATCCCCTTGTAAGTAAGTTATGCTTACCCTATTTTAAATATAGTTTATATTTAAAATTAGTATTGTTATTATAAATTTATAATAAATATTTGAGCTATTATTATGACTTATATAAGTGTCGTTATAATATCTTTTTAACTACTCGCGGTACGGGGAATCTGGTTTAAAGGGCCGCATAGGGTTGTTGGATTTCAGAAGTGCTATATGCCAAAATGGTCCTGCCCTCCGGTGTTTTATGTCTGGCCCCTGTCTGTACATAGTGGTTGGAAAGTATTGTTTAAACGCTTATATAATAATAATAATAAGACTAATAATTAGTCACGGTAAATATTAGACTAAAATCTAGTGGTAATAATACTAGGTTTCGTCGAAGGAAATTATTTTAAAGTAAACGAAGCGCTGTCCGAGTACCGAATCACCACCTTCTCAAGTGAGTGCATAGTTACTTTCATCTTACACATAGATATGAAGTATTTTATATAAACTACGTGCTATGTGTGCACATTATCTGAATACTTGCTGTCTATGCTGGTTGAACGTTTTATACATGTTTTAAAGGACTTAAACTGTATACGTATTTTATATATACGAAAATGTTGGGTATGAGATGGGTAGATGAATGATGAGAGATAGAAGATGACGTGAGTATACATTGGCAGCTACAGACTTAGTGCCTATGGGACAAACACCGGTAGCTATGGACTTAGTACCTTTTAGACGTTGGTAGCTATGGATTTAGTACCTGTAGGAATTGGTAGCTATGGACTTAGTACCTGTTGAACATTGGTAGCTATGGACTTAGTACCTATTAGATAAAGACTGGTAGCTATGGATTTAGTACCCGATGAATAGACTATAACAGCTATGGAATTAGTGCTTTATGAACGAACATTGGCAGCTATGGATTTAGTGCCAGTCCCATAACCCTGGAAGTAAGGGACTTCGGAATAAACGAATGCAGGATAGATGACTCTTAGGTTAAATCCTTAAAGAGTAAAGAAGATAATGGGGATGGGTAATTGGGTTGATTGTTTGATTGAACATAATAATTATATTATTGTGGGTTGAAAACCCTATGTACTCACCAGGTTTCCCAACCTGACCCACTCAGTTTATGTATATCACAGGTGACGAAGTGAAGTGACATTACACTGAGAGATTTAAAAGAGATGTAGATAACTAGTGTAAATCATTGTAAGTCTGTTTATGCTTATGTTTCGGTATTAACGATGACATCCCAAACATTTTAAAATGAAATAAATACGTTTCTTCGAAAATGTTTTAATAACGTATTTACCATGTTTTTCTGGGAACAAATTCCGCAACCTTTTTATAAAATGAAGTACTCTGATTTTTATAAAGCATAAACAAAATCGGTCTTTTCTGGCCGTGATTTTGGGGATGTCACATTATCCCCCGTATCGTGGTCGGTCCTTGGTCGCACCGCGGTTCCTCTCGCAGTAGAATATTTCATTCATTAAGCACCTAGTCCATACAGATTAAGGTTTAGGTTTTCAACTTTATCCATTCTAATGGCTAAATCCAACTAGATCCACGACCTTAACTTGATTTAGTCCATAAAAGCTTATCAGGGCAGGTCCTGAGGGTTCAAATCCCCAGGACAAGTCGGAAAAAAAGCCCTTAGTCCTAACGTGAAACAAATTAAATTATATAAACTAAAGTTTTTTTAAAATGACGATAAACTTTATAGTAATACTCACAGAAATATCATAGTATTTTACATGAGTTTAGATTGTAGTGCATGATCTGAATAACTACTTATTCACCAATATTTTTAGCTAAACTATCTCAGGTAGAATTCAATGGAATCCATTTCAATTTTCAAGCATTATTACATCACCTAAAATAATTAGTGATCACATCATATTCACATAATTAAGATCACATTTGTTCATTTATATAGCTTACCTCGACTCTATTGCAAGAAGGGATTGAAAAGAATAGCATACCATTTTGGATGGTACAAGAAGGAGAAGAGCAAGTGGAAGAAAGCCACCAAAAACAACCAACCTAAAGGAATATAATAGGGTTGCCAATAACTGAGAAAACAATTTCAAATCTAACTTCAATAAAGGTTCTGTGCAAATGATTGTAAGGTTAAAAACAAGAATAGGATATTAAGACTATCAAGTCTACTTGAAATGCATAATGGCTTTCACTTCATGTATTTAGCAGAGTTCTTTGATAATAAGGATAATATACTTAGAATGAATCAATGACAACCACCAAACTCATAACCATTTCATTTCTATCATTTCTTATGACCTTGCACATTATCCAAGTAAAGAAATGTGATAAGTTTGGTGGTTGCCAAAGATTTGCATATAGCAGTAGCACCACTTCAACTATCTCACTGATCCTGATACAGATTGAAAGGTTTATAATTTTAGAAAATCAATTTCCTATTTCAATCTCACACATGGATAACTACTTGGTCATCCAAGAATATAGTAGAAACAAAAGCTTCATTTAATCGAATAACATATAAGTTATTGTCTTTCTCTAGAGCCTTCTTCGTGAAGCCTTGTTAAGATTGGGGCAAAAGTGCAAAACATTTGAGTTTCAATTTAAGATTTTAGCTAAGTACAAAACTCCCCAAATACAAGTCAAATATGCTTTAGCAGTGATCATTATCATTACTAACAATCATGTTGGACTACATAACTTTACTTCTGAAAGAGATGTACTCCTAATATCCATCCCCCATAAATATTCAAAATTCATCGACGAAAAATATACAATTTCTCGATTTATACTTGAGCATTCTTGTGGAGTTCCAGACTAGGATCAACAATATAAACACCAGTAGTTCAAACCTAATTACAAGAAGTTGAAGAATGAAGAATTATGAGATGATTGAAGTACCTTTCGAGAGGAAGACCCGATACCTGGAGGGTTTGATGAAGACACGCGGCCCCTCCTGTGACCAACTCCCTCGCTTGAAGCCTCGAATGATTGCTTTTGGCCTTCTGCCTTCTTCCTTTGCGTGTGGACTGTTGATTGATCGATATAACTCCATGAAAGAAAAATTAATGATTCATATAAATCACTTAGTGGGAAATGGCCCGAATAAATCCAACGAGTGATTCCTTTGCATTTTTTGGCCTATTCCTGAATATAGCATAAAAAATTGGGCCCTTAAAACATTTGCGCCCTATGCACATGTCCATCTCCCCCCCCCCCCCTAAAACAGGGCTTGAAGCTTAGCACCATTTTAATGACTGATAAAAACACAAACATCGATATTTTTCTGCATCATAAAGGTTAGAGACCTGCTCATTTACTTGGTGGAGTTTTAGAGCTGTTCAAACTCCAAGAACATGGGAGCAAATACCTTAACATGAACTAAACTTAGAAAATAACCTTAAAACTAATCATCAAGTGGGTGAACCAAGGTTTTGAAGACTTATAATGTCGAAACACAAAGGTTGAAGATGGTTTCTTGAGTTGGAAAGGAATGGTAGGACCAAAATGAACACTTATAAGCTCTTCAGACCTCCAAAGGCTCTAAATATCTTAAAGCATGAACACGGGGGCTATGATTTTAAGTTGGGAAAGTGGAATCTAATGATCAGAGAAATCCTAAGGGTTAGTGTGTTACCTTGACAATATATGAAACAAGGGCATATATGGACTGTTATGGACCAAAAATTTATATACTGGAAAGGTTTTAAGGTGAGTGATCATACTTATCTTTTAGATAATTGATATCTATATATGTGCTTATTATTTTATTATGTGATATATAAAACATATGGGTTATTGTGGATCAATATTTAATAAGTTAAAGAGATGGTAAAGCTCTTTATGGTTATGAATCATATTGCATTGGTATAGATGAGTATTATAGCAATATATTGCTATATGTAGAAATAATTTTGTTTAGTTAAGTTTATAGTCGTGTAATGTGGTATTACTTAAAGAGCTAGTATAATGGTATATTGTTGTGTAATGTAGTGATGTGGTGTAACGAACAGTTATAACTAAAATAACTATCATAGTCATTTATGGTAGTGAGTTGAGATTGTGATTGCGAAATAGTTATAATTGAATATAACTGAAATAGTTGAATATAGTTGAGAGCCATGTTTGAGTGTAATTGAAACAGTTATAGCTTAATATAACTGATAGTTGAAATAATTATAGTTGAACATAATTGATAACCGATTAGTTGTATTTAAATCTAAGTAATAGCCGAATGGCTGATAAAAACACAAACATTGATAATTTTTTGCATCATAAAGGTTAGAGACCCGCTCATTTACTTGGTGGAGTTCTAGAGTTGTTCAAACTCCAAGAACATGGGATCAAATACCTTAAAATGACCAAAACTTAAAAAATAACCTTAAAACTAATCATCAAGAGGGTAAACCAAGGTTTTGAAGACTTATAATTTCGAAACACAAAGGTTGAAGATGGTTTCTTGAGTTGGAAAGGAATGGAAGCACCAAAATGAACACTTATAAGCTCTTTAGACCTGTAAAGGCTCTAAATTTCTTAAAGCATCAACACAGGGGTAAGATTTTGAGTTGGGAGAGTGGAATCTGATGATAAAAGAAATCTTAAGGGTTAGAATTCCTTTTATAGGGCCCAAGGCCCGATATTTAGGGTTTGGAACCCAACCGTCCTCGCGTTGGGATCCACTTTTAAGTGTGTCACCACTTAAATGACGTGGTTGCGCCATAAACAACAAGAAACAACACCCCAACATAAGATTTTTCCCCAAATACTTATTCTTAAAACCCCAAAGTCTTTAGTTGATCAATCCAAAAAAATGGATGTTACACGAGACTAAGTCATGTATAATTGGATTATACTTTGAACTATGATGATGAAGTTGGTGAAGTGATGTATAAGGTGAAATTTAGCTTATATCATATTGAGTTAAGACACATGGACAACTAATTCTTGGAATATAAATAATTTATATATAATTTAGAACCATGAACTTGATAACGTGTTAAAACAAGTTTATGTATAAATAAGTTGTACCTTGAGTTGTAATACTCAATTTAGAGTATTATCCTGACAATATATGAAACGAGGGCATATGTGGACCTTTATGGACCAATAATTTATATACTGGAAATGTTTTAAGGTGAGTAACCATACTTCTCTTTTAGATAACTGATGTATATATATATATGTGTGTGTGTGTGTGTGTGTGTGTGAGTGAGTGTGTGTGCTTATTATTGTATTATGTGATATATAAAACATATGGGTTATTGTGGATCAATATTTAATAAGTTAAAGAGACGGTAAAGCTCTTTATCGTTATGAATCGTATTGCATTGGTATAACTGAGTATTATAGCAATATATTGCTATATGTAGAAATAATTTTGTTTAGTTAAGTGTATAGCCATGTAATGTGGTATGACTTCAAGAGCAAGTATAATGGTATATTGTTCGGTAATGTAGTGAGGTGGTGTAATGAACAATTTTAACTAAAATAACTATCATAGATGTTTATGGTAGTGAGTTAAGATTGAGATTGCTAAATAGTTATAATTGAATATAACTGAAATAGTTGTACATAGTTGAGAGCCATGTTTGAGAGTAATTGAGATAGTTATTGATTAATATAACTGATAGTTGAAATAATTATAGTTGAATAGAACTGATAACCGATTAGTTGTATTTAAATCTAACTAATAGTCGAATAGTTATTGTTGAATAAAGCTTATAACTGAATAGTTAGAGTTGAATATAACTAAGAGTCGACTAATTATAGTTAAATATAATTGATATAATCATTATAGTGGATCTCCCCCAGTCCTGGTATCAGCGGTCTTAGACCGCTTCGGCGCCGATTGCGACTGTGTCAGGGCCTGCTGTTGCTCCTTCAACTGTAGCTTGATCTCCAACTCAAGCCGTCTCGCGGCCTCCTGTTACTCCAGAAGAGTATCACATCGCTGGGTAGACACAAACTATTGGATGTCACACTTGAGCATGCTTATATAATGAGTCATCTATGCCTGCTCGGAAGCAAAATCTGGGCAGAACATCACCCTATCTGTGAACATACGAGTGATCTCCGTCACCGACTACCCATCCTGCCTCAAACTCAAAAACTCATGAGCCAACTGTTCCCGCTCAACCCGTGGAATGTATCGGGCGCGGAACATATCCCTGAACTGCTCCCAAGTAACAGCAGCTCTCTGATCATCAGTGTACGATCCAATAGTCAATCTCCATCAGTCCTTGGCACCGGAACTTAGCAGGTTCAGAGTACACCTGACCATCTGGTCAGTAGGAAACGAGCAAGGGAAGAAATACCCCTCCACATCGGAAACCCACCTCATAGCCTTGATGAGGTCCTAAGTCCCATCAAAAGTAGGGGCTTCATGTTATCGAAGTCCCTGTACTGGAAGCCCCGACTGGCTCCTACTCCTCCTCATGCCGCTGTTACAGCTGATGCAGCTGCAGCGTCAGCCGTCTCCGCAAGGGCTGCGTATCTTTCATTGCAGTACTCCATCATAACTGTCTTGATAGACCGAAACAATTCCGGAATCTGACCCCGCACAATCTCGACCACCTCCTCGCGGATGATCTCCCTAACTCAGTCCTCTGTCAACACTGGCCCCTCCTGGCGGATAACCTCAGGCGCTGTTGGGGCCTCCTGGTCGCCTTGCCCTGATCTCGATCCGGTTCCAGACACAAAACGCCTCGTAACCACCATACTGAAAATATAACAGGAAGATATTGGACAATCCGCACAAATAACTAGAACCAACTCCTGACTAAACCCTAGGGGTTGTGATTTCCTTGCTATACGTATGGGTCTTGTGCTTTCAGTAGTACGGGCCCATACTACCTTCCACACCTACCCATATTTGTCTCAAGTATCATCACAACATCCTAACACTACACATGCATATGGTGGTCGCTCGACCTCACTCATCCATGAGAGTTCCGCCAACCCCTACAGCACTAGTGTATGCTAACCATACATAATGTTGGACCCTATAGACTTTCGAATATCGGATCCTACCCTAAGCCCTAATCAATAAGAACAGAACAGAAGGTCAAATCAAACATTCTCGGGCTATAAGATCTTAATTATGTACAGTCATGATACATACACCAGCAACTACAGTAATGATGTCAATCTCATATAAGTAAAACCCTAGGCTAACAGGCATCATGTAATCAAGCAATTCCATCATGCAATTCCTGAACATCCCCAGCCTACTACTAGCATGTTGTTCTAACATATCACATAATCAAATACCTGTATGGTATTTTAAGGTTTACTTATTAGCTCCGGCTGATCGTACACCATGCATCCTCCTTTACTTATTTTGAAAACAATTTACAAATCATTTTGAAAATCTTTCTGCGATTTGAGACTGGATTCACGAATGTTCCTCCAATTCACTGAAACCAACGCTATGATACAAACTTGTAACACCCGTAAAAAATCATGCCAAATTTAAACTTTTTCAAAACACTTAATACCATTTAACATTACATAGTTTGTTTTCAAAATAATAAATATCAGAGTATCCCAGTATCAAATCATGAAATCATAACAGTAGGAGGAGCGGTACGATCATGCCTTCGCCTTCCTGCGATCACCAGAAGTACCTGAAACAACAAACTGAAAATGTAAGCTCAAAAGCTTAGTAATCTACACCCAAAATACCCATACCCATGGTAATATACATATAATCATACACAACATACTATGGGTCCATTCAACCATCGGGTTGGAATACCCTAGGCTCACAACCAACAGGTTCGAATGCCAACATACTATGAGTCCAATCATCCTCGGGATGGAATACCCTAGGCCCTCAACCATCAGGTTGGAATATCCACATACTATGAGTCCAGTCATCATCGGGATGGAATACTCATGGCCCACAACCAACAGGTTGGAATGCCTAGGTCTTTTGGCTTTCGCACAAAGCAGATAAGCCACAACCACCAAACAAACATGTGCACATATAACAGATAATCACATAACAGTCTATAGACAACAACTGATCTAACGGATCATAACACATTGCACATAATACCATCCTATCTATCAGGATATCAATCTAACATGTCAAGCTAGCATATCACATAATACCATCCTATAACCAGGACACTAACCTAACCAGGTCGCTAAGCATAAACATAACCTCATCCTAACAACCAGGATGCAAATCAATAAGCATATCATGCCATAACTAGATACAATCCATAAAAGGCCGGCCTTGGTGGCTTAGACCCTGTTGATATAGTGAGGATAACTCCCCTCGCTAGTAGTACTGAAATACTAGAAAACTCTGACTGTTGTCTCACCGGAAATCCCGAACTGTCACATATTAATTACTAAGTTAATACCCAGAATAACCCTCTTGAACGAGTGTCCACATCCCTCATTAAGTCCATTCTCTTTGTTGGGCCAAGGCCTAACACCAAGTCCTTAACTTGAAAGTCCATATATATATATATATATATATATATATATATATATATATATATATATATATATATATATATATATATATATATATAAGTCCACTATTGGCCCAATTTACTAAATTGGGCCCAACCTCCAAATTAGGCCTAACCCAATGATCCACTATCACTACCTGACCCAAAATATCTCATTTACAGAATCCAGCAAGGCCCAAATCCATTAGTCCATAAACAAGCCAAATCCGAAGCCCATTTGACAAAAGCCCAACTAGAGGACGTACGCGGGGAATACTCCTATGGTACGCAGGGCGTACTAATCCAAACGTTAACCACCATCGGGGTGGTTGACCCAGTACGCTGGGTGTACAGGATTTACGTTGGGCGTACTAGACGATTTGCCAAAATCTTATTAGGTGCTTAATGGCTTAAGCACTTAAGCCCAAACTTCAAATCCAGAGACCTAACATGCCTAGGATCCATAAACTCATGAAATTTATCACTTTGGACGTCCATAACGCTCTTAATGATTGGTCTTAATCTATTAAGACCTTATTTCTTCATGGATGGGACTCATACAGCTAATGAGACCTCATTTTTATCACTTAAGGTCCCTCAAAGAGTCTAGAAGGACAACCCTTTTCGTCCAAAACACAACATGCACCACCTTATGGCTTTTGGGACAAGGAATGCCTCTAATAAAGTTAAATGATGAGATCTAAGCATATAGGCATAAAGTTTGGAACTTTATACCTTCTGGAGCTTCTTGAGCACAAGATAACTTCAAATCTACAAACTTGGTCTTCTTCTTCAACACCTTGATGCACTACCTTCCTCTTAAAGCACTCAAGAAGACACCAAATAAGCTTAAACACACAAGGAAAGGCTAGGGTTTTGGGGAGGACGAATGTAATCTGTGGAGGCCGAGGTAAGGGAAGTGTGATGCTCATCATGCTGCTTATATAGGCCCCAAACCCTAAATATTAGGGTTTTCCCCCAAACATTAGTACGCCAAGCGTACACAAGTGTACGCCCAGCGTACTAAGGTGGACTTAGTACGCTTAGCATACTCTTATCTACACGCAGCGTACTTTCTTCTGGCCCAATGTTTGCAAACTTTGGCGCTTCAATTTTTTTTGTCTCTTCACATCCAACCCCAATGACTACAAATGACAAGGAAGAGATAGAAAAGGGTTTGGGAATACCTTCCAAATGTTGGGATGTTACACATATAGGCTTACATTCCTACATACATATATTCCTACCGATCCTCACAGATCCTAAGCCATGATAATAATCCTTGGCCTGTGTAAGTCATAAAGAATATGAAGACATACCATTATAGTTCTCTGATCAGGACAACCGTTTCTGGCTATCCAAGAATGTGCAGACATATTATTACAGTTGTCTGATCATGACCCACCATATTTGGTCATCCCAAGGGGAATACTATATCGTTCTCCCGTACGGAGCTATCGTATATCGACACCAAAGAGTGTCACGGAACAGAACATTACTCTCTGTTCCTAGGTTATGCACATTCTCCTAATGATACTACCTTATATCAAATGTAATTGAACTAGGTACCTTCCACAAGTCTAAGTTTATCCCTAGACTAAATTACAGTGCTTGTAACCAACTTTTAACCAACGCTATTCTTCTGTGACACTAACCTATCTCTAGTGTATTTATATTCCCTACAGAACATTAGATATTATTTGTCTTCTCAACAATGCTACTTTTAATACTATTAAATGATATTATCTATTTAATCATAACATAAAATTGAACCATATCTGGTTCACACATTGCATAGTATATACATATATTAACATATAATCCAGCCAATAAGCATATAATTCATATACGTTTCCCAACATATATTTGATACTTTAATTTAATACTTGTATTAAATCATGTTCATGAAAGGGACTATGCACTCACCCGAATTAGGTGGGTGATTGGTAATTTTGGTAGAGTTTTGCCTAACACCTTAGATATTTCCGTAACCTAAGTATAATTAATACATAGTTTTAGTCTAATGGTCCAGGTGACTAATATAGTCTAGATCCACACTAATCTCAATGTCTACATCAAGACCTATAAAGTAAGGATCAGCCAGGCAGGACAGTTGGGAGCATGATAAATTCGACGTATAGCTTTTTTGAAAGTTAACAAGTAGCCAACGTGACCATTCTAGACACCTCTCCTGTAAGTAGATTAATCGGTATTATGACTTGGAATCACTGATAAATCTTATTTATAGGTTCATAATAATGACTTATGACTATAAATATAAGTTACACTGAAAAGACTAGAGTGTAGCTTAACTTATAGAGGTTGTTCCTGACAAAAGTTCAGAAATTGCACTGGCAGAGCTTCTATTCGCTAGCCACTACTACTTTAGGGATTGCAAGGCTTCGCTGAAGGCTAAAACTAAGAAAATGGGGTAGAACTGAAAGAAATAGAGAGAGAAAGAGAGAGAGAGAGAGAGTGAGTGAGTGAGTGAGTGTTTTTGGGAACTGGTGAGAGAAAGAATGAAGCTTGGCCTCCTATTTATAGCCAATTTTGGGGTGCACGTCGCGCATTTTAATGTGACGACCCCAACCATTTTTGTTCCACATGTCAGGGTCTCCGTGGTCCGTGTTTTCACCTTCTAGAATTGAGTGTCACACACTCGGCGCACACCGCGCACTGCGGAAAACGTTGATTTTGTAAATTCCATAACTTCTTCATATAACCTCTGTTTTCGAGGTTCTTTACGTCCCCGAAAGGATCTCGACGAGGTCTACAGCTTTTCTTTAGACTCCATTGGCTAATTCAGATTTTTTTATCCTTTATTTTTATATGATTTAATAATTTTTCAAAAATCATAAATCTCTCATACGGACTCCCATTTTTGTGTTCTTTTTACCAAAATTTATATCTTACAGAGTACTATGATTTTCATTTTGGTGACTTTATCGAAAAGGCAACCATTCTCTTTGTACCTTTTGACATTAATAATTTTTAATTACATGGTTGATTTTTTCATCTTATAAAATTTATATTTGCTTCATATGAATTCGGATTTCTACGAAATTTATATTTTCGGGATCGAGACGACGTGTACTTTCTATATATATATATATATATATATATATATATATATATATATATATATATATATATATATACGTATGTATGTATGTATATGTATATGTATATATATATATATATATATATATATATATATATATATATATATGTATGTATGTATGTATGTTTTGGCGCACTTATTTTTACAACTTACGGATGATTCGGCTGATTTTTTCCTTAATACGAAACTTGTATCATATAGTTTACAGCTCGCACGACTATAGACTTTTTGCTATTCAATGATTAATTTTAATAACTATTTGTTATTATGTGTAGCCTGAATTTATAGGCGCTACAAATACATTCCAGTATGGAATGTACCCATCGACAAAGAATGTCGAAGTTTTATCGGTGTATGGTAGATACAGTGAATCCTCAACTTCTTTAATCGAAGAATTGTTGGGGAAGAATTTTCGGCTCCTGTGTAAAAATAAATTACAAAAATTTACCATGTAATTTACAGAAAAGGTCATTGTGCCTTTTTACAAAGACTGTCCATGTGTTTAAAAAAATTACAAAAATAGTCTGTAAAGTTTTCCCACAAAATTTTCAACACTTTGCTACATTTTCTCCCTCCACAAAATTTTCAAAGTTTTACGTTAAAAGTTTCAAAACTTTGCTACTGTTGGTATATCCTCAACTTTTTACCACATTAGTTTTTGGTGTTGACACTTTTGGTGTAACACTCCAAAAATCACAATATATTTAAAATTTTCAGAATCAACCATTCATCAACATTGTTTACAAAATATTCATTGTTTCAAAAGTGTTATTTTAAATCAAAGTTTTCCCCAAGACCCAGATAGATAAAACAAGAAGTTGTGTACGATCACGCATTCGCCTTCCCATTATCCTCGGAAGTAGCTGAAACCATAAACTAAAACTGTAAGCCAATGCTTAGTGAGTTCCCCCAAAGTACCACCACACAAACATATAATGAAACAAATAACGGGTCTACAACCTCCTGGTTGGATTACCCCTGACCCATAACCTTTCGGTTGGAATGCCCCGACCCACAATCTTTTAGTTGGCTTGCCCAATACATAACGAGTCCACAATCTCCTGGTTGTATTACCCCCGAACCACAACCTTCTGATTGGAATGCCCTAGCCCACAACCTTTCAGTTGGAATGCCATAGTCCGTTGACTAACAACACAAAGCAGTAAGTATAAACCCCACCATATGATGTCTGTAACACCCCATATTTTTCAAATAAAATTTAATGCTATGGTTTAACCCAAAGGCAAGGTTTAACAAAAAGATAAAAAATACATTTAACAAATCATCAGAGTTGAAACACAGTTTCAAAACAATCTCCTGGGTGTTACTAACATTGTATCAAATAAACCATAGTAAGCTAACCAAGATTTACAAGATCAAAGTCAAGTGTAACTTATGCTCCACTAAGTCTCCCATGGACTTCATTACTTCTAGATCACTTCACACCTTTAGTTATCACCTGAGATACATTGCATTTAAAAAATATATATAAGACAAAATGTCTCGTTAGTTAAGTGGGTTTTAGACCCTAAAACATTTCAAGTATTTTCAAAGAAATTTATTTCTTACATAACATAAATTATCATTTCATATCATAAAATTTGTTTCCTTTCTCATTCCCAAGGCCAATCTGGAAAGAACAAATCAATTCACCAAGGTATCATATTAGGACATCTACTTCGCGACGGGGAGGTACCACCCCAATAGATTCCTTTAGTGCCTCTTATGAGGTATCAAGGTCTGGACGGTATTCATTGCATCATTACATTCTTTGCTTTTTCTATTAACATATAATCATTGAAACATATTCAAAGACACACTTTAATTTTCAAAACATTTTTCCATAAGATAGTTTAACATTTGGCCATGCACCCCAAAGTGGTGAAAAATCCTACACGTACTCACCTAGTTCTCAGATGTAGGTTGCTACCCTCTTTCAAGCTCCTTTCCACATGTAACAACCCCCTTAAGTACTACCTATTGAATACAAGTAAAGGTCAATAGAAATGACCAAAATCATAGTTTCTATTACTAAATTTTATTGCTTTAACCAATTCTTTATGTAAAAATATGAATGTAGGCGAAAACCGCACATAAAACCGAGTCCGTATGCAAAATTTATGAAAAAAAACAAGAAAATCTCAAAGTTAGGAAATTACATGGGTCGTGTAAACTAAAGCATGCATTTACACGGGTCGTGTTTTCATATCTACACACACACACAAAACTCGATTTTTCTAAAAATAACACTATACATTGCATAGTTCTTGAAGACCCTTTTCCAAATCACTTTGTACCATTTATATAGGTTCTCACACTTGATTAGAAGGTGTTTTATCATCCATAAACACCTCACTTAATCCATTAAGTGCTCATTGAACACCTTAAATACATAATGTTTCTCATATTTTTCAAGAGGATGGTTAGTTAGGCTACAATGGAATTGGACATTCCCAAGTTTACAAAGCTTGAACCTAACTCATTGTACACTCATTTGAAAGTTGTTAAGCATATAAAACCACATTTAATCTCATTGTAAATACCTAATAAAACTATGGAGTCCTTAATTCCATTCCATGTTCCAAAATTTCCCTATTTCCTTTAAATACCATAAATTAGGGTTTTTATTCCTCAGACTGCTCTCACGTCGTGAGCCTCAAAATAACGTGCGGGTAAAAATTACTCCTCATGACATGACTTAGCATTCCTTAGGTCGTAAGAAGGGCCAAAATTGATAACTTTTAACTTAATAATACTAATAATAATAATAATAATAATAATGTGCACCTGGCCCGAGTGGTACAATTCTGTTGGATTAGTGTCTAAGTCCATAACTATTTTGGTATGTACTTGACCCAATGGTGCATGGTCCTTTTGGGTTGCCTTCACCAAAGCAACTTGATAGGATGACTTATGGAGAGAGAAGATTAATTATGATTTATTAATATATTATGAGAATAATATATTAAAGGAGAAATCATATTGTTTAATTAATATTAGTCAAGAATTAATTGATAATTAATTTTGTAGCTAAAAGAGATTAATTGAACTTAAGGGACTAGAACTGTAATTATAAGATAATTGCATTTGGGCTATGGATTACCTTGGGATAATAGTTTGGACGAATTCTATGGGGAAACCCATTAGAAATCATCCAAGGGATATTCTAAAAGGGTCCATGGGATGCTTAGGGCTTAAGCAGTCAAATTAGGGTTTCCTAGATGAAAACCCTAATAGCCTACATGTATATATATAGTACCCTTAAGCCTCAAAAACGTGGCTAAGAGTTCAACTAGGGTTTCTGGACGTTTTGGGCAGCCTCCTCTCTCCTTATTCTTCATCCTCTTGCTCTTGGTGTTTGTGAGCCATTAGAGGAGTGGCAATTGTGACTCTAAGCTTTCTAAAGTCATTACAAGGAGGATTTGTGATTGTTATTGCTATATAACAATCAAAGGTAATTCTCTAAACCCTAATTTCAGTTTATAATATGTTAGATCTAAGATTGTAAGTCTTGGACACATTGCATGTACAATAGAGAAACCTAGATCCAAGCATTATGGTTTGCATGAGCACATAGGTGATGGGTTTTAGCCATATGAACATTCCTATGTGCACATACAAACCCTAATTCTTGGATCTAGGTTTCTATAATTGAACATGCATTGAATCCAAGACTTCTAATGATAATTCTAGTATAATAACATAAGAAATCAGATTTAGATGATTACCTTGAATCACTTGTTTGAATCTTCTTGTCCTTGGAGCTTTAGAGTCACAAGTGTCACTCCTCTAATGGCTTACAAACACCAACTTAGCAAGAGGATGATTAGAGAGAGAGGGGAGGGAGTTAGAAATCGACCAGGGTTCTTCCAAAGGCAAGAGTGCCAATTTCATTGACCCCTTGGGTCTATTCATATTTGTAAGGCTCCTAGGGTTTCACCCTTAAAACCCTAATTGGATAACTTGGGCCCTAAGCAATCCAATCCCTTTATGATAAGCCCTTGGATGAATTCTAGGCTCTTCTAAACCCTAAATTAGTCCACCCCTTATCCTTAAGATATTATAGCCCAAAGTACAACTATCATACAATTGACAGTTTATGCCCTTCTATTTAATTAATCTCTTTAAGTCACCAAATTAATTCCTAATTAATTTATGACTTATATTAATCAAATAATAATATTATTATTCCTTATATTATTCTCATAATATATTAATAATATTTCTTCTCTCATTATAAATCATCCTGTCAAGTTGCTATGGTGAAGGCAACCCAAAAGGACCATGCTCAATCGGGTCAAATACTTTCCTAATATAGTTGCAGCCTTAGACACTATTCCAACAGTCTCCTACTAGGATAAGTCTAGTAACTATATACAAGTATAATCCGATTAGCAATCGTAGCTCTCAAAGACGCTGTCAAACTTTGATCTTATCAATCCTGTCCTTTAGATAAGGGATCGTACAGTCCTCTGTTTAGATATCATGCGTACAATTCTTATGGAATTAATTGTCCAGCATTTGGTTTCTCGATCTCAGATTTATTCGACATAGAACTTAATCGAACACATCAACTTAGTTATGACTGGGCCCGACACATAAGTCAAATCAAATCATCGAGCGGCCGAGATATTGCTTTTACCTTCTTAGGATAAAAGCAACAGATAAACTTCGACTTATATGCATTTACTTATTCATTAATCAACTATACAAAACAATGTGTTTTATAACATCAAGTTACTGATGTGGTTTCGCATTATCAATGTACAACCAATTAACAAATAACAAACCATATATCTAGGTTTTAAGACCATATGATATTATCATCTTGCGATCACCCTTTTTATCACATTCCATAACGTGATTCCAGCAAGCGCGGGTTTGTTCCAATGCTCAAAACCAGTTCATAAGCACTCACGAAGGTTGCAGCAAACTTTTGCTATGTCTAATACCATTTAGACAATCTACACACCAATTCATGACAATCTTCATGCATACCTACTTCCAACATATGAACGATTGTGGGCAATTTGAATAATTCGATTATTCTTAATAAACTCAATTATTCTGGAAGTCAAAACATGCAAAGTGAAACAATAGTTAAACAATTAACATAAGACAATAACATTACTCATAAATAATACTCCTTTATTTAATCATCAAATGTCAATTACATTTATCTATTACACGTTTCTAATACTATCTAATCTATACTAATATCATCCTTTAGCCCAATACTCCTAGCATGCTTAACCCTGCTCAGCCCCTTTGTAAGCGGATTTGCTGGGTTATCTTCTGATGATATCCTATTAACCACGAGTTGTCCTTCTTCTACACGATGTCTAATAAAGTGATATTTTTGTGTCGATATGTCGAGATCTACCATGATCCCTCGGTTCCTTGGTCGAGGCAACCGCTCCTTCATTATCACAGAAAATCTTCATGGGCTCCTTTATGGCAGGTACAACTCCAAGATCACCGATGAAGTTCTTCAACCATATTGCCTCTTTTGAGGCTTCGCTCGCTGCAATGTACTCTGATTCGCACGTTGAATAAACTACGGTTTCTTGCTTGGAACATTTCCAAGTCACTACTCCTCCATTCAGGGTAAAGACCCAGCCCGACTGCGAACGGTAGTTGTCCCTGTCGGTCTGAAAACTGGCGTCACTATACCCTCGCACCTTTAAGTCATCACTCCCTCCGAGGACTAAAAACCATTCCTTCGTCCTCCGAAGGTACTTAAGGATATTCTTGACCACAACCCAATGGGCTTTGCCAGGGTTCCCTTGATATCTACTAACCATGCTCAAAGAAAAGGCTACAACAGGGCGAGTACAAGTCATAGCATACATGATTGAGCCAACTATGGAAGCGTATAGGACTCGGCTCATTTATGCTATTTCAGCTTCGGTACTCGGACTTTGAGTCTTACTCAACTTGGCATTACTTTGTATCGGTAATTCTCCCTTCTTCGAGTTTTCCATACTAAAACGTTTTAGTACTTTATCTAAGTAAGTGTTCTGACTAAGTCCTATTAGTCTCTTACTTCGTTCTCTCACTATCCTTATTCCCAAAATATAGGAAGCCTCTCCGAGGTCCTTCATAGCGAAGCACTTCTAGAGCCAGGACTTGACCTCCTGCAGTGTCGGGATGTCGTTTCCTATGAGTAGTATGTTGTCGACATACAAAATGAGGAAGCTTACTATACTCCCACTGGCTTTGACATATACACATGATTCATCTTCGCTTCGTACAAATCCAAACTCTTTGACTTTCTCATCAAAGCAAAGATTCCATCTGCGAGACGCTTGCTTAAGTCCATAAATGGACTTCTCAAGCTTACACACTCTATTTGGATGCTTCGGATCAACAAAACCCTCTGGCTGAGCCATGTAAACATCCTCAGCCAACTTTCCATTAAGGAAAGAGTTCTTGACATCCGTTTGCCAAATCTCATAATCATGAAATGCGGCAATAGCTAGCATCACTCTAATAGACTTTATCTTCGCAACTGGTGAGAAGGTCACATCATAGTCAACTCCGGGAGTCTGAGTAAAGCCCTTTGCAACCAATCGCGCCTTATTTGTGTGTACGTTTCCATCCACGTCGGTCTTCTTCTTGAAGATCCATTTGCACCCAACGGTCTTACGTCCGGGCACATTATTAACCAAATTCCAAACCTGGTTGTCATACATGGATTGGATCTCGTTGTCCATTGCCTCTTTCCATTACACAGACTCCGGGCTTGCCATGGCTTCCTTATAGTTATTAGGTTCATCTAGATTTATTAGTGTACCATCACTAATATACGTGTCCCCCTCGGTAGAAATATGAAAACCATAAAACTGGGGTTGAACTCTAACTCTTTTGGAACGTCTAAGAGGTAATGACTCGTCAATCGGTTCAACCGGAGTTTCCTCCTCGGGTTGAGCGCCAGCGGTAGAGGTTCCTTCATCAATCGACTCTTGAATTTCTTCAAGCTCGATTTGCCTCCCACTGTCTCCTTGGCTTATGAGTTCTCGCTCTCGGAAAACTCCTCTCCTCGCAACAAAGACAACATTGTCCTTCGATCTATAGAAGAGATATCCAAAGGATTTCTGCGGGTAGCCGATGAAAATACATCGCTCACTACGAGGTTCGAGCTTGTCATGAGTATCACATCTTACGAAATCCTCACAACCCCAAACCTTGATATGTGCTAACGAGGGAGCTTTCCCTGTCCACATCTCGTGAGGTGTTTTGGCAACCTTCTTAGTAGGGACTCGGTTAAGGATATGGGTGGCAGTCTCTAAGGCATACCCCTAGAATGATATAGCTAGTGAAGCACGACTCATCATAGAGCGGACCATGTCTAATAAGGTTCGATTACGCCTTTCTGCCACACAATTCAACTGCGGTGTCCTAGGTGGCGTCAATTGTGAAAGTATTCCACACTCCTTGAGATAGTCGTGGAATTCAAGACTTAGGTATTCTCCTCCTCGATCGGATCGAAGCATCTTGATTTTCCTGCCCAATTGATTCTCCACTTCATTCTTGAACTCTTTGAACTTTTCAAACGTTTCTGACTTTTGCTTGATTAAGTAGATATACCCATATCTACTATAGTCATCGGTAAAAGTCACATAGATGCAGTTCCCATCCTTTGTGGTTCATCTAAACGGTCCACATACATCGGTATGTATGAGGTCCAATAGACCCTCACCCCTTTCACATGTGCTAGTGAAGGGTGACTTGGTCATCTTTCCAAGTAAACAAGACTCGCATGTGTCATCTTCCCTAAGGTCGAATGACTCCAACACTCCATCCTTTTGGAGATGGGCTATGTGCTTCTTGTTGAAATGTCCAAGACGACAATGCCACAAGGATGCTCTATCCATACTATTGGAAGAATCCATGCATAAAACATCATTTCCTAGGTTATCTACAATCATAACAGTTTCATAAATTCCATTACATGGTATTGCTTCAAAATACAAGACACCATTTAGATAAGCATAAATAGAACCATTCTCATTATTAAAAGAAAATCTAAATCCTTGTCTAAACAAACCATGAAATGAAATGATGTTTCTTGCCATTTTTGGCGAATAGCAACAATTATTCAAATTTAAACATAAACCATTCCTAAGTACTAGAGAATACACTCCAATCTTGATCACAGGCGACGATCTTCTGTTTCCCACGATTATATTTATTCTTCCATGCTCCACATCTCTATTTCTTTTTAGTCCCTACAATTCAGAACAAATATGGTAACCACACCCGGTATCTAGTACCCAAGAAATAGCATGACATGAATCATTAGATTTAATTGTGTATATACCTGCGAAAGACGGCTTGATCTTTCCTTCCATGATGGCTTGCAGGTATTCTGGGAAGTTTCTCTTCCAATGCCCTATTTTGTGGCAATGGTGGCACTCTGCCTCCTTTGGGTTAGGGTTAGGCTTAGCAGGATCAACTTTGGTCCCACTAGAAGAGGAACCATCTCAGGACTTTCCCTTGCGGTAGCTCTTAGACGGAGCTTCCTCGTCTTACCCCTACCTTGCCCAATTGCCAAAACAGGAGCAGCTGGTGGATTGGGAGTTGGTGCAACAGACTTTTCCTTGAGGTTGCTCTCAGCAACCCTAAGGAGACCTTGGAGCTTACTTAGGGTGACCTCTTATTTGTTCATGTGGTAGGTCATCCTAAATTGGTTGTAACACGGAGGCAAGGAGTGAAGCACCATGTCGATAGCCAAGTCTTCCCCAAAGTCAACATTCAACTTGCGAAGACGATCGACATACCTTTGCATCTTTTGCAGGGGCACGGTTAGAGATTCTCCATGTCCCATTTTAGCGGAGATCATGTTAGTGAAGATCTCGTAACGTTCCTGCCTTGAGTTTTGGTGGTATCTCTCCAACAAGTCTTGGTGCATTTCGTAGGGATACATGTCCTCATAGGGCTTTTGGAATTCAACGTTCATTGTGGTTATCATGATGCAATGAACCTTCGTTGCATCACGTTTATGAGTCTCAAAAGCAGTCATTTCAGCCGGAGTAGCGATTTTAGGGTTGATCTTCTCGAGCTTCTCATCGAGGACATACTCCTTGTCCTCGTAGCGAACAATCGTGCGAATGTATCTTATCCATTCGCTAAAGTTCGTCCCATCGAAAGTCACCTTTTGACAAAGGCTCATCAATGTGAATGAACTAGCAGCAGCGTTGTTAGCGTTCGACATATACAAATAGAAAGGACAAAGGTAGATTAGAATACGAATCCCTAATTATCACCCAATAAGGAAAAATTAGGGCTAGGATCCAACAACAATATTTACATATTAGAAAAGCGATGCCGTAATCTAACATGCAAACAATTTGAAGGTAAGTGAATGACGATTCACAAATTCTCCACCATGAAAACATAACTTTAAGCTCTAAATGTACTGAGAATTCCTAGGTTTCGATGAGATTCATTGAACTTTTCAATGGCATGTT
This sequence comes from Lactuca sativa, assembly GCF_002870075.4. Taxonomy (NCBI): domain Eukaryota; kingdom Viridiplantae; phylum Streptophyta; class Magnoliopsida; order Asterales; family Asteraceae; genus Lactuca; species Lactuca sativa. Next base: position 202,423,285 of record NC_056624.2, read on the forward strand.
TAAATCTCGATATTCCCCTCTCGTTTGTGACTGGGATACCAAGGATCACAAAGTGGGTGTGAATTACCATGCAAATTCACATGGTGCCTTCATTGTAACAATCACCTATTCGATGTGCCGGTAAACCACACACGCTCCATCGAACTATGATATACAATGAATCACCCTTTGCCACATTTGCTTAGAACCAATTAGTGTGCCGGTAAACCACACATGCTCCACTAACTTCTTAGCAACGGTGAAAAGTGTAATTTCATGGGATTGCATCAATTCACTTTTCCTAAAGTAACTAGGATTGGGATTTTTGAAAAACATGTAGTTACTTTGTATTTCATATTATACTTTTAATGAGGTGAGGAGGTTGCCCTATCCTACCCGTTCGGCTAACGACCCTCCACCGATCAAGCAAGCGGTGGGTGTGAGTGTACACCCATTAAGTGCCATTTTATAGGCCGCAACCTTATACCCACCTTATAGACCGGCTTCGTGAATGAGGCCTAGTAATGGTAAGACTAGCATTTTAATTTTACGTATATATATATATATATATATATATATATATATATATTAGTCTTGTAATATTATATTAGTATAGGGTTGAATTTTAAACTTGTAAAATTCTAGGGTTTGAAATTTAAAATTGTCTAAATTAAACTTTTAATCACAAAACATAAATTTCAAAACTTGAGGGCAAGTTTTAAACTTTTCAAAACATGGGGAATCAAGTAACAAATATTCCAAATTAAGATTTAATCACATAATTATCCATATTTGATTTATTTAATTATTTCTTGCAAAAAAATTTACCAATTTAATTAAAATAATTAATCAATTATCACATAAGGAAATTAATATTCAATTAATTGATAAATATATTCAATTAGGTCAAGAATATACTCAAATATATATTAAAATCGGATTTATATTGACCTATTAAGATTAAGGTAAGTATCCAAAAGATAAACAGCAAGAAATCCCGAAATTATCTCTTTCTGACGCTCGAACTCGCCGAGTACCACAATGGACTCGCCGAGTTGAGGCCTACTCGCCGAGTCCACTATGGAACTCGCCGAGTTCATCAGGCAGAATGACAAAATTCAAATTTTGCAAGCAACAAAGAAGCAACCAATGCATCATTTCAATAGAAACCAATCAAGGCTCTGATACCACTGATGGGTTTTAGCCATATGAACATTCCTATGTGCACATACAAACCCTAATGCTTGGATCTAGGTTTCTCTAATTGAACATGCATTGAATCCAAGACTTCTAATGATAATTCTAGTATAATAACATAAGAAATCAGATTTAGATGATTACCTTGAATCACTTGTTTGAATCTTCTTGTCCTTGGAGCTTTAGAGTCACAAGTGTCACTCCTCTAATGGCTTACAAACACCAACTTAGCAAGAGGATGATTAGAGGGAGAGGGGAGGGAGTTAGAAATCGGCCAGGGTTCTTCCAAAGGCAAGAGTTCCGATTTCATTGACCCCTTGGGTCTATTTATACTTGTAAGGCTCGTAGGGTTTCACCCTTAAAACCCTAATTGGATAACTTAGGCCCTAAGCAATCCAATCCCTTTATGATAAGCCCTTGGACGAATTCTAGGCTCTTCTAAACCCTAACGTCCACCCCTTATCCTTAAGAGATTATAGCCCAAAGTACAACTATCATACAATTGACAGTTTATGCCCTTCTATTTAATTAATCTCTTTAAGTCACCAAATTAATTCCTAATTAATTTATGACTTATATTAATCAAATAATAATATTATTATTCTTTATATTATTCTCATAATATATTAATAATATTTCTTCTCTCATTATAAATCATCCTGTCAAGTTGCTATGGTGAAGGAAACCCAAAAGGACCATGCTCAATCGGGTCAAATACTTTCCTAATATAGTTGCAGCCTTAGACACTATTCCAACAATAAGATGTTCTTTTGGTAAAAACTCATCAGTGGTATCAAAGCCTTGATTGGTTTCTATTGTATGTGATGCAATGTTGAATTATTAACTGAAAATCGAATTCTAGCCTTCTGTTCGAACTGACTCGGCGAGTCACTACATGGACTCGGCGAGTCTGCCCTACTCGGCGAGTTCCAATGTGTGACTCGGCGAGTCGGAGCGTCAGACAGAGGGAATTTCGGATTTTATTGCTGTTTTGCTTAAGGATAATTACCATATTCATTTTAAACTTATAAAATACGATTTCTAATGTTTCTAAAAGATTATCCTTGCCAAAACACAAGATAATTACCAATTGATTAGATAATAACTTCCTTATATGATTAAAGATTGATTATTTGTATTAATTGGGTAAATTATCTTGCAAGAAATTGAAAAGTTTGATCATATTAGAAAGGCAAAGTCAGAAGTAGTTCCATGTGCTGTTCCAAAAGAATCAATTTGTTTTTATTGCCAAGAGAAGGGGCATTGGAGACGAAGCTACCCTATTTACCTAAGAGATCTAAGAGATGGGAGAGTCAAAACGTATGGCTCTGCTTTAGGTAAAATCCATTAACTAACTCTTTTAAGTTCCTATTCTAGATTCTTGATGCATGATGTGATAAGATTACAATTGATGTTTTGTAGAATCGAAGAAAGGAAAGGAAACTTAAGGGAAGAAGTGAGCAGAATCTAATCGTGAAGGAATGGATTTGATCGCATTGCTTGAAGATTGGATTCTTGAGCTACTACTTAGAGTTAGAATAGATTTCTAAGAAATATGTATTAACAAAGTTTTTCAATGAATTGCATTGTAAGGACAAATTTTTCCGCAATAAAATAGATTTTGATTTTATATTTATCCTTGCAATGGCATGTATGAAAAATTGATGTTTGAATGTTTCTGTTATTAGCAATAATGGATTTGTTTCTTAATTATGTTATTTGTGGGAATGTCAATAATTTACCAGATAGGAAAAGTTTCTCATCGCCCAAGTTTCAATTGGACAGAAACTTGGAATCATACAACTTGGTTGCATGATGAATGAGAAATTTCATATTTGGAAATTAGACTAATTCGTTGACAAAGTGTCAAGTGAAGGACTAGGAGATCGAGTACACAAAGTTGTGTGTTGATCAAGTCCACCACAAGAGTAACAAAGATATTCATCATGATTTACTAAGGTTAAGTAAATATGATTATACTTATAAGATTAAGTGTAATTCTGAGTTGATTGAGAGAGTTTCGATCAATAGCAGAACGAATAAGAAGAATCAAGTAGGCAGAAAGATAAAAGTTTCTCTATTCTAAGAAGAAGGGAGAGTACCTTTTATTATGTTTTATGATAAGTCTTAATGATTAAGAACCATATCTCAATTGATCCTCTAAGTGAGTCTTAGTGCAATTGTATGTCTGAGAAGAGGAATCAAGAATTAAAGAAATGGTTAAATCAAGAAGCCAATCATACTTCATTCCAAAAACAAGTCTTAGAGCTAAGATTGTGAGTTGAGTGACAAGTCTTAAGAAGGTTTATAACATTCATCAAATGTGGAATTTGAAAAAGTTTTCTTATTATTGTACATTTGAAATTGGAAAGTTGCGATGTCTTGGATAAGACAAAGACCAACTAGAACCAATTTTGTGAAGTGTTTTGTCTTGATAAAAGCTACACTAACTCTTGAATATTTGTTTGTCAAGAAATGATTATTGACAAGAGAATCTTATATTCAAGGAGTCAGTGGGAGTCTTAATGGTCATGAAAGGTTTCAAGAACTAATCAAGAATAAACCTTATCAATCATCACTAGCACACGACTTGAGGTTTATGACCTATCGTGTTGACATTATTTTGTTTTTGTGCCATTCCAATTGAGTTAATTAAGCATATGAGTTTTATGAGTTCTCATTTGAACGCATAAAAGGTAAGCACCTTGATCAATGAAAAGTACATTGATATGAAAGGGTGAGCTGCTTAACTACTTGGAAGACATGGTGGGCACTCGTGTTACCAAAAGGCAAGAAATCAAGATTGAGAAAGTTCAGTCCATATGAGTTTGGATTTGTCGCAGACTTTGGTTTTGACAAATTCGCATGTATAGGAACACATACACCATTAAAATCTAAGTGTCATAAGATTCCCTCCTTCATAAAAATGCTTGTGAGGAAATGCATTCACTAAGAGAGATTTTAAGAAGATATTGATTGTGAAAATTGTATTCTCGAATTCGATTATGGTTATGGTATCCCTCTCCATGATTTAAATTATGAGATTTGGCAATTAGTCTGAATTGTTTAGACACACATATGAGCTATCTAAGGCAAAGGTGTATAAGTTTAAGAAGCTTAGATAAAGGATTATCATGTCAAAGCTAGTAGGAGCATAAGTGTTATGCTTATTTGATAATAATCATCATGATAGTGGGAGCATAAATGTTGTGCTTATATGATTATTAAGGCAAGTATTGCAAGTTAGCAATATTAATTATAGAAAACAAGAGTTATACTTTGCAAAGTCCTAAGGGTTGAAAAGTTGTTTTGCTATAATTAAGGGAGAGAATATTATGCTTCATTTCAAATCTAAAGGCTTAGGTTGTGGAATGTTAATAAATTTAGTCAAGGACACATAGTGTGTTCTCAAATTTCGATTATGATTATGGCATCCCTCTTCATAGTTCGAATTGTGAGAACGTGACACATAAAATATTATGGCAAAAGATTGATAAAGTATCAGATCTTTATGTAAGACATTATGCATCGTGTCCCATACGCTTCGGGTAAAGGATCAATTGCAAGTGCTATAATATTTGACCATTCTAAAATTTTCCAAATGTCTAGCACATTAAGAGGGAAAATGGACAAGAATCGGTTTTGACTAAGATAATTAAACAACTATCAAAGGACAATCCAAAGCTCGCTGAGGATTGGTCGCTTGTGAGTAGTTGGAAGTATGGTATTGGATGGACCATATCGACATTATTTTGAATAGATAAGATTCTATTAAGAATGAATTGTCATATGGAAAATATGGAAATGTTTCCAAATTGGGAGTTGGATATTGAGAATCTATATCTAGATTAGAAAGTATTATGCAAGAAGAATGTTCAAAGGAATGTACTTTGAGTGAGAGACATCATATCTATAGAATTGTTTCTGATAGAGATTAGCCAAGTCTTGATGATTTTGAGCTATAACTTTACGAAAGAATCATTGCATAAAATGTTAGAATCTAGCATAAGTAACAAGAATTTGATATTCTTATACTTATGATAAGGATTATGAGTTATGAAATGAGTATGATTGGATATGTGTTCATTTGATCTATTTCACAAACTAAGGACTGTAGGTAAACATTGTGTGCATGCTGAGAGCATGGGATAGGTGTAGTAATAATTCAAGTAAGAAGTTGATTACCCGAAACAACAAATAACGAATAATCAATATGGTGATTAAATAAAATGTTTTATTTATACCCAGAGTTTGAGGCCATATGGGATTAGTATTATTCTTGTGTTTCACTTTGCATGTTTTGACTTCCTGAATAATTAAATTGATTCAGAACAATCAAATTATTCGAACGGACCACAGTCGTTCATATGTTGGAAGTAGGTATGAATGAAGACTGTCGTGAATTGGTGTGTGGATTGTCTAAAGTGTATTAGACATAAGCAAATGTTTGCTGCAACGTTCATGAGTGCTTATGAATATGATTTGAGCATTGGATTAAACCCACGCTCACTTGGATCACTTCATGGATTTTATCACGAGTGATTGGTGAGACGATAACATCTTATATTCTTGAAACCAAGATGTGTGAGTTGTATCTTGCGAGTCGGTTACACATTGATAATATGTAAACGCACCAGTAACTTGGTGTTATAAAACATATTATTGTGTGTGATTTGGTGAGTGAGTGCAAGGAAGCATTGAATCAAAGTTTATCCGTTCCTTTATCCAAAGTAGGATGAAAGCGATATATGTGGGCCCCTCGATGATTTAGTGATGACACTAAGTGCTTGGCCAAGCCGGGACTAATTTGATGTGTTCAATTGTAGTCTGTTGTCAGTCTTCATAAATCGGAAATCGAGAAACAACACATAGATAGAGAGAATGATTTAAATCCATGTCTCAGTCTATACGATATCTGGAATGGAGGAATATATGATCCCTTATCTAAAGGACACGTATCTGATAAAATCAGAGTTGACAGCGGCTTTTGAAAGCTATGATTGCAGATCGGGATCTGAAGTCATACGCAGAATAGTTATTAGACTTATTCAAGTGGGAGACTGTTGGATTAGCATCTAAGTCCATAACTATTTTGGTATGTACTTGACCCGATGGTGCATGGTCCTTTTGGGTTGCCTTCACCAAATCAACTTGATAGGATGAATTATGGAGAGAGAAGATTAATTATGATTTATTAATATATTATGAGAATAATATATTAAAGGAGAAATCATATTGTTTAATTAATATTAGTCAAGAATTAATTGATAATTAATTTTGTGGCTAAAAGAGATTAATTAAACTTAAGGGACTGGAAATGTAATTATAAGATAATTGCATTTGTGCTATGGATTACCTTGGGATAATAGGTTGGACGAATTCTATGGGGAAACCCATTAGAAATCGTCCAAGGGATATTCTAAAAGGGTCCATGGGCTGCTTAGGGCTTAAGTAGAAAAATTAAGGTTTCCTAGTTGAAAACCCTAATAGCCTACATGTATATATAGTACCCTTAAGCCCCAAAAACGTGGCTAAGAGTTCCACTAGGGTTTCTGGACGTTTTGGGCAGCCTCCTCTCTCCTTATTCTTCATCCTCTTGCTCTTGGTGTTTGTGAGCCATTAGAGGAGTGACAATTGTGACTCTAAGCTTTCTAAAGTCATTACAAGGAGGATTTGTGATTGTTATTTCTATATAACAATCAAAGGTAATTCTCTAAACCCTAATTTTAGTTTATAATATGTTAGATCTAAGATTGTAAGTCTTGGACACATTGCATGTACAATAGAGAAACCTATATCCAAGCATTAGGGTTTGCATGAGCACATAGGATGTTCTTATGGTAAAAACCCATCAAATTCTCCCCCACTTGAATCATACTTCGTCCTCAAAGTCCGCTGCTATGAACAACTCTGGGTAATGCTCCCGTGTCTTTGACTCGGGCTCCCATGTCCATTCGGAACCCTTCCGATGATGCCATTGAACCTTTACCAAATGTATCTGCTTGTTGCGTAAGACCTCCATATTTCTCTCTACCACCACTACCGCCCTCTCAAATATAATATAGGCACTCATCGACCTGAATATTATCCAAAGGGACCATTGCCTCGTCGTCAAACATGCACTTTTGTAACTGCGAAACATGGAAAGTGTTGTCGATCAGGCTGATCTCACTCGGCAAATCCAACTGGTATGTCACCCTGAATGGTCCAACATAATGAGGACCCAACTTACCCCTCTTCCTGAATCGTATCACATCCTTTCGGGATGAGACCTTCAATAGCACAATATCGTCGACCTAGAAATCTAACTCCGATCGATCCTGATCGACAATACTCTTTGGCCGACTTTGAGCTGTCTGCAATCTCTGGTTGATCTGCTGGAAGAGCTATGTGGTCTGGAGGAATACCTCAGTCATCCTCATGACATTATGGCCTACCCCCCTCCCCAACAAACTGGGGTACGGACCATGCAAAAGCTCGAAGGGCGGTGCACAAACTACGGTGCACCAAAGTTGATGTAAGAAAACTTTCCAAGAGGTAGGTAGGAATCCCAACTCCCACCAAAATCTATGACACAAGCACGCGACATATCCTCAAGTTTCTGGATGATCCGCTCACTCTATCCATCAGTATGCGGATGATAAGCAATGTTGAAATGTAGTCTCGTACACAGTTCCTCATGGAATTTCTGCCAAAATCGGGAAGTGAACCGGAAATCTCGGTTTGATACAATAGAAACCGGAACCCCATAACGAGCAACAATCTCCTGAACATACACATCGACCAACTTTTCGGCCAAGGACCACTCCCAGATGGCCAAAAAGTGGGCACTCTTGGTCAATCGATCCACGATGTCCCAAATAGCATCAAAACCCTTAGTAGTCTTTGGTAGCTTGGTGATAAAATCCATGGTGATATGTTCCCATTTCCACATGGGAACTTCCAAAGGTTGTAGCTTTCCATGTGGCCTCTGATGTTCGGCCTTGACCATCCTACAGGTCAAGCACCTCTCAACGTACTAGGTTATCTCCCTCTTTATACCCGTCGACTAGTAACTTAGTATCAAATCCCAATGCATTGTGGTGGCTCCTGGGTGTATCGAAAAGCGAGACTTATGTGCATCCTCCAAAACTATCAGCCTGTCCCACTAGAAACCGGAACCGAAAACCAACCACACCGGGTCAACAATACCTGACTCTCAGTGACAAATCTATCGATCTCCCCCTGATCATCTCCTGTTTCCATTTCTCCTTCTTGACTCCTTCCTGTACCCTTCTGATCAAATCCAAAAGTGGAGAATCAATGAATACCCTCATACACATATCATCAGTTGAAGATCCTATCGACTTGCAGCTCAAAGCATCTGCGACCACATTCGCTTTACCCAGATGGTAAAGGAACTCACAGTCATAATCCTTGACCACATCAAGCCACCTACGCTACCTCATGTTTAGGTTCAGCTGGTCCATAAGATATTGCAAACTCTTGTAATCCGTGTAAACGGTACAAAAACCACATATAGATAACATCTCCAAATCTTGAGGGCAAACACCACTACCCCCAACTCCAGATCATGAGTAGGATATTGTGTCTCATGCGGCTTAAGCTGTCAAGAAGCATATGTAATCAATCGTTTCCTTTGCATAAGAACCGCCCCCAAACGAATGATGGATGCATCACAAAATACCACAAAATTCTCGACACCCTTCAAAGGGTCAACACCGGGGCCTCACATAACCTCTGTTTCAATGTATCAAATGTTGTTTGTTGCTCATGGGCCCATCGAAAATGCACTCCCTTACTCGTCAGACGAGTGAGGGGTACATAAATCTTGGAGAAATCCTGGATAAATCTTCGGTAATATCCCGCCAAACACAAGAAACTCCTAACCTCTGAGGGAGACTTTAGAACCTCCCACTGCATCATGGCCTCAATCTTGGCCGGATCGACCAAAATCCCATTTTGGTTAACGAGATGACCCAGGAACTGGACCTTTCATAACCAAAAGTCACACCTCGAGAACTTGGCATACAGCCGTTCTCGCCTCGACATTCCCAAAAGCTCTCGAAGGTGCTCCCAATGCTTCTCTCTACTCTTGGAATACACCAAGATATCATCAATAAAAACAATAATTGATGGATCGAGCATCAGCCAGCATACCTGATTCATCAAGTCCATAAACACCGCAGGCGCAGTGGTGATACCAAATGGCATCACCACGAACTCATAATACCCATAATGACTCTGAAATGATGCCTTCTCTACATCCTCCTCTCTCACCCTCACCTGATGATACCCCGACCTCATATCGATCTTGAAAAACCAAGATGCACCCTGCAACTGATTAAGCAGGTCATCAATCTGCGGAAGGGGATAACGGTTCTTCACCGTCAACTAGTTCAACTACCGATAATCAATACACATCCGGTGTGAACCATTATTCTTCTTAACGAACAATGTTGGTGCTCCCTATGGCGAACTACTCGATCTGATGAACTGCTTTCCTAGCAGCTCCTGAAGCTGAGAGGATAATTCCTACATCCTGGTCGGTGCCAAATGGTACGCCAACTTGGCAATCGGAACCGCACCTGGCATTAGTTCAATCCTAAACTCAACCTGCCTCTTGGGAGGCACACTGGGTAACTCCTCTGGAAACAAATCAGCAAAATCCCTAACAACTGGTACATCTGAAACCGAAAACTTGCTACCCAACCCGAGTATCAACTACATAGGTAATAACCCATACACCCATGCTAAATATACTACAGAGCGCTGGCCGCCAAAAAAACCCTGATCCAACCCTAATACCCTCTCCATAGATGACCGACTCTTCCCCACTTGCGGTTTGAACTACTACTCATTGACCCTCACAGTCAATCATAGCACCAAACATGCTCAACCAATCCATCCCTACTATCACGCATACATCCTCCATGGGGATATGAATCAAATCAATCAGATAAGGCACCCCAAAGATCTCCAATATACAACCCTGATACACTCTGGATGTAGAAATCCCATGTTCGTTGGCGATAGAAACCCGCAGCGGACAATCCATAAGGGCAGATCAAAATCCCTACAAAAAGACCAGGATACAAAGGACCGACTCGCGCCCGATTCGAATAACACAAAAGAAGTCAAAGACTTCACTAAGAATGTACCAATAACGACTTCCAGGGCTGCCCTAGCCTCCTCTGCTGTGAGTTGAAAAGCGTGACCTCGGGCCCTTAGGGGCTCCGTCCTGCCTTGGCTCCCATCAGTGATCCTCAGAGTAGCCGGCGCTGGAGCCTGTGCTGGTCTAGAAATAAGCAATGGGCATTGGGCCTTCATATGGCCCAACTGGTCATAGTGATAGAAAATCCTTATGCTCGATACTGGAGCCTGTTGACGGTAATCCTTGGCGTAGTGCCCCTTCTTGCCACATTTGTGGCAACCGAATAAAGATCGAAAAACACCCTCAAGAACCTGGTCGCCATTACCACAAGTGCATCCTCTATGCCCTCCAATCCTCGAATCAGCGAGTTTGAACCTCTTCGCCACAGGTTGTTTTTGAACCTAAGCCTACCTCCGCCTTCTCACCTGGAGATCCATCTCAATCTCCCCCCTCTTCGCGGCCTCTTGTAGCTCCATAAGTGTACCATAGCGATGTATGGATACGAACTGGCATATATACATCTTGAGCATGCTTAAATACTGAGTTATCTGAGCTTGCTTAGAAGCAGAAAACTCAGGACAAAAGATAGCTCTCTCTATAAACATCTTGGTGATCTCAGTCACTGACTCAATCCCCTGTCTCAGATCCAAATACTCCTGAGTCAACCTCTCCTGCCCCACTAATGGAACATATCTCGAGCAGAACATCTCAAAGAACTACTCCCAAGACACGCCATACCTATGCTCCGGAGTGTATGAGCTAGTCAATAACCTCCACCAGTCCTTCGCTCCAAACCGAAGAGGTTTAGAGCACACTTGACCTTCTGGTCAGCTGGGCAGGAGCAAATAAAGAAACATCCCTTAAAATTTGACAACCACCTCATAGAAATAATCGAATCCTGAACCCCATCAAACACCGGGGGCTTCGAATTGTCGAAGTCCCGGTATTGGAAAGCTCTCCCCTCCCTAATCCCCACAGCAGCAGCCTCAGAAAGTGCAGCGTATCGGTCATCAAAGAACTCCATCATGGCGGTCTTGATAGACCCAAACAACTCTGGTATCTGCCCCCGGACAATAGAAACAACCTCAGTATGAATCATCTCCCTAACCTTGTCCTCAGTCTGCCCTGACCTATCTTGGCCACTCGATCCAACTCCTGACTGGAATATCCTCATAACTACCATACCAAAAATAAACTAGAAAATACCAGTTGAGGCACATTTTATACCACATGAGCTATTCCATACAAAAAACCTTAGGGTTTATGACTTCCCTACTATGCATACAGGTCCTATGCTTCAAGTAGTATGAACCCATACTACTTTCCGCACCTACCTGTATTTGTCTTAGAAGATCATCACAACAACCCTAACAACACACACTAGAATAGGCATACATCCTATTCTCATTTCCTAGAGAAATTTTAGACATTCCTCAACTGCTCGGCTGACCCCACATAACTCATCGTTGAAACTTCCACCAACCCTAGAACACTCGTGTATGCTAATCATACATAACACTAGATCCTATAGACAGTCGAATACCTGATTCTACCCTAAACCCTTCATAAAAAAAGAACGGTAAATAAGGATAAACCAAACATTATCAGGCTATAGAATCTTAGTTATGTACAACTATGATGAATACACTAAGCCACTACAATAATGATGTCAATTCCATACAAGAAAGAAACCCTAGGCTTTCAGGCATCAATTATCAGGCAAATCTATCATGCATTCCTGAAGATACCTATCCTATCACTACCTTGTTGTTCTATCATAAACATAATAGCAAATAACAGTGTGGGTAATTTGGGGTATACTTTCTTGCTCCTATTGAGCGTACACATCGCATCCTTCCTTGTTTACATTTGAAAACAATTTTTGAAGATCAGTTAAAAAAAAAAACTTTTGCAGTTCCCTAATTTGATTTTGGATTCACACGAATGCTCATCTAATTCTCTCAAACCAAGGCTCTGATACCAACCTGTAACACTCCAAAAATCACAATAAATTTAAAATTTTCAAAATCCACCATTCATCAACATTGTTTACAAAATAGTCATTGTTTCAAAACCATTATTTCACATCATAGTTTTCCCCAAGACCTAGATACATAAACAAGGAAGTTATATACAATCATGCATTCGCCTTCCCATGATCCTCAGAAGTACGTGAAACCATAAACTAAAATTGTAAGCCAAAGCTTAGTGAGTTCCTCCAAAGTACCACCACCCAAACATATAATCAAACAGATAACATGTCAACAACCTCCTGGTTGGACTACCCCTGGCCCGTAACCTTTCAGTTGGAATGCCCAGGCCCACAAACTTTCAGTTCGCTTGCCCAATACATAACGAGTCCACAACCTCCTAGTTGGATTACCCCCGAATCACAACCTTCTAGTTGGAATGCCCCGGTCTATTAACTTACAACACAAAGAAGTACAGTCTCAACCCACCATGCCATGTCGACATATACATAAAAAATAACATTGATCCAATAGAAGATAATCATATAGCCAGTTAACATACTAGTAGAAAGATTTATAGATCACTACTGTATAACAACATCCTGTATACCAGGATACATAACTAAAGGGGCCGACATTGGTGGCTTCAACCCACAAGAATAGTGAGGAACTTACCTCATAGTTTGATAAGGTCTTAGCTCCAAATCTTAGCACTATCCGTCACCTATCCACCAAAAGTGACCAATTCTCAAACACAATCCAAAAATACCTAAAATACCCTTTGGTCAATCTTAGTCAAAATCCTGGTCAAAGTCGACAACCCTTAATGCCAAATATCCATCCTCACGTTGTGACTAGACCTTGGTCACGTCGTGATAGTCCACTTCGTCCGATTCCAACTCGACTCGACCCCACCTAGCTAACTCAGTAAAAGAAATCAACTGAGCTGACATCAGGACGTAGGCACCGACTCTCACATCGTGTGCTCCAAGGATCTTAACAAATAATAGGGATTATTCAAATCTCACGTCGTGAGCATCATCTGAAGCTAAAAGTCACCATTTTAAGTCCTTATTCCATTAAGTCCTCAAATTCATCTCATCCAGAAGTTAAATGGGACTCCTAAAGTCCATAAAAATGTTTCTTTTATGGTCATGCTTGCACCATGGATGATCCAACCCATTCTAGGTCAAAAGTGAAGAAATATGCTTCAAAATCTCATGTGTGCCTCTTATACCTTGCCAATTTCCATGTCTGAACAATATGATGATCAAGGAACTCTTAGAACCCATAAAGTTGCCAACTTTATGGATTTACATTACTCAAGCATGCTAAACACGAAGAAAAGTGGACAAAATCCTATATCTACCCTTGAAATGTAATAAAGTTTGGATCTTTGATACTTACAAAGGTCCAACAACAAGAAGAGGTGATGATAATGTTGCTACTTTGTCCACTGCAACACTAGATTACTCATTTACTCTTCTTATCTCCTTCTTCAAGCTAGAAATGGCACAAAAATGGTTAAGAACTTCAAGTATGATAAATCTTAACGTTTGTGGGGCTTAGATTGTGAGGCAGACAGAGAGTTAAGAACCCTAGCCCCCTATTTCGTTTAAGTACCGAAAATTAGGGTTTTGGTCCTCAGACTGCTTGCACATTGTGAGCCTCAAAATAATGTGTAGGTCCAAATTACTCCTCACGAAGTGAGAAGCATTCCTCACGTTGTGAGAAGGGCCAAAATTGAAACTTTTAACTCAATAATAATAGTAATGTGCACCTTACCCAAATGGTACATTTGGTCCCCCACCTTCGATATTCTCTACTGCTAGCCATAAAGGTTTCAAGAATTTGCTACTTTTGGTCCCTGATATTTACCAAATGTAAACCTCAAGTTTTTGCCACATTAGTTTGTGGAATTGGCACTTTTGGTCCCTTACCTTCAATATTCTACTATACGACCCTACTTTCCTCAAAACATTATACACACATAAAATAGAAACAACAAATGAGAAAACAAAACCGAAGAAACACCAAAATATGTAAACATGACAAAAATGGGACCGTCACGAAGCGCGGATCACCTTCTCGTATATATTAAAGCACAAAGGTCTTAGAAATAGTATATATATATATATATATATTATTCTAAGTTTTTTCACAATAAGTTTCAACACTTTGCCATTTTTGGTCCCTCTTAAACTTTTTAAAAGTTTTGCCAAAAATTTATACTAAAAGGGGAAAACGCGAATTTGAAAGAGGTCAATTTGTATAAATTAACTAGTTAATTTGTTAATTGCAATTTGAGTGATTTTCAAGTTGAGTGGTTGGTCCAAAACGTGAAACTTCTTGTGGTTTTGGTTCGTGTACTCAACTCCTGTCTATTTCGTTTCATTTAGTGCAACACATGCCCTCCATGTGAGAGTAATTTTGTCTTTTCACTTGTATTCCACATTACTACCATTTAAGAGTAATACAATATATTTGTGTATATCATCCCGAATTATCAGTTGGCTACTCATATTCCTTCACCCACTTTGGACGACGTGAAAATCAAAAAACCTTAATCGCAAAACCTTTTTCGGATCAAGCTTCAATTTGTTGTTGATATTACGCAACTGGTTTTCACAATGTGGTCCATCAGACTACACGGTGAAGAAATTGATCCCAACCAAATTTATTGTAAGGTGCTTTGTACTTGATCATGTTCTTAAACTTTCGAAATCTAAAAATCTTTTTTTTGAAGCTGGACATCCCACCATGTTCAGTATTGAGCTTCATCGTGGTGGGAAGTTCATAAAGTTTCTAGACATCAGGTATAATAGAAAAGATAAAAGATGAGGAACCACATCAACCTATATCCTCTACTCTTGGTCCTCAATTAGTGGAATCTGAAGTTTGTAAAGGTGAAGTAAGTTTGACCTTGGCAAGGTATGGGTCTTTTACACCTGAGTTGAGTAGGTGTAGAGGTTGGAAACCTACCCAAGGTAGCTCATTGTGTAGTAAAAATATTTGCTTGGATTGGGTGAACAAAGGAGGAATGGGTGTTGTTAAAGGTGATCAAGTTGACTCTGTGACTACTAAGGCTGATGTAGAAATGGTTGAAAACTCAGTGAATGGGGGAGTAGAGGAAGGGCACACTATTGCAAATGAGGGTGTAGATGAGGGGTATATTGTTGTGAATGAGCATGAAACGTCATTTAAATGAGTTTTATTATTTATTTTCGTTTATTTTTACTATTTTAACTTTTTAATTTTTTAATTTTATGCTAAAAAAATTCAAAAATAAATAAATATATGCTCAGTTTTGAAGTTTTTAATATTTTTTCGTTTTTTTATTTTTTATAAAAAAATTTATTTTATTTCTTTCTTTTATTTTTTTTAATATATTTACTACATATTTGAAGGTACTAGTATTTTAATTTATTATTGTTTTTATTTTTTTGATTTATTTTTTTTTTATCTTTTCATTTTTTTTAAATTAAATATATATCGGTTTGAGTTTTAATTTTTAACAATTATAAAAATTTAATTAAGAAGAATTAAGGATCATAATATTTTCCGTTCATACTTTTTTTGAATTATATTATTTTATGTTCATACTTTTTTAAACTAAATATCGGTCTGGAAGCCTTTTTTTTTCTCTTTTCTTTTGCCATGTTTCCTTTTACCCATTTAACCTCCAAACAATTAATCTATCCCGGAATAAATCTAAATCCCACAAATAATTACGAAAACGCCATACAATCTTGCGAGATATTGACGATAAATAAAATTAAATCTCCACATTTTATTTTTTCAGTCACGCGGCAAAAATTTGTCTTTATAGTCCACACTTGATTTTGATTCCTCACCCGATATATATATATATATATATATATATATATATATATATATATATATATATATATATATATATATATATATATATATATATATATATATATATATATATATATATTAGATTCATGTAAGACTATCATATTTTGTGAGATATAAGGACGCAATCCTACTCATTAATTTTGAAGATAAAAAAATATTTTTAAAATGCAAAATATTTTGGTGTTGCTCATATTCACATTGGATGTTATAACACAAAAACTATGTTTAGGACGATAAGATGGACATTTCGAATGTGATAAGATGTTGCTCACACCCAATAGTCTTATTAACATATGATTGTACATTTGGATTATATCTTAAATTTTCAAAATTTCATTTATGATAGATAATTTTTTAGCATATATATTTACTCATGCAAAGGTACGTGCGAATGCTTAATATATATATATATATATATATATATATATATATATATATATATATATATATATATATATATAAGCATATCATTTATGGTTATTTTAATTTATTTTTTTCTACATATTATTTTATGAGTTTTTCTATTTATTAAATACCACATAATATTTTAATATAAAAATTACAATAAATCTAATAGTAAATTAATATCAATTTTATTAACGAACTTAACATTTAATTTCAAAATTTCTAAAATTAAAGTTCTTTAGTTTCTTTTATTTATTTAAATTATCTGTTTAAATTTAAAAGATAAAAAAACATTTTCATTATAATAATTTATTATTTTTCTTATTTTGTTATAAATTCAAAGTTTTCAAATATTTTGACATTTATATTTTTTTTTAAAATTAACCAATGTATTTTCACAACTAATATATATATATATATATATATATATATATATATATATATATATATATATATATATATATATATATATATATATATATATATATATAGAGAGAGAGAGAGAGAGAGAGAGAGAGTGATTGCTAATTTGAATATTCTCAAGGGTAAGTGACTTTATATTGTTGTTTGGTAGTGTACTTTTGGGATTCTATGACCCCATCCAATTTGTAGTGCAAATTTTGCAGCTTAGCAGCCCTGTATGTGGCTACACTGAATAAGACCTCCACTCTTTTTAACTCATCATCACACAACAGTTCTTCCACAATGTGCTTTTTTGGTTATGTAAAATTTTTTACATTGACTATGACAATATATAAAGAAGTGACGAAACGAATGTGTCGTACATGCTAGTTGAAAGGTGAAAATTGGTTCCACTCTTACTTTTCATTTCTTACATAGATAGATGATGACAATACACACGACTTGCACCTGATATTTGGGCAACTCGAAACAAATTAATTATAATGGGCAGATAATGTGACAGAATACTATGGAATCTTATATTTAAACATTTAACACTATATCGAAAAATTCAATTAACACTATATCGAAAAATTCAATCGGAACAAGTGCGTCCTTTGTCTATATCCCGGTTCACAAAAACGAACATGAACGCAAGCTTTATTATGTTTGTCTGATTAAATAACCAAAAAACAAACACAAACATATAAATGACCGAATTTTTCATGTTCCTTTTCATTTGTCTAACAAATTATTTTGTTGGTAGTTCATTCAAATCAAAAACCGGAATACTTAACAGGGCCGGTCCGTTGATTTTGAAAGCCTTGCACGGCTATATATATATATATATATATATATATATATATATATATATATATATATATATATATATATTACAAAGTATACCAATGAAAACCGGGAATTATGCAGGCATAACTCTGATCCGGGAGCTTCTATTCGTCGGCTATCTAAAACCATAGGGATTTGCTAAAGTGGTTGGGAAATTGGGAATAAAGGGAAAAAAGTTGGAAAGAGATCTAGAGATGATTTGGGGTGAATCGAATGGAGAATGAGTTGAAAATCGTTGGTATTTATACCCAAAATTGGAGTGCACGCCGTGGATATGGTAGGTGCCTATTGAGCATATGGTATTGAGCATATGGTCGGACTGGGTGATGTTGCGATTCCTGAGTGGTGACACGTGTGACGTTCTTGGTGGATTGTCAAGTGCGTCGTGCTTCTTTTCGTTGCGCGTGGCTGCGCACAAAAAATTCATATTTCTTTAAAAATTCATATGTTCCTTACGAGCTCCGTTTTTGACAAACTTTATATCATCGCATAGCTATCTATGAGATTTACACCTTTCATTTAGACGCCGTCGGAAAATTTTGACTTCATTTTTTAAATTATATCTTTAATAGGCTTAGACTGTTAAAGTCCGTTAAAAATTCATAACTCTCTCGTCTGACGTCGTTGTCGACTGTCTTTATATTGAAGGACTACTATTAACGATATCTTTGATTATCTTTTAGATTGTTTTTCCTTACGATCGACCGATTTTAATTTCGGTTTCTGTGTTGCATACTGTTATGCTGAAATTTCTAAAAATCATAATTCTCACGAAGTCAGATTTAGGCGTTCTTTGTATGCACGCTCTCAAATTTACAAATACTACGAAATTTTTTTAGATCATTTAGGCTAAAAAAGAAATTTATCCAATTTCACTTTTTGCGATACACAGAGGCGTACTGGTTTAATCGTGAAACTTCGAAGAAGCATAATTTCTTCATAAAAATTCGGATTTCAGTGTTTTGTATTTATACGAAATCCTTGCCACATATACTATAAATTTGGTCAAGATTATTTATCCTAAATAATATTCTATCAAAAAGTCATTTTAACGATTGTTATATCTTAATTGACTATCTCGAATCTACGGGTGTTACAATTATTTTCCTCGAAGGATGATTACGTCCCAGAATCATCAGCAAAATAGGGCTTGTATAACGATTATGCACGTTACCTTTCCATCATTGGTAATAACTGTAACTCTTATATCTTTTCAAATGAGTTTGCAACTCTTGGACTTCTTGACTGTTGGTGGTGCTCAATCTGGCATTTTTTACTCATTCTAAATTAGATCTTCATCGAAGACTCCTGCTCCTTCAAGAATAGAATTAACCTAAGATAAGGTCTTTATTCAACTACCGTAACAGACCAGAGTTGATCATGCTCTAATGATCTTCCATCGCATGACGCAATGACTATACTCATGTCTCTTTGAGTCAGACTCCAATATGGATGATACCTTCCTTCATGTTCTAATGTGATATAATCACATTCTAGCACGTAGCACTTCTAGCTACATGCTGCTTAATTTTAACGGCGATCACGATACTTCTATTGATCACTTCAATTATCTTTTATTTTATTCTAAAGTCGGACGCTATGTCGAACTTACTTCGTAGATTAGTTGGACTCCATTCGCTATAACAACTAAGTTCAGAATTAATATTTATCTTCATAGTTGTTATCGAAACAAAGGTAATGATGGAAATGAACAAAATAGCTTAACTTCTTAGAGACATAGCAACCTTGTGACTTTCTCTAATCTAAGTGCAATTCTTGTGCTTCCGGTAGTATATGCTCCCAGTAGTAATTTGTTTGACTATCTATCTTATTCATAACTACATACGACTTTATGTCTTGTATGGAAGATCGGAAGGTGGCTTCTAGTAAAGGAGGTTGGGATGGCCCATTTACTCCCTGGGCGGGGCCCGTTATGTACAGTTGCGTGGGGCCCATTATGTATGATTAGGAGGGGCCCGTTATATATGATTTGGTGGGGCCGTTTATATGAGTTAAGGTAGGCTCGTTGCATATGATGCATGTATGTCGTTAGGAGATGTGGTTGCTCGACGCTAGACCCGGGATCTTGTGTGGATGTATTGTATGTATGATGGAACATGTGGTATATTGGGGATCTCACTAATCTTTATGCGTACAGTTATGGATTAAACATTTTACAGGTCGTTCGTGAGAAGAGCTCATTATGACTGTACACACATCGAAGATTTTCGTTTTTGCAATTTTGTACATTTAACTCTGATAATGTATGACTTCAATCAAACGGATGTTACTTAATGATTTTGGAGATAAAGGTTTTAATTAGTTAATTTATTTGGAAATTGAAAAATTGCTTTGTAATTTTTGGGACGTTACAAGTTGGTATCAGGACCTTGGTTTGAGGTATTCAGGCATGCTTTACGGTGTCTCTAAACTCAAACTAAGGACTGTGAAATTTTCTAAACGATTTTTTGAAAACAAATGCTTTTATTCAAGAAAACAATTTTCTAAAAAGATTTCGTAACAAATGGAGGATGCAATGCGTACAGTCGACCGAAGCTTAGAAAAAAGTAATTGCCAATATACCCATATGACCTTGTATTAGTGATATGAATTGTTATGCATGTTAGGATGTAGAGTGTATATACGCTCAGGAATTACATGATAGAATTGCCTAACATATATGATGCCTTAGTCTAGAGTATTATTTGTTATATACTTCTCGAAGCACAAATTAACAATCTTGTTTATTGGAAGTCTACTGGATACGGATAAGGAAAGGGTTTGAACTGGGTTTAAATATATTATTTAATTAATTCAAATCTAGCTTTGTTTGCAAGTTACCGAAACTATAAATAGGACCCCAAGACTAATAAATTTTGTTCATATTCCTACCTAAAAGCTTAGGAATGAAAATCTTATCCATTTTCTCTCTCTCCTCTTCATTTTAGGGTTTCTAGGTTTTGGGTGTGAACCATTAGTGGCATGATACTTTTGATGCTTTCTTTCTAAAGACACAAATGAAAGAATTAAAGGTTTATTTGCTATAATAAAACTAAAGTTATTTAAACCCTAATTCATTAGTTTCAATTTTCATAGAGTTCGTTTAGGGTTCTTGAATTTCATAGTATGATGCTATCAGTTAGAGAAAATATAGATTCTTTATAGGTTAAATGTGGATGTAACTGTTAATATTTTCCGCTTTACATGTTTTGATAACCTATAAGACCATCTCCAACCCATCTCCATTTTTTCCCCCATAAATGGAGTAAAAAATGGAGTAAATAATGTTTCATCTCCAACCCTACTCCATTTTCTACCCCATTTTTTACCCTAAAAAGTATATTCCTAGAATATTCCATTTTTATAATTTATATATATTATCAAATACACCCCTCTACTAATTAAACTCTATATTTATGATTAATTAATATAAATTAGTATATAACATGATATTATAAATATTAAATATTGCATTTAAATTATAATTAGTAGATAAAATAAACTAGAAATGTATAAAACAAAAATGAGAGGGACTAAAATTGACAACCAAAATTCACCTCCATTTTTGGAGATATGAATAGTATGCCCCCATATATGGGGGAATACTATTCATATCTCCAAAAATGGAGGTGAAAATGGGGTAGGGTTGGAGTAGAATGGGGGAAGAAATGGAGTTTGGGGTGGGTTGGAGATGCCCTAAAACCCATCAGTGCTATCAGAGTCATTGTTTTCTATTGACTAGTACATGAGATGAGTTGGTCTTGATTAGGGTTTATCGAAAATAAATCCTTCCTATTGCAAATTTCTACTTTTGCTGGGGTTTCTTGAAATCCTAGCCTCATTTACCTTCTTTTCAAAAATTGTCTTAGAGTTTCGAGTTTCCTTAATTATTATTTTAGTCGCCTTAAAATTTTAATAATGAAAACTTGGTAACCCTTAACCTTAAATTTCAAAAAATAGAAGGATAGAGATTAAATTTGAATTAATTAATTAATAGTATAATTAAATACAATTATTTAATTCCTAAGTGATTTAATTAACTATTTAATTAAAATATAAAAAGAAATCATAATTGGTTTAAAAATTAATTAATTACATGTTTAATTTAAATAATTAATATTTAAACCATGTATTTTAAAAAGTTTTAAGGTACACCTTTTATATATATATATATATATATATATATATATATATATATATATATATATATATATATATATATATATATATATATACCATTAATTACTATATGTATCAGATAAAGCTTGTGACATCGCCAAATTCACAATCATTTTAAAAAAATTTATTTATGCTTATTTTAAAATCAGAGTATCCTTTTTGAAGAATATTTTTGCGGAATTTGTCCCAAAAAATATGATAAATATATTATCAAAGCATTTCCAAAAAATGTATTTATTTATATTAAAATATTGGGATGTCATCGTCAATACATAAACATAAGCATTAATAGACCTTACATATATTTACACTAATGATTTAGATCTCTTTTAATTTCTCAGTATAATGTATCTTCACATCGATATTTTTTATACAAATAAACTAAGTGGGTCGGGTTGGGAAACCTGATGAGTACATAGGGTTTTCAAACCACAATAATATAATTATTATGTTTAATCATCAAATAATTAGCCCCATTTCCCATCCGCATTATCTTCTATATTTATTCTTCCCTAAAGATTTATCCTAAGGGTAATCTCCTACATCATATTTACCTCTCATCGCCTTACATCACATTTCCTTATATGTTTGTTCCTAAGGACTTTTCCTAAGGATCATCGCCTACATCACATAGACAATACTAATTCGGGGATCACTCCCCCAATACGTGTCAAGTAAGGGTTACAGTATCATCACATGAATATGTAGTTACTACTTCCCATGAACTCGTAATTCATTACCTACATGTTATGAGCTTTTCAGTGTTTCCGCATGACTTGTTTAGATTAGGCAATGGTCGCCAACTATTCATCATCTCATATCTAAAATCACCTAGTTATCACCACCTTTCTTTCATCACCTATCTCTCATCACCCGTCGCTACCCAATACATATTTGTAAGTATATAATACTTATATGATTAAATCAGTTAAACATCATCACATAATATTTTATCTAACATATAATATTCATGGCATAGATAATAAGCACATAAGCATGTAATTATCCAGATACTTCATATATACGTGTAAGATGAAAGTAACTATGCACTCACTTGTTAAAGTGACGACTCGAAATTCGGGCAGTGCTTCGCTTCTAACAATTGTCTTTTCCATTGAAAAAACCTAGTATGATTATCACTAAGTTTTAGTCTAATATTTATTGCGACTAATTATTAGTCTAGATTCATCATTAACTCAAAGTCTACTTCATGATCTATCAAGTAAGGTATAACCTGGTAGGATCATATCGGAGGTAGGGTCCGTTTGGTATATGAAGTTTACTGTTTGGAAATCCCACTTTAAACACCTCAGTAAATCCAAGCCTAGAAATCATCCCATTAAGTTGATCAATCAGTATAATGACTTTGAATCATTGATAAATCTTGTTTATAGGTTCATAATGACGATAATGAACTTAAACATAAGTTATACTTAAAGTAGGGTAATCATAACTCATTTACAAGGGAGTTTAGTGACGAACCAGGCTCTACGCGGCTAGAACTTCTGAGCCAAAAGCTCTTCTTCTCAGGGCCTTCTGGCGCTCCGGGACTCAATACTAAAACCTAGGAGGTACTAGGGAAAGGCTTAGAGGGTTTGGGGGTGTTTGAGAGAGAAATGGATGAGATGGTGTGGAGAAATCAGGGAAAACAACTCTTATTTATAGGTTGGAAATCTCACCAATGCGGGGGGTTCAAGAGATGAATGTGGGATGCTCACTTGCCAGATGTCGCCATATCGTTCCAAGCCGTGGGGAAGAAGGTGCAGCCCAGATCGCGCCACGTGTCACTCACTAGTTACTCCAAAAACTAATTATCTTCTAAAATCCGTAACTTTCGCATATGAACTCCGTTTTTTACGTTCTTTATATCCACGCGTAGGTAGCGACGTGATCAAAAACTTTTTGTTTAGATTCTGTCGGCTAATTTTGATTTTATTTTTAAACTTATATTCTTACAGGCTTACATAGTTAAAGTCTGTTAAAAATTCATAACTTTTTCATCCGACGTCCATTTTCGACTGTCTTTATATTGTTGAGTTCCTATTAACAAGATCTTCAATTCTAGTTTAGTTTGCATCGACTAATAATCGATCGATCTAAATTTGATTTTCGAGCTGTGTACTGCTATGCTAAATCTTAGAAAAATCATAACTTCCTCAAATGAAGTCAGATTTGGACATTCTATATATGCACATTCCCGGTTTAACGTCTAATATGACTTTCATTTACATCTATAAGGCTAAAAAGTAGCTTATCAAAAATTCACCTTTTACGCTATGCGGCGCCATGCTGATTTAGTGATAAAACTCCGAGGGGTCATAACTTCTTCGTTATAAGTCGGATTTTAGCGTTCTTTATATGTACGGAATCCTTGTAACATATACTATACTTTGGTTAAGATTATTTATTATAAATAATCTTATATCAAAAATTCATTTTTAATGCTTATTATCACTAAGTTGACTAGCCCGAATCTGCAGGCATTACAATTATCTCCCTCTCAGGATGATTACGTCCCGGAATTATCAACAAAACAAGGCTTGTATAATGACTCCATATGTTATCTTTTCATCCTAGGTAATAACCGTAACTCTTATGTCCTTTTAAATAAGTATCTAACTCTTGGACTTTCTGACTGCTCGCGGTGCTCAATCTTGCACCCGCTCTTCATACTATGTTGGACTTTCAATTGTAACTTTTAAGTTACAATCTCGATCCTTATTGGAGACTCCTGCTCCTTCGTAAACAAACTTTACTTCGATTATCGTAACAGAACGATGGTTCATGTTCTAATAACTTCTAATCGTATGATGAAATGCTTAGACTCAGGTCTTTTAGAGCCAAATTCTAGAATGGCAGATACCTTCCTTCATGTTCTAATGTGGTATAATCACATTCTAGCATGTAGCACTTCTAGCTACAAGCTTTTACTTTGACGACGATCGTGATACTTCTATTGATCGCTTCTATTTTCTTTCACTTAAATTTTCTGGCTTAAGTCGAATGCTACATCGACCTTGGTTCTCTAAACCACGTAAAATACATATCTTAGTCGGACTCGATATTATATGACCAGTAGGGTCGGAATAATTGTCATCTTCTTAGTCGTTACCGAAACGATGGTAATGACATATATGAACAAAATAGAATCAATTTCTAGCGCTTTGGCAACCTTGTGACTTTCCCTGATCCAAGTGCTAGTCCTATGCTTTTGGTAGTATAGGCCTCGACTACCTTTCACACCTACTCATACTCGTCCCAAGTATTACCTCTTAGTTCTCCAAGTCATCATACAAGAATTTCACATAGTCATTTAACACATCGGATAACATAACTAAAGTTTTATATTATTTCTTGAAATGATTACATAGATATTCAAGTTCACCCTACACTATGCCTCTTATATAAGGCTACACTACATGATACTATCTATATGGATTCTTTATATATTGATCTTCGGATTTATAGATCCTTAATCTTGATCCCTTGCATCATTGCCTATTTCATTAAGGATCATCTGGAATGATCTTGTCTTTGGCTTCGGCGGCACATTTTGCCTTGCAGCTTCATTTTTCTTTGGGAAGTTCTTTGAAATATGCCCACCACTTCCATATCGTAACACTTCTTGTTGTCAAATGTACAATCTATGGAATAGTGATCGTTCCTCCCACACTTATAGCAACTCACTTCTCATCGCATCTTCTGAAGTGCTTCTTCTTGCATTTCTCACACCACTTGCTTCCACCACTACCCCATACTTTTGGTCGTCGAGGTTAGACTTTGAGAATCTTTGTAATGCCTCATTCCTGGTACGCATCAGTTCATTTAATATTAATTTTGTAAAAGCTACTTGAAGAGTTGGTAGCCCTAACTCGTCGAGTAGATGCCAGATTGGATGTGGGGATTTAAATGGTCTACAAGGCGAGTCAAAGCCTTGACTCGAGGAGTAGGTATGCCAGGAGGAAACCCTATCTTTGGGGTTTTGCACCCTATTTAAGCTATTTAACCCCATTTTGGCCTCCTTTACCAGCCTCCATTTCCTCCTAAACCCTAATTTGTTATAAGATTCATCCTTGAGAGATTATTGAGGGTTTGAGTGTGTTTTTGTGATATAGAAGAGATTTGGAAGAGCTTGGAGCCATCAAGCTTGTGGAGAAGATCAAGATCCAGGATTTCATCCATCTTTGGCAAACTTCTAAGGTAAAAAGCTCTTAGCTTGATAACCCATAGCTTAGATCTCTTTTAGTGTTGATTTATGGGTCTTTTTGATCCCTTTAAGGATAAGTTACTCTCCATGGGTTGTATGCCAAGCAATCCCTTTTTCCTATGATATTCATGATGGGTTTGAGCCATAAGAACATTCCTATGTGCACATACAAACCCTAATGCTTGGATCTAGGTTTCTCTAACGAACATGCTTTCATCCAAGACTTGCAAAACCTAGATCTATGATATAGAATTCGAAATTTACAATCTAAAAGATATCTAGATGTTTACCTCTTACTTGGAAGCTTGAATCTTATTGTCCTTGGAGCTTAGAGTCACAATTGTCACTCCTCTAATGGCTTACAAACACCAACTAGCAAGAGGGTAGTATTTAAGAGAGAGAGAGAGAGGAGGCACACAAATCGGCTCTAGGGTTCTAGGGAAAGCAAGTGGCCAATTTTTGTAACCTAGCAGATCTATTTATACTGTGAGCAGCTAGGGTTTCTGTTAAAAAACCCTAATGAATAGCTTAAACATTAAGCAGCCCATGGAACCTTCTAGATTAAGGCCATGGACGAAAATATGATGGACTCCCATCATAATTTTGTTCACCCCTTAGTCCATTAGGTTTCCCAGCCCAAAATACAACTATCAAACAATTGACAGTTTAAGTCCCTTTATTCAATTAATCTCTTTTAGTCATCAAATTAATCCCTAATTAATCTATGACTAATATTAATCAAATAATATTATTTCTCCTTTAATATATTATTCTTATAATATATTACTAACCATAATATCTTCTCTCTCTCCATAAATTACCCTGTCAAGTTGCTATGGCAAAGGCAACCCAAAAGGACCGTGCACAACCGGGTCAAGTACTTACCAAATATAGTTACGGACTTAGACACTAATCCAACAATTTAGCCTCTAGAACAATAAAAGAGGTCATGAACCTGTTTTTGTCCAAGCAATGGTCATGTTCATGGAAGTAGGTTGCTATAACTTGAGTTTGGGTCCATTTGAGGTGTGCAAAGCCATCAAGTCTCCAAATTTATAGAAATGGACCATGAAAACGATCTAGATCTGTATTTTGGAGCCTTAGAAGTGTGAAATCAGCTGTTTAGGTTAGATCTGCAAGGGACTCGACGAGTTCATATGGGAACTCGGCGAGTCCGATCAAGGATCCTCAATGATGTTCATGAAACTCGGCGAGTTGTCAAGGAATTCGACGAGTTGGATCATCTTGTCCCTTCTCTGACTATGCTAGGACTCAGCGAGTCTAAGGACGAGTCGACGAGTTAGTTCGTCCAGTCGCGATGATGGGTAGCCTGGGAACTCGACGAGTCATAGGGTGACTCGGCGAGTCGAGTCGCGATTTTAGGGTTTCTGAGTTCTAGAACTCGACGAGTCAATAGGATGAATCAGCGAGTTAGGTCAACCTAGAAGGTTGACTTTGACCAGGGATAAAATTATCATTTTACCCTAAGAAGGATTATCAGATTTTGATTAAGTGTTATATGGAACTGATAGCCGGAGAGTCGTCGGAGTAGCATATAGGGATTCCTCACTCGAGTTTCCAGCAGTCAGTCTTGTAAGGTGAGTTCCCTTTCAATAGGAACGGGTCAAAAGCACTAAGGTCGGCCTGTATATGTGATATGTTAGTAGCTGAGTGTGGGCGGGGCCCGAATCTCCTAGCAGTCGAGTGTGGGTGGGGCCCGAATCTCATAGTATTATATGAGTATAGTTATGTGATTGCTTGATAGATATACTTGTTTTCTCTGTGATACATGTATGCATGTTTGTAGCGGAGTGTGGGCGGGGCCCGAATCTCCTAGACAGCAGAGTGTGAGCGGGGCCCATATCTCCTAGTTGTATATTATTTGTATGGTATGTGGTAGTTTGGGGGAGCTCACTAAGTTTCGTGCTTACGGTTTTTTGTTTTGGTTTCAGGTACTTCCACTAGCAAAGGGAAGGACTCGGGGGTGATCGTATGGTACACACCACAGTCTTTAGCCTGGGAGATTTACTATAATATTTGATATTAAATTTTGATACGTTGACAGATGTTATGATATTTTGAGACACACGGTTTATGATTTTATAATATGGCGATGAGATTATGGTTTTAATAATAATTTGAAAACAAAATTTTTAGGTTGTATTTTTGGGACGTTTCAAGTTGGTATCAGAGCCTTGGTTTGATGGATTCAGGCACACTCTCGGGTGTGTCTAAACTCAAACTAAGGAATTGGTATCAAAAATTTTCAAAAGAAAATCATTTTTATAAAAAGAACTTTGAGAAAAAGAAAAGAATTTTAGAAAAGTGGAAAGAATTTTGAAAGAGAAAAAGGGTGTGGTGCATGCAATCAGTTGAGCTCAAGTAAGTACTCCCAAATTACCCATACAAGTTTATGTTATGATATGTTTATCAGCTTTATGAGAACAATATGCTAGATTAGGACTAAGGATCTAGGAAGAATGCATTATGTGCCTGTTATATGTGTATCAACTTTATGAGAAATGTATGCTAGTACAGATCGGTCAGTATGATAGCCAGAGTAGTATATGCTTGATTATGTGTACTCAATGCTCAAATGCTGCTTACTTTGTGCTTTTAGGAGTTCTAGCTATCTTTTTCTAACTAGTAAACGAATATGCTAAGTTACATACTGCAAGGACTAAATAATTTCAGAAGGTTAGGTCCTGCTCTATTTCGCAGCTCTTGTTTGAGTCCAACCGTTATAGGGTAGGATCTCTCATTCGAAGAATTATCTAGTCTTAGTGGTATGTAATAGTATTCACAAGCTAGTTAGAGAAAGATAGTAGGGACTTCTTATGCAACTGATGGTGGAGAGTGGGATGGTGATTACCCTAGGGCAAGCCTAGGATGAGAGTAGCGCATGAAGCAGTAGTAGTAGAAGGGAGTTGGTGGAGTCAAGGCAGCTCTTGATGAAAGTACGGATAGATATGGAAGGTACTATGGGCTCGTACTATTGAAAGCAGAGGATCCATACTCAAATCAAGGAAGGCTAAGATGAATCTAGGGAACTTGTAGTGTATGTGATCCCTCGAGTTATGTTTAGTATTCTGATGTTTCTTATGATGTGTTTTAGTATGGTGGTTCTACGCCTTAGACCAGCAGTTGGCAGTTTAGGTGCCGGTGAGGGATCATGCTCAGGCTCTTGAGCTGAGCAGCTAGACAAGAAGACCAGGGAGTTCATCTCCTCAGAGATAACGCGCAGCATACTAGACCAAACTCCTGTGATCTTTGGCACGATGAAGGAGGGCATTCTCGAGCTTTTGGATGAGAGGTTGAGTGCTTTCCGTACTGAGGTGGAGGCCATGATGGGGTCATGCACACTGACTTTCAGGGAGTTCAGGGCTTGTGGAGCTCCCAACTACCATGGGGCTCCAGACCCCATTGCGAGTACTAGATGGTTGGCAGATTTCGCCAATGCATTCCGCACCAGTAGATGTACCGAGGGGGACAAGGTCCGACTTGCCTCTTGTCTTCTGAAGGACATGGCACGTGATTGGTGGGAGGAGGTCAGACGAGCCATTGGTGATGATATAATGTTGAATTTGATGACTTGGAGTGATTTCACGACCAGTTTTAGGGCTGAGTTTGAACCTGTTATTGAGGTGCAGCAGCTTGCTAGGGAGTTCCAGGATCTCCAGCAGACGACAGAGACGGTGACGGAGATTACCGCCAAGTTTAGAGAGAGGGCTCTTCTCGTTCTGCAGTATGTGGCAGACGAGGAGATGAAAAAGGCCTGATACCATGAGATGCCGAGGAGTGATATCAGACAGTTTGTGAGCCAGTCCAGCTGCAAGACGCTGGAGGATATGATAGCGAGGGCTCGTGAGTGGGAGATTGATTTAGAGATGGAGAGGAAGAGGAAGCCAGGGGTAGTGTCTAGCACGGAGGGCTCAGGCAAAAAGCCCAAGGTAGATTCCCGAAGGAAGGGCCAGTAGGGCCGAGACCGTTGTGGTAAGTGCGGCAGGGGGCATAAAGGGCCATGCAGGGCGGGTAGTTCGGGTTGCTTCAAGTGCGGCTGAACTGGACATGTCAGCAGGGATTGTACTGCTACTACCCCCACCACTACAACATTTGATCTGATTTTCTTTTAGTGCAATCATAGGGGACACAAGAAGTCCCACTGTCCGATTCTAGCATCAGCAGGACACGTGGTGGCACCCGCTCCTACCACTTTGAGGATTACAGATGACCGTCAGGGCCAGGCGGAGGCGCCAATGGCGAAGATCAGAGCCTTCCAGTTGAAGGCAGAGGAGGCACGTCCATCCCCTGATGTGGTTACAGGTATGTATCTTCTCCATTATCTCTTATTTATTTCTGATTATTACTCATGTTTGTGTGTTTGTTTATAGGATCGTTCTTAGTGAATGGCATATCAGTCATGGTACTGTTTGATTCAGGAGCTACCCGATCTTTTGTGTCGCTCGCACTTAGAAAGCGATTTAGTTGATCTCCGGGGGAGCTGGATTGTCCACTTGATGTAGTTGATTGTAACGCCCATAGATTCGGACTAGTCAATTTAGAGACGATAAGCATCAAAAATGACTTTTTAATGGAAGATTATTTAGAAGGATTAATCTTTAACCAATTTGTATTATATGTCACAAGGTTTCCGTGCATATAAACAACGCCAAAATCCGAGTTATAACGAAGAAGTTATGACCTGTCGAAGTTTCGCGACAGAACCGACACGACCCAGCGCGACATAAATAGTGAATTTAAGGTAGATAGATATCTATCCTTAGTGATCTAAACGAGATTCGAAGATGTCTTTGATAGTAGTCCAACGATAAAAAGACAGACGAAAATGGAGTTCAGATGAAGGAGTTATGAATTTCGAACGAAGTTTTCCTGTCCCGGCCTACTAAAGATAATATATAAGTAATATATTTATAATATATTAGAAATAAAGTCAAAATTAGCCAATGGAGTCTAAATGAGAGTTGTATAGCATAATCTCACCTACGCGTCAATATAAAGAACGTCGAAAACGAAGTTCGTATGCGAAAGTTATGAATTTCTGAAGTTCGGGGTGCGAAACCCCAAAACTGTCAGATACCACGACGTGGCAAGCAGTGCCAAGACGTGGCAAGTCTTCTGACACCTCCGGGAGTCCCCTAGATGCAACTTGATATGACGCATGCAGTAACGACCAAGCCCACGACGTGGAAAAAGGTGCCACGACGTGGCAAGGGCAGATTTTGCCCTATAAATAGATTTGAAGGGCCAGCCGAGTTCGGTTGCTCATTATCTCATCTCTCTCCCATATTACATCGTTTTACGTGCACTTTTAACCCCCCTGAATCCCCGGTATCACCCCGAGACCCGAAGCAAGTCCCGAATCCCGAAGATCCTGAGAAGAAAAGAGTTTCCGAGCCGAAGCTCTGCCCACGAGAAACCCGGTGTGTGAAGTGATCCCGGTTTCACCGAAGAATACTACCATTGCAAGCCGTAGTGTTGTTCGATCATCTTCTGACCAAGTGAGTGTGTGGTCACTTTCTTCTAACACATAAATATTAAGTATTTGCTATGAAATACGTGCTATGTGTTTATATATTGTTGTTTATTTGAGATGTTGGTGGAATACATGAACTATATAGGTTTTAATGAGTTAAACTGTATATGTATTTTGTAACTACAAATATGTTGGGTAGGACATGGGTAGATGAGATATGTGAGTATGGATCAGATCAAGAGATTAGTTTAGATCCCTGAGTAGGGATCAGATCAAGAGGCTAGTTTTAGATCCGTGAGTATGGATTAGACCAAGAGGTTAGTTTTAGATCCGAGAGTATGGATCAAGTAAAGAGATAAACTTGCTATTAGTCCGGGAGTATGGATTAAGACTAAGTTAATTGCCCTATTCCGGGAGTATGGATTGGGCACAATTATAGATCCGGGAGTATGGATCAGATATGGATTAAGACTAAGTTAATTGTCCCTAGTCCGGGAGTATGGATTGGGCACAGTTATAGATCCGGGAGTATGGATCAGATCAGGATTAAGATATAGTTAATTGTCCTTATTTCGGGAGTATGGAATGGGTACAATTATTGATCTGGGAGTATGGATCAGATCAGGAGGTTAGTTTTTGATCCGTGAGTATGGATCAGGTAGTTTTAGATCCGTGAGTATGGATCAGGTGAAAAGGTAGTTTTAGATTCGTGAGTATGGATCAGGGGAAAGGTTAGTTTTAGATCCGTGAGTAAGGATCGGGTGAAAAGGTTAGTTTTAGATCCGTGAGTAGGGATCAGGTAAAGAGGAAAATTTTAGATACGAGAGTTTAGATCGTGTCGTTGTGAGGATCGATGGGGTGGGATAAGATTTGCCTTTATATGGTGAAAATGTACAAGTTTGAATGTTCGATATTTATAAATATCTGATATAACATTGTGGTATGAAAACCCTATATGCTCACCAGGCTCCCAAGTCTGACCCACTCAGTTTTCTTTGTATCATAGGTATCGATACGAAGACATATTTCACAGAGAGATTTAAAGGAGATATAAATCATTAGTGTAATTAAATGTAAGTTCTGT
This sequence comes from Lactuca sativa, assembly GCF_002870075.4. Classification (NCBI taxonomy): domain Eukaryota; kingdom Viridiplantae; phylum Streptophyta; class Magnoliopsida; order Asterales; family Asteraceae; genus Lactuca; species Lactuca sativa. The sequence goes on from NC_056624.2 coordinate 202,456,087, forward strand.
TTATGCTTATATGTTTGTATCGGAACATGACATCCCGAGGTTTTATTATTAAATGAAAATACATGCTCTTTGAGAAATGTTTTGATAAGCTATTATGATATCTTATTTTGGGAACAAATTCCGCAACCATTTTATTTAAAAGATTACTCTGATTTTAAAAACAAAGCATAAACAAATCGGTCTTTTCTGGCCGTGAAATTGGGGATGTCACATTGATCTCCTAGCAGTTGAGTGTGGGTGGGGCCCGAATCTCAAAGTATTATATGAGTATAGTTATGTGATTGCTTGATAGATATACTTGTTTTCTGTGTGATACTTGTATGCATGTTTGTAGCGGAGTGTAGGAGGGCCCAAATCTCCTAGACAACAGAGTGTAGGCGGGGCCCGAATCTCCTAGACAATGGAGTGTAGGCGGGGCCCGAATATCCTATACAGTGGAGTGTGGGTGGGGCCCGAATCTCCTAGACAGCGGATTGTGGGTGGGGCCTGTATCTCCTAGTTGTATGTTATTTGTATGGTATGTGGTAGTTTGGGGGAGCTCACTAAGCTCCGTGCTTACAGTTTTCAGTTTTGGCTTCAGGTACTTCCACTAGCAAAGGGAAGGGCTCGGGATGATTGCATGACACACACCACAGTCTTTAGCCTGTGAGATTTACTCTAATATTTGATATGAGATTTTGATATGTTGACAGATATTATTATATTTTTAGACACATGGTTTATGATTTTATACTATGGCGATCATATTATGGTTTTAATAATGATTTAAAAATGAAATTTTTAGGTTGTATTTCTGGGATGTTTCAATCTTCCTTTCTTATTGGATCTTGAGGACCCCTCAAGCTTCCTTTTTTCTCCTACCTTATCATTTTCTAGGCCCTTTTCTCTTATCTGGGTCTCTACATTCTTAGCTACCTAGATGGCGGCTTTGAAAATGGTTGCTTGTTTGACCATTGGACCAAGTCTGCTGACAATCCATTAGAAAACTTTTTGACCTTTGAGAGTTCAATTGGAACTAAATAAGGAACAAACTTCATTTTCTTTGTAAAACTTGCAGCATTGTCACCGACACTCATCCTTCCTTTCTTCAGATTCTAGAACTCGTTGTTGATCTCCAGAAGATCCTGCTCAAAGCAATACTTCATTTTTAGTTGTACCAAAAAGTCTTCCCAAGAAATCTTACTAGCTTCTCCCTTGGGCATGATATCAGCTAGTAGCTTCCACCAGCTTAATACCCTAGTCTTCAACAATGTAACCGCGAGAGCGGTCCTCTATTTGTTACTGCAGTCACAACTTTCAAACATCATCTCCATCCTGGAGATCCAATCCATCACTTCCACCGCTGTTGGGCTTCTAGAAAAACTTGGTGTCTTGGATGCCATGAAATCCTTGTACTTGCATCTACTTCCATCATTTCCTCCATTCTCATGGTTTCTTCTAACCATATGTGGCTCAGTTTGACTGACAGTCTGGCTATAGTTTCCTTCCTCTGATTGTTCTATGTTCAATTCAGGTTGTACAACAGGTATAGTAGGTTCATCCTTATTATTAAGCAACATTTGTCTCATCTCCTCCCTTTGTCCGACCATCATAACCCAAATCATTGCTTGGACTCCTACCATCGTGATTGGGTTGGGTGCAGCTACTACCTCTGGTGCACGCTCAATCACTTGTGATTCAGACTGTTGGTTTCCAATAGCATTTCCTAATCCACTGAGTGTTCTCACCCTTTCAATCTATACACTCCAGCAGATGTTTAGTGTACAGTGACGAGGAATACAATAAGGAAAGCTCTATTTACGACACACGTATAAATCTCCATATCACTCCGAAAAGTTATATGCCAGTTCTAATACCGTAATTAAACGTTTAGAAATCTGAACACATAAAATTTCCAGATCCGGTCGGCAATAGACCATAGATCTAATAGTATCATAAAGGCATATTATAGCATAAATAATTTAGCACATAAAAGCAATTCATGCATCTTCACTAAATAAGCTATTGCTCGCGTCTATTCAGGCATACTTCCTAAATATAGCAGACACCGATCTAACAATCACCGCTTAGCATTCTAAGATTAAGTCTAGAAATCCTCAAATACTCCTAGTTCGTTTAAACTAATACTCTAATACTAACTGTGACATCCCTAAATTCACGGTCATTTTTAAAAATTTTATTTATGCTTATTTAAAATTAGAGTATCCTTTTTGAAGAATATTACTGCATAGTTTGTCTCAAAAAAATATGATTAATATATTATCAAAGCATTTCCGAAGAAATGTATTTTATTTATATTAAAATATTGGGATGTCATCGTCAATACAGAAACATAAGCATAAACAGACCTTACATTCATTTACACTAATGATTTACATCTCTTTTAATCTCTCAGTGTCACGTATCTTCGCATTGATATCTGTGATACAAATAAACAGAGTGGGTCAGGTTTGGAAACCTGGTGAGTACATAGGGTTTTCAACCCACAATAATATAATTATTAAGTTTAATCATCAAATAATTAACCCAATTTCCAATCCGCATTATCTTCTATATTTATTCTTCCCTAAAGATTTATCCCAAGGGTCGTCTCCTACATCGTATATACCTCTCATCACCTTACATCACATTTCCTTATATGTTTGTTCTTAAAGACTTTTCCTAAGGATCATCGCCTACATCACATAGACAGTACTGATTCGGGGATTACTCCCCCATTACGTGTACTGTAAGGGTTAGAGTATCATCGCATGAATACGTAGTTACTATATCGCCTAAACTCGTAATTCATCATCTACAGATTATGAGCATGTCGGTGTTTCTACATAACTTGTTTAGATTAGTCAATGGTCGCCATCTATACTATGGTAGATGACTACATCACAACATCGCAGGTCAAGGTTATGGCATCACCTAATCATCTCTTATCTCGCATCACCTATTCATCATCGCATATATATCATCACCTAGTTATCACCACCTTTCTATCATTACCTATCTCTCATCATCTGTCACTACCCAATACATATTTGTAAGTATATAATACTTATAGGATTAAATCAATTAAACATCATCACATACTATCTTATCTAACACATAATACTCCCGACATAGATAATAAGCACATACGCATGTAATTATCCAGATACTTCATATCTATGTGTAAGATGAAAGTAACTACGCACTCACTTGTTAAAGTGACGAATCGAAATTTAGGCAGCGCTTTGATTCTAACAATTGTCTTTTCCATTGATGAAACCTAGTATTATTATCACTAAGTTTTAGTCTAATATTTATTGCTACTAATTATTAGTCTAGATTCATCATTAACTCAAAGTCTACTTCATTATTTATCAAGTAAGGAACAACCTAGTAGGATCATATCGGAGGTACGGTCCGGTTGGTATATGAAGTATACTGTTTGGAAATCCCACTTTAAACACACCTCACTAAATCCTAGACATCATCCCCATAATTAGATCAATCAGTATTATGACTTTGAAGCATTGATTGTAACATCCCAAAATTCACGATCAAAATTTCATTTTTAATTTAATAATTATAAAACCATTTGTCTGAAAACATCATAGTACTAATTCATATCAAAACCAATGTATCCATAATCAAAACATGTCATGACAAAATAATATCAGAGTATAAATCCCATAGATCTCATGTGGGGAAATCCTGATCTGAGGCGTTGCAATCATGCCAACTCCTTTCCCTTCAATGAGGAAGTACCTGAAACCAAGACTAAAAACCGTAAGCACAAAGCTTAGTGAGTTCCCCCATCATACCACATACCATATAGTAAACATACTTCTAGGCATAACCGGGTGCCCTACCTACCCTGCCGAGCATATATGGGTGCTCAATAGGGTTGCCATCTATACTATGGTAGATGACTACATTACAACGTCGCAGGTCAAGGTTATGGCATCACCTAATCATCTCTTATCTCACATCACCTATTCATCATCGCATATCTATCACCACCTAGTTATAACCACCTTTCTATCATCACCCGTCGCTACCCAATACATATTCGTAAGTATATAATACTTATAGGATTAAATCAGTTAAACATCATCACATACCATCTTATCTAACACATAATATTCATGACATAGATAATAAGCACATAAGCATGTAATTATCCAGATACTTCATATTTATGTGTAAGATGAAAGTAATTAGGCACTCACTTGTTAAAGTGACGACTCGGAATTCAGGTAGCACTTTGCCTCTAACAATTGTCTTTTCTATTGAAGAAACCTAGTATTATTATCACTAAGTTTTAGTCTAATATTTATTGCTACTAATTATTAGTCTAGATTCATCATTAACTCAAAGTCTACTTCATTATCTATCAAGTAAGGAACAACCAAGTAGGATCATATCGGAGGTAGGGTCTGGTTGGTCTAAAGCACCTGGTCTCGGAAGTGAGTTTTTGAAACCTACTGCTCGTCCCTTGAAGGAGTTACATAATCTAACTTTTGTTGGAGACATTCTGAACCATAAACATTTGGATACCCCTGTCTCCCCTTTGTCACCCCTTCATGCGACCTTGGACAATTTTTTTCCTGATTCCTAAGTTTCAACCAATAATTATCAAGTGTCCCGATTTCACGCCTCTTCCGCCTCTGATACCCCTGGACCTAAATTAGACCTCGGAATTTTCTCCCATCATTCCCAACACTATAGTTCACATTCAGAACCACAGTCCTCCTAACAACTGCCTTGTTGAGAAAATTATTCCGAAGAAAACTAGACCTAACTTTGAAAAATAAAATCGTGTTTGGGCATCCTTAGATAATGATGTTGATGTAGAAACCATAAGTGATAATTCATCTTATTAGTGTGTTTTGGACTCTTAAGTGATTTCTATAACCACCTTAGTTCCACCTAAACCCAAGTTTAACAACCCATCCGTTGGCCAAACTTCCAAGTCAACATCTGACTCCAGGAAGAAACCTTCATTGAATAGAAAAGATGTCGTTGATCCTAAGATAGAAGCCAAAAAAGAACTCAAAAAGGAAATTAGTTCAAGACAAAATTCCAGGTTCATTGAGAATTCCAAAAAGAAAGTATCTCTGACTATAAGCCTAACCACTAGGAATCGTAAAACATTTGCGCCTGTTACGATTCTTAAAAAGCCATCCGTCCTTCCTAATCCTATTGATCAAAACAAAGTTGTCAGTGTCACTCTGAAAAAGACTGTTGATACCCACCCACAAGAAATAACTCTCCTTAGACTGTTTCCTCTGTTTTCATTGCTAAATCTGATGGTACAATTTTTAAACCTCAACAACTTTCAAATCTAAGTGCACCATCAAAAATATTAAACAAAGAACGCTTGGTTAAAAACACTGTCACTCAAACATTTTCAAAGAATTTAAAACAAAATTTTGAGTGGAGAACTAAGAGTGTTGAAAAAGATTTTGCAACTTTAAGCAACATTGTGATTCCTACAGCTCCAAAAACAGTTTGTCTGATAAAAGTTGTTCCAAAACAACTTGTCGTTGAATATGATTTTTGGATCAACGAAAAGATCTTGGCATTTTTCTTCTTTCCCAAAGGATCACGAAACAAGCCTTATGAGACTCCTGTTGCTCGAAAGTCACTACCAAAGTCCAAAGCTTGTGCCCAAGTCCCAAAACCTAACTCGGAGCCTAAAAACTCCAAACTACACTAAATTATGTAGGCACTCTGTGCTTCGGAACAAGATATGATATGGTATATTGATAGTGCTTGTTCCATGCACATGACGGGGCAGAAAGACTTTTTGTGTGATCTAAAACTTTCACCAAATGTTGGCTATGTGACGTATGGCAACAACTCCAACTCTCAAATATGAAGTTATGGAGTCCTCATCAATAGAAACTTCTATGTATCAAATGTGGCATATATATCAAACGTGGCATATGTAACTGACCTGAAGCATAATCTAATCAGTGTGGCTCAACTTACTAATGCAAATCGTCGAGTTGAATTCTAAAAGAAACACAACTATGTCATGTCCAAAGACCGGAAAGAATGTCGGATCCATTCAAATAGCAACAAGAACATGTATCCTCTTGAAATCAACATGTTCGTTGGAAGGCCTCAACTATCTCTTCTCTCTAACGCAGTTCCTAATGTCAGCTGGTTATGGCATCGAAAGCTCACTCATCTTAAATTTCGATATATGAACGATCTTGTTTCCATTGAAATGGTTAGAGGTTTGCCTTTCCTCAAGTTCGAAAATATGTGTCGCCTGTAAGTGTGGGAAGAATTCGAAGAAATTTCATCCTATCATCATTGAAAAATCGATCTCGGAACCATTAGAAGTGCTTCATATTGATCTATGTGGACCCTCCACTGTAGAAAGTCTACTTCATAAGAAATACATTCTTGTGATTGTGGATGATTTTACAAGGTTCGCCTAGATTTTCCTCCTCGGGCTCAAGTCAGAAACTGCCTCTGAACTTGTTACCTACATTAAGGGTATTGAAGTTCTAGTGAAACTGCCTATTCGTCGAATCTGAAGTTATAATGGCTCGGAGTTTACCAATGTTATCATTGAGATATTGAAATCCGAGAAAGGAATTGACCACAATTTCTCTGCTCCCTACACCCCTCAACAAAATGGTGTAGTCGAAAGACACAACAGAACTTTAGTTGAAGCTGCTCGATCGATGCTTAATTTTGCAAATCTTCCACTTTATCTCTAAGCCGAAGCTGTATCAACTGCATGCTTTACTCAAAATCGTAGCATCATCAATTGACGCCTTAATATGACATCGTACAAATCCATTAATGGTCGTAAGCCTAGTATCTCCTTCCTGCATATCTTTGGTTTTCGATGCTTTATCATGAACAATCGTGATCAGCTCACAAAAATTTCAACCCAAAGCCAATGAAGAAAATTTTCTTTGATACTCAGCAAAGTCAAAAGATTACCAAGTTATGAATCGTTGAACTCGTATTCTTGAAGAAAGCTTTGATGTCACCTTTGATGACAACTACATTCATAATTCTAGCCCAACCCATGTCGCAACTCACATCATGGAGTCTGATGCTCCATCGCCAGAATGTCCAATCCTCAAATAATTCATGAAGTCGATTTTGAAACCTTGTTTTGACAATCAGAAATAGATCTTGATTCGGAAACTCGATCTAGACAATCCTCATCTGTTATAGCTCCTATCTCACAAAATATTTCTGGTCTGACTCCCACATTTCCTCCATTTGATTTCGAACCAATTCAACATTCTCAGGTTGAGGGGGAGAATGGTTTTCCCTTTCTTGAATCAAATGTTGAAGGATTCTAAGATGCAGCGGATCAATTTGTTGAATTCAATCCTATTCCGAATGACAACAATGATAACGTCAACTTCTTTGACTTTCCAGACGAAAATGATGTTGATATCTCTGATTCAGAAGTTCAGGGGGAGCATCATCCTCAAATTCAAGTTTTTCAGGGAGAGCAACACAACCCCATCATTGATGTTAGATCATCTGCAGAAGAGCTTTCGAGACTACACATCTGGACCAAGGATCATCCTCCAAACCAAGTCATTAGAAATCTAAAAGCTGGTATTAAAACTCGCAATGCCACTAACTGTTGGATATAGTGTCTAAGTCCATAACTATATTTGGTATGTACTTGACCCGACCCGACATGGTCCATTTAGGTTGCACTTCACCCGAACATTTTATGGATAATCTTTTGAGAATAGTACAAGTTATGATTTATTAATATATTATAAGTACTAATATATTAATATAAGATAATATTATTTAATTAGTATTTATCTATAATTAATCTAGGATTAATTTAGAGATCAAAAGTATTACTAATTAAATATGGGCTTCTATATTTATATAGTGTGGGCTAATGCTTATTTGGAATGGGCTAGGCTTGCATGGAAAGTCCATGGATACTCCATGGAGCTTTAACCCATGGATCTCATGGAAATGAAGAGACATGGGTATTAGGGTTTACATGGATGTAACCCTAATCCACCACACTATATAAAGGAGACTTTGGTTCTTGAAATCACACTAGTTGAGGTGAGTAAAACAAGAGGGCCGATTTCAAGATAGTGGTGACTATTCTCTCAAATTTCCAAGTTTGTGGTGATTTGTGATTTCCATTTGAGGCATCCACACTATTGGTGATAGGCTCTAAAACTCCAAGCAATCAACTACAACTACAAGGTAAGTATTTCTACTAGCTTTATTTGATTCATGTTCCCCATGCCATGCTAGTTAGGATATGAACCTTGGAAAAATAATTATTTGCATTTATCTTAGACAAACATAGATCCAAGGTTTATTAGGGTTGCATGTACACTTAGGAAGTGTTAGAATGCTCAAAACCCATCAGTGGTATCAGAGCCTAGGCTTGTTTGTTTGATACTTGATGCAAAATATTGGAAAAAGTCGAAAAACTTGTTGTCTGCCTGATGAACTCGCCGAGTCATGGGGGGAATCGCCGAGTTCATGTGTATCTTCATCCTACTCGATGAGTAGGTTTGTGCACTCGATGAGTAGGAGCCACAGAATGCAGATTTTCGACTTTTGCTGCTGGAAATGGACTAGAAACATTACCCTAAACTGTTTTCATGTTATAAAACTTGTTTTAGATGGTGTAATGTTTATGCTAATCCATTTACAATGGCTATAATAAAAAATTACAAGATTTATGAGTAATTTATGATTCTTGAAATGTTCATATTCATGTTCTTGAACTTATGAAGATTAGATGATCATAGGAATTGTTTGTAACCTACTTGGTAGTTTAATTCTTGATCATAATGTGTTTTAAAGGAGTCCATAACTTGTCCTCAAGTTATGGAAAACCAAGATTCACACTTGAATTAAAACCATTAAAAGAACACAAGAGTTAGAAAAATGAAGAGTCTTCATTTTTATTACTCTATTTAACTCATAAGTTACAAGAAATGAAAAGTTTTGAAAGTTTACAAAACTTGCCCTCAAGTTTTGGAACAAGTAAAGTCATATTAAAAACTTTAGTTCCAACCCTTAGAATTTTAAAAGTTAAAATTCAACCCTTGTACTTATAATATTATAAGTTAATATATATATATATATATATATATATATATATATATATATATATATATATATATATGATCAAAGTCGTCTTACCGCTAGTACGCCTCATTCACGAAGCTAGTCTATAAGGTGGGTATAAGGTTGTTGCCTATAAAATGGCAACTTAATGGGTGTCCACTCTCACCCACCGCTTGCTTGACTGGTGAAGGGTCGTTAACCGAACGGGTAGGACAAGGACTTATAAATGCTCATTAAAAGTATAATGATAATTATAAAGTAACTAAATGTTTTATTAAATTCCCAATCTTAGTTACTTTAGGAAAAATGTGAATAAGGTGCTAATCCATAGAATTACACTTTAAACTTTATTTAAGTCGTTAGTGGAGCGTGTGTGGTTAACCGGCACACTAACTTGAACTTAACAAGGTAGGTGAAGGGTGAATTAATGTTTATCATAGTATCGATGGAGCGTGTGTGGTTAACCGGCACATCGATTGTGGGGTAGTACATTACGGGTACCAAGTAATTTGCATGGTTACTTCACACCTTGTTTTGTGATCCTCGACATCCCAGTCACAAAACCTGAAGGGCACACTCGAGATTGAAACATGCCATTGAAGAAAGTTCAATGAATCTGAAAGAATCTAGGAGTTTCTAAACCAATTAAAACCTAATTAAAATTTCGTTTTTCATGGTGGAAATTGGTGAATCGTCATTCACCTACCTTCAAATATCTTATAGCTTAGATTACGACATCCCTCTTCTAAGTTATATGAATATTGTGTTGGGTCCTAGCCTTAATACTACATTTGGGTGTTTTATTAAGGACTATCTCTAAATCTAATCTAAATCTATTCCCTCTTCTTTTCAGATGTCTTTCAATAACAATGCTTCTGGCTCTAACCCTACTAGCTCTTTCTCTCTCATGAATCTTTGTGGGAGAGTCATCTTCGATGGATCCAACTTTATTGATTGGATCAGGAACATCAGGATGGTCACTTAGTATGAGAACAAAGAATATGTTCTTGACAAGGAGCTAAAGGTACCCGAGCCAACTGCTACTCCTGAAGAGCTTGCTGAATATGAGGTACATGAAAGGGATGCTACAAAAGTAGCATGCATCATGATGGCCACCATGACAGCCGAGCTCCAAAAGTCCTATGAGGACCATTATCCTTTTGAGATGCACCAGGACTTGATGGACCGTTACCATCAGAGTGCTCGTCAAGAGCGATATGAAATAATCTCCTCCATGATAACAACTCAAATGAAGGATGGTGAACCCATCACGGGCCACATGCAGAAAATGCAAAGGTATGTGGACCGTTTACTGACGCTGAATGTGAACTTCCCCGAGGAGTTAGCAATAGACATCATTTTTCACTCCTTACCATCGTGTTATGATCAATTCCACATGACATATCACATGAACAAGGAAGAAGTCACCCTCAGTAAACTTCAGGGACTCTTGAAGACCGCGGAAAGTGATCTAAAGGGTAAGTCGGTTGTTATTACTCCTACTCCTACTCTTACTGCGGCCAATGTCTTGGCAATCAGGCATGGAAAAGGGAAGAAGAGAAAGAACCCTTCTAAGGGTACCAAGGGTCTTCATCTTCAAGCAAAACCAAGAAAGGTTCTGTCACTCCTTCTGCTAACCCTAATGAGGCTGAATGCTTCTATTGTCATGAAAAGTCGCACTGGAAGCGAAACTGCCCAAAGTACCAGCAAGATGTGAAGGATGGGAAAGATATACACTATATTGTCTAATAACTCACCTCATTCTAAGTCTTGGGTCCTTGATACCGGTTGTGGTATTCACATATGTTGTGATTTGCAGGGACTAAGAAGAAGTGAGAATGTGGAGCAGGTAAAGATAAACTTGATCATGGGAGACAGGAAAGCATCACATGTCACCAAGATAGGAGTTTATTCCTTAGTGCTAAATAGTGGGTTTACATTAGATTTGAATAAGTGTTATTATTCGCCATAAATGGAAAGAAATGTTATTTCCTATCATGCATTGTATAAACAAGGTTTTACCTTTTATTTTGATAATAATAATGGTAGTATTGATGCTTTCTTTAATAATGTTCATTATTTTAAAGCATTACCTTGTGATGGCGTGTATGAAACTGTATCTATTGTATATAATCTAGGAAATAATGTATTGTATATTGACTCTTCCACTAGCTTAGATAAAGCATCTTTATGGCATTGTTGTCTTGGACATGTAAGCAAGAAACGCATAGGCCAACTCCAAAAGGATGGAGTCTTGGAGTCATTTGACCTAAAGTCAGATGATAGTTGTGAATTTTGTTTTCTTGGTAAAATGACAAAGTCACCTTTTACTGGCACTTGTGCTAGGGGTGAAGGTTTGTTGGACCTCATACACACGGATGTGTGTGGACCCTTCAGAACCGCCACAAGAGATGCTAATCGGTTTTATGTGACTTTTACTGATGATTTTAGTAGATATGGATATGTCCACTTAATCAAGCATAATTCAGAAACCTTTGAGAAATTCAAAGAGTTTAAGCAAGAAGTGGAGAATCAGTTAGGCAGGAACATTAAGATGCTTCGATCCGATCGAGGTGGTGAGTATCTTAGTACTAAGTTCCTTGACTATCTTAAGGAATGTGGGATTATCTCACAATTGACACCTCCTAGGACACCACAATTGAATGGTATAGCTGAGAGGCGCAATCGGACCTTGTTGGACATGGTTTGTTCCATGATAAGTCGAGCTTCGCTACCAATCTCATTTTGGGGGTATGTCTTAGAGACTGCCGCCCATATCCTTAATCTAGTCCCTACAAAGAAGGTTGCCAAAACACCTCACGAGATGTGGACTGGAAAAGTTCCCAATCTAGACCACATCAAGATTTGGGGTTGTGAGGCTTTCGTGAGACGCGAGACTCATGATAAGCTCGAACCCCGAAGCGAAAGGTGTATTTTCATCGGCTATCCACAGAAATCCTTTGGTTACATCTTCTACAGAACCAGTGATAATGTGGTCTTTGTAGCAAGAAGAGGATTCTTTCGAGAGATAGAATTCATGAGTACAGAGACAGTGGGAGGCAAATTGACCTTGAGGAACTTCAAGAGTCAACTGATGAAGGAACCTTAAACCCTAGCCCTCAACCTGAGGAGGAAACTCCTATTGAGCCAACAGAAGAATCTATACCTCTGAGGCGTTCCACCAGAGTTAGGAATGCACCTGAGCATTATTATGGTTTCCATATTACTGCAGAAGGTGAGACACTTATCAGTGATAACACACTGGTAAATCTAGATGAGCCTAACAGCTACATGGAAGCCATGGCAGGCCCTGAGGCTGCTAAATGGAAAGAGGCTATGGATAGCGAGATACAGTCCATGTATGACAATCAAGTTTGGAACTTGGTTGACAATGTACCTAATCGTAAGGTAGTTGGGTGCAAATGGATCTTCAAGAAGAAGACTGACATGGATGGTAATGTACACACTTATAAGGCACGACTGGTTGCAAAGGGTTATTCTCAAACTCGGGGAGTTGATTATGATGAGACCTTTTCACCAGTGGCCAAGATTAAGTCTATTAGGGTTCTGTTAGCCATTGCTGCATTTCATGACTATGAAATATGGAAAATGGATGTCAAAACCGCTTTCCTTAATGGAAAGTTGGATGAAGATGTTTACATGGTTCAGCCAGGGGGTTTTATCAGTACAGAGTACCCCAATAGAGTGTGTAAACTCGAGAAATCCATTTATGGATTGAAACAGACACCTCGCAGATGGAATCTTTGCTTTGATGAGAAAGTCAAGGAATTTGGCTTTTCAAGGAGTGAAGATGAATCTTGTGTCTATATCAAGACTAGTGGGAGCATAGTCAACTTTTTGGTACTGTATGTGGATGACATACTACTCATAGGAAATGACATGCCAACCCTGCAGGAAGTAAAGTCCTGGCTTGGGAAGTGTTTCGCTATGAAGGACCTTGGTGAAGCTGCCTATATCCTAGGGATAAGGATTTTTAGAAACAAGAGTAAAAGACTAATTGGACTTAGTCAAAGCACCTATGTGGACAAAGTGTTAAAAAGATTCAACATGCATAACTCCAAGAAAGGTGAATTACCCATTTAGAGTAACGCCAGATTGAGTAAGACACAAAGCCCTAGTACTGAGGTTGAGATAGCATAAATGAGTCGACTACCTTATACTTCAGCTGTAGGATCGATCATGTATGCTATGACGTGTACTCGACCTGATGTAGACTTTTCTTTGAGCATGGTTAGCAGGTATCAGGGGAACCCTGGCAAGGCACACTGGACTGCGGTAAAGAATATCCTCAAGTACCTGCGAAGGACTAAGGACTGGGTCCTTACCCTTGGTGGGAGTGATGACTTGAGAGTTGTAGGGTACAGTGATGCTAGATTTCGGACTGACAGGGATAATTTCCGCTCTCAGTCGGGCTGGGTCTTTACCCTAAACGGAGGGGCAATTACTTGGAAAAGTTCCAAGCAGGAGACAGTGGCTAATTCCACTTTTGAATCAGAGTATATAGCAGCAAGCGAGGCAGCAAAGGAGGCTATATGGATAAAGAACTTCATCGGAGACCTTGGAGTTGTACCAGCTATAAAGGAACCAATGGAGATTTTCTGTGACAGCAATAGTGTGGTTGCCTTAGCCAAGGAACCAAGAGATCTGGGAGATCCAGACACATTGACAGAAAATATCACTTCATTAGACATCGAATAGAAGAAGGAATCCCCGTGGCAAAGAGGGTATCATCGGATGAGAACCCAACAGATCCCCTCACGAAGGGACTGATTCGGGCTAAGCATCTCTAGCATGCTCAGAGCATAGGGCTGAAGGATGATATTAGTTTTAGTAGTTAGATAATCTCGAAATTTGTAAAGTGTAATTGACATTAGATGATGAATAAAAGGTGTTTTATTTATGAGCAAAGTGTTGCTATCTCTTGTTGATTGTTTACTATATTTCTTTTGCATGTTTTGACTTCCAGAATAATTATGTTTGGTATATCATATTATTCAAACCTCCACAGTCGGTCATATGTCGGAAGTAGGTATGAATAATGACTGTCATGATTGGTTGCAGCGGTCTAAGGTGTTGGACATGGCTACAACAATCATGAGTGCTCATAAGTTCTGAGCATTGGACTCAACCCATGCTCACTGGAATCACTTCATGGAATTTATCTCGAGTGATCGTGAGACGGTAATATCATATAAGTCTTCAAACCTAGAGATATGATTTGTTACTTACGAGTTGGTTATGCATTGATTGTACGAAAACGCATTGGTAACTCGATGTTATAAAACGTGCCTTTGTGTATAATTCAATGAGTGGTAGAACAAACATATGAGTCGAAGTTTATCTATTCCTTCTAGGATTAGAAGCGATATCTGGGCCCCTCGATGATTTTGTTTTGACCTATGTACCGGGCCCGATCAGAACTAAATTGATGTGTTCAGTTAAGTTTTATGTCAAACAAATCGGAAATCGGGAAACAAATGCTAGACAATAAGTAAGACCATGTTCCATGTATTTGTCTGGTTGATATCTAGAACAGAGGATTATATGATCACTTATCTAAAATGGTGCGTTCTAGTTTAACAGAGTTTAAAGAGCTACGATTTCTGATCGATTCCTGAAGTCATACTTGCAACTATAGTTATTAGACTTATCCAAGTGGGAGACTGTTGGATATAGTGTCTAAGTCCATAACTATATTTGGTATGTATTTGACCCGACCCGGCATGGTCCATTTGGGTTGCACTTCACCCAAACATTTTATGGATAATCTTTTGAGAATAGTACAAGTTATGATTTATTAATACATTATAAGTACTAATATATTAATATAAGATCATATTATTTAATTAGTATTGATCTATAATTAATCTAGGATTAATTTAGAGATCAAAAGTATTACTAATTAAATATGGGCTTCTATATTTATATAGTGTGGGCTAATGCTTATTTGGAATAGGCTAGGCTTGCATGTAAAGTCCATGGATACTCCATGGAGCTTTAACCCATGGATCTCATGGAAATGAAGAGACATGGGTATTAGGGTTTACATGGATGTAACCCTAATCCACCATACTATATAAAGGAGACTTTGGTTCTTGAAATCACACTAGTTGAAGTGAGTAAAGCAAGAGGGCTGATTTCAAGATAGTGGTGACTATTCTCTCAAAGTTCCAAGTTTGTGGTGATTTGTGATTTCCATTTGAGGCATCCACACTATTGGTGCTAGGCTCTAAAACTCCAAGCAATCAAATACAACTACAAGGTAAGTATTTCTACTAGCTTTATTTGATTCATGTTCCCCATGCCATGCTAGTTAGGATATGAACCTTGGAAAAATAATTATTTGCAGGTATCTTAGACAAACATAGATCCAAGGTTTATTAGGGTTGCATGTACACTTAGGAAGTGTTAGAATGCTCAAAACCCATCACTAACATCCAAAATGAATGTCATTTCTTGACATTTATCTAAATGGTTGAACCAAAATCCATCAAAGAAGAACTTGAACATGTTGGCTGGATTACAACCATGCAAGAAGAGTTGGTAGAATTTGACAGAAATAAAGTGTGGACTCTCGTTCCTCTTCCTCGAGATCATCCCATTGTATGTACGAGATGGGTGTTCTGAAACATACTAGACGATGCAGGAGTTAACATTCGAAACAAAGATGGATGGCCAAAGGATTCACACAGATTGAAGCATTTGATTATCACGAGACCTTTGCTCCTGTTCCCGTCTTAAAGCCATCAGAATCTTTCTTGCTTATGCAGCTCATAAAGGATTTAAAATTTACCAAATGGACATTAAGAGTGCTTTTCTTAATGATGAACTTGATACCGAAGTGTATCTTCAGCAGCCTCCCGGTTTTGTCAATCCTTCTTATCCGAACTATTGCTACAAAATCCGAAAAGTTGTTTACGCCCTCAAGCAAGCTCCTCGCGACTCTCACCGATTTTCTCAAGCGTTCTGGTTTTCAAAGAGGAATTCTCGATCCTACCATGTTCTGAGGATAAAATGGAAAACATCTCATGCTGGTTCAAATCTATGTTGACGATATCATTTTTGCATCCACGGATTCATCAATGGCTGCTGATTTTGCCAAGTTAATGGTTAGCCGATTCCAAATGAGCATGAATCATGAACTAAGTTTCTTCCTAGGTCCTCAAGTAAAACAGACCAACAGAGGAATCTTTGGTCACCAAGAAAAATACATTTTCGAACTTCTCAAAAAATATTCGATGGACACTTGTGCCTCTGCATAGGTACCTATGGGTTTCGGACACAAGATCTTCTCGGATCCATCTAGTTGTGTTGTTGATGAAAAGAAGTATAGAGGAGTAATTAGGTCGTTACTCTACCTAACAGCAAGTCATCCAAATATCATGTTCTCCACATGTTTGTGTGCCAGATTTCAAGTTAATCCAAAGATGTCTCAAATTTTGGTTGTTAAGCAAATATTCTGACACCTCAAAGGTACAAAGAGTCTCGGAATCTGGTACCCATAAAATGAGAGTTTCCTTCTACAATCATATTCTGATTGGAACTATGGTGGTCTTCAGTTGGACAGAAAAAGCACTTCTGGTGGCTGTCAATTTTTGGGTGGAAGATTTGTTAGCTGGTCATCTAAGAAGCAGGTCGGCAATTCACTGTCAATAGCCGAAGCGGAATACATTCCTGCTACTAGTTGCACCTCTCAAGTTCTTTTGATGAAATCTCAGCTCATGGATTATGGTTACCGGTTTCAACAAATTCTCATCTATTATGATTCACATAGTGCCATTGCGATTTCACACAATCCAATTCAGCACTCAATGACGAAGCACATCAATATACGGTACCATTTCATTAAAGATCATGTTTTAAAAGGAAACATTGAGGTTATTTTTGTTCCATCTGATGATGAAATTGTTGATGTCTTTACTAAGGCATTAGATGAAACCATATTCAACGATTTTTTGAAACAAAAAGGGTATGATGTTGCCTGATCCTCAATTCTTTTAAGAGGCTTACACTCTCTGATGTTATCATCAGAAAGTGAAATTATTCTGAAGTAAAATTATTTTTCATCTCGGAATTGTATCCTATCGGAATAAATAGGATCGTTTTACATGTCCTTTTATCTAACCTCTTCTTCTACTCATATGTTGTACATCTCACCCAATATTTGGAAGTTCACGACCAATATAGTCACATTGGTATTTTGTTTGATGTCATCTCGAAATTTGTATCATCAAGTGTGTTATGAAGCTCATCTCCGAATTCAATTTCGAAATGGTAATGTGATTTCGTCTCTTACCCTATCCGAGATCAGTTCCTTCTCGTCTCGAAACTTCAAAATCTATTTAAATATGTCCTCTAAGATCTTCCTTCCTTTTACCTCTGATATTCAACTTGAGTCTGTGCAATCTCGGACCCTATATCATGTATAAGTTATTTTTTCATCTCGGAAGTATCTAATGACAATCCATCTCAGAACTCTCATGCTTCGAGATCACATTGTAAATCCTTCTCGGAACTTTTATGCTTCGAGATCCATTTGTCAAATCATCTCAGAACTTTCTGGCTCCGAGATCATTCACTTGAAAAGAAGTTCAAAAGTTTTGTTGTCATTATCTGTGAAACGTTTTCTTAATAATTTAAACAGTTATATTTTTTTAATGATGATTATCCTTTAATCCTAGAAAATTGCACCTTTTGCACACGTCTCCGTAAAGTAAACATAATGTCAATCAAATGACGGTTTCCATTTTCCACGTCCTGCCATAGTATTCTTTTGTCCTTGCAGGTCAACTCATTCTAAATGTGGCAACACATTTAATGCGGTCCATATCCATATCTGGATATCATCATTACGCTTTTCAACCTGAGCCACTTCTATCAAACCTATAAAAAGCTTTCAAAAACCCATTTGTCACTCTACGCTCTCTAAAAACTCATCCCTTTCTCTCTGCAAGAAAAGTGTTCTTCGAGCTCTCATAACCTACAATAATGGCGTCTTCACAATCTGCTCCCAAAGTCATCAAAACCCCTCCCAAGACGAAATCCTCCAAAGGATACGCCTCATCATCCTCAACTGAACTATTTCTTCGTGATATTACACAACTCTTCTCCTTGGATCCCATGGACTATGACGAGTCCGTCTGGATTATGATCAAGTTTATAGTTCGCCATCCCATCTTAGAACGACTCACCAAAATCCCTCACCCACCCATTCCACTTCGTCTTCTTCACACTGCCTTTGAAAGAATCAAGATTGATAACAGGGTTCTTTAGACTAAGATCAATGGTGATCGTATCGTACCAGTTCACAAGAAAACTTTCGAAAGGCTATTGGGATTCTAGAAAACCCTAACAGTTTCAAGGTTCAAGAACCATCATTTGAAGGGTTTTAGACGTTCCTCACTCACATTGGGTATGAAGAAGAGTTCAAAGCAAAGAAATTCAAGAAATTTGCAGTTCCTGGGTTATAGACAGTCCTTATGCACTTAATCCTTAGAGGTATTTCTGGGAAACATTGAGGCACAGACATAATGAGCAAGGATTGGCTCTACGTCGTCTACAACATCTTTTCGGGGAAGACAAACGTTGTCGATCTAACGAAAGTCTTGTGGAAAGACTTTCGGAAGTTTGTTGTCAAACGAAAGCCTCAAGAGATATCAAGTACGAGATTCTAGGCTCTGACCATCCAATAACTATATCAAGAGAGGCAAGAACCAATTATAGTTGACACAATTCCAAAAGAGGTATTTCTATCCTTCAAAACTATTCAGACTTATTGCCTTCCGAACTAGGAATCTTTCGAGCCAATTCATAGATTGCATGAACACTTGTTGGCCACTCTACCATCCGAGTCCCCTTATTTGAAACAACATTTAGAGACTTTGATTGTGTATAGCCTACACAGTCTGTCCCTGTCTTTGTTGAGCCCACCTCGGATGTGGCCAATCCAGTCTCAACTAGCGGGAAGAAAAAGAAGGTTTCCAGAAGAAAGACCTCTCCCTCAAAACCTAAGGCCAAAAACAGAGCCAAAGTCGACACTTCCTCTCAAAAGGAATCTATCCATGACATTCCGACTAGCTCTGGTCATCCTCTAACCCCACATTCCCACTCATCTGAAGTACCCTCTGGAGTTTCAAAAACAAATGCACATACTCATGAGGAGTCTCCACATAATCCACCCTCACATTCCCAACAAGGTGATGCCGGTGTTGAACAAAGTTCCTTGCACCCCCTACAACACACCCATGAGTCATCTTGGATATCCCTCTTTCTTCTTTCACACAAGCACGATTTGAGAACCTTGTCTCGGATCCTAAGCATTATGAAGCGGGAGTTGTCCCTCCTACCTCGGATGACACAACTGGTCTAATACCTGGAAAAGGTAAAGGAAGACCAGGTACTGACGATCCAGATTCGTTACACTTTTTCAGCAGGGCTTATTCGAGGCATCCAGATCTCACCATATCACAATTTGAAGCAACTCTCGTTTCCATGAGGAACAGAGCCATTCACAGCAACCTACCATTTATTTCTCCATCTGATGATATTTGTGATCAAGAGTTTGCATCTGGAGAGACCCTCAACGACAACATCATCTTTGACAACCCTCCGAAGTCTCCCCACCATGATGCACTCTACCCTGATCCTAATGAGGAACACTCGTCCGAATTCATGTTCGATGACAACAACGCTTCCATTGCTGCTCCTTCTGTTCGCTCATCTATACACCTTTTTCAGAAACCATCTTCCTCCTGGCTAGCTTATGACATCGGACTCTCATCATCCTCGTCCAAACCAGTTGATGAAGAAATTAATATTCACGTTCAGGCTCACAACACTCTTCAAGGAAAAACTGAAACCAATCCTTCCAAGGATGATCAAGCAATAACTACCAACAAACCTGGCCCTTTTGAACCACTTGTAAATCAAGAGGATGATAAAGCCCAGACTGTGAGTTCCTCTTCGGACGCAGGATCATCATTACGAAATTATGTTGACCCCTTTGCCCTGTTGGAAATTTGAGACAATGTATCAGTTGCAGTATCTAGGATTGAATCATTGGACAAGCCTGTTGCCCAGCTTGAATCCAAAATTGATGCAAAAGTGTCAGGTCTTAACACTAATTTGGATGCAATTCTCCAATCTCTCTTGGACATGAATAAGCAAGGGGCCTCAAATGAAGAAAGATCTCAATAGTTGGATCAACTCATCTCCCTCCGTATCAAGCACACTATCGAGGAGCTCGAGCAGAAATATAATACAAGTCTTGATCATTATCTTTACACCATAACCACCATGTTGGAAATACATGATGACATGATCAGTGCCACCAACGAGCTGATCAAATAGACGCATGTCAGGCATGAGAAACGGATTCAAAGGATGGAGAAGGAGATAAAGAAGAAAGACGAGATGAATCTTATTATGCAAAAAGATCTCATCAAACTCCTCAGGGCCAACTGGAACATTGTGGATGTTTCGAACCATAAGTTCGATGAAATGTTGTCCATTCTTGCATCTTTATTTGACCATCTCAATGTTCTGGCTCTGACTACTGAAGCCTATGACGCCCTTACCCTGTAGATGAACACCGGATGGAAGGTGTTTAATCGTCTCTTGTAATTTCAACACTTTGCATTGCTTGCCTAGGTTGACAGACCATCTGATGCAAGAGGGGGAGAAGGCCCAAGCAACAGAGATCATTCTATCTCCTGGAAGCCTGCCTCAGAGTTCAAAGTCCAAGATAAGTCTGATGGTGAATATGTTCAGATTGTTTCTACAGGTACTCCATCCATCGATGATGATGATGATGATGATGCTGACAAGTATACCACCAATGCAGTGATAGGAATTCAAACTCCAAGGAAGTTCCCAACCAAAATTCATTCCGAGGAAGAGCAGAGGATATGGTCTGTTGTATCATGGCCATCATCCCTAGCTGACGTACTTCAAAGAAGTCGTGAAATGGCTAAGGCAAAAACGAATCTGACCATTGATGCTTTCTGAGCCACCCAGTCAATGTTGCCTCCAGTTCCTTCACCGAAAATTGCTCCAGTTGATGAAGGTTATCCACTCCAGAAACCTGGTAACATTCCTGAAGAGCAACTGATTCCTCCTACTCCTGAATTCATCATTGATGAAAACATGCAGCACGTCATCTCGGTCCTCACCAAGCAACAATACAAGGACAAAAAGCCCATCTCGGAATTCACAAGCTCCAATCCATTCACCAAAAAGTCTAAAGGTTGGTCCCAAGCTCAGATCACTCAAGCTCTTGAAGAGAGAATCCTAATTCAAGCTCTAAAAGACAACCCCAATATGATGCTAGGGCTTTCTCCACTCTGCAGAGATCGAATAATTCATGATCTGGACATTGTTCCTTTCATGTATTATAACCTCCCAACCCATGATTTAGACCAACTTGATCTTTCTATCTCTCCCTACGACAAGTTCTATATCAATTTTGGTCCTCTCCACCAGAAGATGATCCTTAAGTGATCATTAGAACTATAAGAGAACGTTTGAAGACCTTCTACTCCTTGAACGATCATCCCCAAAAAAGAAGTGTGGTATCGGAAGAGAATTACCAAAATTTATGGGTTCGGAAGGATGGTACTGACTAAGTTTGATTTGGATTTCCTCTTACATCGCTTCTATGTGTATAAAAACAAGACAACACAGCTCACAATCACAGACGCCGACTTCCCAACCATCAACCCTACTAACATCCTAACCATTGTTGCTCATTTCTGAACGCGTCAAGACAGTCAGATGAGCATGGCTACATACAGCTCTGCAATGATTTACTTAAATGATTATGTCGTTGAGTTTGGTAGATGCGACTTCGAATTGGCTCACTTTTTCCGAATTGAAAATTTCTTGGCGAATATTCACTATAAACTGCCAGAAGTTGAAATCTTGGCAGAAGGGCCAATTGATGAACTGGTGTTGGGCTGCGTCTACCTTCAAAAGAAGACAAAAAAAAGAAGGAATTCTTTCGAGTCCTAGATAAGCATCTCGTCCCCACAAAATCTCTTCAAAAGTTCATCAAAAATGAAGCTAAGTCTGATGCCCCCGAGCATGTGAAGTCTACGTTTATAAGTCAACTTCAATGGTATCTTGAAGTCCGAGATTGGTTGTTCAGAGCCCATGTGCTCATCCAAGAGGATACCAACTAGCTGACTAGATTGCTAAATTCACTTAGGGGGAGATTATTAGAACATGAAAGTAAACCTCTAGCAATCAAAAGTATTGAAGATCTGAATTTAGCAAGTTCCGAAGTAGAGATGGAGTCCGAAGTGAAGATCATTCTGATATGGAGCAAAGATTCGAGATTGATAGTTTTTTTATGCATTTATTATTTTTTGTCTTTTATGTGATGTAACATTTCATAGGACTTAGCCTTTTTATCAATTAGATAATCAGTTGTCAGAAGATGTTTATTATCCAGTCCTACGAATGTTTGGTAGTTAGTACGATGTATCTCCTTTTCCTATATAAGTAGTGTGTTTAATGACAAGAAATACATGTATTGTTCCTCTAAAGATAGAAAATAATCCTCTTAACTTTCTTTCACTTTTCTCTCAAGTCTAAATCCTTCACAACATTCTTCTTATTCATTTATTGTCTTTACATTGATTATACTTATCGTTTCTTCATTTAATACTTTTGTACCTTGTTGAATCTTTTCTTCAAGTCTCGAATGGTATTACCAGGCTTAACCGGAACATCAATTAAGAGCAGACATTGATCTTTAAGATTAACTCAAGGTTTGAATTTTCAAACCTTGTCCTTGCGCATTGATTCTTGTACTCACAATGAGGCCCGAATCCGCGACCAAACTCCCCATTAGTACGCTAAGCGTCCACATGTGGTACGCCCCGCGTACTAGCTTCCAGCTAGTACGCTAAGCGTACCCTATGGTACCCCCCCCCCCCCCCCCCCGCGTATTAAGCACACGGACTAAAATGCAAAATCTTAATTACAAAAGGGCTAGAAGGAAACATCCCCAATTCAAGTGTTATAATTCTCTCCCACTTGAATCAGAATTCATCCTTGAAGTCCGCTGCCCCAAATAACTCTGGGTAGTGCTCCCTCATATCATCTTTCGGCTCCAAATTCCACTCCGAACCCTTGCGGTGCTGCCACTGAACTTTTACCAACTCAAGAACCTTGTTCCTCAAGGTTTTCGTCTTCCAATCAAGAATCGCCACTGCTATCTCAATATAATTCATGCGGTCATCCACCTAAATGTCCTCCAATGGCACCACTGTGGAATCATCCACAAAGAACTTCCACAACTGAGAGACATGGAACGTGCTATGAATCTGAAGGAGCTCATCTAGAAGATCCAAGCGATATGCAACCTGGCCCACTTGATCCAAAACCCTGAAGGACCAATATATTTGGGTCCTAGGTTGCCTTTCTTCCTGAATCGGATGACACCTTTCCAAGGTGACACCTTCAGTAGAACCATATCCCCCACCTGGAACTCTAAGTCTGACCGACGTCTGTCATCATAACTCTTCTGCCGACTCTGATATGTCTGGAGCCTACTCCGAACCTGCTGAATCAACATAGTGGTCTTGAGTACCACCTCGTTACTCCCCATAACTTGCTGACCAACGTCGCCCCACTAAATCAGGGTCCTGCATTCCCTCCCGTAGAGCATCTCGAAAAGAGGTCGATCAATGATGGTATGGTAACAGTTGTTATACGAAAATTATGTTAACGGAATGTACGTATCCTAACCCCTACTAAATTCCAAAACACACACCCGTAGCATATCCTCCAGGGTCTGAATAGTCTGCTCGCTTTGACCATCGGTCTGCGCATCGAATGTTGTGCTGAGATGGAGATGAGTGCCCAACTCGTCATGAAATCCCTTCCAAAACCTGGAAGTAAACCGAACATCTCTGTCTGAGACCACAAAAATTGGCACTTAATGATGTGCCACAATCTCCCTGATATAAATCTCAGCCAATTTCTCTATAGAAATACTCTCCTGAATCGAAATGAAATGCGCACTCTTGGTCAACTGATCCACGATGACCCAGATCAAATCAACTCCATGCGCAGTCTGGGGTAACTTCATGATGAAATCCATTGTAATATCCTCCCATTTCCATATGGGAATCTCTAACGGCTGCATCTTGTTGTGAGGTCGCTCGTGCTCGGACTTGACTTTCCTGCAAGTTAAACACCGCTCCACATACCAAGCCACATCCCGCTTCATGCAGGGCTACCAATAATGAGGACGAAAATCCCTATACATCTTCGTCGCCCCAGGATAAATGGAGACCTAGACTTGTGTGCCTCCTCCATCAGAACCTGACACACACCCGCCCACTACGGAACCCAAACTCACCGATGCAGAGTCAACAACCCATGACTATCATATTCGAAAGAAGCCACCTGACCCATAATACGCTCACTCTTCTGGTGATCTTCCTTCATAGCCTCGATCTGAGCCTCACGAATTCGCTCCAAAAGTGGAGTAATCACGGTCATCCTCAAACATATGTCCCTAATCAGAGCCACAATCACCTTACGGCTGGGAGCATCGGCCACCATATTGGCCTTCCCTGGGTGATACAAAATGTCATAATCATAATCCTTTACCACATCCAACCACCGTCACTGCCTCATATTCATATTTGGCTAATCCATTAGGTACCTTTGGTTCTTATGATCCGTGTAAAAGGTACAATGGACCCCATAGAGGTAATGACGCCAAATCATGAGGAAGAAAACTGCAGCCCCCGGTTCCAAATCATGCATCGGATAATTCGCCACGTGAGGCTTCAGTTGCCTCGACCCCTCTGCATCAACATTTACCTTGAACCCGTGATCGACACATCACAATAGACTACAAAATCCTCAAAACCCTCTGGCATGGTCAGAATTGGTGCCTGGCACAACCATTGTCTCAAGGTCTCAAAAGTTGCCAGCTGCTCAGGCTCCCATCAAAATGTAACCGTCTTCTTTGTCAACCAATTCAAAGGAATAGCTATCTTGGAGAAATCATGGATAAATCTTTGATATAGTAACCAGCAAGACCAAGGAAACTCCGAATCTCGGATGGATACCTTGGAACCTCCCACTACATTACGACGTCGACCTTGGTCGGATCGACCAGAATACCATTCTGGTTAACAAGGTGCCCCAGAAACTGCACATCGTGCAACCAGAACTCACACTTTGAGAACTTTGTGAAGAACTTTGTGAAAATTCACTCCCTCCTCAAAGTCTCCAGCGCTTCCCTAAGTGCTCCTCGTGTTGCTCCTGAGTCTTGGAATAAACCAAGATATCATCGATACATATAATCACAGAATGATCCAGCATCGGCCTGCACACGCGGTTCATGAGATCCATGAACGCGGCCGGGGCATTGGTGAGCCCAAAAGGCATCACCACGAACTCGTAATGACCATAACAAGTCCGGAAAGATGTATTATGCACATCCTTATCCCTAACCCTCATCTTATGATAACCTGATCGCAAATCAATCTTGGAAAACCAAGATACACCCTGAAGCGGGTAAAAAGATTATCAATCCTAGGAAACTCCGAATCTCAGATGGAGACCTCGGAACCTCCCACTACATCACGACGTCGACCTTGGCCGGATCGACCAGAATACCATTCGGGTTAACAAGGTGCCCCAGAAACTGCACATCGTGCAACCAGAACTCACACTTGGAGAACTTTATGAAAAGTCACTCCCTCCTCAAAGTCTTCAGCGCTTCCCTCAAGTGCTCCTCGTGCTGCTCCTGAGTCTTGGAATAAACCAAGATATCATCGATAAATACAATCACAAAATGATCCAACATCGGCCTGCACACGCGATTCATGAGATCCATGAACGCGTCCGGGGCATTGGTGAGCCCAAAAGGCATCACCACGAACTCGTAATGACCATAACAAGTCTGGAAAGATGTCTTATGCACATCCTTATCCCTAACCCTCATCTTATGATAACCCGATTGCAAATCAATCTTGGAAAACCAAGATACACCCTGAAGCGGGTAAAAATATTATCAATCCTTGGGAGTGGATAACGGTTCTTCACCGTTACCTTATCCAGCTCCCGGTAGTCAATGCACATACGATCAGAGGCATCCTTCTTCTTCACAAACAAGATCGGTGCTCCCCAAGGCGAACTACTCGGTTAAATGAATCCCTTGTCTAACAGCTCTTGTAGCTGTGTAGACAACTCCTGCATCTCAGGAGGAGCCAACCGATACGGTGTTTGGCTATCGGAGCCACACCATGAACCAGATCAATCTTGAACTCGACCTGCCTCTCCGAAGGCACCCTAGGAAAATCCTTCGGAAACACATCTGGGTAATCTTGTACAATGAGCACATCATCCAAGGTCTCCTTACCCTTATCCCAGGTATCCATAACATAGGCGATAAATCCAAAACAACACTTCTGAAAATGATGTCAGGCCCTCGTTGTTGAACACAGAACGACCTACACTGAGCTCTCTCTCTCTCTCTCTCTCTCTCCATGAACCATTAACTCTCCGCCACTTGGGGTTTGAACCTGGACTAACTGCTGCTCATAGTCAATCACCGCTCCAGTAGGGCTCAACCAATCCATGTCCACGATAACCTTGTTCCCATGCAAAGGAATGGGAACCAATTCCAACAGATATTGCTTGCTGAATAACTGAAGAGTACAACCCCGATGAACCCTCGCAACCCGAACAGACCTATCATCCTCGATGTCGACATCTAGAGGACAATCCAGCTCCCTTGGAGCTCCTTCAAAACTCTTGCTAAGTGCAAGCGATACAAAGGATTGGGTAGCCCCCGAATCAAACAATACCAAAGAAGAAATACCATTCACGAGGAATAATCCTATAATAAAACACATAAATATAAGTACCGAAAACAATATAAATAAATAGATAAGAAAAAGATACATACCCTTCACCACGTTGGAAGTTACACGAGCATCCTCAACTGTCATCTGAAAATCCCTGATCTTCACCGCATGTGCATCCGCCCGGCCCTGGCAGTCGCCAGTAATCCGAAGAGTTGCAGGAGTGGGTGCTGCCACCAGTCCTGTTGCAGCCAAACTTGGACAATGGGCCTTCTATGGCCCCTCTGATTGTAATGAAATCAAATCAGATCAGATACCGGGGTGGTGGTGGTAGTAGCAGTGCAATCTCTGCTAATATTACATGTCCGGCTACACTTGAAGCAGCCTGAACCACCCACCTTGCACACTCCCTCGTGCATCTTGTTGCACTTTCCACATCGGCTCTGGCCCTACTGGCCTCTCGCCCTAGAATCAAATATCTTGGGCTTCTTGCCCGAACCCTTAGCACTCGACACATAATCGGGCTCCCTCTTTTTCTCCATCTCCAGATCAATATCCCTCTCCCTATCCCGTTATCATATCCTCCAAAGTCTTGTAGCTAGATCGGCTAACAAACTGCTCAATGGCACTCCTCAACATCTCATGATACCTAGCCTTCTTCATCTCCTCATCTGCCGCATACTGCGGAACTAGAAGTGCCCTCTCCCGAACACATAGCGGTGATCTCGGCCACAGTCTCAGTAGTCTGGCGGAGATCCTGAAACTCTCACGTCAACTGTTGCACCTCAATCACTGGTGCAAACTCAACCCTGAAGCTGGCCATAAAATCATCCCAGGTCATCGAATCAACAACCTCATCACCAACTGCACGCCCGACCTCCTCCCACCAATCTTGTGCCCTGTCCTTTAGAAGATAGGAGGCAAGTCTGACCTTTGCCCCCATGGGGTAACTGCTAGTGCAGAAGGCGTTAGCAACATCTGTTAACCACCTCATGCTCCCTATGGGGTCCTTCTCCCCATGATATTTCGGATCTCCACATACTCGTAACTCCCTAAAGGTCAAAGAACGCACCCCAACCAAGGCCACCATCTCAAAATGAAAGGCGCTTAACTACTCATCCAAAATCTCCAGAATGCCTTCCTTGACCGTATGAAAGATCACAGGAGTCTTCTCAAGAATTAAACGCGTAATCTCATACGAGATGAACTCCCTAGTCTAAACATCTAGCTTCCTGTCTCCAGAAACTGAGCCCGAGCCCTCTCCAACACCATAACTGCCAACAGGTCTACCCCGTAATGTCACCATACTAAAAATAGACCATATAAACCATCAGAATACGCATTAAAATATATCGAGAGATCACAACTCTACAAGCTCCCTGGTTTTATCGCGGCTCTTGTTGACTCGAGTACAGATCCTTTACTTCCAGTAGTACAGGCTCATTCTACCTTCCACATCTATCCGTACTTTCCTCAAAGATTGCCTTGAATCCGCCAAGTCACTTTATATCAATAACATTAACCCTCATGAAAATAAGGCTCTCGAAACTAGATCTCATCTTAGGTTTTCCTAGGGAAAACTCCACACCACTCTCCACCATCAGCTGCAGAAGGAACCCCCACTAACTTCCTTAAACTAGATCACGAATACAATTACATGTCACCAAAACCAGATAATTCTTCGAATGAGAGGTCTCACACTACAAAGGTTGGACTCAGACAAGAGTTGCGCAATAGAGTTAAAACCTAACCTTCTAAAATTATTTAGTCCCAGTAGTATGCAAATTAACATATTCGCTTCCTAGTTAGCTGAGGCTAGTGAGAACTCCTAAAAGTAGAAAGCATGCAACATTCGAGCATCAAGTAATCATAACCAAGCATCAACTAATCAGGCCATCCTATCACTGAATGACCAGTACTACCATGAAATTCTACAAGCTCACACAATAGGCAAACAAAGGCATTTCTCCTAGCATTCTATCATGCAAAAACTGAGAAAATCCTTAACCCTAACTAGCATGTGATTCACAGATCAAATCATATCAGATAACATGTATGGGTATTTTGGGAAAACTTACTTGAGCTTGGTCGATTGCATGCACCACACCCTTTCTTGTCTTAGAAAACTCTTTTCTTAAAAATACATTTATTTCTGAAATTTTTTACCAAATCCTCAGTTTGAGTTTAGACACACCCGAGAGTATGTTCGAATCTATCATACCAAGGCTCTGATACCAACTTGTAACTTCCCACAAATAAGACCATAAAATTTTTCATTTTTAGATTAGTAAAACATAAAACCATATCATTTTCATAAAACCAAAGTTTTCAAAATGTATCGACACATCATCAATATCTGAGTAAATCAGAAAATACGGAATGGAGTGGTGTGTGCTCTGCAATCTTCCCGGGCACTTCCCTTTGGAACCAGAAGTACCTGAAACATAGCTGAAAACCGTAAGCACAAAGCTTAGTGAGTTCCCCAAATACCACATACCATACATACATAAATAAACATATAATGAGCCCCGCCCTTCATCGGGCCCCGCTCGGTATACAGATCTGCCAGTCATCGGGCCCCGCCCGGCATACATAAAACACATAAACATATAACACATAACACATGCAATAATCACAAAGATACATAGCATACAAAATGTTCATCGGGCTCTGCCCGGTAAGCATACGAAGACATAACACATGCAAGAGTCACACAAACATCTAGCATCTTAAAATAACATAATCATGGGCCGACATTGGTACCTTCGACCCGCTAAACATAGTGAAGAGACTCACCTCTCATTGTTGAATCTCACAATTAAGCCTCTGGCTGCTGGCCCGCTAAAATCCTTACGCTATCAATCAATAATAACATTAAATTAATAATTGGATCCTAACTCACACTAAGAAACTAGACTAGGGTAAAAGACCTTTTTACTCCTTTACCCGACATGGCCCAAAGCCTAGGCCCAAACCAACTTGTCCAAAAGCCCAAAATTCCAAAATAATCATTCCAAGCCCAAGTATGGCCTAATTTTCCAAATTGGGCCCAAATCTCTTTCATTAGCTTTTAGCCAAAAGTCTACTAAAATACCAATAACACAACAATAGAATTTTGATGGCCCATCCCAATACCGAGAAGCCCATAACATTGAAGCCCACTACTCAGTACGCAGGGCGTACTCAGCATGTACGCTAAGCATACTAGCTTTAGGGCTTGTATGTTGCGCGTACCAGCTTGTACGCCCAGCGTACTCGACTAGTTTGGCCAACTTTCTCACTCAGCTCTTAAATGGTTAACACTTCACTCTAAAACTTAGATTTGACTTCGTTGAGGTGGTTTATCACGTAAAGTTGCCAATTTTACGTGCATGTATGGCTTAATGAGTCTCTTAGAGCTCAAAAGAGCTTAATGAATGACTTAATTCATGCATGAGACCAGCAATATCACCAAGCTTGCATATTTATGGACAATAGGGCCCTAAAATGCTCAGATCTACAAGGTTAGGCTTCTGAAACAACCCTGGCTCACAAGGACCAACCAAAAGGAACTAAAATGGCCCGCACATGGTATCTTGGCCTAAAACATAAAGAATGACCGCCTCAACCTGACCCACAACAATATGTCTACATATATATAATCAAACAAGCAACCAAGTACACACAAAAACACATGCAACTATCTACACAAGTCTACTTGTCTAACAGCTTACTACCACACACTAGGTCTTTTCCAGTATACTATGCTACTACTGAAAAATTTCCAAGGGATGCATAACTATATGTAACCAGAGCTGAGATAGACATCCGAACAGATGATCCTACTCTAGAGCTACAACCAAACGAGGAACATGCAAGAAAGCCTAGATCAAGAGTTCTTAGGCTATCCTACGTGGCTACATACAACCCCTAGGGTACTCCACTAGGTGATAACTAGCATACGAGTAATCTGACCAGCATACCCCTACTCCTATATCCTAACATACAAGGATATATATATATATATATATATATATATATATATATATATATATATATATATATATATATATATTGCAACACGCAAGGATACATAACCTAATATTATGGGCCGAAATTGGTGCCTTTGACCCACGAGTATAGTGAGGAAACTCACCTAAATCAGAGACCCAGGAGTCACCGCGACATGCTCATTTTCTGCATTGATTGTTCCCGCGACATACTAGCACCAAAACACGGCGGGTCCTTAATCAACATCCCAGTTCCTTTGAGTTTGACCCAAAGTCAAACTGGTCAAAAAGTTTCAATCGTCAACAAAAGTGAATGGTCAATAGGTCAATAGGTCAATGACCTTTTACGATATGGCCAGAAAAAGACAAAACAGTCGCGAGGTCTTCAATTGCCACACTGTGACAGGCACTTTGACACGTTGTGAGAACTAGCTATAGGGTAGCTTAATGGATTAAGCCCTTAATCCATTAAGCCATACAATAAACTCCTCCAGAAGGCTTAATTACACCCCACAAGCCATAAAAATTGAAGCTTTAAAGTCTTGCATGTCCAACTCAAGTCTTGAGCCCAAATTCGGCTACTCATAATGAAAAAGGAGGTCAAAACCATCAAGCATGAGTTGAAACTCCACATAACTTCAGATCTAACACAACTAGCCACCAAGGGACTCTAGGACCCATAAAGTTGCCAACTTTATGGAGTCCTAACACTCCAACTAACCTAAACGTGGATAATAATGCATAAAAGTCTAGATCTAGCAACAAGGAATCATAAAGCTTTAAACTTGAATACTCACAAAGATCCAAAAAAGTTTCTAGGCGATGAAAATGAGGCTTGCAAGCTGGATCTAAGAACCAAAGGCAATCCCTTCTTCTTCAAGTCACTAAAACTCCACCAAAAGCTCAAGTATTAATCAATGGTGGCTAGGATTCGTTTTGAAAGGGATGGGGGCTGAAGAGGATACCCTAGGTCACGAGTTAAGGGCTTTAAATATGGAAGAAACCCGAAAGTTTGTGGGATTGGGCTGCAACCACTCTCATGACGTGACCACTCTCTTTTCATGTCGTGACATGCCATCTCGGATACGTTCTTCCCCATTAACTCGTCGTGTTGTGACACCCGATTTCCCCCAAAAATCATGCTTTTGACTCCTTAATGCTCTAAATTGGTCCCTTCCAGAAAACAAGCGTTACAATTTTCCCCCACTTAAATTAGATTTATTCCTTGAAATTAGTTCCTGCTTCCACTTTTGTGCACTCTTTGAACTCCTTACGGTTCCGCCAAACTCAACTTCTTCAATAATAGCTGAGATCACTTGAACGCCAGCATCAGCAACCATCAACAACAAGGGTTCCAAGACCAGGCTTACAAGCCAATCCAAGAAGAGACTCCAAGGTCTGAGTTGCATCTATTGCAGCACTTCTTGAACACTCGACCATCTCTTGACGCTTCTGTCAGCACTATTTGGCGAGAACTATACGAAGTGATGATTACATCTTCACACGACATCCTTAAACCATGCCGATAAGAATCCACTCCATTATCCACAACATGCATGTCATGAAGTCATACATAACCTTCAGGTAGACAGAGCCACCCCAGTTGTCACCCACGTTGACCAAAACTCACAGACCTAATCTGACCAAGGCCTCCTAACATTGCGCCGCATATCGAATAATTAAAAAAAGAAACTACAACCTACACCGTAGCCGACAACCTCGCATACGGATGCACCAAAAAGAAATTCTAGCAAAAGCCCATCAGACGAGACTAATCCAACCTTCACACCAACGCTGTTAAACAAAAATTCGCATGTTTAATTGGTCCGAGATCTTCTCGGCCGGACGCTGCCCTACGGGAAAATAGAACACAAAACCCACAGCCAACCGCCATCATTGCTAATCCTTCTTAATAATGCTCCATCAAAATGAAAACTAATCGATCACAACTAAACTAGGTCATGATCCTACTTGGCTTAAATAGCTCTACTATCCACTGACAACAGTCGGGTTCACCCCCCATCCGCTAACCACAAACAATACTCGGGCATATCCCTCGATCCTCTAACCAATAACAATACTTGAGCTTACCCCCATCCGCTAACCAATAAAAGTACATGTAGCCTAACGTAGGCACACACCGAACCTGCAAGGAGTCAAATATTCCTATTAAGCCTTTGGGTCGCGACTTAGACTTCCAAGACCCAATCAAACAATAGCAGAAAAGGAAGTCCTCCTTACAACCCTCAACCTGAGCTCCTAAGACCCTAGGATCCTAAAATACAAGGACACACATACACCGGATTATACCAAATAACTCACCTTATTTTTTCATTAAAATTTTTAAGGCCATGTTTTTTATCGAAAAAAAAAAACCCAAATATATCATTGTTCATGATTATTTTATCATTTTTCCATATATATTCATATTGATATATAAAAAAACAAACTTTTTTTTTTCGAAAAATACTCACTTCATTTTGTTGTTTTTTTCAATATTTAGGTTTATTTTTTCCCAAAAAAACTAATTATACCAAAAATCTCATTTTTTGTCCTCTATTAATAGACATCAACATCGATAAAAGAATACCTTGATCTATTATGATTCATACTGTGAATCTAAACTGTAAATATTTTAGCGTTAACATTCACAATATAAATCTGACTTACTATTTCAACTCTTTGATCGATCACAAATTAATTTAGTGAAATTTACATATAAATCGAAACATATTTACATGTAATTTTATAATATTTTGATTACTTATAAATTAGTATTTTGAAATCAATAAATGTATTTATTCACAGTGTGTATCTGAACTGTAAATAATTCAGTTTCAGAATTCATAATGTGATTCTAACTTACTATTATTCATACTGTAAACCAGAGCTGGATATAATTCAGTTTTCAATAGATTCACAATGTGAATCTCAGAACTTTCGATGAATTATTTTTTTACATCAATATGAATCTATATATAAAGAGTACCAAAAAAATACTCCCTCCGTCCCAAAGTAATTGTCTACATTTGACTTTTGAAGTCTTTTCTCTTCAAATTTGACCTTAAATATTTTTATTTGTGTTATATATTATTTGATGAAACTTATAACAATGAAAAGATATTTAAAATACAATTCATTCATATATTTTGCATCAAATATTATCTATCAAAAAGAAAAATATTTAAGGTCAAAGTTGAAGAATAAAGACTTGAAAAGTCAAATGTGGACCATTAATTTGGGACGGAGGTAGTATGAATTTTGATAAATTTATTAATTTTTTCGATTAAAAATAGAACTTAACTTTTAAAAAACAAAAAAAATGAAGTGGGGTTTTTGAAAAATAAAAATTCGTTTTTAATATAGCAATACAGATCTCTATTTAATGGGTACGGGAAATCATGAACAATGGTATATTCAGTTTTTTTCTGATAAAAACATGGCCTAAAAAATAAAACCAAAACAAGGATGTTAGTTTTGGTATAATCCGGTGAATACGAATATAACGATTTTTACAACCCTTCATTTGATCGTTGATCGTTTTAAATTTTGACGATTTTTACAACCCTTCATTTATTTAAAATTTTATCTTTTTGTTTACAACTAGAAAAGAGTCTGCGGCTTTGCCGCTTTTGGACTTGGTTGGATTTAAAAAAAAATGTCAAAAATGTTGTGGAAATTGTGTGAAAGTTACCAAAGTTGAGAAAATATGATAACAAAAATGTAAAAGTTTGGACTGCAATGACCAAATGTGTCAAAATCACTAAAGAACCGTGGCAAAATTCTAAAGGCATAAAAAGTTACTATTTTACTCTAGATAAAGCTCCACTCATTTAACTCTCATTTAAGTGTATACTACGGATGCGCTTTGCGGGGGTCAGATTTCAAATCAAACGTTTGCAAAAGCAGTTTACGCGAAATATTTTATTGATTTATTTATTGAAATAAACATATTATCAATCAATTGCATAATCCAATTTTAGACAATTTAGCATAATTTTGACCCCAACTTTGATCAAACCGAATCAAATGAGTTGGTAAAAATTGAAGCTAATCCCTTAACCATCGCGTTAATGATCACAGTGATTCGATTGAGAGGGTTGTCAGGTGAGGTATCGTGAACAATTTTCATTCTTTGACAATGATCATTAATGGATCTATCTCCAAGTATCATATTTCGAAGTTCATTCTCTAGCTCAATGGAACGGGCATCCTTATTATCTTGGAAAAGGTCTTCAAGAGCAAACCAAATCATGGTGGTTGTGGAACCTGGTTTGAGATGACATTGAGGAGAGATTGAGATAGAGTATCATAGAACCATATCTTCACCAAATTATCAAGATCTTCCCACTCAGTGTCTTTATCAGATGTCGGTTTGAGGTGTCGTCAAGATGACTGACAACTCCATAGGTTTTACAGTAAGTCTCGAAAAGTTCTCACTGTGAGTCATAATTGAGTTGATTGAGATCGAGAATGAGTGGGATGAACGTCTTGATGTTAGTCACGCTATAAGGCTTCATGTTTTTCTTGGATGAATTGCTTGACTCGCCATTAGTCAAGGTAACAGAAGAAGAAAACATAGCAGATGGGTCAAGATGATCGAGAGGGTAAGAACGAGATGATGAGGTCGGATTAGGGTTAGGAGCGTGACAACTCTGATAGCATATTAACATAGATAATTTCCCATAAAATGCCATCTTGCATTCACGAAACAATATATACAAAATACAATGATACATGGGCCATATCGGGCTCAGCGTTATACAAATAATGATGCATATAATTATACTAATAGTGTTGTATCACTCACAGATTCGTGTATTCGTGTCTTGATTTTCCAGGTTTGTGTGAGTCCCATTTAGGGGTGGCAAATCGGGTCATCGTGTCGTGTTTTTGTCTGACACGACACGACACAACAATGTTTTATGTAACACGAATACAACACGACACGATGTCGTGTTTTTTAACTAACATGAAAACGAACAAATTAAAAAACGACACACACGACACAACATGACAAAGTTAATTTAATATAACAATTAGTTTATTTAATTAATATTTAATCATACATAACACGAAAAACATGAAAATTATGACAAACAAATGCTAAATCGTGTCAATTTCGTGTCGAATTTTGAACACGAACACGACACGACACGATATCATTTTTTTTACACTTGACACGAACACGACAAGAACACAAATTTGAATTTCAGTTTCGTCTCAATTTCGTTCCATGTCATATATTTTTGTCGTGTCGTGTTGTCAAATGTGACCCCTGGTCCCATTTGTATAGAACCAAAACATAGAAATGGGTTTGACATGCTTTCATCGGGTCCATAATGTTCCATCTTGACTAATTGGTCATTTTTCAAAAAATAAACTTTTAGAGTTATATTCTTTGAATTAATATTACAGTTGGTTTCAGAAAACTATTATCTATCTCTCTTGTTCTCATCTAGAGTTATAGTTAGGTACATTAACAAACACAAAAAAGTAAATAATAAAGTAGTAATAAAAAAGAACTCAAAATTAAAATCACAAACTACAAATCAAGAATTTTTTAACATCGTAGAATCCATGGAAAGGAAAATTTTACATCACTTCCATTATTTGCATCTTTTAGCCCAAAATACTTTGTTATTTTTAATTAGGCCGAGGAACATATTGCTTTAGATTTTATGCTTGTTCATTTTATGAGGTGGTCCGTGGGCATCCGACTATGTTAATCAAAGCCCAAGATCGGTTTAAAAATGATAGTGATAAAAAAACGGGTTACAAGTTACAACTGGTTAAGAGCCTGGTTGAGACAACACGTGTCACCTAGATCAGTTCTTTCACAAATGTTGCGATAATACACAAAATTTCTTACAATTTTATTAAATTCCTTAGGATACAAATCCATGTAACTTTAGATAGACAATAAAAATAGATTAATAAAATAAAAAAATTAAAATTTAATACTAAATTATATTAAAATATGATTGTTAACATGGGCCACTCAACCATTTTGAAAGCTGTAAGCAAACCAAAAATTTAGGGCCCTTTGATATTTATTATACTCCTCAATTGTATTCACGTATAAGTTCATTTTTTTTCATGGACAATTTTAGTATGGTATAAAAGACTTTGCTCTTGTATGAACCTAAATCAACAAGCACTTGAAAAAAAAATTACACAATTCTTATAATACCTTAATATAACAAAAGTATATCACAAACTTTTTTTAAAACATCAAATTATCATATTTCTAATTTAATCTTAAACACCACCTATGTCTCCAAATGAGACTTAAACTCATGACTTCTCATTTAAGAGATATCATTCACAGTCAAGAATTTATGGTATTTAGGACTAGATAGCTCATCACAGCTATATTCTAATCGAAAAAAATAATTGGAAGTGATCTAACTAACGAATCAAATCACCCCTACATTGTGCTTTCTATAACATTGAGTATGCTCAAGGGTTCTCGGTTATTCTAGATGAACAACTTGAAACCCTTAATTGATTATTAAACTATTTCCCAAATCGTACGTTCTAAAGTTGGTATGCATCAAATTCTCATATAGTTTCAGCATTTCATCACTATGAACGCCATAAAATAACATAAAAGCAATGCAAAGACCCGTATTGAGTCATAAGATCCATAAATAAATTGTTATAAGATGTGATTTTAATCGTATCCATTTCAACAAATGATAATACATGTAGAAGTCTTCTAATCGAGAATCGAGAAAGAGTACTAGAATAGATTAAAGAAAGAAAAACAATCTAATAGTAACAGAATATGAAAGTGAAATACATAACAATGAGGATTTGAATCGAAGATCAGAAACAGATGACATGAATATGTCGCAGAAATCACAATCGGTAGAAGAATATGGTGTCGTTTTAGTTTCATGAGTGTAGCGGTCGTTGATTTATTCTTCCGCTTGATTTATTTTGTGGTTACCTGATTGAAGTTTTTAATGGACTAAACTTTTGGATTTTGAAGAATATGTGACCCCTTAGAATTGAGGGTCCTAAGTCCAAGCTTAAAAAACTTCTACATAGAGCCGAGCCTAATTGTCAATATAGGATCATGGCATATATATATATATATATATATATATATATATATATATATATATATATATATATATATATATAAACTAGGTTATGCAATTGCATACACTTCAAACTTTATTTGCAAGTGTTATTTTCTAAAAGAATTATTATATATAAAATATTAATACTTTGCATACACTTAAATTAATGCTTGCATACCCTCCTAAAACACATTTAGCACCAAAACTTCTAAACACATTGGAGGGAGATCGAAAAACTAATCCAAAATATTTAAATTTTGAAAAAAAAACCTTAGAAACTTAAAAAGTCCAAAATCTAAATCTTATCACTAACTACACATCCAAAAAAAAACGTAAATGTGTAAATCTTTTTAAAAATAGGAAATAAACTTATTAAGGTAATTAATTTTTTGGTTTGTTCACATCTGTGTAATTCTATTTTTTTCTACACACCTAGGTAACGGATTTTTTGGAAGTGTTCACATCTGGTCATAACCAGTCATAATGGTTATATGTGAACACTTCCAAAAAGTTTGTTATCTAGATGTGTACAATAAAAAAAATCAACCAGATGTGAACAAACCGAAAAGGTAAGAGTAAATTACACGAATGGTCCCTATGGTTTGGGTAATTTGTGCGTTTGGTCCCTAATTTATTTTTTAACTTGGATGATCCCTACTATTTATTTTTTCGTGTGTTTGGTCTCTATCTTACCTGAAAAGACTATTGTGTAATTTTTAATTTATTTTTTAATTAATTTTCTTATTCATGTATTTATTTTTTTATATATTATAAAAAATTAATACACCTCACATATCTGTATCTCCTCACCCAAAACTTTAAACCACATTTGAGAAATTTAAGATGGGGCTCACCGGTTACCATCCCATCTTTCATCCTCATTAGATTCTATTTTCTTTCCATTTTTAGCGACATCGATGTCTTCACTATCCCTTCTTTTTTTGTTCATTCAACTCATGTGAAACAACACCACAACCCTTCTATTGGGTTGTGGTGGTGGAAAATTCAACGAAGAAACAGTGAGTTGTGGTGTTGGTTCGTCGGAGTTGAAGGACCGAAAAAAAAAGGAATGGTGAAGACGTTAATGTCACTAAAGATAGAAATGAAATAGAAGTTGATGAGGATGACAAATGGGATGGTGACTAGTGGGACCCATCTTAAATTTCTCAAA
The DNA here is from genome assembly GCF_002870075.4 of Lactuca sativa. Lineage (NCBI taxonomy): Eukaryota > Viridiplantae > Streptophyta > Magnoliopsida > Asterales > Asteraceae > Lactuca > Lactuca sativa. The sequence continues at coordinate 202,495,271 of NC_056624.2, forward strand.
TGTGGTTTTAGGTTTAGGGTGAGGAGATACATATATGTGGGATCTATTAATTTTTTTAAATATATAAAAATAAATACATAAATAAGAAAATTAATTAAAAAATAAATTAAAAATGGCACAATAGTCTTTTGAGGTACGACAGGGACCAAACGCACAACAAAAATAAACAGTAAGAATCATCCAAGTTAAAAAAATAAGTTAGGGACCAAACATACAAATTTCCAAACCACAGGGAACGTTTGTGTAATTTACTCTTACCTTTTCGATTTGTTCACATCTGGGTAACTATCTTTTTTTTGTACACATCTAGGTAACGAACTTTTTGAAAGTGTTCACATATGACCATTATGATCGGATGTAACCTACTACAGCCGGTCATAATGGTTATATGTAAACACTTCCAAAAAGTTTGTTACCTAGATGTGTACAAAAAAAGATAGTTACCCAGATGTGAACAAATCAAAAAGTTAATTCCCTTAATAAGTCTATTTTCCTTTAAAAATCAATACTTAAAACTCAAAACCCTCTCCAAACCAACTGTGAATCGTCCGACGCAGCTTTCTTCTCTGTCACAAGTCTCGCCATTACCTCTCGATCTCTTGCCAATATTCTAGTTTTATTTCATAGATGTCAATTTCCTTATAAAAATATAGATAAACTTAAAATGTATAAACGAATACATTTATTAAACCTAGTTTTATTTCATTGATGTCAAAAAATGATACTCACATAAAAGTATTGAGAAAACTACTTAGTTTTTTCAATGAAATCACACTTTTTGACTAAATATGTAACATTAATAATTACATTGTGACATTGGTCCAATTATTTGTTGTAATATTTGTTACTCTCTTTTACCAACATCTATCTATATCTATATCTATCTATCTATCTATATATCTTATAAATGAAGCATTTTTCCTTAATTCTTATATATTTGAAACCCCCTAATTTAATTTCCTTGATTCTTATGCATTTAAAACCCCATAATTTAATTAATACCACTCAAAATACTTTTTTAATAATAATTATTAATTGTTTCTTTAATGTAAAAATAACATGAACAACATCAAACATAACAAGTCCAAGTATTGATACGGTGAATAATAGGAGCATCTTTCTCATATTTTGTAAGGATTAAGGACCTTTAAAGAAGGAAAAAGACTTTTATGTGTGTATTGATTTTCATATAAATTTCTAAAATATTTTTGTTTTTACCAATTGTTCAATGTGTGGTTGCTTCCGGTATGTCACATGTTATATTCGGGGTAGAAACTTTTTCATAAAGATGCACCTAATTCCATTCACTACAAGTACTAAATTAATATTTGACTCATTCATACACAAACAAATCTTGTTGACAATTTTAAATTATTTGAACATATTCAGTTTTCATCATCATTCCTTCAACAATGGAAATTATCTCTACTTTCACTATCTGACACTTCCATATGTATCCATACATGTAAGAATTTTTATTTTTTTTGTTAAAACCATTTTAATATTTAAGAATATAAAAAAGGTGGAAAATAGTGAAATATTCATCCTTGGCATCATAAGATGGATTTATTAAACCTTAGAAGATATTGGAAAATTTGAAGTCATATTAGCGAATGTATTGCAACATATAAATTGTTTTACATGTCAATTGGTCTTAGTCTACATTAAAGTCATGATTTCATATTTGATCATATAAAATATCACATGTGACCTAAAGGTAGGTCATGCATAATTTAATGGTGTACTAGTACAACCAATACAAATGAGTTGTCATGCTCCTTTTCAAGTCATGAGAAGGTAATCCTTTTAGCTTTCATTTTCCTGTATATATACATTTAGTCTCAACCAAGCATTTTTGTAGCAGGGGTGTGTTTGTATTAGTCTCTAATAGACATTAGATGTTGGTATCCAGACTATGCCTATGTGGTTTTAGTTTGCTGATGTTGGAATATGAAAATTAATATGATGCATCGATATGCATTTAACAAATAATAAGTACATCACATTATTTACTTAGTCGATATTAATGGATATAAATGTCACTTTATGCATTTGCAGTTACGTAATCTGGATTGAAGCAGAGCAGTAGAGGTGTGTGGTGATAAACAAACATAGATTTCGTAGTATTTGTTGGATGTTTTAGCTTTGATAAAGAAGAACTCATCAAATACAAAAAAAAAAAGACAACATTAATAAATTTCTAAAAATGAAAACGTAGTATTTTGAATAACATGTAATATTAGGGTAAAATATGAAAGATGTTATGATATAAATATGAATACCATATATTAATTATAATATTTATTTTCAAAATTTTAAGTACGTACTTTTACGTTGCGCAACACGCGACTATTCGCCTAGTATTTACATAAAAATATATGTAGCATACCCTAAATTCTTTTCTCTAGATCCACTACTGTATAGGATGATATTATACTTTAATAAATGAGATTTGAATGATTAAAACTTTTATTTTGTTTTTTATTTTTAAACAGAAGATGGTTTAGATGAATGTAAGATACTATGACCTAAATAAAAAAAAGTTATTATCTTTTGATAAAAGGAAAAAAAATATACATCTTGTAGATCTAAAAAATATACATCATATAGATCTAAAAAATAATTAATTACTTCAACTATTTTTTTCTTGTATGATTTATATAGAATTATGTCTTACAAATATAGTAAAAGATCAATAGTTCAAAGATTTAAATTGTAACTTTAGAATTAATGCTTTAAATATTAAAGATGCAATCGTTTTTTTTCTCTCAAGGTGGACTACATTTAACATACAAAAAGAGCGACAATATTATATTTATTTGTAAGAGATAAAGTATGTAAAAGGTAATGATTAATGATTTTAAAATTTAAATCTTGATTTTATATTTTAAAATTCTAAATATAGATATTGATATTTATATTTTTATTAAATATTAAACGTGAATGAATTTTTAAGGATGTCACATGACACCATTAAAATCATATTTTAGAAATGTGTCACTTGGCACTTACTGATTTTATTGATTATATATATATATATATATATATATATATATATATATATATATATATATATATATATATATATATATATATATATATATATATATATATAAGATATAGATAGATATAAAACAAATATTTAAATTCTTTTGTTATTCTACTTTTTTTTTTTGTAACAATCAGTAAAATTGGGTATTTAAGTAAAAGCATATTTTTCCTTTATTTTTATTATTTTCTTTGATATTTTTCATTAAATTTATAAAATAATTTAAGTTTAATCGCCTCAAACAATATTTTTATGGTTCGTGGAAAAACTTTTCCCACTAGCTCGCGAAGTTCGTTAAGTGGATTCCTTATATTTTAAATTTGAAACTCAGTTTTTTCTCAATACACATAGATTCGTAGAAAAATTTTCTTCCCTAAACACTAATTACAGATTAACCATAAGTTATTTTTGATTTAGACTCATTTAATTTTTTCTTAAAGTATGTAAAAATCAATGATTAGTAATTTTAAATTTAAATTTTGATTCCATATTTTAAAATTTAAAATATTGGTATTGATATTTATATTTTTGTAAATATTAAATATGAATGAATTTCTAAGAACATCACTTGACATTATTAGAATCAAACTCTAAAAAGGTGTCACTTGGTACTTAGTGGTTTTTATTTATTAGGTAGCATAGATTCTAGTTTGAACGATAACTAAAGTTTCTATAAAAACACAGCAAACATAATTTGATTATGAATAAATCAATTTTTCTTTGATAAATAATATATCAATTTTTATACAGTTCATCATTATGATTATGATAATAATTGTCGTGTGTATTCAATCTTAGGACATTTATTGTATCGGTATGTATTATGTGTTGGTTAGTTCTACTAAACTTGATTAAAAATGATCATAATCCCTTTCTAAGTTCGTATATGTTGTTGGATTTTTGTTCTCCTAGAGATTCAAATTCAACCTGAAAATGCAAGTCCTAGACCCACTCATTATGTTTTTGCTCGATGCCAAACTTCTACTCATTGTGATATGTATGGTGGAAAGAAAATGAACTGTAATTTTTGAATCTACTATCATGGTCTGTGATGTACTAATCGTTAAAGCTTTTAAGATAGTTTTAGAATCAGTTTTTTCTCTTAGTAACAAGATAATATTATAATGAAGGTGAAAACATGTTTTCGAATCAATTGAAGTATGTTTTTATTTGAAACACTACTTGGATGGCATAGGGATGATACAACATTGTGATTTGCTTGAAGGCGAACTTCTAGAGCCTGGCAAACAATACCTACATGAAGAAGAAGTTGGACTCTTCTATTATCTCCATTGACCAAAAGAAGAGTGTGACATTGAAGAGGTATTTGATACTATCCAAAAAAAATTATGGATTCAATAAACTCGAAGTCGATTTGGTCAACTAATAAAAACTATATTTGCAACTTTTAGGTTTATGTTATTGTATTTTTATTTTTATTTTTTTACTTTATATTTCAAATCAAATATAATACAAATATTTTTTGGTTGAAGTTAAATAAAAATAAATATCAAGTTTGTCAAGATTAATATCTTACCTAAGATCATTTTATGTTTTGCAATATTGTGATCGTAAGATCAGATTGAGATCGAAAGATCCTACAAAAATGAAGTCATATGTAAATTTGCTTGGAATGTGTTGGGCATGAAGTATAAATTATACCTTGATATTGATTAAGACATCGATAGTGGAATTTGATTGGTTTTGGGAAGCTAAAAATGATCAATTTTATAAAACAATTTATAAACGAAAAACAATAGACTTTAAAAGTAACTAGTTTATTTTAGACCATTTTAATAAAACCACCAAGCTAAGCCAATTACATGAACTAGAAAGATTATAAAAACCATAGGATGTTAAGAATACAACATTTGAAGAATTTGATCCCACTAGGTATTGGGGAATTGATGAAGATGGTAAAAACTCAAGAATAGAGTTTCTCTATAATGTATCCACCAACAAGAGTAGGGCTCATAGGAATGTTGGTTCCCTTCTTGTATGAAGTACTCCTTAAGCCTTTACATGCTTAACAAAATTAAGAACTAAAGGAGAAGAAATTCTAAGCATAAATCTTCAACAAACTTCAAAAGAAGAAGAAGAAGAAGAAGAGAGAGAGAGAGAGAGAGAGAGAGAGAGAGAGAGAGAGAGGAGATAGAACCTACTATTCTTGAGAGAATGTCACAACTCACATTTTGCTAGGAAATTCTATTCTCGTGTAAACATCGTCGAGTGTAAAAGCTTCTACTCTAAGTGAATACTATACTCTATGCTCGTCCAAATACATCTCATATGTTCAAATAAGGGTTGGAAACCCTAGAAAGCCCGATTCAAGTCTAATGTGTTCTAGGATTCTCTTGTTGGGCCTAATGGACCAATAAGTATCCAAGTTAACTACTTTTGGCCTAAAAACCCTAATTATGTTCTAATTGGACCCAATTCATAAATCTATAACATTTTGGGCCATGATGGGCCATAAAGGATTTAATAAGCCCTAATGGGCCCTAAACTAATTTCTTTTGCCATTTTGGGCCGTGAGCCTCCTTAAGAGCCAATGGGCCGAAAAATAATTTTTGGGCTCCATAAATATTCAAACGAGGCCAAGGCTGAACACAAATCATTTCACTCTTAATTTTTTTGGCCCAAATCTCGGCCCAATGGAGATAATTATGGAATTAACAAAAAAAAAAAAAAGAAATCTTGCATGGGGAAGAGGTTGACACCTCATTTTTACATGTAGGACTTCCACACTAATTACCTCTCATGTATCAACACTCTCATACTTCCATGCTAAGGTCACTCCTTTCTCTTCCCTCTCTACTTCTTTCTCTCGGCTAAGAACACACACCTACACCACCATCTTCAAATTACTTCAAACAACTCTCCAAGAATTTCTCATTCTCCTTCATAATTTCACAAGTTGTGGTGTCTTCAAGAGAGTTTTTCTTCAAGATCATCCTATTAGGTAAGATCTTTACAAACCTAAGTTGTATTCTCACATCATTACTCTTAGATCACTCCTCTTACCACGTTATTTTCTTGAATCATACTCTTAAAACTTCCTAGAACTCGAGAATCCCATCAAAGAAACAAGCTAGGCCAAAAACAACACCATCTTCTTCCACTTCTTCTTCAAAACCGAAACATCAAAGCAAAGGTGAGTTCATACCCCCTTGTTTTTGGTTTTTACTTGTTTTTGGGGGAGAATACAAGTTGATTTGTGTAGATCTATGTGTATATGCATGATTATGTGTGTTTTCTTGAAACATTTGGTGATTATGTGTTGATTACTTCACTAATCTAAAAATATGTTAAGAAACTTGAAGTTTATCACTATGATCTTCATAGGAATCTTGAGAAAAGTATGTTTTATCACAAGTATTACATGTAAACATGTAGATCTGGGATTTGTATACTTGATATAGCAAAAATAAGTGTTGTGTTCAAAGATCTATAAACTAAACTCACAAAACAGCCCTTGACAGAAACGTTTTGGTCCAATCTCGGACTGTTTTGACCCTCCAAATGGAAGTATTTTTCAAAACTGTTTTACATGGATAAAGTTCATATTTATACCTTTAAAATGACTACTCTCACGTTTTCATACGATTTTTCTACAATTTTTGGCGAATTTTACAAAACTGCCTATCATATTTGAAATAATTTCGGACCAACCTGTGAAGATGAGTAATTTCACACTAGTTTGAGGCCATCAAAAATTATGAGAAAAATAGTGAGAAAAGTAGACAAAATTTCCAAACCTCCAGAATTTACGGATCCAGATTTCGACTTACGATGAATTTTCTACAAATTTTATAAAAACTAGGTCGGAAAAGCCAAAAACCAGAAAAATGTGTATTTTCACAAAAACCAAGCCAAAAATGATATTTTTGACAAAAATGGGTTTAAAATGCTATTTTTATCACAAAGTAGTCATCAACACAAGTTTTTAACAAAATTGGAGATTAAAGTGTTATTCTTACAAAAATTGGGCCTTAATTGTAAATTTTTGGCTTATTGGGCCAAGAACGTCATTTTTTCAAAAAGTGGGCTTTAGATATCAATTATGTAAATACTCAAGTTAAAATAAACAAAACATAACAAACAGGTTAAAAACGATATTCATATCCTTATTGGGCCTGAAAATAATATACATGTTTAGTGGGCCTTAGTGTCCTTTTACATATATATTGGGCTCGGGATAGATATTCATATTCTTATTGGGCCTGGAAATAATATACATGTTTAGTGGGCCTTAGTGTCCTTTTATATGTATATTGGGCTTAGGATAGACATTCACATTCCTTTTGAGCCTGGAAATAATAGACACGTATAGTGGGCCTTAGTGGTCCACTTGCATGTTTATTGGGCCTGGGAATGGGTTCTATATGCGTTCTTCTTTTTATGTTATTTTAGTGAATACTTGAACTAAAACCAATGATAAACCAACAAATGGATTTAATTTGATCATTTTCTAGGTTATTGGGCCTTAGTGACCCATTTTTATGTGTGATACGTCTTGTATACAATTTATATGTTTATTGGGCCTCATTGACCCATTAACATGTGCGATGGACCTTGGATATTATTTGTGTGCCATTTGGGCCTGTAAATACTTTACACGTGAAATGGGACTTAGTTGTCCTTTCATATATATATTCCGGGCCCATGTTATATAATCTCATTCCATTTAGGTCTTGAAATGATTTACATGTTTAGCGATGCCTTAGTGGTTCACTTACATGGATCATTGGTCCTGGAATGAGTTTATACCTTTTTCTTCGCGTAAATTCGATTAAGGATCTAGCGAGTTTTTGTCGGTTGGCACCTATTAAGTGTACGATCGTAGCCTGTAGTTATAACCAGAGTCTCTTGGAGAGAGAACGGGGATTTGTGTATAGATCTATACATGGTTGACACCCCACACCTTAGCTATTCGCTACAGTTAGACTAACTCAGTCTAGGGTGACGAAAACCTTATAATCAAAGTCAAAACCGGCGTCCAACGACGCCAAGACAGGCGAAGTTGTCATTATTTAGTATGGTTATGACGGCTCGCTTAGAGGAATTAACGTTATGAAGTTTACGGAAGACCTTTTTTTTTACAGGCAACATCGGTTTGTCTGGGAACATTCTCTTTACATGCTCTTACGTTCTCTCTACATTCTCTTTACCTTTTTAGTCAAATAAACAATAACATACATGCATTAATACAAGATCTAACACAAACACACTAAACAGTTTTCAGAAAATATCGGATTTTCTGGTGGTTTTCAAAGTGATACAATTCATTTTCACAAACACGCTTATGAACTCACCAACATTTTTATGTTGAGCGTTTTCAAAATAACTTGTATTCTCAGGAAACCGTTGAAGGAGGATGAATGAAACAAACTAATGGATATTGTGTTATATTTTGTTTCATCATACTCTTACTATTTTGGCATGTAATATTCAAATACAATACTCGATGTAAACAATGAATGTTGTTATATTACATGTGTGATGATGATGATGTTATATTTCAATTATATTCACTGTAATGATATTTCAAGATGAAGTCACGCACAAGCCCCCAGACGTTTCCGTCGTCTAGTTCGGGGGTGTGACAGAGAAAACAAAAAGAAAATGAATAGTAAAAGTTCAAGCAACTTTGAAAGCTATTTATGTCTCACCTTTTATAGTAATTTGCAAGTAGTAAGCGTTATACCTCATAAATGAAAGCATATACTAAAATGGAAGAGACATAGGGTGTAAGAGGTTGCTTTACAAGCAACATCATCTTCTCCACTCAAGCTCACGACTTTAACCTCAAAAAGGACAAAGCATGGGTGTCTTCCATCTTTTATATACAAGTATGTATACATTTTATTTATAGAAACTAGCTTTATATAAATAGACTACTAAATGTCTAAAAAACATATACACAACATATACCTCATACATTATGAGTTTCTGGTTGTTTTTTCTCTCTTTGAAAATATTATTTCAATAAATAATAACTTCATATATAACTAAATACAAGAGTTTAATATATTTATTAATAACTATATAAACAATAAATATTCAATATGTGTGAACTTGCTAAAGATATGACCCTCTAGGATCATATGTTATTGACAAACACAATCCTAAAATGATTTTTGAGCATATAGATCAAATAATCTCTCACTTGTACAAGACTAGTTGTAGATTGACATAGACATTGGTTGACGTCTAGCAACATACCAATGCCCCCAACAACACACGAAGAGGTGTCATCCAACAATTGACCAATTTCCATCTACCCTAAATCTACAATTAGTTATAAAGTGTGGTATCAATTATTCTTTTGTCTCAGGCATCATGATGAACATTAAACATGGATTGCAATCAATCTCACATGGTTTTCAACTTTTAGTAAGGCCTTATATGTCTAACTCTAAACGAATAAGATGAACAAATCTCATTTTGATTACATATGCTTATCATGTAGTTCATGCTCTACCCAACGATGGACCTTATAACTGCCTTTTACGGGACAACGTTAAACCATGTCAAATCACAACAATTCCTACACTTACGTCCCAAATATGTATTTCAGGTCGAAGAATACAAAGATACTACCTTTATCAAAACATCACTCACGAATCTTTGATGTGGATCATGTCCAATACTTATTCTCTAATCAAGTGCCTAGGAAGTTGGTAACGAATCTTTGCTATTTCCGTCTCCTTTAAAATCAACCAATCCATTCATATTAGCCTTACCTTATAGATGCTCCCACAACTATAAACGACTATGGACATTTAGAATAACCATATTATTCAAGGATTAAAAATGATAATATAGAACACAATGATTATTTAATAAAAATATTATATCCAATATATCAATAGATTATAATATATGTTGCTAATACCGTTCCAAAATCTAAATACTAAATTTCAATCAAATCTATCCACTTAGATCAATAAGGTCCTATAGCATCAACAAAACTTTCATATTTTAGGTAATAAATGAATTTTGTTAAGTGGATTTGACACACTTGATTTAAATAAACTTTTCGAACACTAACATTTTATGTTTCATATATATACACCGTATATAGAGAAAACTATTGAGAATGTTTTAGATGCTTAAATATGACTTAGATACCAATATCACGTAATGAGATTACTCATAGTTATAAATGAACTAATCATTTAAGTATCTTCATATGTGGTTCCCCAAACAACAATGTATTATGAGTTTGTAGTGTAACTATAATTAAAATCTATGTGGAGCGCTTATCTATGTAATTTTTCCTTCATTCATAATGAGGACACTCTCGATTGTAATTGAGGGTCATCTCAATCTATTTGGAAGTTTATCATATGTGTAACAATTTACATATACATTTCTTTCAAATACTCAGCAGATTAGAAAATATTTGCAGTTCTTCATGAAAATGTATCTATCAGTCATACCATGCTTATTCTCGAATTATACTTGTATTTATTCATCATGCTCCAAGCAGACGACTTATCTGGATTTTATGCATAACATGACATATATGATAAATCCAATTGCAACAACAAATGGAATATAATCATACCAACTAACTTAACCATTGTACTAGGAATATTGGCAATTAATGCAATTCTACTTAGTCTTTTAAGTTGACATGATATATATATATATATATATATATATATATATATATATATATATATATACTCCAAGACCTAGTATGTCGACTATGTATAAGACTAAGAATGTTACTGTGATCCGACTAGCTTATAGAAAATACAAGAGTGATCTTGATTTATAATTGAATTACACTATGTAATTTTCTTTATAATAAAGAAGATTCTTACTTTGAGATGTTGGCTTTAAATCTAAAAAGATGTTCATCCATGTATGTTTTGTCTTTTGAAAACTCAATTACTATTTATAGTCATACTATATTGAGGAAGTTTAATCAAACCCATACTTGATTATCATACATGAATGCATCTCTATGTGTTCTATTAGTTTCTGATCAACTCATTGAATAGGTTCAATTAACTATTGAAAGATTTTCTAGTTCCAAATTGTGATTCATTTAGTTTATGGTTCTTTATCCCTTAAAGTTCCATGTTGCTCCCATTTAGAAAAAGACTTTTTAAGTATGTCTTCTGGACTGAAAATCTATGGGATTGTAGAAACTTCATCAAAAATAATCATTTAGGATAACTCTATAAATGTAATTAGTAGATGTAGGGTTGAGTTAAGCTTCTTGCCTAACATAAGCTCCATAACTCAATACCTTTTAGATAAGTATAAACCATTTCATCCTTAGTCTAGTAAGGGTAATTAATCTACTTGTTTGGTTGGAAATATATATTCAGTATATATTTGTTGGAGTGAGCATAAATCAAAAAATACATAAAAGAAATAGCTCTTTAAAACATCATATAACAGATTGTAAGGTGTGTTTTATCCTCTTCAAAAACATGTACTACTGATATCCAATCAGTGGCCAGGTGACCCAATCTCACTAGAGAATATGAAAGCTACCTCGAATATCATAAGACAAAATCAAAATGACCATGTGATTTTGTTCCGCAAAGACCATACAAATGATGAGTGTGTGCTCTTTGATGAAATGAGTTGTGAACCGATTCCATAACTCCTAGTATGTTCCAAGAAGATTTGGTTTAAAAACTCACTTTATTTATCAGAACGAAAAGATTTATGTTGGCCTCATTGAGTTGTATTTCAATCTTCACTATGAAACAATTTGAGCAAATCAAAAGTTTCAACGATAACGAATAAAAGTTGTCAGTGAAATTGATTAAGCATCTATCACCAAATCTATTCATGGGATTGAAAAGACTACATACATCATATATATAATTCTTTGTCAAGCCTTTTGTTCTTTCACAACTAATAGAGAAAGTCACTTGTGAGTTGTCTTTGTAACATCCCAAAAATCCCAATAAAAATTTACATTTTTAATCAACGAGAAAATCATTGTTTTCAATCAATCCAAATCAAATACAAAACATGACATCTCCAAAACATGTCACTGAAGGATGTGTTCGATCACGTCTTTTCTTTCCCCTGATCATACGAAGTAATTGACACATACAACTTAAATGGTAAGCCAAAGCTTAGTGAGTTCCCCAAAAATATCACCACGTAAACATATAACAACATACATACTGGGTCCACAACTATCAGGTTGGATTACCTTTTAGCCCACAACATCAGTCTAGCTTGCCTTTCTGGCCCACAAATCATGAACGGATTGCTCCCGAGCCCACATCCTAAGTCTAGCTTGCCTTTTTGGCTCTCAATTTATCTATGGCTTGCTTCTTGGTTTGTTGGCTTCCACAAAGAGCAATATTGCCTCAACCCAACCGCACCATGTCGACATATGCAACAGATAAACATATAACCAACAAACAGATAATCATATAGTTCTAACAAATCACTATAGCTGTAACACCGTAAATTTTCAAACAAATTTTTCATTTCAAATTATAGTATTTTCATTCAAAACAAGGCATAAACATTTCGAGTGTCATGTCAAAATACAATCATCTAAATCCCAAGATCACAAAACATCTTTCAGTGTGTACAGATCACGCTGGCGCCTTCCCACGGTCCTCGCTAGTACCTGAAACACATACATAACAACTGTAAGCATAAATGCTTAGTGAGTTCCCCAAAATACAACTTACGCACATACGCCTTTCCAGGCCCCGACCTTCCGGTCCAAGTGTCTCAGGGGACTTTCGTCCCTGCTGGGTAAACCTTACGGTCCTACCCACGCCGACCTTCCGGTCCACAACACAACGCCTTCCGGCCCATAACATATTCGCCTTCCGGCCCATAACATAATGCCTTCCAGCCCATATCAAACATATCATACATAGCACATATAACAATTACCTTATCACATAAAACACATATATCTCATATCATATCTGACCTTCCGGTCATACAGTCAAACCCTTCCGGGTACAGTATAGTGAGAAGACTCACCTCGTGAATGTCGAAAGCTAGCAAGTCCCGAAATCACTCGTACTCGATCCGTCGAGCTACAATCTCCCTATAACATCATACATCTCTTAATAACACTTTTATCTTCTAAGTTTGACTATCCCTAAGAAGTCAAACATAGGTCAACTCTGGTCAACGGTCAACGGTCAACTTGACCTGACTCGGCGAGTGCTAGGGCAACTCGGCGAGTCTAGACGTCCTCACCAATTCTCTAAGATTCCCTTTCTACTCGTCGAGTATCCTCCTTGACTCGACGAGTTTCTCCTGGAAGAATCGCGGGGCCACCCCGACTCAACTCGCCGAGTCTGAAGAACAACTCGACGAGTCCCAGTTAATCTTCAAGCTACTCGCCGAGTCTGTTCATCGGACTCGGCGAGTCCATGCCATGCAACCGCTCAAACTGCTTTCTAGGGTCAGAACTGCTCCGACCATTCATAGGTCTGGCCTTCCTAGACTGATTCATCACGTAAGGTCCTCATTTCGGTGCTCATAATACACCCCATGACTCATAATTTACATTTTGACCTAAGGAATAAGGATTCCAATCCAAAACCTCCATTGATTCCCGAAATGCACAGGCATGGGACATTCTGGACTTCCAAAGATCCCAATACAGGGTTCCAATCGTTTGGGGGACTAAGGTAACACTCAATCTAGCCACAGAAGGGTTCAATAAACCCTAAATCCATATACACATCAACATAGAAGAATGCAACTCGAAATATTACCTGAATAACGTGCTCTCTGTGTCCCCAATCCTCAGAACGTGGCTTCTCTTGTTGTTCCCTTAACCAAGCCTCCTCTTCCTTGCAAAACAACACTTCCAAAATCAACAATGGTCTTCTACCTTGCTCCAGATGCTCACAATCGAATTAGGGTTTCTCTCAGAGGACTAGGGTGAACAATGACGGCCATAAGGTCCCACATATACGTCCCAAACCTGAACGGTTAGGGTTTTCGCTAAACAGCGCAGACTCGCCGAGTCCATATCCGGACTCGTCGAGTCTAGTCGCGAACCCGCGACCAGATCCGCGATCCTACTCGGCGAGTCTAGGCTCCAACTCGCCGAGTCCCCTCTTAAAACACCCAAAATCATAAATATAACAATACCTGAAATTTCGGGCTGTTACAACTCTCCCCCACTATGACTGGACTTCACCCTCGAAGTCTCACTCTGACAATAGCTCTGGATGCTGCTCCCGCATCTCACGCTCCGGCTCCCAAGTCATTTCCGATCCCTTCCGGTGTTGCCACTGAACCAACACCAGAGGTACCTCCTTGTTCCTCAGAATCTTGATCTTCCGATCCCTGATGGCTACTGGTCTCTCGGCATAATTCAGGCTCGTATCCACCTGAATATCCTCTAATGGAACCACTGCCGACTCATCGGCTATACACTTCCTCAATTGCGACACATGAAAAGTGTCGTGGATCTGCCCCAACTCTCCTGGCAACTCCAAACGATAGGCTACCCGGCCTATCCTTGCAATCACACGAAATGGCCCAATATACCGGGGTCCCAACTTGCCCCTCTTCCTGAATCGAATCACTCCTTTCCAAGGAGAGACCTTCAGAAGAACGAGGTCGCCGACTTGAAACTCAAGCTCGGATCGGCGTCTGTCTGCATAACTCTTTTGTCGGCTCTGGGCGGTCAATAACCTCTGTCTAACCTGTTGAATCTGCTCTGTCGTCTGAAGCACGATCTCTGTACTGCCCATCACTCTCTGTCCCACCTCTCCCCAGCAAATGGGAGTCCGACACCTCCTACCATACAACAGCTCAAAGGGTGGCATACCAATGCTCGAATGATGGCTGTTGTTGTAGGAAAACTCTGCCAAGGGTAAGTACGCATCCCAGCTACCCCCGAAATCTAACACACACGCTGGGAGCATGTCCTCCAGCGTCTGAATCGTTCGCTCGCTCTGACCGTCTGTCTGGGGATGGTATGCGGTACTAAAATGCAATTTAGTACCCAACTCCTCATGGAATTTCTTCCAGAATCTGGAAGTGAAGCGCACATCACGGTCTGAAACAATCGAGATCGGCACCCCATGACGAGATACCACTTCTCTCACATATATCTCCGCCAACTTCTCCACTGAAGAACTCTCACCGATAGCAAGGAAGTGAGCGTTCTTCGTCAACCTATCCACAATCACCCAAATTGCATCGACTCCTCTGACAGTCCTCGGCAATTTGGTGATGAAATCCATAGTGATCTGTTCCCACTTCCACTCAGGAACCTCCAATGGCTGCAGCTTGCCATGCGGTCTCTGGTACTTGGCCTTAACCCTACGGCAGGTCAAGCACCTCTCCACGAACCATGCGACGTCCCTCTTCATACAGGGCCACCAATACTCTTTCCTCAAATCCAAATACATCTTCGTAGCCCCGGGATGGATCGAGAATTTCGATCGATGAGCCTCTTCCATCAAAGTAATACGCGTACCACCCACGAACGGTACCCAAATCCGACCCTGAAACGTCATAAGCCCTCGTCCATCCGTAACGAACTCTGAAACCAAACCGACAACCCGCTCTCTCTTCTGCATCTCTGGTCGCACAGCTTCGGCCTGTGCCCCACGAATAGCATCCAATACTGGAGCTATTACAGTCAATCTCAAACATACATCTCGCAGTGGGGTGCTCTCCGCCCTGCGGCTCAATGCATCGGCTACCACATTAGCCTTGCCTGGGTGGTACAGGATCTCACAATCATAATCCTTGACCACATCCAACCACCTTCTCTGACGCATATTTAGGTTGGGCTGATCCATCAAATACTTCAAGCTCTTATGGTCCGTGTATATCGTACATCGAACCCCATACAAGTAGTGACGCCAGATCTTGAGAGCGAACACTACTGCCCCCAACTCTAAATCATGCGTGGGATATCTCGCCTCATGAGACTTCAGCTGCCTCGACGCATAAGCTATCACATGACCCCTCTGCATCAACACTGCACCCAGCCCCGAAATCGATGCATCGCAATATACTACAAAATCCTCCATCCCTTCCGGGAGAGCTAATACCGGGGCTTCGCACAACCTTTGGCGAAGTGTCTCAAAGGAGGCCTGCTGTTCAGGTCCCCATGAGAATGCAACACCCTTCCGGGTCAATCTGATGAGCGGCACTGCGATCTTGGAGAAATCCTTAATAAATCTCCGATAATACCCTGCCAACCCAAGGAAGCTCCTGATCTCAGAGGGTGACTTCGGCACCTCCCAACTCATCACCGCCTCAACCTCGGCCAGATCGACTAATATCCCTTCCTGATTAACAACATGTCCTAGGAATTGGACCTCCCGCAACCAGAAGTCACATTTGGAGAACTTTGCATAAAGTTTCTCCGATCTCAATACCTCGAGGACCTCCCTCAAATGCTCCTCATGTTGCTCTCTAGATCTCGAATACACTAGAATATCGTCGATAAATACAATCACTGACCGATCCAACATCGGCCTGCATACCCTGTTCATGAGATCCATGAACACAGCCGGGGCATTGGTGAGCCCGAAAGGCATCACCACAAACTCATAATGCCCATATCGCGTCCTAAACGCTGTCTTCTAGACGTCCTCATCCCGCACTCTCACCTGATGGTACCCCGACCTCAGATCGATCTTGGAAAACCAGGATGCTCCCTGCAACTGATCGAATAAATCATCGATCCTCGGTAACGGGTAACGGTTCTTGACCGTCAACTTGTTCAACTCCCGGTAATCAATGCACATCCGGTGTGAACCATCCTTCTTCTTGACGAACAGAATAGGTGCTCCCCACGGCGAGCTGCTCGGCCGGATGAATCCCTTCCCCAGAAACTCCTAAAGCTGCGAGGAAAACTCTTGCATCTCTGGAGGTGCAAGACGATAAGGCACCTTAGCGATAGGCGCGGCCCCCGGAACCAGATCGATACCAAACTCTACTTGCCTCACAGGAGGTACTCCCGGCAGCTCCTCGGGGAAAACATCTGGAAACTCACGCACCACTGGGACCTCCTCAACTGATCTCGGTCTCTCGGAAACCTCCCGCGTATCCATCACATACGCCACAAAACCCTTACAGCCCTGCTGTAGACACTGCCTCGCCCTAGCGGCCGAACAAAAAGCTGATCCCGAACGGGTACCCTCGCCGTACACCGAAAGAACTCCCCCACTAGGGTCTCATATAGTCACCAGCTGACGCTCACAGTCGATGACGGCGCCGAAACGGCTCAACCAGTCCATGCCCACAATGACACAGACATCACCCATCGCAATAGGAATCAGGTCAATAGGAAACTCAACCCCGAAAATCTCTAACACACATCCCCGGAGAACCTCCGTGGCACAAACCACTCTCTCTTCAGCTATAAAAACTCTCAGAGGCCCACTCAACAACTCACGACTAACGCTGATTTGCTGACTAAAAGCCAAAGATACAAAGGACCTACTCGCACCCGAGTCAAATAACACTAAAGCAGGCACAGAGTTCACAAGGAAAGTACCTACGCATATCATAACATAAGCATAACATCTCGACATCAAAATAATTACATGAAATAAAGCATACCTGCCACAACATCGGGCGCAGCGCGGACCTCCTCCGCAGTCAGCTGAAAGGCTCTCCCACGAGCCCTCGGGGCCTCGGCCCTCACCGGTCGAGTTGCAGTAGCCCTGGCAGTAGGTGCAGATCCCTGAAGAAGTTGAGGGCACTCGGCCTTCCGATGGCCTGTCTGGTTGCAATGAAAGCCGTAAACCCCTTGGGGCAATCCCTAGCAATGTGCCCCTCCTTGCCACACTTGTAGCAAGCACCAGATCGACATGCCCCATCATGACTCTTGCCGCACTTTCCGCAAGTGCGGCCCTTCGGACCTCCCGTCCTCGAATCGGCGGACTTAGTCCGCTTGGTTGCCGGCTGAGACTGAGCCGGCCGCCGGTCCACCCGCTGAGACTCGGCCTCCTCCCTGGCCTGGGTCTCCAACTCAATCTCGCGCTTCCTGGCATTCGCCTGAAGCTCAGCAAAGGTATGATAGGTGGAGTTTGACACAAACTCCCGGATATCCCTCCTCAAAACACCCAAGTACCGGCTCATCCGAGCCTGCTCTGTGGACACCAGCTCGGGGCAGAACATCGCCCTCTCATGAAACTTCTGCGTGATCACCGCAACCGAATCAATACCCTGCTTGAGGGTCAAGAACTCCTGAACCAATCGTTCCCTCTCCACCGGGGGAACGTACTCGTCTCTAAACATAGAGGTAAACCCCTCCCATGTCACTGCTGAAATCTCTGCCAAAGTGAAGTTCGCCGTCATGAACTTCCACCAATCCTTCGCTCCTAGACGGAGCTGGTTCAAAGCGAACCGTACCCTCAGATACTCCGGACATGAACAAGTGTAGAAGCACCCCTCAATATGAGCGATCCACCTCATCGCAGCAATCGGATCCTGCGTCCCATCAAACTCAGGTAGCTTCGTGTTGCTGAACTCCTGAAACAGCAACGAGTCACCCCCCTGTGGCCTGGCGGCGGCCACAGCTGCGGTAGCTGCAGCGGCTGCAGCCTCAGTCAATGCGGCGTACCGCTCCTCAAAAGTCTCCATCAAGGTGGTCTTAATAGACCCAAACATCTCCGGAATCTCAGCCCGGATCGCTGCAGCCACCTCCTCATGAATCATCTGACGAATCTCCTCGTCACTCACACCGCTCGTACTCGCTCCGTGGTGTGGTCT
This sequence comes from Lactuca sativa, assembly GCF_002870075.4. Taxonomy (NCBI): domain Eukaryota; kingdom Viridiplantae; phylum Streptophyta; class Magnoliopsida; order Asterales; family Asteraceae; genus Lactuca; species Lactuca sativa. The sequence continues at coordinate 202,514,034 of NC_056624.2, forward strand.
AACCATGATGTCTCTGAAATACAACATAAAACTATCAGAGACTCCATCGAGTATATTCGCACTCGATGACGCAACCCTACTCAGTCTCCGATATCCAGGGATTCTTACTTGGGTCTCCCACTGACCCGGTGTCTTCGGTAGTACGGGCCCAATACTACCGACCACACCGCATCAGCATTCATCCCAAATCTTCCTCCCCAAACCCCGGATAGTGAGTACTCTACCTCTGATATGCACTATCTATCTGCACGCTATCAAAGCATCTCATATCGGCAAACCTCCCTAGACTAAGGCATCACAAATCAGGCCACTCTAGTCCTATCATGAATACCTAGTCTTCTAGCATGCATAACAATTCATATCATAACTTATCTCATAACATAACATTGTAAGGTATTTTGGGGATCTTTACCGTTTGGGCGCTGACTGATCGTACACACTGCTTCTTTCTTGTTTACCACAAAATCATTTATAAAAGTTTATGCCTTTATTTTAAAAGTTTTCCTCAAACCCTCGGTTTGAGTTCAGTTACACCCGAAGGTGCACCCGAATCCCTCAAACCAAGGCTCTGATACCAATTTGTAACACCGTAAATTTTCAAACAAATTTTTCATTTCAAATTATAGTATTTTCATTCAAAACAAGGCATAAACATTTCGAGTGTCATGTCAAAATACAATCATCTAAATCCCAAGATCACAAAACATCTTTCAGTGTGTACAGATCACGCCGGCGCCTTCCCACGATCCTCGCTAGTACCTGAAACACATACATAACAACTGTAAGCATAAATGCTTAGTGAGTTCCCCAAAATACAACTTACGCACATACGCCTTTCCAGGCCCCGACCTTCCGGTCCAAGTGTCTCAGGGGACTTTCGTCCCTGCTGGGTAAACCTTCCGGTCCTACCCACGCCGACCTTCCGGTCCACAACACAACGCCTTCCGGCCCATAACATATTCGCCTTCCGGCCCATAACATAATGCCTTCCGGCCCATATCAAACATATCATACATAGCACATATAACAATTACCTTATCACATAAAACACATATATCTCATATCATATCTGACCTTCCGGTCATACAGTCAAACCCTTCCGGGTACAGTATAGTGAGAAGACTCACCTCGTGAATGTCGAAAGCTAGCAAATCCCGAAATCACTCGTACTCGATCCGCCGAGCTACAATCTCCCTATAACATCATACATCTCTTAATAAAACTTTTATCTTCTAAGTTTGACTATCCCTAAGAAGTCAAACATAGGTCAACTCTGGTCAACGGTCAACGGTCAACTTGACCTGACTCGGCGAGTGCTAGGGTAACTCGGCGAGTCTAGACGTCCTCACCAATTCTCTAAGATTCCCTTTCTACTCGTCGAGTATCCTCCTTGACTCGACGAGTTTCTCCTGGAAGAATCGCGGGGCCACCCCGACTCAACTCGCCGAGTCTGAAGAACAACTCGACGAGTCCCAGTTAATCTTCAAGCTACTCGCCGAGTCTGTTCATCGGACTCGGCGAGTCCATGCCATGCAACCGCTCAAACTGCTTTCTAGGGTCAGAACTGCTCCGACCATTCATAGGTCTGGCCTTCCTAGACTGATTCATCACGTAAGGTCCTCATTTCGGTGCTCATAATACACCCCATGACTCATAATTTACATTTTGACCTAAGGAATAAGGATTCCAATCCAAAACCTCCATTGATTCCCGAAATGCACAGGCATGGGACATTCTGGACTTCCAAAGATCCCAATACAGGGTTCCAATCGTTTGGGGGACTAAGGTAACACTCAATCTAGCCACAGAAGGGTTCAATAAACCCTAAATCCATATACACATCAACATAGAAGAATGCAACTCGAAATATTACCTGAATAACGTGCTCTCTGTGTCCCCAATCCTCAGAACGTGGCTTCTCTTGTTGTTCCCTTAACCAAGCCTCCTCTTCCTTGCAAAACAACACTTCCAAAATCAACAATGGTCTTCTACCTTGCTCCAGATGCTCACAATCGAATTAGGGTTTCTCTCAGAGGACTAGGGTGAACAATGACGGCCATAAGGTCCCTCATATACGTCCCAAACCTGAACGGTTAGGGTTTTCGCTAAACAGCGCAGACTCGCCGAGTCCATATCCGGACTCGTCGAGTCCAGTCGCGAACCCGCGACCAGATCCGCGATCCTACTCGGCGAGTCTAGGCTCCAACTCGCCGAGTCCCCTCTTAAAACACCCAAAATCATAAATATAACAATACCTGAAATTTCGGGCTGTTACAAGAGCATAGCAACATCCTATATACCAGTATACATAACCGAATGGGCTGGAATTGGTGCCTTCGACCCAGGAGTAAAGTGAGGAAACTCACCTCACAATCTGAGAAATAGCAGAAAAGAACGTTGCTCTAAAAATCAACTCTACAGGTCACCTATACAAACCCTAATTTTTAGGGTTTGAGCCCTATTTAAGCATCATTAACTCATTGAGGCCCCTTAATTCATCAGCCACCATCCCCATTTTCGTTCCTAGCAAGCCCTAATTCCTTGTGTGAGCCCTTGTGAGCTTAAGAGTGCATTTGTGGTGTTCTTGAAGGAAGTAGAAGGAAAGGAAAGCCTCTTGGAAACTTAAGGCACTTTGGATCCAGAAGTGTTTCACCCTTAAGCATCATTTAGAGGTATAAAGTCAGAAACTTGATTAGTATTTGCTTAGATCTTGTTAGCTTGGAGTTTGTGTTCATTTTGGTCCCATAATCTTGGTGTTCATGAGTATTGCTTACTCTAACCCATAAAGTTTGTCCTTCCAGACGTATTTAGGTGCTTAGGACCATAAAAATGTGATCTTGGTCCCTTTGCTTTCTACATGCATGTGATATGAGGTTTTGGCTTATGTATTAAGTTAGGGTTTAGTTGTTGGACCCTTTCTAGCATTGTAAAGTCATAAAGTTGGAAACTTTATTACTTTGAACATTATTTGCAACTAGATCTGAGTTTTGGATGTGGTGTCTTAACATATTAAGCACTTAATACAAGAGAAAAGGTGGTCATCGAGCACGTTGGGTGTACCTGATGGTACGCTACATGTACTTGGTTGAGACCCTATCTTCTAGCCAAGGGAGTATACTATGCTGGGTGTAATGGCTGAGTATGCCAAGCGTACTCAGTCTGAGTTGACTTTGTTGAATTTTTGACTTTTGACCTTTGACCAAAATTTCGACCAAGTTTGCCTTAGGGGAATTTTGGTTATTTTGAGCTGTAGTTTGAGATTAGGTCACTGTTTTTGTATAGGTGACCTATAGAGTTGACTTTTGGAGTAGCATTCTTTTCTGCTATTTCTCAGACTATGAGGTGAGTTTCCTCAATGTACTCATTGCTCAAAGGCATCAATGATGGCCCATTCAGTTATGTATCATGGTATATAGGATTTTTCTATGTTGTAGTGGTCTGTTAGAACTATATGATTATCTATTGGTCTGTTATATGTTTATCTGTTGCACATGTCGACATAGTGCGGTTAGGTTGAGGTAATACTCCTCTGTGCGGAAGCCAACAAACTCGGGAGCAAGCCAGACATAAGCTGAGGGCCGAAAAGGCAAACCAAACTTTTGATGTGGGCTCGGATGCAATCTAGTCAAGAGTTGTGGGACAGAAAGGCAAGCCAGGCTCATGCTATGGGCTCAAGGGTAATCCAGCCCGACGGTTGTGGACCTAGTATGCATGTTGTTATATGTTTTTGTGGAGATATTTTGGAAGAAATCACTAAACTTTGGCTTACCGTTTAAGTTTTATGTTTCAGGTACTTCAGATGATCAGGGGAAAGAAAATGTGTGATCGTACACATTCTTCGGTGGCATGTTTTGGATATGTCATGATACATTGATTTTGGAACATTTGTATTTGATCTTGCATTTTTATGATTTGGATTGATTGAAAACAATGTTTTTTTCTTTGATTAAAAATGAAAATTTTCATTGGAATTTTGGGATGTTATGTCACACCCCCGAACCAGACGGCAAAAACATCCGGGGGCTTGGGTGACTTCATTTTTGTAGTATCATCATAGAGTATATAATTGAAACATAATATCATCATCATTACACATGTAATATAACAACATTCATTATTTTCATCAAGTACTGTGTTTCAATATTACATGCCAAAATAGTCAAAGTACGATGAAATAGAACAAAATATCCATGAATTCTTTCTACCCAACCTGCTCAACGGTTTCTTGAGAATACAAGTTAATTTAAAAAGGTCAACATAAGAATGTTGGTGAGTTCGTAAGCATGTTTGAGAAAATGATTTGTATTACTTTGTAAGCACCAAAAAATCCTATATTTTCTGAAAACAGTTTAGTATGTTTGTTTCCGATCTTGTATTAATGCATGTGTGTTAATGTTTACTAGAATGCAAAGAGAGTATGGAGAGAATGACAAAGAGAATGACCCCAGATAACCTGATGTTGTCTGTGAAAGAGAATGCTGCTATCTCAACCCCCGAGGTTGAGTACCAGCTCAAGTATGTTACCGAGTAATCAAAAGGGAATGATTTCCCAGTAAATTTTATAACATTAATTCCTCTAAGTGAGTCGTTATAACCATACTAGATAATGATAATTTCGCCTGTCATTGCGTTTTTGTATGCCGACGGAATAAGGTAAGGTTTTTGTCACCCTAGACTAGCCTAGTCTAACTGTAGCGAATAGCTCAGGTGTGGGGTGTCACCCCCATATAGATCTATATACAATCTCCCGCTCTCCTTCCAAGAGACTCTAGTTATAACTATAGGCTACGATTGTACACTCAATAGATGTCAACCGACACGTCTCACTAGATCCTTAATCGAATTTATGCGTAAAAGAAATATATAAGGTATATTCCTGGCCCAATGAACATGTAAGTGGACAACTAAGGCCCACTAAGCATGTAAATTATTTCTAGGCTCAAAAGGAATGAGAATATATATCCCGGGCCCAATATATAATTAAAAGAACAACTAAGACCCTTTTAACATGTATATTATTTAAAGGCCCAACAAGCATCTAAGGAGTAGCCCAGACCCCAATAAACATGTAAGTGGACAACTAATGCCCACTAAGCATGTAAATTAGTTTCAGGCCCAATAAAGGTAACATTGACGTATTTTATCCGTTGTTGGTTACGTTGACTATATAAGCTTCGTTGGTTACCAAATTGACGAAAGCCCATTTTTTTTGTAAGAAATACACTTTGGTCCTAAAACCGAAAATTTACAATTAGGGCACCTTTTTGGTAAAAATGACAATTTAGGTCCTTTAGGGACAAAAGTTGTATTTAAGGCTAGTTTAAAGTAGAATTAACATTTTTAACCCACTTTTGTCAAAAATATCATTTTTGGCTTGATTTTTATGAAAATGTGCATTTTCGGCCCATTTATAGATAAATTCATCTTTTTGGCCCAAATTTTAATAAATTCACATTTTTAGTCCCTCTTATCAAAAAGTTATATTTTTGGCACAACTTTGTTGAAAATTACATTTAAGCCCACGCAAGTCCAAAAAATTACAATTTTGGCCCAAGGCCGTGAGAAGCCTAAATAAAGCCCAATTATGAAATTTTTTACATTTTTAGTCCTTATAGGATCCCCAATGTCGTAACTAATCATGTTTAGCAAAATAATCCTTTTTGAACCCCTAATAACTATGAGTTACATAAATATACCCATTTTTGGTCATTTAGTCACTTTTGGCCCTCTTATGCAATTTTCTTAGTTTTAAGTAACTTGAATGTATTTTAAAACCATTTCCTTGAAAGATAAGTTGAAATGAGTGTTATGTTCTACAAATAGCATCATATTTTAGTAGATCTTTAAGTTCATGGAGTTTATAACACACAATCACATATATAACATGAAAAACACACAAAATCATGCATACATACATAGATATACACAAAACAACTTATATTCTCCCCCAAAACATAATAAAAACTGAATAGGGGGTATGAACTCACTTTGCTTTGGAGATTTCGGTTTTGGAAGAAGATTGGAGAGGTTTTCAGCTTTAACAAGCTTCCTTGAAGAGGTTTTCGAGATCTATGAAGTCCCAAGAGCATGGATCATGAAATGAAGTGTTAAGGAGTGAAGATTATCATAAAATGAAGTTAAACTCTTTGATGAGAGAATAACTTACCAAAATGATGATCTTTGATGAAGAGTTCTTGAAGAACACACACACACACACTCAAAATTTTAGAAAGATAGAGGGTGGGAGAATGTTGAAGGTTGAGAGAAAATGAGTTGGATTTGAAATGGTGAATAAGGATGGAGAGGGAAAGAGTGGCCGAGAGGTAGAGAGAGGTGGGTGGATGAAGATTTGACTTATAAAGGGAGTGATAGGAAGTGTGCCTTGATACATGCAAACCTTGCATGGATATCAACTAGACTATTATGAGGTGCCAATGCTCTATTTCACCCCCATTTTGTTTTTTTATTGTGGGCCGAGAATGAGAGGGAAAAAGAGAAGAGAATAGGAGTTTGGGCCTTTTTCTTGATTATGTTCGAAATTTTGAGGCCCATATTGAAGGTTCTCGGAACATTGGGCCCTTTTTGAGGGTTCACGACCCAAAGGTGGTGAAAGGATGGGGTTTACGGCCCAATTTCGATGAAGAGATGAGTTCACGGCCCAATTATAATGAGAAGATGGGTTTACGACCCATCATGGTTCAATAGAATGGTTCACGGCACATCATGGCCCATGATAAATAAGTGGGTTATTTTAGGCCCAACATGGCCCAATTGCTATGGTTTGACGAATGTGGGTCCAATTAGAGCCCAAAATCATCAAATGGAAGGTTTACTGGCCCACTAGACCCAATAAGAGGATCCTATTCCATACTAAATTTAAACCTGGTTATTAGGGTTTTAAACCCACAATTAAGTATATGAGTCGTATTAAATTAGGTTTTGGACTTCACTTAGGAGTTTTGATTCAAATGGATGTTTTTGATTGAGCATAGAACATGATATCCACTTAGATTAAAAGTTTTATAAGAGTTGATGTTTATATGAAAACAAAATTTCCTAGCTAAAAATGCTAGTTGTGACATTATCCCCCCGTTAGAGGGAATTTCGTCCCGAAATTATTTTGAAAGGTAGAATTACGAACGAGAGAATAGGTGAGGGTAAATCTGCTTCATTTGGTCTTCGCGTTCCCATGTGAATTCCGGTCCACGATTAGCATACCGTCGAACCTTCACAATCGGAATGCGACTATGTTTCGTACGCTTCACTTCCCTATCCATTATCTCGACCGGTTCTTCGATGAACAAGAGATTCTCGTTTATTTCCATCTCTTCCAGAGGAATGACAAGGGTTTCATCTGTTAAACACTTTTTCAAATTCGAGACATGGAACACGGGGTGTACGTTGCTGAGCTCCGCAGGTAGCTTCAGCTTATATGCCACCGGGCCAACTCGGGCTAGAATCTCGAATAGTCCGATGTATCGCGAATTTAGTTTCCACCGTTTCCCAAAATGGATCATCCCTTTCTAGGGATAGACCTTTAATAGTACCTGATCTCCTACTTGGAATTCCATAGGTTTTCATCGTTTGTCATCGTAACTCTTTTTTTGGTCACGCGATGCTCGGAGTCGGGTTTTGATTTGGATTATCTTCTCTGTCGTTTCTCGAATGATTTCTGGTCCTGTAAGTGTTTTGCTCAGTGATTTCCCTTTTTCCAGCTGGGTGTCACCCACCTCAGCCCAACAGAGAGGCGATCTGCATTTGCGACCATATAAAGCCTCAAAAGGAGCAAGCTTTATGCTTGTATGATAGTTGTTGTATAAGAACTCAATTAAGGGCAAGTGGGCATCCCATGATTTGTTAAAGTCGATCACACAAGCTCGGAGCATGTCCTTGAGGGTTTGAATGGTTCATTCGCTCTGGCCATCGGTTTGAGGGTGGTAAGCAGTGCTCATGTCTAGTTGTGTTCCCATAGCCTTGTGGATCGATTGCCAAAATCGTGAAGTAAATATAAGTCAAGAGAGAATCTGATGTGCTTGTGTGGTTTCTCGTTGAATAACAATCATTAATTTATTGAGAAACAATGAAAGGCTTCTTTTAGTAGGCTTGAACGGTTGCTTAAGCTTCAACCATTTTCCGAAACTCAACATAAGTCTGAATATCTGAATGAAGTACTTCTTTGACCAGTTTTTCCATAATAACAAGTAAGCTTTGGATATTCTTTAAAGCGACTGGATATATTGGAAATCTCAAAAAAAATTTGGATCTTTTGGGAAGAAATGACTTGTGTTGAGAACATTTCATTAAATTCACTCAAAAAGAAAAATGAGATGTCAAACTTGTAAAGGTACTAACCAAAAGGTTTTATTCATCAATGCCTTGGTTAAATTTTCTAGAACAAAAAGATGTTCACTGCCAATTCAGAAGTGGGAATCAGATTTTGGGTTTCACTCGAAATCGTGGTGATAACAATTTCAAGATCATAAACACAAATGTTGTGTAACCATAAACGTCAGTGGTAATATCTGAGAGTCTCAAGGGTTACTTTTATCGATACGAACTTGATGGAGAAATTGTATAGATTGTTTCCGAATGAGATATTGTACCTCTGCTTAAAATGAATGACCAAGCAGGAAACTCTTAACTCAATGTGAGAAGAGCAAGGTAGCTCGATGACTTATATGATTTGATAACCTGATTGGGAAGAAACGATCGGAATGAAAGTTTCATTAAGGCTTCAAACATAGATTCTTACAGGCTTGGGACAACATGCAACAACATGCTTCTAGGGACGTTAGCTAGTACACAGTTTCAAACTCATACTTGCCCTTTCGTTCCGAATTAAGGTAATGAAGAAAATTAACTTGAGAAAAGAACATTAGCTTCTTAAAAGAAAGATATTTTTGGTATTTTTGATTTTTGTTTTTAGGAAAAAAATTAAAACAGAAATAAAGAAAAATATTTTTGTGTTTTTTTAATTTTCTGAAAAAAAAATGAAAACAAAATTAAAGAAAAATATTTTTCTGATTTTTGATTTTCTGAAAAAAAAAATGAAAACATAAATAAAGAAAAATAAATAAGACGAAAGAACTCAGAAACTTAAATGAACAGTAATTGTCGAACCATTCCAAAGTTCGGAACCTATCGGAATAGACTTAATTTACAAAGGATATATAGCGTTCCAAAACGAGGATGAATAGTAGCTTTCGAAACATTCCAAAGCTCGTAACCAATCAGAATGTGAATAGTAAATTCTGAAACATTCCGAAGCTCGGAACCATTCGGAATGTGAACAGTAAAATCTCAAACATTCCAAAGCTCGGAACCGTTTGGAATGTGAATAGATACTTTGGCAATTATGAAGTTGGTTTCAGAACAGAGTCGGCTTTAGTCATTCCTAACCCTTGTAAAATCTGATTGAAAGATGCTTCAGGAAGGGCCTTTGTGAAGATGTCAGCCAATTGATCTGAGGATCTAACAAAATGAACTTCAACATTTCCATCCTCGATGTTATCCTTTATGAAGTGATATCTCAGTGCTAAATGCTTTTCCTTGGAGTGTTGTACTGGATTGTGGCAAATTATTATAGCACTTTCGAAATCACAATACAGAGGAATTCTCTTCATGTTAATTCCATAATCTCTAGTTGGTTCTGAATCCACACTACTTGGGACGTACAAGATGCTACTGCAATGTATTCAGCTTTAACAGTCGATAAGGACACACATGTTTGCTTCTTAGATTGCCAACTAACAAGCTTGCCATCCAGAAACTGACATCCCCCAGAAGTGCTTTTTTGATCAAGGCCACATCCTCCTATGTCAACATCAGAATAAGCTTGCAAAAAGAATCCCGAAATGGATACCATATTGCGAGAGATGTTGTTCTTTTGAGGTATCAGAATATGTTCTTTACAGCTACCATATGTGGTTCATAGGGATTCTCCTAAAACTTGGCACAATAACATACAACAAACATAATACCAAAACACCTCATGAGATGTGGATAGGGAAGGTTCCCTTATTGGCACATATCAAGGTTTGGGGTTGCGAGGATTTCGTAAGACGAGAGACTCACGACAAGCTTGAACCTCGTAGTAAGCAGTGTATTTTCATCGGCTACCCACATAAATCTTTTGGATATCTTATCTATATACCTAGTGACAACGTGGTATTCGTAGCAAGGAAAGGGGTTTTCCACGAGAGAGAACTCATATGCCCAGAGGATAGTGGGAGGCAAATTGATCTTGAAGAGCTTCAAGAATCAAGCGGTGAAGGAAACTCTAACACTAGCACTCAACCTGAGGAAGAGATTCATGTTGAACCAGTTGACGAGTCCCTACCTCTAAGATGTTCCAGTAGAGTTAATGTTCCACCTGTGTTGTATGGTACGTTTATCAGCGATAGTACACTCGTAAATATAGATGAACCTTCTAGCTACAAGGAAGCCATGGCGGGACCTGAGTCTGTAAAGTGGAAGGAGGCAATGGACAACGAAATTCAGTCCATGTATGACAATCAAGTTTGGAACTTGGTTGACAATGTACCAGGTCGTAAGACGGTCGGATGCAAGTGGATCTTGAAGAAGAAGACCAACATGGATGGGAAAGTGCACACGTTCAAGGCACAACTTGTTGTGAAGGGCTTTACTCAAACCCCAGGGGTTGAATATGAAGAGTCCTTCTCACCAATAGCCAAGATCAAGTCTACTACGGCCATGTTACCTATCACTGCATTTCATGATTATGAAATCTGGCAGATGGATGTCAAAACCGCTTTCCTTATTGGGTAGCTGACTGAAGATGTTTACATGTGTCATCCAGAAGATTTTGTGGATGCTAAATACGCCAATAGAGTGTGAAAGCTTGAGAAATCCATCTATGGATTAAAGCAAGCATCTCATAGATGGAATCTTTGTTTCGATGAGAAAGTCAAAGAGTTTGGATTTTCGAGAACCGAGGATAAGTCATGTGTGTATGTCAAGGCTAGTGGGAGTATATTTAGCTTTCTAGTTTTGTAAGTTGATGACAACCTGCTCATAGGAAACGACATCTTGACCTTGCAGGATGTTAAGTCCTGGCTTGGGAAGTGTTACACTATGAAGGATCTAGGGGAAGTTCCTTACATTTTGGACATAAGGATTGTGAGAAATAGAAGTAGGAGACTAATTGGACTTAGTCAAAGTACATACTCGGACAAGGTGCTAAAACGTTTTAGCATGGAGAATTCCAAGAAAGGGGAACTGCCAATCCAAAGTAATACCAAGCCGAGTAAGACTCAGAGTCCGAGTACCGATGCCAAAATAGCATAAATGAGTCAAGTGTCATATGCTTCTACCGTTGGCTCGATCATGCACGTTATGACATGTACTCGCTCTGATGTGGCTTTTGCGTTGAGCATGGTTAGCCGATATCAAGGGAACCTGGGTAGAGCTCATTGGACAACAGTTAAGAACATTATTAAGTACCTGCAAAGGACTAAGGAGTGGGTCCTTACACTTAGTGGGAGTGATGACTTGAGAGTAACAGGGTATAGTGACGTCAACTTTCAAATTGATAGAGATAACTTCCGCTCTCAGTCGGGCTGGGTATTTACCCTAAATGGAGGAGCAGTTACTTGGAAAAAGTTCCAAATAGGAGACCGTGGCAGATTCAACGTGTGAATCAGAGTATATAGCAACGAGCGAAGCGTCGAAGGAGGCAATATGGTTGAAGAACTTTATTGGAGACCTTGGAGTTGTACCAGCCATAAAGGAGCCTATGGAGATTTTTTTGTGATAACGAAGGAGCGGTTGCCTTAACCAAGGAACCAAGGGATCATGGTAGATCCGGACACATTGACAGAAAATACCACTTCATCAGACATCGGGTAGAAGAAGGGCTCCTCGTAGTCAAGAGGGTATCGTTAGAGGAAATCCCAGTAGATCCTCTCACAAAGGGTCTGAGTAGGATTAAGCACTTACAGCATGCGAGAAGCATTGGTCTGAAGGACGATATTAGTTTTAGTGATTTGATAGATGTTTAGAAACTTGTAATAGATAAATGTAATTGACATTTGATGATTAAGTAATGGAGATTTATTTATGAGTAAAGTTTACTATCTTGTGTCGATTGTTTACTATTGTTTCACTTTTGCATGTTTTACTTCCAGAATAATTCGATTATTCAAATTATCCACATTCGATCATACTTTGGGAGTAAGTTATGAGGTTAGACTGTCATGAATTGGTTTGTAGATTGTCTAAGTGTTCAGACATAGCAAAGGCTTGTTGCAACGTTCATGAGTGCTCTTGAAATAAGCTTTGTGTATTGGATTCAGTGTTCTAAAAGGCGCGCCATGGCGGGCACCAAGGCGCGCCATGGCATGAGGCGCGGCGTCGCCATTACGAAAAGTTTCATAACGTTGCTGTTAGGCGTGGCGCGTGGCAAGGCGTGATATGGCGTGCCATGGCGCGTTATGGCGTGTTATGGTGCATGTTTTTTCGTTGAAGACACGTTATTTTGCTCTTTTTTATACCTTTTCTAATCGGACATACAAGTATTGTGTTTTTTATTAACTTTCTGTTATTAGTTGTTGATATAACACTTCTAAAAACTAGGTATATTTGATATAAATTTATATTTATGCGGTAATATAATTATTAATTAATACAAAATCGCCGCCTTACATCACGCCTTGAAAAACGTCATGGTTTGCCATAACTCGTTAAGCTTGAGGCTTGGCCTTGCCGCCACGCCTCACGTCTTTTAGAACCTTGATTGGATTAAACCCACGCTCATGTGAATAATTTCATGGAATTTATCACGAGTGATTGTGAGACGATAATATCGTATAATATTTAAATCGAGATATATGAGTTGTTGTTTACAAGTTGTTTGTGCATTGATAATACGTAAACGCATCAGTAACTTGATATTATAACTTGAGAAAAACCTAGATTCAAAGCAAATAGGGTTGCATGTGCACCTTAAGAGTGTTGTAATGCTCAAAACCCATCAAATAGTATAACGGACCCCATAGACGTAATGTCACCAAATCTTGAGGGAGAAAACCACGGCCCCCAACTCCAAATCATGCGTCGGATAATTCGCCTTATGAGGCTCCAGTTGCCTCGAAGCATAAGCGATCATGCGACCCTTCTACATCAACACTGCCCCCAAACTAGAGATCACAACATCATAATAAACCACAAGATTATCAACACCCTCTGGCAGGGTCAGAATCGGCTCCTCACACAATCGTTGTCTCAGAGTCACGAAAGTTGCCTACTGCTCAGGCTCCCAGCAAAAAGTAACTGACTCCTTTGTCAGTCGGCTCAAAGGAACAACTATCTTGGAGAAATCCTAGATAAATCTCCAATGGTAACTAGCCAAACAAAGAAAGCTCTGAATCTCAGATGGAGACCTCGGAACCTCCCACTACATCACGGCCTCGACCTTGGCCGGATCGACCAGAATACCTTTCTGGTTGACAATGTACCCTATACACTACACCTCGTGCAACCAGAACTCGCACTCGGAGAACTTTGTGAAAAGTCTCTCCCTACTCAAATTCTCCATCATTTCCATCAAGTCCTCCTCATTCTGCTCCTAAGTCTTGGAATAAACAAGGATATCATCAATAAATACTATCATAGACCGATCCAGCATCGGTCTGCACACGTGGTTCATGAGACCCACGAACGTGGATGGAGCATTGGTGAGCCAAAAAGGCATCACCACGAACTCATAATGACCATATTGAGTCTAAAAAGCTATCTTCTGCACATCCTCATCCCTGACCCGCATCTGATGCTAACCCGATCGCAAATCAATCTTGAAGAACCAAGATTCACCCCGAAGCTGGTCAAAAAGATCATCAATCCTCGGGAGTGGATAACGGTTCTTCATTTTTACCTTATTCAGCTCCTGGTAATCAATACACATATGGTGAGACCCATCCTTCTTCTCCATAAAAAAATTGGTGCTCCCCAAGGCGAACTACTCCGCCGAATAAATCCATTGTCTAACAACTCCTGCAACTGTGCTGACAACTCCTGCATCTCGAGAGGAGCCAATCGATACGGTGCTTTGGATATCAGAGCCTCACCCGGAAATCAGATCAATCTTGAACTCAACTAGCCTCTACGGATACACCCCGGGAAAATCCTCCAGGAATATATCTAGATAATCCCAAACAATCGGCATATCATCCACGGTCGCCTTACCCTTATCCCAGGTATCCATGATATAGGCAACATAACCCAAGCAGCCCTGCTGAAAATAACAGCTAGCCCTCGCTGCAGATGAAACATCCGTATTTTCAGATATATATTAATGAATGCTTAACCTTGAGATTTTGAGAGTGACTCGACGAGCCGTGAGTCCGACTCGCCGAGTCGAGTTAAGTTGCTCGCAAGGATTTAATGAATGGACTCAAAGAGTCGGAGATCTGACTCGCCAAGTAGGTGTTGGGTAGAGAAACCCTAAATCTTCGGGTTGGTGACCTATTTAAGTGGCTTTAGGACCTCATTTCTGCCTCCACTCACCCTTGAGAGCCTAAGAGAAACCCTAAAACTGTTCTATCCTTTGTGGAGTGAGTGTGTGACCATTGTGGTCAACCTTGGTGTACTTCTTTGATGGAGGATGAAGAGCTACGTGATTTGGATCAAATAAAGGTTGCAGATCTGTGGTTTTGAGTGCATTAGCTGTTGTGTGGAGGTACAAAATTCTCATCTTGTCCATTCCTTGTGCTTGATCTCAATTTTGGGAGTTTTAGGGCTTTTCTCCCATTATTTTGTACCTATGAGTTAAATGAACATGGCTTGAGGTTGAAACCTCAGATCTGGAATGTAGGAGGTCTTATGAGTCCTATTCCTTGAGCTTTATTGGGTTAGAAGTGAGACCTTGTGTGTCCAACCCTTGTGAGAGCATGTAGTTGATGTTATAGAGCTATTATGCCATACATAAACTTAAAGATCGAAGCTATACATGACTTTTGAGCTTAGGGAGGTTAGATCTAGGGATTGGAACCATAGATCTGACTTAAAACATCTGGAAGAGGAAGTGGACTGAATAGACTCGCCGAGTCAATGAGCTGACTCGACGAATCGGCTAGGGTTTGTCCCAATGAGCTTGAGCATGCAATAACTTGGCGAGTTGGGGGTTAACTCGACGAGATGAGCTGGACCTTCACCAGGCTTATGAGGAAATGAAGGGACTCGACGAGTTGCATGCATGCACTCGATGAGTTGGGGTCAACATGGGCTGTTGACTCGAGTTTTACTTCTGATTGACTTTAGGGTTGGTCAAATGTGAGTAATTGAGACTATGGAGGGGTAAAATGGTCTTTTACCCATTTCAAGAGTTTGAGAGAGAATGAATAACCTTTAGTTATTTAGAATTGTGAATAGAGTATTAATTAGAGATAATTATCCTATGTGATAGGCAGATACTAATTTGAGATTCGTACACAAGGTTATTCATTTGCTTGCTTGCGAGGTGAGTATTCTCACTATAATTTACCATGAGTGGTATTTGTGTGTGATTGGGATGTTTTACGTGCTTATATGTTTATTGTGATATCCTGCATTATTTCTTTGTGATTTATGTTGTGTATTACTCAGAGCTTACAAAGTTAGGACCGGAGGTTCCACAGAGTTAGGACTAGAGGGTCCACAGAGTTAGGACCGGAGGGTCCATCAGAGTTGTGGGACTGGAGGGTCCCACTGAGACACATTGACCGGAGGGTCTTATAGAGTTATAGCCTCGAGTGGCTAATATGTTGTATGTGGTATTTTGGGGAACTCACTAAGCTTCATGCTTACCGTGTTATGTGTTATGTGTTATGTGTTTCAGGTTTTTCTCAAGGTCGCGAGAAGGCACCGACTTGATTGTACACACCAGAGAAAGAGTTACGTTTCGAGAATCCCGGGATTATTAATCAAATAATTTTGGAATCACGTTTTGTAAACTCAATAAATGAGATTTTGTGAAATGTGTTATGAGAATTATGAAATTTTAAAATAAAAAATTTTGTTTGAAATTACGATGTTACAGCAGAACACATAAACGACCCACACTGCGGTCTCTCACCATGAATCACTAACTCTCCCCTACTTGGGGTCCGAACTTGAACCAACTGTTTCTCACAGTCGATCACTACCCCGTTAGCGCTCAACCAATCCATGCCCACGATAACCTTGTTCCCACGCAGAGGAATGGTAACCAAATCAACTAGATACTGCTCACTGAATAACTGGAGAGTACAAACCCAATGGACCCTCGCAACCCGAATAGACAAATCATCGAAAATCTCGACATCTATAGGACAATCGAGCTCCCCTGGAGCTCCAGCAAATTTCTTGCTAAGCGCAAGCGATACAAACGATCGAGTATCCCCCAAATCAAACAATACCAATGCAGAAATACCGTTCACAAGGAACGATCCTAAAATAAAACACACAAATATAAGCAAGCAATTATATATAAATAAAGAGATAAGGATAAGATACATACTCATCACTACATCGGGAGTTGCACGCGCCTCCTCGGTCTTCAACTGGAAAGCCTTGCTTTTCGCCACACGCACGTTTGCCCGACCCTGGCGGCCGTTAATAATCTGAAAAGTCGCAGGAGCGGGTGTTGACACCGGTCCTGCTGCAACCAAACTCGTACAATGGGCCTTCTTGTGGCCCCTTTGATTGCAATGAAAGAAAATCACATCAGATATTGGGGTGATGGTGGTGGTAGCAGTACAATCCCTGCTAATATGACCGGTCCGACCGCACTTTAAGCAACCAGAACCACCCACCCTGCATGTCCCCTCGTGCGACATGTCGCAGTGGCCTTGGCCCTGCTGACCTTCCCTCTCGAATAAACAACCTTGGGCCTCTGTCCCAAACCCTTAGCACTCGACACAAAATTTGGCTTCCTATTCTTCTACATCTCCAGATCAATCTCCCGCTCCCTAGCTCGTGAGATCATATCCTTCAGCGTCTTGCAGCTGGATTGGCTCACAAACTGCTGAATGTCGCTCCTCAACATCTCATGATATTGGGCCTTCTTTATCTCCTCGTCCGCCACATTCTACAGAACCAGAAGAGCCCTCTCCTGAAACATTGGGATGATCTCAGCCACCGTCTCAGTAGTCTGGCGGAGATCCTGAAACTCTCGTGCCAACTACTCCACCTCAATCACAATCACTGGTGAAAAATCAACTTGGAATCTGGTCGAGAAATCATCCCAGGTCATCACATTAACAACATCATCACCCACCACACATCCTACCTCCTCCCACCAGTCTCGTGCCCTGTCCTTCAGAAGGTAGGAGGCTAGTTTGACCTTGTCCTTTCGAGACAACGACTGGTACGGAAGGTGTTAGCAACATCTGCTCACCAGCTCCTGCTTGCAATCGGGTCTCTCGCCCCGTGATAATCCTGACCTCCACATGCCCAAAACTCTTTTAAGTTCAAAGAGCGCATCCAAACCAAAGCCACCATCTCAGTGCGAAAGGCGCTCAACCGCTCATCCAGAATCTCTAGTATACCCTCCTTGACCGTGCCAAAGATCACAGGAGTCTGCTTAAGGATATTGCGCATAATCTCAGACGATATGAACTCCTTTGTCTGTTCATCAAGCTACTCGACTCTAGAACCTGAGCCCGAAACCTTACCAGCACCAGAACTGCCAATAGGTCTGCCTCTTAATGCCACCATACTGAAAATAGACCATATAAACCATCATAATACACATCAATGTGTGTGTGTGTGTGTGTGTATATATATATATATATATATATATATATATATATATATATATATATCAAGGGAATCACAAACTCCACAAGTTTACTGGTTTCATCGCAACCCTCCTTGAATCGAGTATGGATCCTCTGCTTTTAGTAGTACAGGCCCATACTACCGTCCACATCTATCTGTACTTTCCTCAAGGATTGCCTTAACTCAACCAAGTCACTTTATATCCATACAACTATCCCTCACGGATAAGGCTGCCAGCACTAGATCTCATCCTAGGTTTTCCGAGGGCAAACTCCACTCCACTCTCCGCCATCAGCTGTAGAAGGAACTCCTGCTAACTTCCTCTAACTAGCTCACGAATACAATTACATATTACAAAAACCATATAATTCTTCAAATGAGAGGTCTCACACTACAACAGTTGGACTCAGACAAGAGCTGCAGTAGAGTTAAAACCTAGCCTTCTCAAATTACTTAGTTATCATAATATGCAACTTTGCATATTCCCTTACTAATTAGCTAAATCAGGTTAGAACTCCTATAAAGCACAAAGCAAGCATCATTCGGGTATCAAGTAACTAGGTTCAAACATTGCCTAATCAGGCCACCCTATCACTGATTAATTAGTACTAGCATGCAATTCTACAAACTCATACAATAGGCATACAAGGGCATCTCTCCTAGGATTCTGTCATGCAAAAACTGAGCAGATCCTTATCCCTAACTAGCATATGATTCACAGATTCACAGTTCAAAGCATAACAGATAGCATGTATGGGTATTTTAGGAAACCGTATTTGAGCTTGGTTGATTGCATGCACCACACCCTGTCCTATTTTAGAAAAACCATTTTCTTGAAATATATTTATGTTTGAAAAATTTAGCACATCCTCAGTTTGAGTTCAGACACACCTGAGACTGTGCCTAAATCCCTCAAACCAAGGCTCTGATACCAACTTGTAACATCCAAAAGTACGATCCAAAAATTTCATTTTTAATTTAATAAAACAGTATTCCAAAACATTATCCATACAACCCAAATGAAAGAAAAGTGTATCAAACATCATATCAATCAAAGTAATATCTCAAAGCGGAAACCATGTGGTGTGTGCAATGTAGTCATCCTGAGCTCTTCTGTAACATCCCCCTCTGGCACGTATCACAATATTGTCCGTTTTGGGATCCCGACAAGAAAACTTCCCAAGGGGTCACCCATCCCTAAATTGCTCTCGCCCGGGCACGCTTAACTGCAGAGTTCTTATGGGATTTGCTGCCCTCACGGCTTTAAAACGCGTTGTGAGAAGGAAGGTATCCACACCCCTTATAAGGAAATTTTTTGTTCTCCTTCCAAGCCAATGTGGGATCAGATGCAACCAACCTTCACTCCCCATTATAGGGTTCGACGTCCCTGTCGAACACATCGACCCGTTCCCTAGCTCTGATACCAACTTGTAACATCCAAAACATGGTCCCAAAAATTTTGTTTTAAATAATAGATAAAATAATGATTCCAATAACATCCAATCATTTCCAATAAAAACCAATGTAGTAATTGTCATAAAATCAGAGTAAAACAACAATTACGGAATCCAATGGTTTGTGCGATGCAGTCATCCCGAGTTTTTCCCTCTGGAACCAGAAATACTTGAAACATAAACTGAAAACTGAAGCACAAAGCTTAGTGAGCTCCCCCAAAATACAACATACCAATCATACAATAAACAAATAGTGGGCCCTGCCCATCATTGGGCCCCGCCTGACTTCGGACCCTGTCCGGCATCGAGCTGAGCTAGGTAAAACGGGCCCCGCCCAACATATAATAACATATATCAAAATAAACACATATACATGCAAATAATCACAGAGATACATAGCATACAGATATCCATTAGGCCCCGCCCGACATCAGGCCTTGACCCGGAAAATATATAAACATAGCACATGCAAGAGTCACGAAGACAACTAGCATACTAACAACATAATATAAACATGGGTCTGCCTTGGCACCTTCGACCCGCTAAACCCGGTAAGGAAACTCACCTCGAATGTTGAAAGATAATTGGATAAATCTTGTCCCTGGAATTCAACTCTACTCAATCCCTAAACATAAACAATCCCTTAGACACCGATCAATATTTCGAAAACCCCCAAGAGGTCAAAATTAGTCAAAGTAAAAGTCAAAGTCAACGTTCCAAGTTGACTCAATTCGCCGACTTTCCTCATTAATCAACAGAATAATGAAAATTCGGTCCAACTCATAGAGTTCACCCATGAACTCGCCGAATTTCCCCATATGGCCAACAGAAACAGGAAAAGTCGTTCCAACTTGCCGAGTTCTTCAGGAAACACACCTCTTAATCCAATAAGTCACCATTCTCGAAACTAAGAGGTCCACCATATAGATATGGGCTAAAATATCGAATAGAAGTGTAAAGTTTCGAACTTTACCCTTAAGAACCATCCCAATAGGTAAAGAACCCAAACCCTTAGCTTAGAAGGTTAAGTCTTAACCAATAAGTACTTATTCATCAAGACAAAGCTCTATAATACAGATTTGGTCATTAAAGGTTGCTCACACACGTAAAATTTCCAACTTTACTCTCAAGTATGCATGCAAGAGGCTCAAATGATCAAAAGAATCCATAAAATGGACTTAATGCATTCATGGAGCTCTTAAGACCATAAAGTTGGCACCTTTATGCCAAAAGATCTCAAGAGGGCCATAGATCTAGAAAGATAGCACTTGGGATGACCTTCAACCCCACCAATCACCCAAATATGGCTAAAAGCCTCAAAACTAACCCAAAAAGAGATCCAAAAAAAATATGGAGCAAGGTTAGAACTTTATACTAGAAATATGTTGGAAATGAAGTAAAGAATCAAGATCTTGAAAGCTCTAACTTGAATCACCTCCTTGCACCAAGCTTATCCTTCTTCCAATGGTTTTAAATACACCAAAATACACTCTCAAAGGTCTCACAACACTCAAAAAGGCTTTAGGGTTTCAAGATTAGGGTTAAGGACATTTGGAGGCTGGAAATAAGGCCAACACATGGTATTTAAGGTGTTTAAATAGGGTGCAAAACCCTAAAATTAGGGTTTCCTCCAGAGCGGTCAACTCGCCGAGTTGAGGCTCCTCACCTCGTCGAGTTGCCTCATAAAATCCCGCGGCTAAAAGAATTTCAACACGTCGAGTTAGGGATTCCAACTCGACGATTTCTTAAGGAAAAATAAAATATTTTGGATTAAATCTTCCCAGAAATAAGGCGTTACATCTTTCCCTTGGAACCCGAAGTACCTGAAACATAAACTAAAAACCGTAAGCATAAAGCTTAGTGAGTTCCCTAAGATACCGCATACAAATCATAAAATACATAACAAGCCCCGTCCTAACTCACATAACAGGCCCCGCCCAATGAGTGTAACGGGCCCCACCCGATGAGTATAATGAGCCCCTCCCTAACTCGCATAAAGGGACCCACCCACATATAATTCATATCAAATAATAGCATTCAAGATAATCATCGGACCCTGCCCAAAAAGCATACAAGCACATACACATACTAGTGTCACACAGATAATGAGTATTCTAACATATCAAATCATGGGTCGGTATTAGTGCCTTCGACCTGCTATACATGGTGAGGAAACTCACATGGTGCTGCTGAATCTCATTGAAAATCCCTAGCTATTGTCCTAACAAATCCTCGAGCTAACAATACGAAATAGCACCCAATTAACACTTGGGTTCCAATCTATATCCAACAATCCATACTTGGGGTAAAATAACCATTTTACCCCTGGCCAAGTTTGAACAAAGACTGAGGCCCAAACTCACAAAGCAAAAAGGCCCAAAATCAATTGATCCTCTAAGGCCCACTTATGGCCCAATTTTCCAAATTGGGCCCAAACCTTATATGGACCTTACCGTAAGGCCCAATAATTTTCTCTAGTATAAAACTCTTTGCCCAATGCTTGATTTCTGATGGCCCACTAAGGTCCAAAGCAACATGGTCCAAATGAATGACCCAATCAAAGCCCAAAAAACTAAGTACACAGGGCGTACTCAACTGTACGCTAAGAATACTCGTTGCTTGGCTTGTATGCTGAGCGTACAGACTTGTACGCCCAGCGTACTCATCCATTACGCCAACTTTTCCATTAAGCTCTTAATGCTTAAGTCCAAAGATCCAAACCAAATATATGAGTCCTAAAAAGTGTCTACAACCATAAAGTCACTAACTTTGTGAGTTTGCATACCCCAAAAGGTCCCAACTTCGAAATTTAGCATTCTACTTCCATTAAATGAACTCAAACTCATACACGGGGGATTCTAAGCGCTAAAGGTGTCAACTTTATGAATCTAGGACAATAGAAACACCAAGAGTGGTAGCTCTAAGCTCCTGGAGTGATATCCAACCACTAGATATCATCCATGGGAGCAAGAAGGGTCCAAAAATTAAACAAGGAATGTCTATGCTTCTAAAGAACAAGATCAAAGCTTTATAACTTAAGCAAGCTAGAATGGAGCAGATAATCCAAATCCACAAGCTCTTCCTTGATCCACCACCTTGCACCAATCTTCTCCTTCTTGAAAATGGATCAAAATAGACCAAAATGGACATTATAAGCTTAAAATGCAAAAGAGAGGTTAGATTTTCGAGTATAGGGATAGGAGGACAGAGGAGGCTGAGAATTGAGGGTTGCATGGTCCATAATGATGTTTATATAGTGTCCAGCCCCGAAAATTAAGGTTTCTAAATGACCCACGTACGCCCCGCATACATACACGTACGCCCAGTGAACGTGTCTAGAGTCCCAATCACGCCTCGCATGAGTACGCTAAGCATACCATGTGGTACGCTCCGCGTACTCGCTTTACAACTTGTACACCAAGCGTACCATGTGGTACACCCCGTATACAACACAAGGACTAAAATGGATTAATTAAGTAATAAAACGGCAAAATAGAAACATACCAGGATTTAAGTGTTACAATTCTCCCCCACTTGAATTAGACTTCGTCCTCGAATCAGACTTTATACAAGCAGTTTTTGAAATACATTATTGTCCCAGATCCACACCATACCATCATACCTACCCGAAGCCTCAACGAAGTCAAACTCAAAATCCATGGAATCCCAACATGCTTCGATGTTAGATACCGAGATAAAGATTAACCGGGTTTCTGTATACCACATAAATTCAACTTACGTTCTCTTTTTAGCCATCTGGTCCGCTTAAGTTTATAGGATTTCCCCATAACCCTAACATTTAGAGTGAATAAATTCATTGGGAAGCATTTTGCACACCATCACCAAAAAATACCCTTTCAATAACACTATTCCCTTCCTTAATTTGAAATCCCAGTTGATTTCCAAATCATAATAGTACGATCAAGCTCAGAATTGGAGGAATTTGAGGACTCCTTATTGATTTCAGCGACTAGGGAGGAAGTATAAGGAGCGCTCATATTCAAATCAATGGAAGGGGAAGACAGTCGATTAGAGAATCCAAAATGTTCGAGTATCGCTAGTGCAGTCGATGTAATTTACCTGGAAGAAACTTTTAGAATTTTATTTTTTTGCATCTTCGCTTAAGGGCATAGTTACCAGGTTTGAATTTCGGACTACTACCAACATTAACCGGGCTTGGATCAAGACACAGACTACCAAAAGGAGAACCATCGAGAAAAGAGGAAGTATTTGGGTCAAGGCGCTAGCCCACAAACTCACTGTCTAGAGAGTCAATGCAGATATGATTGTCTTTAGGATTGTGAGCATAATTAATCCCTCCCTTGTGTAGATTCTAGTTCCCATGGAACACTTCATCTTCCTCATGAATTAACGGAGCTATATCAGCTACCACCAACGGAGCTTGTCCGACCAACACACCATTGGAGGAGATTTCTCCTTCTTCAAGGTCCAAACCCTCTTGTTGACAGGAAAAAAATTCATCATCTTTCAAGTCTTCAACTTCAGAATCAGCCTTATTGGTGAATGGTCTGAACGGAAACCACTCATCGTCTATCTCATAGACACCAATACTGAGACTCTTATCATCAACCATAATATTGATCTCTTCATTGATTTTTCTCCTAGATGCAGTTAGAATATAGACCTTTCCATATAAATATCCTTGCAATTCCACAAAGACTTTGCATGAATAAGAACTTTCCCAAAGTTTCTAGCAATGGTGGCGAGATTTGATTCGTCTCGGACATCGATGAGGATTTTGATTATCTTTAGCCATGCGATACGCTCAAACCTCAGATTCAATTTCCTCTATATATCCAGATTGCTAAACCACTTCATCCAAATGCATTTGTTTGCACAGAAAACATCAGTATCTTTACTTGATTTGAACTTGAAGACCACGTACAATCCGCTAACGTATTTGATTTCCTCCACATCCTATCCATTCATATCCAAAATTCACGGAAAGTTACAAAGCGAGTCAAAATCTCTTACCACCCCACTAGTGTCGCGTTATTGATCAATTCAGAGCTTTGTGCATAACTATAAAGCCTGATCAAAAATGTGTTCAACCGGAGCTTGGCCCTTGATGACATTGGAAAAGGACCTAGAATCTCTAGATTTGGAGGGGGATGGGGGGATAAAGGATGAGTGATTGCGAATCGTCGGTCGAGTGCCATTCAATGGAGGAACGACACGAAGGGGCTTTGAGACATTAGCTTTCATGTTTTTCTAATGAAGAACCACCCCGCAGAGGGCATTTTCCATCTCTAAATGTTAGGGGTATTTCTTTCGACTAAGTTCATTATAATAGACCTTCGTTCAAAAAAATCCAATTCAACATAGTTTTAATTTATTGTTATAATAAACTATGTCGAATTATTTCTTACTCTCATATAAGAGTTTGAGGTTTTTTTCTACTATTAAAGTTTTTTGTGCAAAGACCATAAAAAGCCACAACAGTTTAATGTGTAATTGAGAAAAGTCTTATTATTATTTTTTTGTAGGGTCTTGGAACACCCAAAAATTTACGCCAAATTTAAACTTTTAATACTAACAAAAGAGTCAAATAGTAATTGTTTTTACAAAACATTTCCAATCCGATTTAAATCAGAGTGTCTCATAATAGATCATGAGGATGAGGAGCGGTACGGTCACGCCTTCGCCTTCCCTCGCTCTCCTGAAGTACCTGAAACAATAAACTAAAAACTGTAAGCCCGAGGGCTGAGCTACCCCCAAAATACCAATACCATACTGACTAAAGCCACATCCAAAACGATCAATCAACAACATACATACTGGTCCATTAGCCGGACTGGTCCACCCTACTAGGCCTATAGTCTATCTGAATCTATCCCGAGCCTTCGGCATGACTAGTCCGCCGCGTGGGCCTACAGTCTCCCCGGGCCGCTCAGAGGGTGTGTTAGCCTTCAGCACAAAGCAGGACCGCTTCAACCCAACCAACAAGCAACTAACCATGTACGCATACAATCATATACTGGCATATACACATAGCAACATATCTATCTCATTGACCATCAATCATAGAGTTTCACTCGTAACTAGAGTATCGACCTAACAGGTCACTAACATACTGATCCTTACGGATCATAAAGCATAACCTACTATCTATCCTAATTCCGATCTAACAGATCTGAATCATATGTAGCATACCATAACAATCGATCTAACCGATCTCTAGTACAACAACCATCCTAAACAGGATGAATTCTAACAAAGCAATAACATAACACCCATCCTAAACCAGGATGAAATCTAGCATGGCAATAACAAGCAACCATCCTAAACCAGGATGTAAATCATAAAGGGCCGGCCTTGGTGCCGTAGACCCTATCAATATAGTGAGGATAACTCACCTCGCATATGTCGATTGAAATGCAAACTCCAACTATCGGATCACTTGACATCGGCACCACCACCTATAACCATGGCACAATATACTCATAAGTTCTTATTCTTATGAGACACCCCATAACCTCTTAGTAATTCCTGATCAAGGTGAGAGTCCTCAGTCAAGGTCAACAGTCCATGTTGACCTTAACTCGTCGAGTGCACTCGGCCACTCGCCAAGTCCGTGGAGCACATTCCAACTCGCCGAGTCATCGAAGAGACTCGTCGAGTTCCTTCGAATCCCGATAAATCCTTAAGGGCCACCCGTCGAGTTTCCTCCTTGCAACTCGACGGGTACACACGCATGCCTATCCAAGGGAAAAGCCATCCGACTCACCGAGTTGTTCTTCAACTCATCGAGTTTTATGGTGATCTTCATCAGACTCGCCGAGTTGTTCATCCAACTCGCGGAGTTCAATGACCATCTTCATGTGACTCGCCGAGTCATCCTTGAGAGTCGCCGAGTCCATCCAGTCCTCTTTCCATACAGACATGTTTTGAGCCATGCAGCGGCTCCAAATCACAGATCCAAGCTTCTAGAGCATACTTACCACGTAAAGTTGCAAAATTTACGTGCATGAATGGTTATAAAGGCTCTAAATGTCAATTTTAAGCTCTTAATGGAGCTTCTAGTCGAAGAGGGACTCCAACCACAACCAATACAACAACTTTATGACTCTAGCATCCAAGGAGGGTCCAGATCTGAAGTTAAAACTTCAGATTTAGCCCATAGCTCAACATCCCAACTTGAAAATCCATAAAAAGCCCTAGAATCAACCAAAGGGAAGAAAAGGTGTTGGATATTATTCCTTTTATATATCAGCTCAGATACCGATTGTTGGAAATATAAAAATCTGATCACGACGACAAAAGGCTCGGTTACCAGTCACTGTATGATAGATATATAAGTTTAAAATATAAGATGTAAATATATATAAAGAATAATAATTGCGGAATAAGTATAAATATGAAAGCTATAAATGACTGAAAGCTATAATAATATAAATGACTGTATTTAAATGACGTAAAGCTATAAATAATATAAATGACTGTATTTAAATGGCATAAAGCTATATTAAAATATATAAGTATATAAATATATATCAAGTAGGTTCGTCAATAAATTGACTGAACTGGACTCGTGGAACGACTGGTTGATATTTGTTCTCTTGGAAGGACTGGTCGATATTGGGACTCTTGGAAGGACTGGTCGATATTTGTTCAAAGATCAATCCGGTATTTGATAAGTAGTAAAAAGTTTATTTTCATGTAAAATGGGTTGTTTACAAAATAGTGCAAAGTACACGAGTCATGTATTTGTATATGGGTATAGGGTGTTTTGAGGAGATTTGATGAGGTTGGAGTGGGTATTTGGAGGGTGTTAGGAGGTGGAATAAGGTTGTAATTTTGGTGGTGTAAGGCAGCAAAGATGGTGAAGTTGAAGGAGCTTTGGGTGGTGATGGATGTAGATTTTCGGAGTAAATCTCTCTGGATAGCCAATCCTCTCTCGCTTCTCTTTGGGGTTTCCCTTGGTCAAAATCGTCCACGAAAATTTCTAGATGTAGGTAAGGTTCTGAAGAATTGATGGTGAAAATCTCCCTAGTAGTATTTTGGCTGTGTTGTGCTCGGTTTTTTGTTTTCTAACATGAAGATTCTGAACTCGAAAACAGAAATCTCTCTGGATAGCCAACTCTCTCTCGCGTCTCTTTGGGGTTTTCCCTGGTCAAAATCGTCCACGAAAATTTATGGATGTAGGTAAGGTTCTGAAGAATTGATGGTGAAAATCTCCCTAGTAGTATTTTGGATGTGTTGTGCTCGGTTTTTTCTTTTCTAACATGCAAATTCTGATGTCGAAAAATAGCAAGGTGGTGATGGTTGTGGTGATTTGAAAGGGTTTTTGGAGGAGGTTTTTGGAGATTATTTTTAGGTTGTTTGGAGGTTGGAAGGAGGTTGATATAAGATGGTGAAGGTTGGAGGTGTTCTTGGTTGGGAGAGATGTAAGATGTATGGAGAGATATTACAAACAAAAATGAACACACACACTCACACACAAACTCACGTATACATATATACATTGAAACAAATATCTTCATCTAGTGTACTTGATTTTAAGTAATAGAGTATGGCTGGTCATGCAAGTTGATGTAGAGTAGGAGGCAAAAAACGTGGGTCTTCATTTGGCTTCTCATTTCCTTGACTTTGTTGACCATTCCTTGTAGACTATTCAACTTGTTGACTTTTCCACACATATCAAATATATATAATACATATAACACACACACACACACTATATATATATATATATATATATATATATATATATATATATATATATATATATATATATATATATATGAAGTTGTTTAGTCACACATATGTGTTTTCATCATTCGCGTGTTTTTGTATTTTCCGTTTTGATCACGCATTCATGCAACCTAAAATAACTGATAATATTTGTTAGATAATACAAAAACAGTTCGTCTTATTTCAGTGATGGTCACATACAAGGTCACATACAAAACATTTTTCAACAATTTCCCCATATGTGATCATTGTTGAAATAAGGACAGGTATGATATAATCATATTGACAGTTTTGAACTTTCAAAGATTCGAGATAAAAGATTTGTCAATAGATAAGATATATATAAAACATAGTGATTGTTTTGAAAGTTTGTGACTTGGTTTAACATATCTTATGTAAAAGATTTTTAGAAATTTGTTTCCGAATCAAAGTCTCGGGTTCGGTTATCAAAGGGTAGCCATATATGTATCTAAAGAAATTTCTTAAGATTTTATAGCATTATTAATGACGACAAGTGGTCTAACAGGTCGATTCAGATGAACGCTCATAGGTATAGCTCACACTTCACTTGGGAGTTTGGTTGTTCTGGTAGCAGAACAAGTTAATGATCACTAAAAATGAGTGATATCTCTCTTTGACGACTCACACTCATATTGGAGGTGTTTAGCTATGCTTTTCCTGAAAGGTCACTTAGTCTTATTATTAGATAATCAATCACATAAGACTGGTTTCGGCATTACTCAGCGGGTTTCTTCATTCATGTCATTAAAGTTCACTCTCTCTCCGTCGGGAAATACATGTAGAGGGGTTTAGCAATTTTCGTAGTGCAGTTTGCAACTAAGATTCTTCAGTGACGAAGGCTACAGTATCCCAGGAAATCCATTGTTGTTGCAGCTTTTTCCTTGATGGTATCCTTTTTGTAGATCAATGTCGATTTTTGTAAAAGGATATTTTGTTTTAGCATCGAGAATTTGCTACATTTTGAGAAAATTGGGATTTTTGAGAGTATCTATCTTGCGGGATTAAGATATCCTTTTTTTGTGAAAAATGGTTAAAAAAACAGATTAATGGATCTTTTGATGATTGTTTTGAAATAACCATTTGGTTGAAACTTTGTTTGAAAATACCAAATGTAGAGTTTTTTTTGTTTGGTATTTCTTCGGTGAATGATTTGGCTTTCTTGTTGATTCGTCTTTATCTTGTTTCGTCTTTGATGATTAGATTTGGATAGATCTTTGGTTTTCTTTGATAAGTGATTGCTGAAATCCTTTTCGTTTCGTCTTTTCTTGTTGATGGATCACGGGATCTCAAGACTTCATTTTTGGTTGGCTTATATCTAGGTAGGGATTGGTGGCATAAAAGACAGTTTGTCTAGTATGTAAGAAATGAGTGTATCGTCCCTGGTCATTTTGATATCTAAGCAAAAATGAGACCGTGACAAGGTATAATCGGATATACCTTATAAGCAATAGTGACACGCCTAAGCTCACAAGAAATGAATTCCATACTGATTCAGATTTGACGAGGCACAAATTTTCACATGGGTTTTTGTTTTCATCTGAACCTCCTAACCTTATGTCCCTTGATTGTTTAAAATCGTCAATAATGAAATGAAATCGAAGGAAATAAAGTTATATACATTATGAAAAGTAGGAGATTTGAACCTTCACTCCAATTGAGAATCAATATGACTAAAAATCTTCATCAAACATAAGCATCTGAAAATTAAGTCAATAGATGATTAATCACAAGGTTCTATAAAAGCTTATTATGGCAAGTCTTTTATTATGTTTTTGAAGATTTGTTTTTCTGAATGTTTTTGGAAATATTGGTTATTTGAATTTTTTTTGGTATTTTTGAAAAAGAAAGCAATTTTTAAATGTTTTTGAATTTTCTTTTTGAATGAAAGTAAACACAGTTTTGTACAAACAAAGAGTAAAAGTTTAAGGATGGATGTTATCTGGATTTAACATTCCTAGACGGCCTAGGAAGTATTGAAACTTTGTTTCATCGAGAGCCTTAGTGAAGACATCGGCTATTTGATCTTCGGAGTTGATGAAGTGTAGTTCGATATGACCCTTTTGAATGTTGTCCTTGATAAAGTGATATCGAATATCGATGTGCTTTGTCATGGAATGGTGAACGGGATTGTGAGAAATAGCAATTGCACTGGTTGACTCACAAAATATGGGAATTTGTGAGATTTTGAAGCCATAGTCACGCAGTTGAGTTTGCATCCATATGACTTGTGAACAACAGCTGGCGGCAGCGACGTATTCAGCTTCTGCTGTTGATGTGGATACAAAAGTCTGTTTCTTTGAAGTCCAACTCACTAGTCTACCTCCTAGGAATTGACAGCTACCAGATGTACTCTTTCTATCTAGCTTGCATCCTCCGTAGTCTTAGTCGGTGAAAGCGTTCAGCTGAAAATCGGATTTAGATGGATACCAAAGTCCAAGTTTGGGAGTGCCTTTAAGGTATTTGAAGATGCGTTTCACAGCAACTACATGGGATTCCATAGGATTTGCTTGGTATCTAGCACAGACACATGTAGAAAACATAATGTCAGGTCTGCTGGCAATGAGGTATAAGAGTGATTCGATCATTCCATGATATCTTTTCTGGTCAACGGGTTTGCCATTTAAGTCTGCATCGATTTTGTATCCAAAAGTCATTGGGGTTTTTGCGGTATTGGATTTGTCCATTGAAAAGTGAGTGAGTAGGTTTTTGACATAATTTTCTTGGTTGATGAAAATGCTATCAGTTGATTGTTTGATCTGAAGTCTGAGAAAAGTAGTCATCTCCCCAATCATGCTCATTTCAAATTTGCTCTTCATTAAATATGCAAACTTAACACTTAAAGATTCATCAGTAGAACCGAAAATGATGTCATCAACATATATTTGTACGATTAACAGATGTTTATTAAATATTTTACGAAAGAGGGTTTGATCAATTGAACCTCTTTTAAAACCTGATTCTTCGAGAAAGGTTGACAACGTGGAATACCAGGCTCGGGGTGCTTGTTTCAAGCCGTAGACAGCTTTCTGCAATTTAAAGCTGTGATTTGGAAATTTGGGATCTTTGAAACCTGGTGGTTGTTGGATGTATACTTCGCGATCTATCTCTCCATGTAGGAATGCACATTTAACGTCCATTTGGAATACTATGAAATTCTTATGTGCAGCATATGCAAGAAAGATACGAATTGCATCAATTCTGGCAACTGGAGCATATGTTTCATCGTAGTCGATTCCTTCTTGTTGTGAATATCCTTTGACTACAAGACGTGCCTTGTTTCGACAAATGATTCCTTGATTGTCAGTCTTGTTTCTATATACCCATCTTGAACCTATAACAGTAACATCGGGTGGAGTAGGAACAAGATTCCATACGTCATTTCTTTCAAATTCTGCTAGCTCTTCTTGGTCTGGATCTTTTATAGCAGAATGTATGGTTTTGGGTTCAGTCGTAGATAAGAAGGCTCTAAATAAACATTCGTTTGTGGATGCGGCTCTAGTCTGAATGCCTGAGTTGGGATCTCCAATGATTTGGTCTGTAGGATGATTTTTGGTCCACTTTATTAAGCGATTCTCTTCCGCTATAATAATTGGAGTTTCAGTATCCCATTGTTCTTCTCCGGGTGTTTCATCTTGGAATAGGTTTGAAGGTTCCCCCATAAATGATGCATCA
This sequence comes from Lactuca sativa, assembly GCF_002870075.4. Taxonomy (NCBI): domain Eukaryota; kingdom Viridiplantae; phylum Streptophyta; class Magnoliopsida; order Asterales; family Asteraceae; genus Lactuca; species Lactuca sativa. The sequence continues at coordinate 202,545,650 of NC_056624.2, forward strand.
GGATTGTTTTGGCTATTTGGGGATGGGGTGTTTAAAGGAGGATTTGGTGTTTGTTCCAAAGAGGAAGTATGTGTTGGTGGTTCCCCCTCGAATTGATTTGCATCATTTTGGTTTGTTTGTGGAATTACTTCACTAGGTGTTCCTGTAGGGTCAATTAAAGTAGTTAGAAGTTCAGAATTGTAAGCGGTTTTTGGTTGTTCAAAAAGCAAATCAAGATCGATTTCAATGTCTATATCAGGAGAAGGTGTTTGTTGAATTAGATATTGAAAAATGTTTCCAATCATTTTTGAACCAAAATGTTCACGATCTAATTTCCTGACATAAAATTCATCGAAATGAACATCGGTACTTTCTTCAATTACTCTAGTACGTTTGTTCAGTACTCGATAAGAAGCTGATGAAAACGAGTAACCAAGGAAAATTCCTTCGTCCGACCTTGATTCAAATTTTGAAAGGTGATCTTTATTATTCTTTACGAAGCATCGACAATCGAAAATATGGAAAAATTTGATGTTTGGTTTTCGGTTGTTAATGACTTCATATGGTGTTTTATGAAGATGTTTATGGATTAAGGAACGATTTTGAGTGTAGCAAGCTGTGGCTATTGCTTCTGCCCAGAAGTATTGTGGCAGATCAGTGAAGATATGCATTGATCTTGCAGCTTCACATATAGTTCGGTTCCTTCTTTCGACAACACCGTTCTGTTGTGGAGTGTACGGGGCTGAGAAGTTATGTTCAATTCCTTTGTCCTTGAGAAATGAATCTAGAGTATTGTTTTTGAACTCTAAACCATTATCACTTCGGATTCTTCGAATAGGTCGTTTCAGCTTCAGCTCGATTTGTTTTATGAAGTTGATCATCTCTTCAGGTGCTTCTGATTTTAGTCTTAAGAAAAAGACCCAAGTGAAGCGCGAGAAACCATCAACGATAACAAGAATGTACTTCTTCCCTTGTATGGTTTGGGTTTTGGCAGGGCCACAAAGGTCTATGTGCAACAATTCTAGTGGTTAGGATACGCTAGATTCTAAGATGCTTTTGTGAGTGGATTTGGAAAGTTTTCCTTTTTCACATGCGGCACAAAGAGTTTCGTTATCAAGCTTCAGAAGTGGTAGCCCTCGAACAAGATCATCACCGATTAATTTGTTGATGTACCCAAAGTTTAGATGGGAAAGGCGGCGGTGCCATAACCAACTAATATCTGCTGGGGCTTTAGATAGCAGACATATATCCGGTTTACCATAGATAAGATCCATGTCAAGTGGATACATATTTCCGGCACGGTCAGAATCAACTATAACATCTTTGGTTTTGGCGTCCATGATCAAGCTTCGTTGTTTGGTGAAAAGAACTTCAAGATTGTTATCACACAGTTGAGAAACACTGATGAGGTTGTGTTTCAGGTCATCGACGAAGGCAACTTTCTTTATGGTAAAATTACCATTTGTTATGTTTCCATAACCGTTGATTTTTGCTTTCATGTTGTTGTCGAAGGTAACATCTTGATTGGTTTGTATAGGTTTGAAGTCACGTAAGTAGTTCCGGTTTCCTGTCATATGCTTGGAGCATCCACTATCAATATACCATGTATCATCATTGGGTTCTCCAACATTAAGTACCTGCATTCAGACAGAAAGTTTAGGTACCCAAATCTGAATGGGTCCTGGTTTGTCAGTTGTTATTTTGGGTGCTTTGCTTGATGAATTTCTTTTATCATTTGACTTCACATTATTGTAATGGTTTGGTTTATGACGAGGGAATGGTTGAGATTTGATTTGATCTATCAATTTTACCTAAAATGTGATTTGTTTTTGAAAACCTGTGGGTTGATAAGATTTGTGATTTGGTGAAAGATATCCTAGATGTGAAGGTTTGTTTGAAAAATTTTCTTCATATATGGGATGTGATGGGCGGTTTTGAAAAGCTTTTTGATGATGATGGTTTGAAACTTTCTGATGTGATGGTTTTTGAAAGTTCCTTGAATGATTAAAAGTGATATCTTGAAAGCGGTTTTCAAAAAGTTTTTGAAAAGGTTTTGGTTTTTGTTTGGAAACCTGTTTATGAGGTATGACGTAGGGTTTAACTGGTTTCTTTGGTTGGTTTACAAAAATGTTTGGCTTGATAAGTGGGGTTTTGGTGACTTGAATGGATTTTTTGCTTGTTTGTTGTTTCTTGGAGTATTTTTGTCCCAGACTAGTTTTTCCAACAATTGATGAAGTCATTGTAGGAAAAGCACTTGGTATAGAAGTACTACCATCCTCATAAGAGGAATTTTCTCCATTCAAAAAGTTTTTGAGTTTAGTGGTTCCATCGGTATGTTTAATTTGGTGAGTTAAAGAACTTGCAGAGTCTGTTTCAGAATTTACAACTCTTTTGAAAGACTTTTTGGAAACACTGAAAGCAGTATCATCTGGACTACAGTTGATCACTGTTTCGTTATCTGAATCTTCCTCATTAACAGATGTGAAAAGATCTGGTAGAGTAGATTCAGAGTTTTCACAATTCGTCATGTTTTCCTGTTTTGCTTGTTCAATTTCAAAGGATTCTCTTCCAATTCCTGGTCTATAACTCGTATCAATTTTGCCAGTTCCTAAGGTGTTTGCCTTGGTGAAAATATCATCACTTAGTTTTCTGGCAACTTTGATAGAATCCATATTCCATATCAGTCTTTTATTCTCGGTGTAACACCGTGAATTTCAAAAAAAAATTTCGCAAATTATAAAGACATTTCTCATTTAATTTTCATAAAAACATTAAGTTTAAATCCCAATTCACATCATACAAAATCCCAAGATCATATATATATATATATATATATATATATATATATATATATATATATATATATATATATATATATATCAAAATCCCATGCGTGTGTACAGATCAAGCCGGGCCCTTCCCACGGTCATCGCTAGTACCTGAAACAACAACACTAACACTGTAAGCACAAAGCTTAGTGAGTTCCCCAAAATACCACATAAACATATATTAGCCACTCGAGGCTATAACTCTATGGGTCCGTGCACCCAAGCTCTGTGAACCCTCAGGTTCTAACTCTGGGAACCTTCCGGTTCCAGCTCTATAAACATGCACAACATAAATCACATAGACATCATGCAGTACAACATATAGCATACACATAACATACATACTCTGACACATAACTCTGATTACCTACTCAAGGTAAAGTATAGTGAGAAGACTCACCTCGTATATCTCGATAACTCGCGAATCCTGGAAATCACTCGTGCTCGATCCTCCGAGCTATAATCCTCCTATAACATCATATATCTCTTAATTAACACTTTTACCACTAAGGCTGACTACCCCTATCAAGTCAACTCTAGTCAACGGTCAACGGTCAACTTTGACCGGACTCGGCGAGTGTACTAGGGCGACTCGGCGAGTCTATACATATTCACCAATTCTCTAGGATTCTCTTTTGACACGTCGAGTACTCCCCTGACTCGACGGGTTCCACCTGGCACGAATCGCGGGGCCACCACGACTCGACTCGCCGAGTCTCAAGAACAAATCGGCGAGTCCCAACTCGACTCAGTCCAACTGTCAACCCTCACTAACTCTCCCTGACTCACTGAGTCGACCCTTAACTCGGCAGGACCACTCGCTGAGTGGTTAAGGACAATCTTCATGCTACTCGCCGAGTCTGTTCTTCAGACTCGGCGAGTCCATGCCATGCATCAACTCAAACTAGTTTCTGAGGTCAGATCCGCACCATCCACTCATAGATCTGGCCCTCCTAAGCTTATTTATCACGTAAAGTTCATATCTTGGTTACCATACATCACTTACAAGGCTCTTTTTGGAGAAATGACTTCTAGAATGGCAACCCTAGCCTCCAACCCAAAAGGGAGGACATAAAGCATGACATTAGGGACTCTCTGGACCTGCTAAGGTCCAGATCTAGGCACCATATCCCTATGGGACCTCTCACACTTCCAATACAAAGCAAATAAGGCATGAAGAAACCCTAGATTTGACCATGTCAACAAAATACGAAAATAAGCTCTGAAGGATACCTCAAGAAGCCTCCACTGATGAAATGAAAGAAGATCCAAGCTCCCCAACTCTTCTAGCTTGCCTTTCCTCTTCCTTTCTTGCAAAAACACACAAATTTGGTGAACAGTGGCCTCTTTCTCACTCACACGAATCCCTCAGCTGTTTTGGTGCTCTCAAGATCCAGGTAGCCGCAATGAAGGGCCATAAGGTCCTTTAAATAGGCCTTAAGACCGGGAAATTAGGGTTTCATTAAACAGCGAGGACTCGCCGAGTCCATCCCTTGGACTCGTCGAGTCCGGGCGCGAACCCGCGTCCTGAACCGCGATCCTACTCGGTGATTCTGAGCTCCAACTCGCCGAGTCCCCTCACAAAACATTAAAAACATAAGCATAAAAGATACCTGGAAATATGGGCTGTTACACTCGGTTTCAAGAGAATTGATTTGTTTTAAATAATCAGTCAATTTTTCATTTAAAACATTGTATTTATCAGTTGATTCTTGAAAGTCTTGTTTCAACTGAAGGATTTCCATTTCTAAAACATCTTTTATTTCAGAAGAAATGACTGACTGATTTTTAGTTCCAAATCCCTTTTCTGAATTAGGGTCTGATTTTATTGTTCCAAGACGTGATTATAATCTTCTGATTTTCTTTCAACGTCTCTTTCCAATTTGGTTTTCGTTCTGGTTGATTCTCCAAATTTGAGTTGCAAGGTTTGTAACTCAGATTTGCAAATATCATAATTGACCATTGTGTCATGATATGTTTTGAGATCAGCTTCCAGACTAGTCTCAATTTTGGTTATGTGGGACTCAAAAATTGTTTTGAAAAAACCAAGTTCAGAGATCATAGACCATACCTATTCTATGACGTTGGGAGCTCTTGAAGGTATTTCAACACCAGCTACGAAGCAGAAGTTTGATTGTGCTTGTTCATTGTCAGCTTTGTCATCAGATGTTGGCCAGTATTCCACGCTTGGTTCATGGATTGCCATCAATGCTTTTTGCTTTTCTTGGTTTTCCAGTTTCTTCAATTCATCGGCTCTTTGAGCATAGTATGCTGAGTCTTTGATTTTGGTTTTGTTTTTGGCTTAGCATTCTCTGGCATAGTGATTTGTTCCTTTGCAGTTGTGACAAATGATCACTTCTTCATCACTGTCATCCTTTTGACTTTTAATCGGAAGTCTTTCAGGTGCTTGAGTTTGGGTTTGTTGGGAAGGTTGAGAATGGTTTTGTTGGAATCCAAAATTTTGGTTGTTTTGAAAACCATTGTTTTGATTGTTGTAACCTTGATTTTGGAAACCTCTGTTTTGATTTTGAAAATTGTTGTTTGGATTGTGATTATGACCTGAGTTGGGATTGTTTTGAAATCCCTGGTTTTCAAAACCTTGGTTTGAGTTATTTTGGAAAGAAGGTCTTTGAGAATTTTGTCCAAAGTAAGGTCTTGGTTGAAAACCTGAGTTGTTTTGTCCAAAAGATGGTCTTGGTTGAAAACTTGAGTTATTTTTTCCAAAAGATGGTCTTGGTTGAAAATTTGGTCTAAAATTTGATTGACCATAGTTTGGGATAAATCTCTGGAGATTTGTGTTTGCAACCAAAGCACACAGTTGTTGATAATCTGCTTCATCATTTGAATCAGACTGGAAGGATTGGTTTTGAAAAGATGTAGTCTGATTAAAATGATTAAAGTTTTGATCATTGTAAGGTGTTTGGTTTTGAGAAGTTGTGGACACAAGAGCAAGTGGTCCTCCAAAAGTTGCAATGGTTGGTGGGTCAATCGAGGATTCATATGATTGAAGTTCTCCATACAAATTGTACAAAGATTCGGTATGAATAGCTGGATTTCCCTGAATAATGAGTTTAACCATTTTCCAGCTTTCGAAAAGATTGTTTAAAAACTTGAGATTTATCTTGTGTTGTGTCTTTTTGATACCCAAATTGTTCATTTTAACCATAATCAAATTGAACCTATCATGAGCATCATGGATAGTTTCTGATGAAAGCATTTCGAAATTATCGAATTCATTCAAAACAGATGTTCTTTTGTTTCCGATAATTCTTTTATTTCCACAAAAACGATTTTTCAAATTTTCCCAAATTTGATTTGCGGTTAACATCATAATGTCATCCATTTGACTTAGAATACTGTGAGGTATTCTAGACACAAGTTCCTTTTCGGCTTGGAGTTCCAACTTTCTTATGATATCGGTTTGAGTGGCTTGATTCGTAGCAAGAGTAGCCATATTTTCTGGAGTAACATATGTTCCTTCTACATGTACACTTCCAGATATCTTCATTTATAGCGTAAAGATGAAGATTCATACGGCCAACCCACGAATTATACTCTTCAGGAATAAGTATGGGTGCCCGTGAACCAGATCCTAAGCTATTTGCAATGGAGATAGAGTTCATGTTGGAGTAATTTGCCAAAGACATTTTTTTTGAATTTTTTTTAAAGGATTTTGAACAAGTGATATTAAAATGAAATTTTTAAAGAAAAGCTTATGGAAGGTTTATAAACGCTATAACCAAAAGTTTTTCGACAAAAATTTCAAGGTAAATCACACAAGCTCTGATACCAATTGTTGAATATTATTCCTTTTATATATCAGCTCAGATACCGATTGTTGGAAATATAAAAATCTGATCACGACGACAAAAGGCTCAGTTACCAGTCACTGTATGATAGATATATAAGTTTAAGATATAAGATGTAGATATATATATATATATATATATATATATATATATATATATATATATATATATATATATATATATAAAGAATAATAATTGCGGAATAAGTATAAATATGAAAGCTATAAATGACTGAAAGCTATAATAATATAAATGACTGTATTTAAATGACGTAAAGCTATAAATAATATAAATGACTGTATTTAAATGACATAAAGCTATAATAAAATATATAAGTATATAAATATATATCAAGTAGGTTCGTCAATAAATTGACTGAGCTGGACTCGTGGAACGACTGGTCGATATTTGTTCTCTTGGAAGGACTGGTCGATATTGGGACTCTTGGAACAACTGGTCGATATTTGTCCAAAGATCAATCCGGTATTTGATAAGTAGTAAAAAGTTCATTTTCATGTAAAATGGGTTGTTTACAAAACAGTGCAAAGTACACGAGTCATGTATATGTATATGGGTATAGGGTGTTTTGAGGAGATTTGATGAGGTTGGAGTGGGTATTTGGAGGGTGTTAGGAGGTGGAATAAGGTTGTAATTTTGGTGGTGTAAGGCAGCAAAGATGGTGAAGTTGAAGGAGCTTTGGGTGGTGATGGATGTAGATTTTCGGAGTAAATCTCTCTGGATAGCCAATACTCTCTCGCATCTCTTTGGGGTTTCCCTTGGTCAAAATCGTCCACGAAAATTTCTAGATGTAGGTAAGGTTCTGAAGAATTGATGGTGAAAATCTCCCTAGTAGTATTTTGGCTGTGTTGTGCTCGGTTTTTTGTTTTCTAACATGAAGATTCTGAACTCGAAAATAGAAATCTCTCTGGATAGCCAACTCTCTCTCGCGTCTCTTTGGGGTTTTCCTTGGTCAAAATAATCCACGAAAATTTATGGATGTAGGTAAGGTTCTGAAGAATTGATGGTGAAAATCTCCCTAGTAGTATTTTGGATGTGTTGTGCTCGGTTTTTTCTTTTCTAACATGCAAATTCTGATGTCGAAAAACAGCAAGGTGGCGATGGTTGTGGTGATTTGAAAGGGTTTTTGGAGGAGGTTTAAGGAGGGTATTTGGAGGATGTTTGGAGATTATTTTTAGGTTGTTTGGAGGTTGGAAGGAGGTTGATATAAGATGATGAAGGTTGGAGGTGTTCTTGGTTGGGAGAGATGTAAGATGTATGGAGAGATATTACAAACAAAAATGAACACACACACTCACACACAAACTCACGTATACATATATACATTGAAACAAATATCTACATCTAGTGTACTTGAGTTTAAGTGATAGAGTATGGCTGGTCATGCAAGTTGATGTAGAGTAGGAGGCAAAAAACGTAGGTCTTCATTTGGCTTCTCATTTCCTTGACTTTGTTGACCATTCCTTGTAGACTATTCAACTTGTTGACTTTTCCACACATAGCAAATATATATAATACATATATACATATAACACACACACACACACACACACACATATATATATATATATATATATATATATATATATATATATGAAGCTGTTTAGTCACACATATGTGTTTTCATCATTCGCGTGTTGTCGTATTTTCTGTTTTGATCACGCATTCATGCAACCTAAAATAACAGATAATATTTGTTAGATAATACAAAAACAGTTTGTCTTATTTCAGTGATGGTCACATACAAGGTCACATACAAAACATTTTTCAACAAAAGGGAAGTAAGAATGGTACTTTGATACCTTCAAACGTTGCTAGCTGAGGCAAAACCCGCTTCCCACTCCTTTCTTGCTTCAATTTCCTTTGCACTCTTAGCTTCCTTCCTCCAAGATCCCCTTTTCCAAGCTTCAAACCCACACCAAGGCACACACACATGAATTAGGGTTTTAAGGGTTCTCAAAGACTGTAAGGAGTAGGTCGACCAACTCGTCGAGTAGAGATTTATCCAGAAATTCTTAATTAATTAATACCTGAGGATCGGGGCGTTACAATTCTCCCCCACTTGAACTAGACTTCGTCCTCGAAGTCCGCTGAAGGAAACAATGCCGGGTAATGCTCACGTATTTCTGCTTCCGGCTCCCACGTCCACTCAGATCCCCTCCGATGTTCCAACCGCACCTTTACTAAAGGTATTTCCTTATTCCGCAGAATCTTCTTCTTCTTTTCCAAAATAGCTACAGGCCTCTCCACATAGTTCAGGAGCTCATCGACATGAATGTCATCCAACGATATCACTGCCTCCTGGTCCATGACGCACTTTCGCAACTGTGAAACATGAAATGTGTTGTGGATCTGGCTAAGTTCCTCCGGAAGCTCCCGCCTATAAGCCACTTTGCCAACCCTGGCAACTATCCTGAACAACCCAATGAATCGGGGACCCAATTTTCCCTTCTTCCTGAAACGGATCACACCCTTCCAGGGTGAGACCTTCAGGAGAACCATGTCACCCACCTGAAATTCCAACTCAGATCGGCATAACTCTTCTGTCGACTCTGAGCGGTCTGCAGCCGCTGTCTAATCTGCTGTATCATCTCGGTAGTTTGCAGAACTACCTCTGTCCAACCCATCACCCTGTGCCCAACCTCTCCCCAACAGACTGGGGTCCTACACTTCCGCCCATACAACAGCTCGAAAGGTGGGGTGCCAATACTGGAATGATAGATGTTGTTGTAGGCGAACTCTGCAAGTGGTAGGTCGGAATCCCAACTTCCACCGAAATCAATGACGCATGCCCTCAACATATCTTCGAGGGTTTGAATGGTCCGCTCACTCTGCCCATCCGTCTGCGGATGAAACGTTGTACTGAAATGCAGCCTCGTACCTAGTTCCTCGTGGAACTTCTGCCAAAAACGGGAAGTAAATCGGACATCCTGATCGGAAACTATGGAAACTGGAACCCCATGGCGAGAGACAATCTCGCGGACGTATAGGTCGGCCAACTTCTCCGCCGACGAACTCTCCCGTATAGCTAGGAAATGGGCACTCTTGGTCAATTGATCCACGATGACCCATATAACGTCGAATCCCCTTGCCATCCTTGGCAATTTCGTGATGAAATCCATCGCGATCCGTTCCCATTTCCACATGGGAATCTCCAGAGGCTGCAACTTACCATGCGGCCTCTGGTGCTCAGCCTTGACCATCTTGCAGGTCAAGCACCTCTCAACATACCAAGCGATATCTCGCTTCATACCAAGCCACCAATAACTCAAACTCAAATCTCGGTACATCTTGGTAGCCCCCGGGTGAATAGAAAAATGAGACTTATGAGCCTCCTCCATCACTGTCTGCCTAACTCCTCCGGTCATTGGAACCCAAACCCGACCATATCGGGTCAATAGCCCGCGGCTATCCTGAACAAACCGGGCGCTTTCGCCCTTAATCCTTTCCAATTTCCAGTTTTCCGGTTTCATACCCTCGATCTGAGCATCCCTGACCAAACCCACCAGCGGGGAATCCACCGTTATCCTCATACATCTGACTAGGGTAGAAGACCCAGCTGACTTGCGGCTCAGAGCGTCCGTAACCACATTCGCTTTACCAGGATGGTAAAGGATCTCACAATTATAGTCCTTGACTACATCCGGCCACTTGCGCTGCCTCATATTCAAGTTCGGCTTATCCATAATGTGCCTTAAACTCTTGTGATCCGTGTATATGGTACAACGGACCCCGTAAAAATAGTGCCTCCAAACCTTGAGAGCGAAGACCACCGCTCCCAGCTCAAGATCGTGTGTGGGGTATCTCGTCTCATGTGGCTTCAACTTCCGCGATGCATAAGCTATCACTCGCCCCCTCTGCATGAGGACTACCCCTAGGCCTGTGATGGACGCATCACAATATACCACGAAATCCTCCACTCCCTCGGGGAGTGTCAACACTGGAGCCTCGCATAACCGCTGTCGGAGGGTCTCAAATGCCCTCTGCTGCTCCGGTCCCCACCGGAAATCCACTCCCTTCCTCGTTAGACGAGTGAGGGGTATGACAACCTTGGAGAAATCACGAATGAATCTCCGATAATACCCTGCTAAACCCAGAAAACTCCTGATGTCTGAGGGAGATCTCGGAGTCTCCCACTGCATAACCGCCTCCACCTTGGCCGGATTGACCAAAAACCCATCCTGGTTAACGAGATGTCCAAGGTACTGAACCTCTCACAACCAGAACTCACACTTCGAGAACTTGGCATAAAGTCGTTCTCGTCGCAGCACCTCCAACAGCTCCCTGAGGTGCTCCTCATGCTGCTCTCGGGTCTTGGAATACACCAAGATGTCATCTATAAACACAATGACCGATCGATCGAGCATCGATCTGCAGACCCGGTTCATCAGATCCATGAATACTGCTGGCACGTTGGTGAGTCCAAAACGGCATCACCACGAACTCGTAATGACCATAACGAGTCCGGAACGTAGTCTTCTCTACGTCTTGCTCCCTCACCCTGACCTGGTGGTATCCTGATCTCAAATCGATCTTGGAAAACCAAGATGCACCCTACAACTGGTCGAAAAGATCATCTATCCTTGGGAGCGGATAACGGTTCTTCACCGTTAACTTATTCAGCTCCCTATAGTCAATGCACATCCTGTGCGAACCATCCTTCTTCCTGAAGAAGAGGATCGGTGCTCCCCAGGGTGAGCTACTCGGTCGAATGAACTGCTTACCCAGCAGTTCTTGCAGCTGAGATGATAGCTCCTGCATCTCTGGTGGTGCCAAACGGTACGGCGCCTTGGCAATTGGGGCCGCACCTAGCACTAGATCAATCCTAAACTCAACCTGCCTCACCGGAGGCACTCCGGGTAACTCCTCCGGAAACAGATCAGCAAACTCTCTAACCACAGGGACCTATGAAACTGAGAGCTGCTCCTTAACCTCGCGTATCTACCACATACGCCAAATAACCAACACAACTGTGCTGAATATACTGTCGAGCCCTGGCCGCCGAACAAAACTATGATCCCGACCTGGTGCCCTCACCATATACTACCAGTTCTCCCCCACTTGGGGTTCGAACCACTACCCGCTGTCCCTCACAGTCGATCATGGCGCCAAAACGGATAAGCTAATCCATTCCTACAATCACGCATACATCCCCCATGGGGATAGGAATCAGATCTATCGGGAAAGACACCCCGGAAATCTCCAACTCGCATCCTCGGTAGACTGAAGAAGCAGAAACCCCGTGCTCGTTGGCGATCGAAACTCGCAACGGACACTCAAGATCATCTATCAGCACACTGAACCCTCTAGAGAAGGTCTGAGATACGAACGACCGACTCGCCCCTGAAAACCAAAGCAGGCAAAGAATTTACTAAAAATGTACCTGATCATAGGCACAACCAATAAGCATAGTACAAATACAATAACTGAGATAGAGAATAAGAACATACCAGAAACCACATCTGGTGCTGCCTTGGCCTCCTCGGCCGTGAGCTGTAAGGCGCGACCCTGAGCCTTCGGAGGCTCCATCTTGACTGGCCTCCCATCTTCAATACTCATAGTAGCTGGCGCGGAACCCTGCACCGGCTTGGCAGCGAGTTGCGGACAATTGGTCTTCACATGACCAACCTGATGACAATGGTAACAAATCCTCGTATCTGTTGGAGGGGCGGACTGACGGCAGTCCCTGGCATAGTGCCCCTCCTTGCCACATTTGTGGCACCCCCCTCCTGCTCGACAAACCCCTGAATAAGCCTTGCCACACTTTCCACAAGTGCGGCTCTGATGACCCCCGGACCGTGTATCAGCGGTTTTAGACCGCTTAGGCGCCGGCTGAGACTATGCCGGTGCCTGACGCTGCTCCTTCAGTTGCAGCTCTATCTCAGACTTACGCCGCCGCGCGGCTTCCTGTAGGTCCAGGAGGGTATCACATCGCTGAGTAGACACAAACTGTCGAATATCCGTCTTGAGCATACTCAGATAACGAGTCATTTAAGACTGATCTGAAGCAAACTCCGGGCAAAACATAGCCCTCCCCCTGAACATACGGGTAATCTCCATCACAGACTCCCCATCCTGTCTCAAGGTAAAAAAAATTTGAGCAAGCCGCTCCCGTTCCACGCGTGGAATGTAGCAGGTGCGAAACATATCCCACAACTGCTCCCAGGTAATAGCATCCCTCTGATCATCAGTATACAAACCCGTCGTCAGTCCCCACCAGTCCTTCGCCCCAAGCCTCAGCAGGTTCAGGGCACACCTGACCTTCTGGTCAGCAGGGCATGAACACGTGAAGAAACATCCCTCCACATCAGATAACCACCTCATAGCCCGAATGGCGTCCTATATACCATCAAATGTCGGGGGCTTCGTATTGTCGAAGTCCCAGTACTGGAAAGCCCTGCCTGCTCCTCCTCCTCCAACCCCTGCAGCAGTTACAACCGAAGTGGCTGCAGCGGCAGCAGTCTCTGCTAGAGCGGCATACCGCTCATCAAAATACTCGACCATCGCGGTCTTAATCGACCCAAACTTCTCTGGCAGCTGCGCTCGGAATGCAGCAGCAATCTCATCGTGCATGATCTCCCGAATCCGGGCATCCAGCTCCTCAGTTCCTATCTGAACCATGGGCTCAGGTGCTACCAGCACCTCCAATCCTCCGTCTCCTGACCCTGATCCTGATCCGGATTCGGACCCCGAAGCAACACGTCTCGTCACCACCATACTACAACACACTCAATGTCTCAGACATATCATATAATAACGGAAAACCAATTACTCTCAATCCCTAGGGGTTGTGACTTCCTTGATACGCGTATGGGTCATGTGCTTTCAGTAGTATGGGCCCCTACTACCTTCCACACCTACCCATATTTGTCTCAAGTATCACCACAACGCCCTAAACTGTATTTAACGTAATATGCGCTCAACCCTCACTAACAGGGGACATCACCTAACTAGTAACTGATCCTGCAGTTTCGCACCACTCACACATCCATGAGACTTCCATCATCCCCTGCAGCGCTAGTGTACACTGGCTGCATATAGCGTTGGACCCGATAGACTTTCGAATGTCCAATCCCACACTAAGGTCGAATCAGACATTCTCAGGCTATAAGATCTTGAATATCCACAGTCGTAGTGCATACACTAATCATCTACAATTATGATGTCAATCCCATATACAAGAAACCCTAGGCTAATAGGTATCATACAATCAGGCCAATCTATCATGCGATTCCTAAAAATACCTAGCCTATCACTAGCATGCTGTTCTAACATATCAGAATATCAAATAATTGTATGGTATTTTAGGGCTTACTTACAGGCTCCGGCTGATCGTACCCTCTGCATCCCTCCATCCTTTATTATGAAAACCATTTTAAAAACTTATTTTACGAAAACCTCCTTGGTTTGAGACTGGGTTCACACGAGTGTTCCTCCAATTCACTCAAACCAATGCTCTGATACCAACTTGTAACACCCAAAAATTTACGCCACATTTAAACTTTTAATACTAACAAAAGAGTCAAATAGTAATTATTTTTACAAAACATTTCCAATCCGTTTATCATCAGAGTGTCCCAGAATAGATCATGAGGATGAGGAGCGGTACGGTCACGCCTTCGGCTTCCCCCGCTCTCCTGAAGTACCTGAAACAATAAACTGAAAACTGTAAGCCCGAGGGCTTAGTGAGCTACCCCCAAAATACCAATACCATACTGACTAAAGCCATAGCCAAAAAGATCAATCAACAACATACATACTGGTCCATTAGCCGGACTGGTCCGCCCTACTGGGCCTACAGTCTATCTGAATCTATCCCGAGCCTTCGACATGACTGGTCCGCTGCGTGGGCCTACAGTCTCCCCGGGCCGCTCAGAGGGTGTGTTAGCCTTCAGCTCAAAGCAGGATCGCTTCAACCCAACCAACAAGCAACTAACCATGTACGCATACAATCATATACTAGCATATACACATAGCAACATATCTATCTCATTGACCATCAATCATAGAGTTTCACTCGTAACTAGAGTATCGACCTAACAGGTCATTAACATATCGATCCTTACGGATCATAAAGCATAACCTACTATCTATCCTGATTCCGATCTAACAGATCTGAATCATATGTAGCATACCATAACAATCGATCTAACCGATCTCTAGTACAACAACCATCCTAAACAGGATGAATTCTAACAAAGCAGTAACATAACACCCATCCTAAACGAGGATGAAATCTAGCATGGAAATAACAAGCAACCATCCTAAACCAGGATGTAAATCATAAAGGGCCGGCCTTGGTGCCGTAGACCCTATCAATATAGTGAGGATAACTCACCTCGCAGATGTCGATTGAAATGCAAACTCCAACTATCGGATCACTTGACACCGGCACCACCACCTATAACCATGGCACAATATACTCATAAGTTCTTATTCTTATGAGACACCCTATAACGCTTAGTAATTCCTAATCAAGGTGAGAGTCCTCAGTCAAGGTCAACGGTCCATGTTGACCTCAACTCGCCGAGTGCACTCGGCCACTCATCGATTCCGTGGAGCACATTCTAACTCGCCGAGTCATCGAAGAGACTCGTCGAGTTCCTTCGAATCCCGATAAATCCTTAAGGGCCACCCTTTGAGTTTCCTCCTTGCAACTCGACGGGTACACACGCATGCCTATCCAAGGGAAAAGCCATCCGACTCACCAAGTTGTTCTTCAACTCGTCGAGTTTTATGGTGATCTTCATCAGACTCGCCAAGTTGTTTATCCAACTCGCCGAGTTCAATGACCATCTTCATGTGACTCACCGAGTCATCATTGAGACTTGCCGAGTCCATCCAGTCCTCTTTCCATACAGACCTGTTTTGAGCCATGCAGCGGCTCCAAATCACAGATCCAAGCTTCTAGAGCATACTTACCACGTAAAGTTGCAAACTTTACGTGCATGCATGGTTATAAAGGCTCCAAATGTCTATTTTAAGCTCTTAATGGAGCTTCTAGTCCAAGAGGGACTCCAACCACAACCAATACAACAACTTTATGAATCTAGCATCCAAGGAGGGTCCAGATCTGAAGTTACAACTTCAGATATAGCCCATAGCTCAACATCCTAACTTGAAAATCCATAAAAAGCCCTAGAATCAACCAAAGGGAAGAAAAGGGAAGTAAGAATGGTACTTTGATACCTTCAAACGTTGCTAGCTGAGGCAAAACCCGCTTCCTACTCCTTTCTTGCTTCAATTTCCTTTGCACTCTTAGCTTCCTTCCTCCAAGATCCTCTTTTCCAAGCTTCAAACCCACACCAAGGCACACACACTCACGAATTAGGGTTTCAAGGGTTCTCAAAGACTGTAAGGAGTCCCAAAGGAGGTTGAGGCTCCTTTAAATAAGGGTGCAAACCCCGGGATTCAGGGTTTCCACTGCCAGCTCCTACTCGCCAAGTCCCAATAGTGGACTCGCCGAGTAGGTCACTAATCACGCGTTCTCACCCCGCTGCTACTCGACGAGTAGGTCGACCAACTCGTCGAGTAGAGCTTTATCCAGAAATTCTTAATTAATTAATACCTGAGGACCGGGGCGTTACAGGTCTGGTCACAAATGGGTCATAGAGTTATCACTCTAGCGCATTTAATAAGTTTCATGGTTAACTCTGTTATATTTTTTGCAAAATTAGTCCTAAAATTAGGTTTAAAATTCAAAATTGGTCCTTGTAGTTTGCAAAAAATTACACCATATGTCCAAAACTCGGTTTTATGTTTTTTAACTTCTTTATTTTCATTTATTTTTTATTTCTTAGTCAAAATTAAACTTGGTTTTATACTTTTTTTCATTTTTTAATATTTTTCGTATTTTTTCGTTTTTATCGTTTTTTTCGTTTTTTTTTACGTTTTTCGTATTTTTTTTTTTTAGTTTTTTAGTATTTATTTTCGTTTTTTTACGTTTTAGTTTTTTTTTTTTTCCGGTTTTATGTTTCTTAATTTTTAAAGAAAAAGCTATCAAATTCATGAAAAATAAAACGAAAAAAATGAACAAATTAAAAATATGAAAAAATTAAAAAAAGTACAGAAAAAACTTTAAAAAATACGAAAAAAAACAAAAAAAAAATACGACAAATACTAAAAAGGTGAATATATATATATATATATATATATATATATATATATATATATATATATATATATATATATATATATATATATATATATATATATATATATATATAACAAAGTTTAGTTTTGACTAAAAAATAAAAACAATAAATGAAAATAAAGAAGTTAAAAAACATAAACCGAGTTTTAGACATGTGGTGTAATTTTTAGGAAAGTACAAGGACCAAATTTGAAATTTAAACCCAATTTTAAGACTAATTTTACAAAAAAAGATAACATAATTAACCATAAAACTGTTAAATGAACTCGAGTGATAACTCTACGTTCAATTTATGGTCAGAGCCAACAAAAAATAATAATAAAATTTTTCCCAATTACACGTTGAAAATGTTATGGTTTTTATAGTATTTATGGTTTTTATAGTATTTACCAAAAAAATTTAAAATAACTATATTTTAGTTGTATAAATTTTACATTTTGCCACTAATGATTGTGTCCTGATAGACAATGATGGCATCTGTGTTATCTAAAATTGTTAAAATCAAGTATCAAGACTTATTTACTAGACTGGCTATTGCTGGTTAACTAATACATACTCCTAAAAAAACAATATATATTTTAGTGAAACTATTTCCACCTTGTTACAAGACATATTATTGGTCGAAATAAAAAATAGCAATGAGACAAAGATATGTGCTTTATCTCAAATAATAAAATATGAATACATGTAATGTATGCACATAAAGAGGATACTTCGATAAATTATAGATATAATTACTAAAGCATCATGTTACTTTTGTACAAAGATTTCATAATTCAATACATTTCAATAATTAATAATTAACAATGAAAGTGGAATATTTGGCACACTTAACCACAAGCAAGACAATGCAATGACATGATTGAACATCACATGCTTTCCCCTTTTTCATTGAGTATTTAGGTCTTATTTTTTTTTATTTTTTTTTTTTACTTTTGTACATTCGATAGTAATTTATAGGTATATATATATATATATATATATATATATATATATATATATATATATATATATATATATATATATATATATATATATATATATATATTTTATTACATTCTAACTAATTATTATTAATTATTATGAGATTGTATATATAAATATGGGTCAATCATTTTATTTATTTTAAGAAAATAATTAATACATATTATTGAATAATTTGTAATTGAAAAAAATATCATCTAATTTAACTATAAGGGTATTTTAGTCAATGAACATAGATTTAATAAAGGAAATTTGCATATTTTAAGGGATCATAGATTCTTTTAATTTTAATAATCCAATTTTACGAATTATAAGGTTTTTAATTCGGACATTCTGACAGAATATGTTTGAGTATGTTAAAAAATAAAAATATTCTTGAACCATAAAATAATAAATATATTCTTGAACATATTTCTTGATCATGACTTTAAAAATTTCTTGTAGAATAACAAAATTCTCGAACCATCAATTGAAGATTAAAACAGAAATTACATTAATTCTTATAGAATACATGTAACAATTGCTAAGAATTACATTTATTGTTAAAGAATAAAACTAAAAAAACTTTCTCATCTGAAAAAAAAAAACATCAAAATCTAGCAAAGACACTAATACATTCTAAAAGAATAATGTTGATAAGAGGCGTTGTTCAAATTTTGTGGCCCGTTCTTCAAGCATCAGTTTCTGTGGAAACAAATCCAATGAATAAATTAGTGAGACAATATCCATATTCCATTCTAACATAATTGGAATTCGTGATTCCATTCTGATAGAATTGAAATTCATTTACCAATAATTATATTAATTCGGGTATTCTAACAGAATATGTTCATGATTATCATAAAAAACATTCTTTTTTTGATAGAATACTATAAACGAATATTATCAAAATTAGTAATTTGGTATTCTCTTTATTAAAAAAAAAAAAGATGAATAACACAAACACATAATTCAAAACAAATTGATCTTAAGGTTCAATATCTAATACATAATTGATAGTTGATTCGGGTGTTGTATGCATATATTTAGTGAATCTGCCTCAAAAAGTAATAACGATTCATGTCATCTCAATCTAGAATAAAAAAACCATTCTGTTCTGAGAAAGATCCCTTAAAGGTCTGCCAAATATAAGTGATGAGACCAACATGTCTCAGATTTAATACAACTATCACCTAAAAGTCATGGTAGTGGATTACAGATGCACACACTTCTGTTCCTCAAAAGGCATAAAATATAAACTTCTCTGGTTGTTAAAAGTCCATTTTTGGACTGATAATCACTCTTTTATGCTAGTAGTTATATGGGTATGAATTTGAAAACTTCCTACGACAGCTTGGGGTCAATTAAAAAGGCCAATTTACAACAATTCACATGTTAAAACACAATACAGGCATCTGGATTTACCCTCTCCTCTGTATGTGTGTGTAATTGAGTAGATTATATTTCGGAAATATCTGTGATGTGACATCCCCATTTTCACGGCCAGAAAAGTCTGATTTTGTTTATGCTTTAAAAAATCAGAGTACTTCTTTTAATAAAAATGTTGCGGAATTTGTTCCCAGTAAAACATGATAAATACGTTATCAAAACATTTTCGAAGAAACGTATTTTATTCATTTTAAAACGTTTGGGATGTCATCGTCAATACAAAAACATAAGCATAAACGGAACTTATATTTATTTACACTAATGATCTACATCTCTTTAATCTCTAAGTGTAATGTGACTTCATATCAACACCTGTGATATAAATAAACTAAGTGGGTGTCACACCCCAAAACCATTGAACGGCGGAAACGTTCTGGGGCGGAGGACGTCATGAACAGTATCACAACAATGAAAAGTAGTAAACAAGCAACAACATCATCCATTGCATTAATAATATAATTTTAATACAAGTGTGTTCTGATATGTCTAATAGACACTAATGTATAAATCAAAATGAAAGATGAGTCTTGAACGAGCTCCATCTTCCTTAATCCTTGCATCGGTACCTGTCTATGATAACCTGAGGATACAAGTAATTTTGAAAGAGAGTATCAGCTTTGAAGCTGGTGAGATCATAAGTATTTTAGTGTCTTAATTTGTATGTAAATACTTGTATGTATTTGAAATATAAGTATTTGTATGTATACGAATTGTAAGTATTGAAAATGTAAATGAACTGTATGTATGAAAATGTTTGTAAAACAACTGTAAACGTTTGAAAAGTCCTAGAAATCCCTATGATTCCTATTAGTAACAAAAGGAGTCTTCTACCAAGACTTTAACTGTTCTCAATGTAGTCTTCTACCAAGACCTAACTGCTCTGAATGTAGTCTTCTACCAAGACCTAACTGTTCTGAATGTAGTCTTCTACCAAGACATAACTGTATTAGTATTACCCTTTGGAACAAGAGCAACTAACAATGTTAACTGAAGACATCCGTAGATGTACATTTACCTCTGTTGCTAACAGCTGGGTATAGGAATAGTCAGTCCCCAAAAGTATACCTGTAATGGTATCAACCGTTGACATCCGTGGATGTGCTTTTACCTCTGTAGCTAACAGAGATTCTAGGAATGGTCAATAACGCAACGTATCCTTTGGTACTAGGATATTAAATCCAATCTATCTCGTCGATTATGTGATTGAATCACAAGATAAAGATAAGAATGAGGATTATATAACCGAATCTATACATATAAAATGTACTAGTAATCCTTGTAAGTGTACTCATGTAAATGTGATCATGTGACCATATCTATTGTAATAGTATGGTAATGTACTGTAATGTTCTAGTTGTAGTGTACGTGCTCTCTATCTAGCAAGTATAGTAATGTACTGTAATGTTCTAGCTGTAGTGTACGTGCTCTCTATCTAGCAAGTATAGTAATGTACCGTAATGTTCTAGCAAGTATTCACTCATGAATGAACTGACTCATTGTATAGTATCGCGTTCTAGTAATAGTTCTAGTATCTTTCTAAACTACCCATATGGTAGTTTACTAGTAATCTAACTGGGATGTATGAACATGGATGTATCCCCTTGCTACCCAAAGGCATTCGATGAACTGGAAGGACCTTTTATGAATATATATGTACACATGATATATAACTAATATTTAAACGACCTTCGGACGAGTACCAGATATCCTATCAGACCACATCCAAATCGAGGAAAAGGAAACAAGGTGGATAGCCTTCCTGAGCTTTTTAAACATTACTTATATAACTATACATATAGAGGCATGCAATTTATAATATAAAAGCATAAAATAAGTTTTGTAAAACCTTTGAACATAATTATTATCTAAGAAAAGATCGACTTGATGTCAATTTATAAAACGTTTTGAAGGCATGGGTTTGATAAAACAACTTTAGTATAAGGAAACATTTGTTTGAATCACAATTGTAAGTAAGTTTGAAATAAAACATACAGAGTAAAATGTACAGTGTAATAAGGAGTTTTAAACACATAAAGTGTTTATGAAAAACATTTGAAGTAAATTGTTTGATAAAACGGCTAATGAGTAGCCAACCATTTGAATGCTGCTTATTAATCACATGTGATTAATATAATAACTAGCAGTATTCTACTTGTATCTCCCCCCATATAACATTTGAAAATAGTTAAAACATTGATTAAGGGGTATGAACTCACCTGTAGTGAGTGGTTCTGATGAAAATGTTGGATCAGTTGCTAAGTATCAAGTGGTGACTTGAGTACACACGCGAATCCTATTTAGCATATATTGGCACATATATGAATATAATTAGTGTTATGAACAACTAATTAATGAATTGGAACCACCTTAGGGACTAGTGAACACTTATATTGAAGTGTTACAACCATAAATGATTGTACGAAGGGTTAAAAAAGCTATATAAGGGAGTGTATGGCCAAAATATACACTATATGTGTGTGTGCGGCCAGGTGTGCTGCCAGCACGTGTGTGCGGCCATGTGTGCGGCCAGGTGTGCTGCTAGAAGCGTGTGCTGCCAGAAAACATGGTGTTCTTGGTGTTCTTGGTGTTCTTGGTGAAAGATGTTACCTTTCCGGATGATACTTGAGAGGATTTTTGAGTCCTAGCTTTGCAAGAGTGTAAGAAATGATCAAAATAACCAAGGATAGTACTTATAGGAGGGTGTGTGCGGTTGGAGGTGTGTGTGGTTGGCCTGTGTGCGGCTGGCTGGCCGCACACACCAGGTTTGGTGTGTTCGACCCGTTTTTCTAATGCTACACCCAATCTAATCCATCCTCCGACACGTAACTCAAATATACTAAGCTTTAAGCACTCTTTTAGACCTAAAACTTCATTATAAAATAGCAAAACGAAGCTAACTTTAATTACAATGATGAATGTAAGTTAGAAATTTTGGGTTGTCACATCATCCCCCTGTTAGAGGGAATTTCGTCCCGAAATTATAATTTAGGTAAGAAAGTAGGTACGAATGATCGAGTCATGAGGTGGGGAACTTCCTAATCGCTTTGTTCTCGCGCTCCTAAGTGAAATCGGGTCCTCGGTTGGTATCCCAACGAACCTTCAGTAACGAGCGGAGACGTTGCTTCGTCTGCTTGACCTCTCGGTCGAGGGTCACTACGGTTCTAGTACGAAGGCGAAGAGTCAATCTCGACCTCATCGGGTGGCTTACGAGAGTCCTAACAGAAAGGTACTGTTTCAAGATCGAGACGCGAAGGGTAAAATGTACGTTACCGAGTTCGCGGAGTAGGTTTAGTCTGCGAGGTACAAGACCGATTCTGGTAAGAATCACGGAGGTCCTGACTAACTTGGATTTAGCTTTCCACGTGAAGCAAAGAGCATTAGGCCATTCCTAATAGTGAGTTTTCCTAAAGAACTTGGTCTCTCACTTTGAATCTCCAAGGTTTCTTTTTCTCGTTTAACTTCCCAGTCAAGGGCCACCCTTGCTGGGTCAAAGTCGTAAAGGTTTCTCTGATTTGCGAGGAGTTCTGGATGAACTATGACAGTAGGTCTGAAAGACCTAGAATTTGGCGAATGACTGTCGGCGTCTTTGATGTCGACCAATTCTCAACAGTTTTGACAAATTGTATGAGTACTCAAAATTTCCCACATCACTAACAGTGTGTCATAGGAACCTGACTCTACAATTTCAAAACTTGTGCTTAGAGAACTTCGCGAAAGTTCTTCCGAAGGTAATGTTTCCATGGATTTCTTCTCACTACGAGAATTGATAAGTAAGTCATTACATGGAGAAATGACGAACTGATTCAAGTAAGAAAGACGTACCCTACTCATTAGTTCATGAAAACTATGGGCGTATTGGTCCTATCCGAAAGGTATCACTACGGACTCAAAGTGTCCGCATCGAGTTCAGAAGATAGTCTTCCAGACATCCTACCCTAACACTCGAACTGGTGATATTCGAATCTCAGACCCATTTCATTTATGCGAGGCAGAGATAACGATTTCTAAGGAAAATCTTGACGGAGTCCTCGATATCCGAGGCACATACGATGCAATCCGTCGATCTCTGGAAGAATAAGACTGGGGTTCTCCAGGGTGAGAAACCTAGTCTTCTAATTCTCTTTCTGTTTAGTTCGCTAAGTTGTCCAGGCTGTTCTTGTATCTCCGTAGGTGTTTAGGCTGTAGGGAAATTTGTTTACAGAAGTCGTACTGGGTTCTAAGTTTGTTCACATGACCATGTGATTACTCGTAGTCTTGAGCAGTTCTCCGTCCTGAAGTTCATATTAGACTTCATACATGGTTTCACAATCACAATTTCGTGTATACGAGTCGTATATAATTAAGATTGAAAAGGTAGTCGAATAACTGATTCTTCTTTAAGCTCACATCCTTTTGAGGAAAAAGAAGTTAAAGTGGAATCATCAATTCTAAACCTATAGAATCTTGATTATAAATCACTCTTATATATACATTCCTCAGTGATAAATCGACCGTATGAATCCTTGGATTTAACTTGACGTATTGCACGAGTGGTACTTCGGGGATTTCTTCGGAAAAGAAAATAACTAAGAGGTACTCCTGGCATGAGTACTTCGGTGTTCTGATATGACGATTTCGCTAAAAAGACATTTACCGATAAAGAGATGTACGTATGAAGCTGTTTTTGTGAGGATCAAATTGAATCGAGTCGTATGATAATGTCGGAATCATACTGAAACTTAAAGACATTAGATTTGAACATAAGACGTTTACAGACAAAACACAACCGTGCAACCATGAACAGAGTTACAGTACTTTAGATTTACTACAAGACCATTGCTGCGGATAAGGTATACTACAAAAGACAAGTATACGCAGCATGAGCATCCTTATACTGACAGGATCTCGCAAAAAGGTAAGACTCTAGTTGCACTAGTTCTGGATAGTTTGTAAGTCTGTTACAACAACACGCCTAAATTACATTAACGAGGGTTCCGGAGTAGTCTCTCCTGTAGCTGTGATCCTGAGAATCCTCCCATCTGCACCAGAGTTCTTTGCTATAGGGCAATCCTTCTTGAAGTACCCTATCTCACCGCATTGGTGGCATGATTGGCTAGTACTTGCATTGGTTACGGGATTGCGGTGTTTAGCCAGTGTTATGTGGACACGAGTGCCTTCCTCATTACTCCACTTTCAAAATTGCTTCCTAAAGCGTTCTGTCGGAGTTGCCACTGGTGGCTGTGGCATGGCAAGTCTTTGGGCTCTCTTGCGCTCCTTTAGGGCTTTATGATATCGTCTCTTCCTTTCGGTCTTTAGGCTTCGCAAGTCCATGACTGTTGCCACTTGTTGGTTTCCCGGTTTGGTACTACCATCGGAACTCTCGGCCCCATTGTCAGTCTTACTTGTGTTGCCTGAGTTGATGTGCATAAGGAAAGTTGTCACAGCAGCTGCTACTGCAGCTTGTAATGTAGCGGTGTCGATATGGAGGATAGGGGTTTCGTTGCTCGGATGATCGTTTTTGGATGACGACATGATTCTGTAACACGAAAGATAAGGATTTTGTGAGCGATTCTGGTTGACCCTAGGTGTAGTTCGACTGTTATCTAAAGAATAGAATTATGTTTTCGAAAATTTGACCTACATCCCTATGATTCAGTCCTAGTACTGAGTGGAGGTGTGTTTATGAAGGGGTTGACCTACATCCCTATGATGCAGTCCTAGTAACGGGTGGAAGTAAGTTCGTAGAATGATCTCAAGACGTTTGTCGTTCAAGCCGAGGTATCGTTGGTTGGTGAATAACAAGATCCAGCCACCAAAAGAGACTTGGAAATGTCTCCGGAGCTAAATTATTATAGTCCAATGACTTGACTAAAGTATGTCTCAGATAGACTCAAATGAAAGAATGATAAAGGTACTTGAATAAAGAATGACACAGAAGTTAGCCGACTGTCAAAATCTTTGATATTCATGACGTAAAAGTTCGGGAAAATGACCTTGTAAGGGTCTTACATCATATCCAGAGAAGATAGTTCTTGACAGCATAAGGACCTAACCTAAAGTACTTACAGTACAAGGTAATTTTATAGAAAATGCCACATCGGGCAAAGACAGAAAATGATTACTTTCTAACAAGGAAAGTAAGGTAAAGAATCTACTACAGATGACGGTCATCCCTCAGGTGAACTCTCAGTTCAGCCAGTTGACGTTCTACATCAAGTAGGTGTCTTTCGTACACCCTTTGGCGTACTCGGCGCTCTATGACTTCGGCTCGTGATTCTGCCAGTGCGTGAAGTAGGATTTCATGGTTTCTCTCTGGTCTCTCGTGAGCATCTTCTAGACGTATGGTGCGGAGGGTATGCATTCTCGCATCGGCGACAACTTCGGTAATCTGATGTAGGGCTGTCTTGCCTTTAATCTCATTTCGGGCCACTCTGCGGACCAAGATTGGCAAGGTTTTGTATGCTGGGCCCCCATTGCTTAGGTCATAAAAGCTTCGGTCACCATTAAATGGAATGGGCTAATCTTGTCCTTGGCTCCATGTTTCCAAGCATTCCACCCACTCAGGCGTCGGGCCATGAAAAGTCGGACGAGGGTTAGGAATTGGAAGGGAGCTGCTTGGGGTAGGTTCTCAACCTCTGGTTCGGAATTAGCACCGTCCTAAAGGTCTTCATCATGGTGATCATTCAAAGGGATAGGATGATCATTCTCTGGTTCTTCTCTAAACCAACCAGCTATGACTTCGTTCAGAATATACTGGTTGCCGTGGGGATGGAATCCAGCCATGTTATCTATGCGAGAATTGGGGTAAGAAATAATTATTAGACGAACTATCTAGATAATTATTTAGAAAATCTTCATTAGATACATCGCTATTTGTGAAGTGCATACCAGTTATATGTAATCGAAACATGATAGGCCTTCGAATAAGTGACCTTAACTCCAAATTCACACAGAATAGGGGTAAAGTAAAATTTTCACAGATTCTAAGTCTATAACATCCTAATTACATATAGCCTTAGTGTATCCACTTAGCAACTGTCAACTTAATAATGAAGATCCCGTTTTAGTTCTCAAGTATAAAGTACTTATAGTAACACCAACTACTCCTATAGTATTTTAAGTTTAATGTTATGTTCTACTGTTCTCATTGTGGTAGGGTTGGTAAGATTTTAGACTTGTTGCAACCACACAATTAAACTTAGGCACATGCTAGTCAACTCTCGGATAATATAGGTGATCAGGCTACATCTTCCCAGTTTTGACCATATGTCTCTAAGCCCACTTGTGTTGCCCAACAACCGTAATTCTTTTGTATTGTCCTAGTGACACTGATTTTAGTATGAATGCAGGCACGTATACTTACTTAAATATTTTATTATTTAAAGTATAAACTCTTGGTCAGAGTATTTTTAATCCCTTATGTATTTATAGTTAGTATATCTTTTATGGGTTGATATACTTAATTCACTATAAACAATGCTCTGATACCAATCTGTCACACCCCAAACCCATTAAACGGCGGAAACGTTCTGGGGCGGAGGACGTCATGAACAGTATCACAACAATGAAAAGTAGTAAACAAGCAACAACATCATCCATTGCATTAATAATATAATTTTAATACAAGTGTGTTTTGATATGTCTAATAGACACTAATGTATAAATCAAAATGAAAGATGAGTCTTGAACGAGCTCCATCTTCCTTAATCCTTGCATCGGTACCTGTATATGATAACCTGAGGATACAAGTAATTTTGAAAGAGAGTATCAGCTTTGAAGCTGGTGAGATCATAAGTATTTTAGTGTCTTAATTTGTATGTAAATACTTGTATGTATTTGAAATATAAGTATTTGTATGTATACGAATTGTAAGTATTGAAAATGTAAATGAAATGTATATATGAAAATTTTTGTAAAACAACTGTAAACGTTTGAAAAGTCCTAGAAATCCCTATGATTCCTATTAGTAACAAAAGGAGTCTTCTACCAAGACTTTAACTGTTCTCAATGTAGTCTTCTACCAAGACCTAACTGCTCTGAATGTAGTCTTCTACCAAGACCTAACTGTTCTGAATGTAGTCTTCTACCAAGACTTAACTGTTCTGAATGTAGTCTTCTACCAAGACTTAACTGTATTAGTATTACCCTTTGGAACAAGAGCAACTAACAATGTTAACTGAAGACATCCGTAGATGTACATTTACCTCTGTTGCTAACAGCTGGGTATAGGAATAGTCAGTCCCCAAAAGTATACCTGTAATGGTATCAACCGTTGACATCCGTGGATGTGCTTTTACCTCTGTAGCTAACAGAGATTCTAGGAATGGTCAATAACGCAACGTATCCTTTGGTACTAGGATATTAAATCCAATCTATCTCGTCGATTATGTGATTGAATCACAAGATAAAGATAAGAATGAGGATTATATAACCGAATCTATACATATAAAATGTACTAGTAATCCTTGTAAGTGTACTCATGTAAATGTGATCATGTGACCATATCTATTGTAATAGTATGGTAATGTACTGTAATGTTCTAGTTGTAGTGTACGTGCTCTCTATCTAGCAAGTATAGTAATGTACTGTAATGTTCTAGCTGTAGTGTACGTGCTCTCTATCTAGCAAGTATAGTAATGTACTGTAATGTTCTAGCAAGTATTGACTCATGAATGAACTGACTCATTGTATAGTATCGCGTTCTAGTAATAGTTCTAGTATCTTTCTAAACTACCCATATGGTAGTTTACTAGTAATCTAACTGGGATGTATGAACATGGATGTATACCCTTGCTACCCAAAGGCATTCGATGAACTGGAAGGACCTTTTATGACTATATATGTACACATGATATATAACTAATATTTAAACGACCTTCGGACGAGTACCCGATATCCTATCAGACCACATCCAAATCGAGGAAAAGGAAACAAGGTGGATAGCCTTCCTGAGCTTTTTAAACATTACTTATATAACTATACATATAGAGGCATGCAATTTATAATATAAAAGCATAAAATAAGTTTTGTAAAACCTTTGAATTATTATCTAAGAAAAGATCGACTTGATGTCAATTTATAAAACGTTTTGAAGGCATGGGTTTGATAAAACAACTTTAGTATAAGGTAACATTTGTTTGAATCACAATTGTAAGTAAGTTTGAAATAAAACATACGGAGTAAAATGTACAGTGTAATAAGGAGTTTTAAACACATAAAGTGTTTATGAAAAACATTTGAAGTAAATTGTTTGATAAAACGGCTAATGAGTAGCCAACCATTTGAATGCTGCTTATTAATCACATGTGATTAATATAATAACTAGCAGTATTCTACTTGTATCTCCCCCCATATAACATTTGAAAATAGTTAAAACATTGATTAAGGGGTATGAACTCACCTGTAGTGAGTGGTTCTGATGAAAATGTTGGATCAGTTGCTAAGTATCAAGTGGTGACTTGAGTACACACGCGAATCCTATTTAGCATATATTGGCACATATATGAATATAACTAGTGTTATGAACAACTAATTAATGAATTGGGACCACTTTAGGGACTAGTGAACACTTATATTGAAGTGTTACAACCATAAATGATTGTACGAAGGGTTAAAAGGCTATATAAGGGAGTGTGTGGCCAAAATACACACTATATGTGTGTGTGCGGCCAGGTGTGCTGCCAGCACGTGTGTGCGGCCATGTGTGCGGCCAGGTGTGCTGCCAGAAAACATGGTGTTCTTGGTGAAAGATGTTACCTTTTCGGATGATACTTGAGAGGATTTTCGAGTCCTAGGTTTGCAAGAGTGTAAGAAATGATCAAAATGACCAAGGATAGTACTTATAGGAGGGTGTGTGCAGATGGAGGTGTGTGTGGTTGGCCTGTGTGCGGCTGGATGGCCACACACTCTAGTGTGCGGCCGCACACACCAGGTTTGGTGTGTTCGGCCCGTTTTTCAAATGCTACACCCAATCTAATCCATCCTCCGACACGTAACTCAAATATACTAAGCTTTAAGCACTTTTAAGCACTCTTTTAGACCTAAAACTTCATTATAAAATAGCAAAACGAAGCTAACTTTAATTACAATGATGAATGTAAGTTAGAAATTTTGGGTTGTCACAGTGGGTCAGGTTGGGAAACCTGGTGAGTACGTAGGGTTTTCAACCCACAATAATATAATTATTATGTTTAAACAATCAAACAGTCAACCATTACCCATACCCATTATCTTCTTTAGTCTTAAGGATCTACCCTAAGAACCAGCTATTCCTCGTTTATTTATTCCTAAGGAATCGACACAAAGTCCATCGTTACCAAGGCTTATAGATTATAACTGGTGAACATGTAGTCCAAAGCATCTGGTAAACACTTAGCTCAAAAGTAACTAGTAAACACACTTAGTTCAAAATACTTAGTGAACACACTCAGTTCAAAAATATCTAGTGAACACACTCAGTTCAAAATACCTAGTGAACATACTCAGTTCAAAATACCTAATGAGTACCTAGTTCAAAAACACCTATATGTTACGAGCCTGCTAGCGTTCCACTGGACTGTCTAGTATCGTCCATGGTCGTCATCTATACTCCACTAGATGACTAGATCACTGTCAATATTGATGTCTTTCATCGTGTTATCACATAACAATTATTTCATCTACCCATGTTTTACCCAACACATTTTGTAGATATAAAATACATATACAGTTTAAATCATTTAAAACATGTATAAAAATCTTTCACCCAGCATAGACAACAAGTATTCAGACAATATGCACACATAGCACGTAATTTATATTAAAATACTTCATATATATGTGTAAGATGAAAGAGACTATGCACTCACCTGATTAGGTGGTGACCTAGCACTCGGACAGCGCTTCGTTACTCTCAAAACAATTTTTGTTCGGTAAAACCTAGTATCAATACCACTAGGGTTTAGTCTAACGATAACCGCGACAAATTAATAGCATAGCTATTATTTTTGTTATATAAGTGTTAAATAAAACTCAATATAACTCATAATAATAGCCAAAATAATTATTTTAAAGTCCTAATAACATTACTATAATTATTTGAAAGCTATATTAAAAGTTGCGTAAGCGTAGCTCACTTACAGCGGATTTTAAAGAAAACCGGGCTTTGCTCGAAGCAGCGTTTCAAAACCGAAAAACCCTTTTTCTCGGGACTCCGGAAGCCTCGGGTCTTCCCTCGGGTGCTTGGGGTTCACCTAGACCTTAGGGAGGGTTCAAAACCCTAGAGAGAGAAAGATTTTAGAGAGAGAATGAGAAATGGTGTGAAAAACCGGAGACCCTCGCATCTATTTATAGCCTCAGTGGCCTCGATTACGCTGGGCGTAGACCTCGGCTACGTGGGGCGTAGTCATCGAATATGGATGTCAGCTCGCAGCCAGCTATCTTGCATCTTCGTTGGATGGATAAGGCGCGAAGGTACGCTGGGCGTACCAACCTCGGACGCGGGGCGTAGCGAAGGGAGGCGTGTCCGTCCGAAGCGTCCTTTCATCAGCGATGTACGGCCCATAACGCGCCACGTCACCAAGTTCTTATCAGGCTTCGCAAATTGCGCACTCAACTTTAAAAATTCATAACTTTTGAGTACGGTCTCTATTTTCGACATTCTTTATATCCATGCGAAGTTGGGAACGTACTCTACAACTTTCGTTTAGACTCTGTTGGCTAATTTTGACTCGATTTTAAATTTTATATTATTAACAAGCCGGGACAAGATTGGTCCATTAAATCCTCATAACTTCTTCATCCGATGTCCATTTTCGCCCATCTTTTTCTCGTTACGCTACTCTTAACGAGATCTTCGATTCTCGTTTAGGTCATGTCGGCTAAAAATCACTCGATCTAATATTCGAATTTCGGGCTGTACACCGCTAATCCGAAACTTCGAAAAATCATAACTTCTTCATACGAAGTCAGATGTGGGCGTTCTTTTTATTAATGTTCGTAGTTTAACATACTCTACGATTTTCGTTTATATCGCTAAGGCTAAAACTCGCTCTAACGTAAATTCACTATCTACGCTTCCCGATGCCGTGCTGGTTCCGTCGCGAAACTTCGACGGGTCAAAACTTCTTCGTTATAACTCGGATTTCGGTGTTCTTTATATGTAAGGAAACCTTGTGACATATAATACAACTTGGTTCAAATTATTTATTCTAAATAATCTTCTGTCGAAAAGTCGCTTTCGACACTTATTGCCTCTAACTTGACTAGCCCGGATCTACGGGCGTTACAACTATCTCCCCCTTAGGATGATTACGTCCGGGAATCATCAACGAAACAGGGCTCACATGATGACTCCATACGTTATCTCTTCATCCTAAGTCATAACTTAGATGTTTCTTCGAATGAGTATCTAACTCTTAGACTCCTTGACTACAGGCGGTGCTCGATCTTGCATCCGCTCTCTATCTCACGTTAGACTCCAAATTATGACCTTCAAGTCTCAATGTCAATCCTCAGTTGATACGATCTTAAGATAAGTTCTTTTATTACTACAATGGAATGATGTGTCATATTCTAATGACCTATCATTGTATGATGCATTGCTTGGACTCAGGCCGTTTAGAGTCAAATTCCGGAACAGACTATACCTTCCTTCGTGTAGAATTTCTAGCAACCATCGCGATACTTCCACTGATCGCTTTGATTAATTCTTCTGGCTTAAGCCGGTGCTACATCGAACTTGGTTCTTTGAACCACGTAACATACTCATCGTAGTTGGACTCAATTCGATATGACCACTCGGGTCGGAATATCAACAATCTTTTTAGTCATTACCGAAACGATGGTAACGACATACTTGAATAAAATGGTATCAATTACTAGCTTCTTGGTAACCTTGTGACTTTTCCTGATCCAAGCGTGAGTCCTGTGCTTCCGGTAGTATATGCATCCACTACCTTTCACACCTACTCATACTCGTCCTATATATTGTCTCGCAGTTTTCCAAGTCACCATATAGGAAAATCGCATAACAGTTTAACACATCAGATAACAAAACGAAGGCTTTATTATTTCTTGAAACTATTACATAGGTGTTCAAGTTCACCCTAGACTATGCCTCTAATAGGCTACATCATACGATACTATGGCTACTGCATTACTTGATCTTTGGATATGAAGTCTTCATCCTTGATTCCTCGCGTGGTTTTCTGCTTCGTCAAGGATCATGTGAAATGCCCTTGGCCTTGGTGGCGTGTTTGGCCTTGCTGCTTCATTCTTCTTTGGTAAATTCTTTGAAAGATGCCCCCCTTCTTTACATTCATAACACAGCCTCTTGTTGGATGTACACTCATTGGTGTAATGCCCAGACTTTCCACACTTGAAACATGTCACCTCTTCGCTGCATTTTCCAAAGTGTTTCTTCTTGCATTTATCACACCATCTTGCTTCACCTCCTCCTCCAGGCTTTGAGAATTTACTCTCCTTGTTGGACCTTGAAGATCCTTCAAACTTCCGCTTCTCTCCTGCCTTATCTTTTTCTAGACCCTTTTCTCTTATCTGGGTCTCTACGTTCTTAGCTGCCCTAACAATTGTTTTCAAGGTAGTTACCATTTTGACCATTGGGCCAAAGTCTGTGGGCAGTCCGTTAGCAAACCTATCGATCTTTGAGAGTTCAGTAGGAACCAAGTAGGGGAATAGCTTCATCCTCTCGGTGAATGCGGTGGCGTACTCATCAACACTCATCTTCCCTTTCTTCAGGTTCTGAAACTCGCTGGTCAGGTCTATCAGATCTATCTCTGAGCAGTACTGCATTTTCAACTATTCCAAAAACTCTTCCCATGACATCCTTAAGGCTTCTCCTCGTGGCATTGTATATGCCAATAGCTTCCACCAGCTCAAGACTCCAGTTTTCAGTTGTCTTACTGCGAAGACAGTCTTCTGTTTCTCGCTATAGCTGCAGCTCTGAAACACCGTCTCCATCTTAGAGATCCAATCCATAATCTCAACCGGCTTCGGGCTTCCTGAGAGACTTGGTGGTTTCGCACCCAAAAAATTCTTGTACATTCGCCCATCCTTGTCGTTTCTCCTCTCCGGGCCATCCCTTCGTTCACCTTGAGTCCCCACTTGACTCACTTGGCGGTTGTAGTTCCCTTCCTCCGATTGCTCAGGAATCAGCTCGGGTTGCTCAGTGGGCATAGTAGGTTCGTCCCTATTCGACATCCTCCTCATTTATTCTCTTTGTTCAGCTAACATAGTCCGAATCATGGCTTGTACTCCAGCCATGGTGATTGGCTCGGGTACATCTTCTACTACAACAGGTATTTGCTGAATCACCGGGGGTTGATTCCTATTCCAATTTGCATTCCCAGCTCCACTACAGTTTCTTGCCATTTTGATCTATACACCGAATAAGTTGAATCTAAACCTTTATTTAGGATTGACGTTTAAATCATCCTTATCACTCCGAAACGTTTACATGCTAGTTCTAATATCGTAGTCGTACGTTTAGAATCCTAAACACATGAGGTTTCCAGATCCGGTCGGCAACAGACCATAGATCCGATCAGACTATAGCATAAAGTATAATAAATCATTTAGCACGTAAAAGCAATTTAGGCATCATTCCTAAAACATGCTAGTGCTTGTGTCTATTCAGGCGTATTACCTAAATCTATTAGACACACTCCTCACAATCATTGCTTAGCATTCTAAGTTTAAGTCTAGAAATAAATCTGGATTCCTAGTTCGCTTAAACTAATGCTCTGATACCAACTGTGACATCCCCATTTTCATGTCCAGAAAAGACCGATTTTGTTTATGCTTTAAAAAATCAGAGTACTTCTTTTAATAAAAATGTTGCAGAATTTGTTCCCAGTAAAACATGATAAATACGTTATCAAAACATTTTCGAAGAAACATATTTTATTCATTTTAAAACATTTGGGATGTCATCGTCAATACATAAACATAAGCATAAACGGAACTTACATTTATTTACACTAGTGATCTACATCTCTTTAATCTCTCAGTGTAATGTGACTTCATATCAACACCTGTGATATAAATAAATTGAGTGGGTCAGGTTGGGAAACCTGGTGAGTACATAGGGTTTTCAACCCACAATAATATAATTATTATGTTTAAACAATCAAACAATCAACCCAATTACCCATCCCCATTATCTTCTTTAGTCTTAAGGATCTACCCTAAGAAGCAGCTATTCCTCGTTTATTTATTCCTAAGGATCATCTTAAGGAATCGGCACGAAGTCCATCGTTACCAAGGCTTATAGATTATAACTGGTGAACACGTAGTCCAAAGCATCTGGTAAACACTTAGTTCAAAAGTAACTAGTAAACACACTTAGTTCAAAATACTTAGTGAATACACTCAGTTCAAAAATACCTAGTGAACACACTCAATTCAAAATACCTAGTGAACACACTCAGTTCAAAAATACCTAATGAGCACCTAGTTCAAAAACACCTACAGGTTACAAGCCTGCTAGCGTTCCACTGGACTGTCTAGTATCGTCAATGGTTGTCATCTATACTCCACTAGATGACTGGATCACTGTCAACATTGATGTCTTTCATCGTGTTATCACACAACAATTATTTCATCTACCCATGTTTTACCCAACACATTTTGTAGATATAAAATACATATACAGTTTAAATCATTAAAAACATGTATAAAAATCTTTCACTCAGCATAGACAGCAAGTATTCAGACAATATGCACACATAGCATGTAATTTATATTAAAATACTTCATATCTATGTGTAAGATGAAACGGACTATGCACTCACCTGATTAGGTGGTGACTCAGCACTCGGACAGCGTTTCGTTACTCTCAAAACAATTTTTTTCGGTAAAACCTAGTATCAATACCACTAGGATTTAGTCTAACGATAACCGCGACAAATTAATAGCCTAGCTATTATTTTTATTATATAAGTGTTAAATAACACTCAATATAACTCATAATAATAGCCCAAATAATTATTTTAAAGTCCTAATAAAATTACTATAATTATTTGAAAGTTGTATTAAAAGTTGCGTAAGCGTAGCTTACTTACAGCGGATTTTAAAGAAAACCGGGCTTTGCTCGGAGCAGCGTTTCGAAACCGAGAGACCCTTTTTCTCGGGACTCCGGGAGCCTCGGGGCTTCCCTCGGGTGCTAGGGATTCACCTAGACCTTAGGGAGGGTTTAAAACCCTAGAGAGAGAAAGATTTTAGAGAGAGAATGAGAAATGGTGTGAAAAATCCGGAGACCCTCGCATCTATTTATAGCCTCAGCAGCCTCGGTTACGCTGAGCGTAGACCTCGGCTACGCGGGGCGTAGTCATCGGATATGGATGCCAGCTCGCAGCCAGTTGTCTCGCATCTTCGTCAGATAGATAAGGCGTGAAGGTACGCTGGGCGTACCAACCTCGGACGCGAGGCGTAGCGAAGGGAGGCGTGTCCGAATCCGAAACGTCCTTTCATCAGCGATGGACGGCCCACAACGCGCCACGTCACCAAGTTCTTATCAGGCTTCGCAAATTGCACACTCAACTTTAAAAAGTCGTAACTTTTGCGTACAGTGTCCATTTTCGACATTCTTTATATCCATGTGAAAGTGGGAACGTACTCTACAACTTTCGTTTAGACTCCGTCGGCTAATTTTGATTCGATTTTAAATTTTATATTATTAACAGGCCGGGATATGATTGGTCCGTTAAATCTTCATAACTTCTTCATCTGACGTCCGTTTTCACCCATCTTTTTCTTGTTACGCT
The DNA here is from genome assembly GCF_002870075.4 of Lactuca sativa. Lineage (NCBI taxonomy): Eukaryota > Viridiplantae > Streptophyta > Magnoliopsida > Asterales > Asteraceae > Lactuca > Lactuca sativa. The sequence continues at coordinate 202,581,591 of NC_056624.2, forward strand.
AATCTTAACAAGATCTTCGATTCTCGTTTAGGTCGTGTCGGCTAAAAATCACTCGATCTAATATTCGAATTTCGGGTTGTACACCGCTAATCCGAAACTTCGAAAAATCATAACTTCTTCATACGAAGTCAGATTTGGGCGTTCTTTTTATCGATGTTCTTAGTTTAACATACTCTACGATTTTCGTTTATATCGCTAAGGCTAAAACTTTCTCTATCGTAAATTCACTATTTACGCTTCCCGGTGCCGTGTCGGTTCCGTCACGAAACTTCGACGGGTCATAACTTCTTCGTTATAACTCAGATTTCGGCGTTCTTTATATGTACGGAAACCTTGTGACATATACTACAAATTGGTACAAATTATTTATTCTAAATAATCTTCTATCAAAAATTCGTTTTCGACACTTATTTCCTCTAATTTGACTAGCCCGAATCTACAGGCGTTACATTAGACTAATTACAAGGTCAGCCAAGAACTGCTAGAACACACATAAAAACAAGATGGCATTTGGTTAATCACACTTACAGCATCACGAAGCTCGGGATTGAGTTGTTGAATAACAAGCGCAAAGCTTCTAGAAACCTTATGAAGCATAGAGTAACAAAAACCCCAGTGTGGCTCCACCGGGATCTGTTTCTCAGCCTTCTTCGCCGCCATCTTCAACTTCAACAAAGGGTAAAAATCGTATGGATGCTTTAACACTGCCTTTAAACTCCCCATTTTATCGTTGATCAATCAGATCAAGTTACTTTCCGTGCGATCCGATCGATGAATCGATTTACAGAGATTTTATCGAAATCCCAGCAGCCCCAAAGCCACACCGTTGTCTTGGTGCTTTCCTCCATGACTACCTTCGGTTGTTCCTAAACTCTCGATTAGATAAAGGTTGTAACTCCGGATTTTCGATTAGAACTCGTGGACGATCAGTGAGGGGATTCAATACATGATCTGAAAGCGTCGATACCCTCTAGGATGCTAGGGCTTTATCGGGTGGGAGATTGAGGAAGTCACGCTTATTTATTTAGCTTAAAAGTCAATACCATGATTATAGAGATTATTTTTGGAAGTGACTAAACAAATTACTAAATTACCCTTATTTATTTATTTAATTATCTAATTTTTTTATTTAATTTTGATTAGCCCACATTTATGCATACAATAACACAATAATTACTTTAAATACCTGAACCTATCTCTCTCTCTCTCAATTTCTCTCTCTCTCTCTCTCTCTATATATATATATATATATATATATATATATATATATATATATATATATATAATGTCTTAATTTTTAAACTTGTTTCTATATAGTACAAAATATAAAGAAAACCTTTTTAATCTTTAGTTTTTATATATATATATATATATATATATATATATATATATATATATATATATATATACTTGTCTTAATTTTTAAAATTGTTTCTATCATCGGTGAAATTCACATAGAAGGGGCTTGCATCCCTTATGGTGGATCTAAAGGGACCACAAACATCGGTGTGTATGAGATCCAATAAACCATCACCCATTTCACAAGTGCCGGTGAAGGGTGACTTCGTCATCTTTCCAAGTAAACAAGACTCGCACACGTCATCGTCCCTAAGGTCAAATGACTCCAACACTCCATCCTTTTGGAGTTGGGTTATGCGTTTCTTGTTGACATGTCCAAGATGACAATGCCACAAGCATGCTTTGTCCAAGCTATTAGAAGATTCGATATGCAACACATCATTTCCTAAGTTGTCTACAATCATCACAATTTTATGTATTTCATTACAAGGCAATGCTTTAAAATAGACAACATCATTAAGATAAGCATTAATAGAACCCTTTTCATTATCAAATGAATATCTAAATCCTTGTCTATATAAACCATGAAAAGAAATGATATTTCTTGCCATTTCTAGTGAATAGCAACAATTTAATTCTAGTCCTAATCCATTACTAAGCACTAAAGAGTAAACTCCAATCTTGGTGATAGGCGACGATCTTTAGTTCCCCATGATCAAGTTTATCTTCCCATGCTCCACATCCCTATTTCTTCTTAGTTCCTGCAAATCAGAACAAATGTGAAAACCACATCATGTATCAAGTACCTAAGAAATAGCATGTGATGAATCATTAGATTGAATAGTATAAATACATGCGAAGGACGGCTTGATCTTTCCATCCTTGATGTCTTGAAGATATTTCGGGCAGCTTCGTTTCCAATGCCATATGGCGTGGCAGTAATAGCACTCTGCATCCTTTGGGCTTGAGGTGGGTGCAGCGGGACCAGCCTTGGTTCCACTAGAAGAGGTTCCATCACGAGACTTTCCCTTATGGTGGCTCTTAGAGGGAGCCTTCCTCTTCTTACCCTTTTCTTGCCCAATACCCAAGAATGGGGCAGTAGTAGGAGTAGGAGTTTGTGCAATGGACACGTCCTTGAGGTTGCTCTCAGCAGTCCTCAACAAGCCTTGAAGCTTGCTCAACGTGACCTTCTATTTTTTCATGTTGTAGGTCATGCGAAACTGGTTGAAGCGGGGTGGCAGGGAATGCAGAATGATGTCAATCGCCAACTCTTCATCGAAGTTAACATTCAACTTCAACAGGCGGTCAACATACCTCTGCATCTTCTATAGATTAGCAGTGAAAGACTCTCCGTTTCTCATCTTGGTCATGATCATTGAAGTGATGATCTCGTACCTCTCCTGCCTTGCACTTTGGTGGTACCTTTCAAGTAAGTCCTGATGCATTTCGTAGGGATAGAAGTCCTCGTAAGACTTTTGGAGTTCAACAGTCATTGTCGCTAGCATGATGCAATGAACTTTTGTAGCATCACACTCATGGGCCTCAAAGGCAGCGATCTCCTCGGGAGTGGCAGTGTTTATATCCACCTCTTTCAGCTCTTTGTCGAGGACATACTCCTTGTCCTCGTAGCGGGTGACCATCCTTATGTTGCAGATCTAATCGTTAAAATTGTTTCCGTCGAAGATCACTCTCCCATGCAAGTTCATGAGTGAGAATGAGTCGGAAGAGTTTGAGCCGGAAGCGTTGTTGTTCAAGTTCGACATCTGAAAAGGAAAAAAGACAAAGTTTGATTAGATAAGAATCCCCAATTAAACACCCAAATGAGAAATTGGGATTAGGATCCAACAACATTATTTGCAATTTAGAAGAGGGATGTCGTAATCTAAACAACAAATAATTTGAAGGTAAGTGAATGACAATTCACTAATTTACACCATGAAAAACAAAAGAGAATTAAGTTTTAAATGTATTGAAAACTCCTATATCTTTTGAGATTTATTGAGTATTTGAGATATTGAAACTGATATGGCATATTTGGTTATTTAGGGAAGCCATTTTAGGGTTAATCATTTTATGATTCCCTACGATGCCTTTACAGTAGAAGTTCTTAATCGAACTCTTCTAAGGCATTGATTTTATATTAGGCACAAATTTTATATTTTTATGGTAGATATTTATTGTTCCCTATAAATAATCATTAGGTTAACTTTTGGTGTAAGCTTTTGACCAGATTAGGGTTTTCTTTGTACGTTCATCTCATAATCAATACAAGAAAAACCTTTATCAGATTACTTGCATATGTTGGTGATTGATTCTTGATTGTTCTTGATATTCCGCATTCGTCATCTCGGATTTATTCCTAACAAGTGGTATCAGAGCGGGTTCTTGTAGATCACAACGATTTTTGCAAGAATCGATCTTGTTTATGGCCATATTTTATCATGAATCTCACCTTGTTCTTCAAGTTGTGTAAGTTTCTGAAAAGAAAAAGCCTATACCTCGTTTTTATTGAAAAATCTGGTTCAGATCTGTTTTCTTCAACTCATTATTTCATCTGATTTGTTTTTGCATCGTGTTTTGGAAGAAATTTAGAAGAAAATTTTGTGTTTATTTGAATTTTCGTGTTCAGATCTACTTATCTCTCTGAAAACGATTTTAGATCTGTTTTCTCTCACTAAAAACCTTTTCAGATCTGTTTTTCTCTCTCTAGAATCTTATCAGATCTACTTTCTCTCTTCAAGTTCTATCATTTGTTAAAGATCTAATGGATAAAACGAATTTATTGTTTGATTCCATTTTAGAACTTGGATTAAAGGTTACTAAACCAATCTATGGTGTTAACAAAGTGACTATGTTTCAAATCAGTGGTCGATCTAGGTTGAATGATGTTCCTGAGTTGTATAATCTTCTTGTTGATAAGAAAATATCTAGATACTCATATGTTAATCACCATGAGTTAATAGAGATTGAGAGAATAGTAGAACAATTTCATATTATATATGAACATTTAGATCTAGAACATAAACAGATGTTGAAGATAAAAAGGGTTGAAAAAGAAAAAGAAGAAGTTCATGTTGTTCTTCAAGTTTCTAAAGAAAAAGTGACTCTAGATGTTCTTGTTGAGGGGGAGTCAAGTGGTTCATGTGTTTCAGATGAGTTACAATCCGAATTTAGTTGTTCTAAAGATGAATCTCAAAGAAAATCTTTGGAAATCATGAAAATAAAGACATTTTGCTCTATTGGAACTACAGATGATTTATTGTGTTATGATGATATCTTTGAAGGATTGGTTCTCTACAGAAAGCCAATGATTCAAGAAATTCAGATTTATCAAACTCCTAAGGATTATGTTCAAAGGTCTTCTAATGTTCAAATTCAGAATATTGAAAAAGGTTGTTCAGATTCATAATTCATTTATGAAGCCTAGAAATCAGAAAAGGGAGAAGAGGAAGAAGAATAAGAGGAAAATAAAGAAGGTTTGGATGCCCAATGTACAAGTACCCAATGCTTGTGAAAAGGTTGAGAAAGTTGATGTCAAGCATGCTCAAAGAATCTCTTATTCTCATTTTTCTTCAGTTAAAAATCTTAGAAGTTGGAAGGAAAAGAAAAGAGAATTTGGCTGGTTTAATGAATTTTTTGGAAATTTTTGTTTTCCAACTAAAAGACGGGTATTATTTTCAGAAGATGATAGATTTTCTTCAAAAAAGTGGGTGTACAAGAAGCCAACTTCTATGTTGAACCTTAAATGGATACCAAAAGTCCCATAAATAGGTTTTGTCCTTTATAAAAAAAAAAAAATAAAAATAAAAAAAATAACAACGATAAATGGACAAAGTCTTGGTGAAATTTGGTGGATTTGGTTCAAAGATATGAAATGTTGTTGAAAGAATCAATTTTTATTATTTTTAAGTGTTGGAATTGTCAAAAGGCTGAAAAAAAGTAGAAAAAGGGGTAAAACAATTTCAGCAAAAAGGGTACAAGTTGTTAGTCTATTGCAACAGAAGGGGCAGATTCGAAGTTATGGAAATATAGGGGTTAGTTTCGCTTTGGGTACAAAATGCCACTTCATTAAAACGAAAAGGGGTCTTAATGGAACTTTGGTCAATTGATTAAATTGGTTCCTGTGTTCGTTCTTGAAGCGGAAATGTGACACAACCAAAAACGAAACTTACCACTTTCGTTTGGAGGTATGAAATTGAGATCAAATCACGACTCTACATTGAAATCGCATCGACATCAACCGAAAGTCAAGTATGCGAAGGTAATGAGCCAAAGTTAGTTTCGGTTGCTCGTCCCCATGTACTTTGAAGCGAAGACAACCAAGACGCTTTACAACCACAAGCGAATCTCAAAGCGAAAGTCTCATTCTTTGCAGTGGAATTGTCAAACAAGAAGCGAAAGTCAAGAAGCGCACTTGCAAAAATTGGAACCGAAATAGACCGACGTTGGGTCTATTTTGCTTTGGGTATGAAATTGAAGCGAACCTGCAATTAGCTTTCGGTCCTTGATTAATTGATTCGTAGCGAGAGTCACAGAGAGTCACAGTCGGCGTTGCAGGTCCCAATCGATTGGCAAATGGGTTTCGGAACTTTTGTGTATCGGCATTATCTGTAAAAGAAGATTCGCAAACGAACTCGTAGCAATCGGAATTCATCAAGATCGCAAAGTCATTCGGTTCTTGGCTGTTAAAATCGGATCTTGCAGCTTCAAAATCGAAATCGAAAATCGATTCTTTTGTGTTAACTGGTTTCGAAATTGAGGAATATAAAAACCAAATTTGGAATTGTACAACGAAACTGAAATTGGAATGGGAGTTCAAATATTCATTGTTCAAAGGTTCGTCGTCCTAATTTGCAACTACAGGTTCGCCTCTTCTTACAACCGATTCAGAATCGGAAAAGCAAAAAAAAAATCTAAATTGTTGTTTGGAAATCAGAACTGGTATCAAGATTTGTTTTCTAAAACTGCAATCGGGGCTGAAACTGATTGGAACAATTGGAATGGGAAGTTGAATTATTTCAGAGGTTACAGTCAAATCGATTGTTGGTCATTCCTGTTTGCAATCGCCATTGGGTCTCGCATCATCAAAGCTTAATACAACTAGAACTGGGTTCTTTGGAACAAATGAAATCAGGATTTGGAATAAGGGTGTTTACCAGTTCGCTATTGGATGTCGATGTTGAAAGTCAAAATTGAGACTTTGCAAATCGATTCACCTGCGAATGCTCTCTACATCTGAAAAACGAATCACTTGACTCGATTCGCATCTCACAAAAGATCATTGTGTTCAGAATGAAAAGGGAACATTTGGACCATGGATTTAATTCGCAGAGAACGTGTCAATCGGGATTCATATCGAACCTGTGATTGTGTCCATTTGTTTGAAATCATTCGTCAGCGTCTTGGCCTGGCAATGGACCGGGTTTTGACCCTGATCCGATCCAAACCCTTAACAATTATATGGGTTTGGAGCATAGTTTTTGATCCGTTTACCCGTTAACGACCCGTACCCGCTAACCCTTTTATTAAAATGGTCGGGTATGGATCATCACCGATCCGCTCCGTTTATAACCCGCCTCATATAAATTTTAGAAATATAAATTTATATTTTATATTATCTAAAGTTTACATTAAATTCCAATCAGAAGTCCAAAGAGAAAATGTCAAAGAATAAATTGTTTTTACATAGGATTTGAGGACTCAACTTCTAGACTTCCAGTCTTCTCCCAAGAGTCATGATTTCAATTTATATTTCATCATGTAATCACCAATTTCATTTATAAATCAATAAGATCATTTATCAACCGAAAGAAAGTTTGTAGTTGCTATTTTCTATCAATGCAATCGACGATCAAAAACCAATTGGAAGTAACTAAAATAATGATTTTAATTCCAATAGAAAATCATCGAGTACATAATGTGTTTTCTAAATCAAAACTTAGTTTTATCTAATAAATGTGATTTTATGATTTACATAAAATGTGTTTGATTATTCAAAAAACCTACGGGTTACGGGGCGGGTTTAGATATCTATTGATTCGGTGGATAAGGGTATGGGTTTGATTATTTAAAACCATGTGGGTTACAGAGCGGGTTTGGATCGGGTTTTGAAATTTGTTAAAAGGGTTTGGATCAAGGTCGATTCGCTCCAAACCCGCCCCATTTCCAGGTCTATCTGTGTCGCCGTATTCTTTTAATCCGGGGTAATTTGGAGAAGATGACTATGTTACACTATCGGTCCTTGAAACTTAAGCTATTTTACAGTTTAGGTCCCCTGAGTTTGAACAAATTGGCCGCTTCAATTTACTTTCACAAGTCAAACGCGTGTTAATCTGATTCAATGAAGATGATGGGTAAATTTACATTTCCTGTCCCCGAAGTTTGTGTGGCTTGACTGATTTATCCCCATATCCCAATATTTCACAATATTTTTGGGATTTTACCACCTTTTACCCCTTCTTTCCAAAATATTTTCACTTCTTATTCTTTTCTTTGGTCTTATTCTTTTTAAACCCTTCTAAATAATTGCTTCTTTTCTATTTTTTGTCTAAATTTAAAAATCGAAAAATACAAAATTATTTTTTGTTATTTTTCTGGTTTTAATTTTTTTGAAGATTGGGTTTATTCCAAAAGGATTTATTTCATCTATTCTGACGGGTTTTGAAGATTGTTGGTGATTCTTCTTAACTTTTCGGATTCTCTCCATGACATTTGTTGAAGATTCAAGGGGGAGTGATGATTATTCAAGATGGAGTTCGTATTTGGAAGATTATTTTTATTTCTCTCTCTTTGAAGACCCCATGTGCTGATGAGTATCACAATTTAGGAGGAAAAATGCCAAGAAGATCAGAAATCGTGATCTTCATTAGTTTCAACATCTAGGGGGAGATTTTTGAGTATTTGAGATATTGAAACTGATATGGCATATTTGTTTATTTAGGGAAACCTTTTTAGGGTTAATCATTTTATGATTCCCTACGATGCATTTACAATAGAGGTTCTTAATCGAAATCTTATAAGGTATTGATTTTATATAAGGCATAGATTTTATATTTATGGTAGATATTTATTGTTCCCTATAAATAATCATTAGGTTAACTTTTGGTGTAAGCTTTTGACCAGATTAGGGTTTTCTCTATACGTTCATCTCATAATTAATACAAGAAAAACCTTTATCAAATTACTTGCATATGTTGGTGATTGATTCTTGATTGTTCTTGATATTCCGCATTCGTCATCTCGGACTTATTCCTAACAATATTCATTGAACTTTTCAATGGCATGTTTAAATCTTGATATGCCCCTCAAGTTTGTGACTGGGATACCGAGGATCACAAACAGGGTGTGAATAACCATGCAAATGTACATGGTGCCCCCAATGTTACAGTCACCTAATCAATATGTCGGTTAACCACACACGCTCCATTGATCTATGACAAACATCGAGTCACCATTTTCCACATTTGCTTAGAGCCAAATTAGTGTGCCGGTTAACCACACACGCTCCACTAACGTCTTAGCAAGGGTATAAAGTGTAATTTAATGGAATAGCATCAAATTCACATTTTGCCTAAAGTAACTAAGATTGAGAATTTTTTATAAAAACATTTAGTTACTTTATAAATCATTATACTTTTAATGAGGAAGGAGTTTCCCTATCCTACCTGTTTGGCTAACGACCCTCCATCAATCAAGGAAGCGGTGGCTGAGAGTGGACACCCATTAAACAACCATTTTATAGGCCATAACCTTATACCCCCTTATAGATCGATTCGTGAATGAGGCCTACTAACGGTAAGACTAGCATTTATGTTATACATATATAATAATTATTCTTATAATACTATAATAGTATTTAAACTTGTAAAATTCTAGGGTTTGGAATTTAATTATTTAAATTAAACTTTTAATCCAAAATTTAAATTCCAAAACCCGAGGGCAAGTTTTGAAACATTTCAAAACTATCTAGATCAAAATTCAAATAATAATAATTAAACAATTATTTAGTGATTACCTAATTTTGACCTAATCCAATTTTATGCAAGATAATTGATCAAATAATTCAAATAATTAAGGTTTATCAAATAAGGAAATAATTATATGTGACAACCCCAAATCTATTCCCGTTACAAACCCCATTGTCACTAACGGAATGCGTCACTCTACGTCATTTTATGTAATATTTGAAATCGTCAATAACCGAATATCTAGTTATATGCATGTCTTGATATTATCATGTAACAGCCCGGAATCTCAGGTATTATTAAAATTATGTTTTTGGGGTGATTTAAGAGGGGACTCGGCGAGTTGGAGCCTAGACTCGCCGAGTAGGATCGCGGACTTGGTCGCGGGTCCGCGACTGGACTCGACGAGTCCAGATATGGACTCGGCGAGTCGACGCTGTTCAGCAGAAACCCTAACCGTTCAGTTTGGATCGTATTTAACGCCTCTTAGGCCGTCATTTTCAGTCTTTTGGTCATTTGAGAGGAACCCTAATCGCTGTGGACGCCTAGAGCAAGGGAGAAAGCTTTGGAACTTGGAAGAATTGGTTAGGCAAGAAGAAGAGGGATTTGGCTAAAGGAATATCAAGGAGGATTGAGTCCTGGGATTTGGGGGACACAGAGAGTGCGTTTTCAGGTAATACTCGGACCAAATCTGTTATTTTGATGTATTTATGAAATTAGGGTTTATAGAACCCATTTAGTGATTTGATGAAGTAATGCCTTGTTACCCCACGATTATAGTCTTGTATTAGGGCCTTTAGAGGTCCAGAAGGTCCCATGCATGTGTACTTCGGGACGAGACCCATCCCAGGAAGCAGTTACTCGTCTGCATGGCATGGACTCGCCGAGTCGTTCTTCAGACTCGGCGAGTAGCTTGAAGATTCACTGGGACTCGCCGAGTTGTTCATCAGACTCGGCGAGTGGAGTCGGGGTGGCCCCGCGATTCTTCCACGAGGACCTCGTCGAGTCAAGAGGGATACTCGACGAGTAGAAAGGGAATATTCAGGAGTTTGTGAGGACGACTAGACTCGCCGAGTCGCCATGGTACTCGCCGAGTCCAGTCGAGTTGACCGTTGACCGTTGACCAGAGTTGACCTAAGTCTGACTCCTTAGGGATAGTCACACTTAGATGATATGAGTGTTAATGAGTTATGTAATGTTATAGGAGGGTTGTAGCTCGTTGGTTTGTGCGCGAGTGATTTCAGGAGTTGCTAGCTTTCAGCACTTACGAGGTGAGTCTTCTCACTATACTGTACCCGGAAGGGTTTGACTGTGTGACCGGAAGGTCGGATATGATATGTGATATGTATGCTATATGTGGTATGTTATATGTTATATGTGCTATGTATGTTATGGGCCGGAAGGCGAATATGTTATGGGCCGGAAGGCGATATGATGTGTGATGGACCGGAAGGTCGGCGTGGGTAAGGCCGGAAGGTTTACCCAGCAGGGACGGAAGTCCCCAGAGACACATGGACCGGAAGGTCGGGCCGGAAGGCAATGTTATGTGGACCGAATGGTCCGGGCCGGAAGGCGTATGTGCGTAAGTTGTATATTGGGGAACTCACTAAGCATTTATGCTTACAGTTGTTGTGCATGTATTTCAGGTACTAGCGAGGACCGTGGGAAGGCGCCGGCATGATCGATACACACTGAAGAATGTTTCATGATCTTGGGAGTTTGAATAATTGTATTGACCGAATAATTAAACTGTTTATGTCTTGTTTTTAATGGAAATAATTATGTTTTTAAAATGAAAAATTTGTTTGAAAATTTGAGTTGTTACAATTGGTATCAGAGCCTTGGTTTGAGGGATTCGGGTGCACCTTCGGGGGTAACTGAACTCAAACCGAGGATTTGAGGAAAACTTTTCAAATAAAGGCATAAACTTTTGTAAATGGTTTTGTGGTAAGCAAGAAAGAAGCAGTGTGTACGATCAGTCAGCGCCCGAACGGTAAAAGATCCCCAAAATACCTTACAATATTATATGATATGAATTGTTATGCATGCTAGAAGACTAGGTATTCATGATAGGACTAGAGTGGCCTGATTTGTGATGCCTTAGTCTAGGGAAGTTGCCTATATGTGATGCTTTGCTAGTATGCGGGTAGATAGAGCGTATCAGAAGTAGAGTACTCACTATCTGGAGTTTGGGGAGGAGGACTTGGGATGAACATTGATGCGGTGTGGTCGGTAGTATTGGGCCCGTACTACCGAGGACACCGGGTCAGTGGGAGGCCCAAGTAAGAATCCCTGGATATCTGGGACTGAGTAGGGTTGCGTGTCGAGTACGATTATACTCGGTAGAATCTCTGATAGTTTTATGTTGTATTTCAGAGATATCATGGTTAGACCGCGGCACGGGGCAAGTTCGAGCGGTATGAGTGACGAGGACATTCGTCAGATGATCCACGAGGAAGTGGCGGCGGCGATCCGGGCTGAGATCCCGGAGATGTTTGGGTCTATCAAGACCACCCTGATGGAGACGTTCGACGAGCGGTACGCCGCATTGACTGAGGCTGCAACCGCTGCAGCTACCGCAGCTGTGGCCGCTGCTAGGCCACAGGGGGGTGATTCATTGCTGTTCCGAGAGTTCAGCAACACGAAGCCACCAGAGTTCGATGGGACGCAGGATCCGATTGCTGCGATGAGGTGGATCGCAGATATAGAGGGGTGCTTCTATACTTGTTCATGCCCGGAGCACCTGAGGGTACGGTTCGCTTTGAACCAGCTCCGTCTGGGAGCGAAGGACTGGTGGAAGTTCGTGACAACGAATTTCACTTTGGCAGAGACTACAGCGGTGACATGGGAGGGATTTACTGCCATGTTCAGGGATGAGTACGTTCCCCCGGTGGAGAGGGAACGATTGGTGCAGGAGTTCTTAACCCTCAAGCAGGGTACCGATTCTGTTGCGGTGATTACACGGAAGTTTCATGAGAGGGCGATGTTTTGCCCTGAGCTGGTGTCCTCAGAACAGGCTCGGATGAGCCGATACTTGGGTGTCTTGAGGAGGGATATTCGGGAGTTTGTGTCAAACTCCACTTACCATACTTTTGCTGAGCTTCAGGCGAATGCCAGGAAGCGCGAGATCGAGTTGGAGACCCAGGCTAGGGAGGAGGCCGAGTCTCAGCGGATGGATCGGCGACCGGCCCAGTTCCAGCCGGCAGCCAAGCGGGCCAAGTCCGCTGATTCGAGGACAGGAGGTTCGAAGAGTCGCACTTGCGGGAAGTGCGGCAAGAGTCATGATGGAGTATGTCGATCTGGTGCTTGCTACAAGTGTGGCAAGGAGGGGCACATTGCTAGGGAGTGCCCCAAGGGATTTTCGGTTTGCTTTCATTGCAACCAGACTGGCCATAGGAAGGCCGAGTGCCCTCAGCTTCTTCAGGGATCTGCACCTGCTGCCGGAGTTACTGCGACTCGACCGGTGAAGGCCGAGGCCCCGAGGGCTCGGGGAAGAGCCTTTCAGCTGACAGCGGAAGAGGTCCGCGCTGCGCCCGATGTTGTGGCAGGTATGTTGTAATTCATGTAATTATTTTAATGTCGATATGTTATGCTTATGTTGTTATGCGCGTAGGTACTTTCCTTGTGAACTCTGTGCCTGCCTTAGTGTTATTTGACTCGGGTGCGAGTAGGTCCTTTGTGTCCTTGGCCTTTAGTCAGCATATTGGCGCTAGTCGTGAGTCGTTGAGTCGACCTTTGAGAGTCTCTATAGCTGACGAGAAGGTGATTTGTGTTACGGAGGTTCTTCGGGGATGTGTACTAGAGATTTTCGGGGTTGGATTCCCGATTGATCTGATTCCTATCGCGATGGGGGATGTCTGTGTCATCGTGGGCATGGACTGGCTGAGCCGGTTCGGCGCTGTCATCGACTGTGAGCGTCAGTTGGTGACTATACGAGACCCTAGAGGGGGAGTTCTTTCGGTATATGGCGAGGGTACCCGTTCGGGATCAGCTTTTTGTTCGGCCGCTAGGGCGAGGCAGTGTCTACGACAGGGCTGTAAGGGTTTCGTGGCGTATGTGATGGATACGCGGGAGGTTTCTGAGAAACCGAAGTCAGTTGAGGAAGTTCCGGTGGTGCGCGAGTTTTCAGATGTCTTTCCCGAGGAGTTGCCGGGAGTACCGCCTGTGAGGCAAGTAGAGTTTAGTATCGATCTGGTTCCGGGGGCAGCGCCTATTGCCAAGGTGCCCTATCGTCTTGCACCTCCAGAGATGCAAGAGTTGTCCTCGCAACTCCAGGAGTTGCTGGGAAAGGGATTCATTCGGCCGAGCAGCTCGCCATGGGGAGCACCTATTCTGTTCGTCAAAAAGAAGGATGGTTCACACCGGATGTGCATTGATTACCGGGAGTTGAACAAGCTAACGGTCAAGAACCGTTACCCGTTGCCGAGGATCGATGATTTATTCGATCAGTTGCAGGGAGCATCTTGGTTTTCCAAGATCGATCTGAGGTCAGGATACCATCAGGTGAGAGTACGGGATGAAGACGTCCAGAAGACAGCGTTTAGGACGCGATATGGACATTATGAGTTTGTGGTGATGCCTTTTGGACTCACCAATGCCCCGGCTGTGTTCATGGATCTCATGAACAGGGTATGCAGGCCGATGTTGGATCGGTCGGTGATCGTATTTATCGACGACATTCTGGTGTATTCGAGATCGAGAGAGCAGCATGAGGAGCATTTGAAGGAGGTCCTTGAGGTATTGAGGTCGGAGAAACTTTATGCAAAGTTCTCCAAATGTGACTTCTGGTTGCGGGAGGTCCAGTTTCTAGGGCATGTGGTTAATCAGAAAGGGATATTGGTCGATCCGGCCAAGGTTGAGGCGGTGATGAGTTGGGAGGTGCCGAAGTCACCCTCTGAGATCAGAAGTTTCCTTGGGTTGGCAGGGTATTATCGGAGATTTATCAAGGATTTCTCCAAGATCGCAGTGCCACTCACCAGATTGACCCGGAAGGGTGTTATGTTCTCATGGGGGCCCGAGCAGCAGACCTCCTTTGAGACACTTCGCCAAAGATTGTGCGAAGCCCCGGTATTAGCTCTTCCAGAAGGGATGGAAGATTTCGTGGTATATTGCGACGCATCGATTTCGGGATTGGGTGCAGTGTTAATGCAGAGGGGTCATGTGATAGCTTATGCGTCGAGGCAGCTGAAGCCTCATGAGGCGAGATATCCCACGCATGATTTAGAGTTGGGGGCAGTAGTGTTCGCTCTCAAGATTTGGCGTCACTACTTGTATGGGGTTCGATGTACGATATACACGGACCATAAGAGTTTGAAGTATTTGATGGATCAGCCCAACCTAAATATGCGTCAGAGGAGGTGGTTGGATGTGGTCAAGGATTATGATTGTGAGATCCTGTACCACCCAGGCAAGGCTAATGTGGTAGCCGATGCATTGAGCCGCAGGGCGGAGAGCACTCCATTGCGAGACGTATGCTTGAGACTGACTGTGATGACTCCAGTATTGGACGCTATTCGTGGGGCCCAGGCGGAGGCTGTGCGACCAGAAATGCAGAAGAAAGAGCGGGTTGTGGGGTTAATTTCAGAGTTTGTCAAGGATAGTCGAGGCCTTATGACGTTTCAGGGTCGGATTTGGGTACCGTTCGTGGGCGGTACGCGTACTACTTTGATGGAAGAGGCTCATAGATCAAAATTCTCGATCCATCCTGGTGCTACAAAGATGTATTTGGATTTAAAGAAGGAATATTGGTGGCCCTGTATGAAGAGGGACGTGGCATGGTTCGTTGAGAGGTGCTTGACCTGCCGTAGGGTTAAGGTTGAGCACCAGAGACCGCATGGCAAGTTACAGCCATTGGAGATCCCCGAGTGGAAGTGGGAACAGATTACTATGGATTTTATCACCAAATTGCCGAGGACTGCTAGGGGAGTTGACGCAATTTGGGTGATCGTGGATAGGTTGACAAAGAGTGCACACTTCCTTGCCATCAGTGAGAGTTCTTCGGCGGAGAAATTGGCGGAGATATACGTGAGAGAGGTGGTATCTCGGCACGGGGTGCCGATCTCGATTGTGTCAGACCGTGATGTGCGCTTTACTTCCAGATTCTGGAAGAAATTCCATGAGGAGCTGGGTACTAAATTGCATTTTAGTACCGCATACCATCCCCAGACAGACGGTCAGAGCGAGCGGACAATTCAGACACTGGAGGACATGCTCCGAGCGTGTGTGTTAGACTTCGGGGGTAGTTGGGATGCGTATTTACCCTTAGCAGAGTTTTCCTACAACAACAGCCATCATTCGAGCATTGGTATGCCGCCTTTCGAGCTGTTGTATGGTAGGAGGTGTCGGACTCCCATTTGCTGGGGAGAGGTGGGACAGAGAGTGATGGGCAGCACGGAGATCATACTCCAGACGACAGAGCAGATTCAACAAGTGAGACAAAGATTATTGACTGCCCAGAGCCGACAGAAGAGTTATGCAGACAGGCGCCGATCCGAGCTTGAATTTCAAGTCGGCGACTTCGTTCTCCTGAAGGTCTCTCCTTGGAAAGGAGTGATTCGGTTCAGGAAGAGAGGCAAGTTGGGGCCCCGGTATATTGGGCCATTTCGTGTGATTGCAAGGATAGGTCGGGTAGCCTATCGGTTGGAGTTGCCAGCGGAGTTGGGTCAGATCCATGACACTTTTCATGTGTCGCAGTTGAGGAAGTGCATAGCCGATGAGTCGGCAGTGGTTCCATTGGAGGATATTCAGGTGGATGCGAGCCTGAATTACGCGGAGAGACCAGTGGCTATCAGGGATCGGAAGATCAAGGTTCTGAGGAACAAGGAGGTACCTCTGGTGTTGGTTCAATGGCAACACCGTAAGGGATCAGAAATGACTTGGGAACCGGAGCGCGAAATGCGGGAGCAGCATCCGGAACTATTTGCAGAGTGAGACTTCGAGGGCGAAGTCTAATCCAAGTGGGGGAGAATTGTAACAGCCCGGAATCTCAGGTATTATTAAAATTATGTTTTTGGGGTGATTTAAGAGGGGACTCGGCGAGTTGGAGCCTAGACTCGCCGAGTAGGATCGCGGACTTGGTCGCGGGTCCGCGACTGGACTCGACGAGTCCAGATATGGACTCGGCGAGTCGACGCTGTTCAGCAGAAACCCTAACCGTTCAGTTTGGATCGTATTTAACGCCTCTTAGGCCGTCATTTTCAGTCTTTTGGTCATTTGAGAGGAACCCTAATCGCTGTGGACGCCTAGAGCAAGGGAGAAAGCTTTGGAACTTGGAAGAATTGGTTAGGCAAGAAGAAGAGGGATTTGGCTAAAGGAATATCAAGGAGGATTGAGTCCTGGGATTTGGGGGACACAGAGAGTGCGTTTTCAGGTAATACTCGGACCAAATCTGTTATTTTGATGTATTTATGAAATTAGGGTTTATAGAACCCATTTAGTGATTTGATGAAGTAATGCCTTGTTACCCCACGATTATAGTCTTGTATTAGGGCCTTTAGAGGTCCAGAAGGTCCCATGCATGTGTACTTCGGGACGAGACCCATCCCAGGAAGCAGTTACTCGTCTGCATGGCATGGACTCGCCGAGTCGTTCTTCAGACTCGGCGAGTAGCTTGAAGATTCACTGGGACTCGCCGAGTTGTTCATCAGACTCGGCGAGTGGAGTCGGGGTGGCCCCGCGATTCTTCCACGAGGACCTCGTCGAGTCAAGAGGGATACTCGACGAGTAGAAAGGGAATATTCAGGAGTTTGTGAGGACGACTAGACTCGCCGAGTCGCCATGGTACTCGCCGAGTCCAGTCGAGTTGACCGTTGACCGTTGACCAGAGTTGACCTAAGTCTGACTCCTTAGGGATAGTCACACTTAGATGATATGAGTGTTAATGAGTTATGTAATGTTATAGGAGGGTTGTAGCTCGTTGGTTTGTGCGCGAGTGATTTCAGGAGTTGCTAGCTTTCAGCACTTACGAGGTGAGTCTTCTCACTATACTGTACCCGGAAGGGTTTGACTGTGTGACCGGAAGGTCGGATATGATATGTGATATGTATGCTATATGTGGTATGTTATATGTTATATGTGCTATGTATGTTATGGGCCGGAAGGCGAATATGTTATGGGCCGGAAGGCGATATGATGTGTGATGGACCGGAAGGTCGGCGTGGGTAAGGCCGGAAGGTTTACCCAGCAGGGACGGAAGTCCCCAGAGACACATGGACCGGAAGGTCGGGCCGGAAGGCAATGTTATGTGGACCGAATGGTCCGGGCCGGAAGGCGTATGTGCGTAAGTTGTATATTGGGGAACTCACTAAGCATTTATGCTTACAGTTGTTGTGCATGTATTTCAGGTACTAGCGAGGACCGTGGGAAGGCGCCGGCATGATCGATACACACTGAAGAATGTTTCATGATCTTGGGAGTTTGAATAATTGTATTGACCGAATAATTAAACTGTTTATGTCTTGTTTTTAATGGAAATAATTATGTTTTTAAAATGAAAAATTTGTTTGAAAATTTGAGTTGTTACATATCATAAGAAATATAACTCGTATGTGTTAACCCGGTTTAACCTAATAGAGTTGTATTACTTTCTCAACCACTTCACCCGGGTAAAAAGTTTTAACCCTGTTAACTTTAAGCATCGGGTAGCCGTGTGTCGGGTGCGATACCCGAGACATATGAAATGAGTGTGCACAACATTTGAACACTCTTTTAACACACGCACTCTCTCTCACTACTTTCTCTCTCTAGACCCGAAATCGACCCCAATTCCGCTAATTTCCGACTTCCAAATGTAAGTACTCATTCCCTATCTTAATCTAGGCATACTTCACTGTATTTAGAGGCCAAAATCATAGAAATCAAGGACCAAAAAGGAGTTTATGGCCTAAGAAGCCCCTTAGGCCGTAAACCCCTAGAAACATGCCAAAAACCTCATTTTTCCTTCCTTTAAGCTTATGGACTAATTAAGGCATATACCTAGGAGAGTTTGGACACTAAAACACAAGGAATTGGAGCTTAAAAAGGAGTTTACGGCCCAAGCTTGTGCTTAGGCCGTAAACACCCCAAAACCCCCACAAATCCTTGTTTAAAGCCCCAAAAACTCATCTAAGGTGTTTGGTAATTTAGACTTGACACTAAGGAAGGTTTAAATGCACCAAACAACATCAATTGAAGACAAAAAGAGGGGTTTACGGCCAAGGTTAAGCTTGGGCCGTAAACACCCAAGTTTTTGTGTCAAACAAGTCCCAAAACTCCTCTAATGCATGTAAGGAATTTAGCTAAGGCCCTTGGATGTGTGTTGTACCATTAAACTTCCCATTTTGAGGCCAAATGAAGAGTTTACGGCCAAGGATATTCTTGGGCCGTAAACTCCCCATTTTTCATGCCAAATTGTCCCAAAACTCATTTTAAGGCCTTCTAGGATTTATCTAAGGTGAATGAGAACATGTTGTACCATTTAAACAACCATTTTGATGGATTAAATGGAGTTTACGGCCTAAGAGCAAGCCTTGGCCGTAAACTCCCCAAAATGTCACAAATTAAGAGTTTAATCCCTCCATTTTGGTCCAAGACACATACCATTAAAGTAAGGAAGTGAAATAAGGCCTTAAACATACAATTTGGAGGACCACATGAGTTTACGGCCAAGCCTAGGGGGCTTACGGCCGTAAACTCCCAAGGAGTGGCCTTTGGGCCGTAAACTCCAAGGGAGTGAGCTCATGGACCCTCCCGTAAATCATTCTTGGCCTTGTACCACTCCCGTGAACCCATTCTAGGCCCTAAAACCCCGAAAACGATGCTAGAATGTCCAAATACTATAATGAAAAGCATAAGATGATTAACTTCTATTAAAATACATATTTCATATGACATTAGGGTCCTAAAAGGTGCTCAAGTTGTTATTTGGTATCAAACGCTCGACCAACACTTTTACCCGATTTACCCGATTCACCCGATTTACGCAATTTCAGGTGAGTTCATACCCCTTTAATGAACCTTTCAAATGTTTTAAATGTTTTAGGGGGGAGATACAAGTTGCTTATAGATGTTTATGGAAAGTTTTACAGAAGGATTTTCCATGTTACGAGGATTAATCACATGTGATTCACAATTCTTAGTTTAAATCACATGTGATTTATCACTATGCTTTATAAACAGGTTTTTACATTTTCAAAACCATTTTTGGACAGCAAGCCAGATTTTAAATGATCTTTTGGAAAATACTTTTATTAAATCAATTTACTTATAAAATGTAACCATTCTGATATAGTTATATAAGTAAGACTTGAAGGACTTAGGACCGATATCTCGCCTTATTTCCTGTTCTTGTTTGATTGTGGGCTTAGGGTAGTAGTTATCTGTCCGACTGTCGTTGATTTCTTAGTTATATAACTTGTATATTAGTATGGGATACGAATAATTCTCTTTTCACTAAAATACTAAAGTCACTAACATGTCAAGAACCATCCACACTAAGATAACTATAATAGGTATAGTTACGGTTGCTACTGCTACTACTCGCTAAAGTCACTACTCTCTACACTATAATACTCACTATTACCAGACAATACACTAGTAAGAGAATACACTATGCTCAATACTATAGGATTTCTACACTATAACAAAAGAGAAAACACTAAACAAACAATAATACACTAACCCACTACGAGATACTCTATTCGCTACCCACTACGCCCGGAGTTTTCCGATTGGAAGACGACACTACATGTATAGATCTATACGGGGCAGACGCTATCATATCCCGACTGTTAATTTCAGTACGCGCCGTGCAGGCCCAGGGATGCCACTACTTCACTACATTGTGCATGACTGGGAAGGTCATGGGATCCTCTATTATTCTCACTAATAGTAGTATACAAGGAATACACTATAACTACTCTAAAATACTACACTAAACGCTAAATTACATCCCGAAGTAAGTAAGAATCGATCACTAAAGGGAGCTTGCACCTCCACCACTAAATACAGGCTTAACCTATACTATCACATTACTATTTGGGAATTTCTAATATACTTTTACATTAAACTGTTTTCAAAAATAGAGAATGCCTACTTTTCATACATTTCACTTACAATGTATTTTCTGGAAAATATAGGATTTTCTAGGCTTTCTACTGCTTATGAATATAAATAGCACATTTTTCGCACTATTGCTTTTTATACAAAAACTCACACTAAACTCTTATGAACTCACCAGCTTTATGCTGATATTCGTTTTCAAAATAACTTGTATCTTCAGGTCAAAGATAGACATGTACAGACCCAACATTTTTGGAGAAGGTGGAGCATACAAGACCCATCTCTTATTTATGAATTACTTTTGGTGTTTGTTGAACAATTTGAAACACTCTTGTAATTAAATTCACTATGTAAATGCAATGGTTGTATGTTTCTTGTTTTTACTATTATGCAATTGTGATGATACTGTACATGACGTCCTCCACCCCGAAACGTATTCCGCCGTTATCGGTTTTGGGGTGTGACATTATCTAATTAAATGATAATTAAATCTTTTATTTTGACTAAGATAATTACATGGAATCAATAAACCGGATTTTATTAATTAAAAACCATTTTGGTAATTATCCCAAGTAAAAAATAAGCCAAAATCCAGAGATTTGCACTTTGACTCTCCACCACATCGTGGCAATCTATTCCACGTCGTGGTAACCAGCCAGAAGCAAAAAAAAACAAAAAACTTTTTTCTTTGAATGATTAATCTATGCATCAAATACAAAAGAAAACCAGCCAAGGCTCTGATACCACTGATGGGTTTTGAGCAAAAGAACATCCTATGTGCACATGCAAAACCCTAAAGCTTTGGATCTAGATTTCTCTATTGTACATGCAAATTTATCCAAATCTTGAAACCCTAATCTAGCATACTATTAAAAATGAGATCTACAATAAAACTAGTTTAGATGATACCTTTCAATAGTTGCAAGAATCTTTGATCTTTAAGAAGCTTAGTGTTACAAGTGTAACACCTCTAATGGCTCACAAACACCACAAGCAAGAAGATGATCTAGAAGAGAGAAGGAGAAGCACAATTTCGGCTATAGTAACTCTAGAGTTTCTTGGTGTCGCCGAAACTGTAGCCTTGGGGTCCTGTATATAGTTAAGCTGCTAGGGAAAACCCTAATTGGATGACTTAGGCCCTAAGCAGCTAAAGAACCTTCTGTAATAAGGCCTCCTTGGACGAAATTAGAGTGGGCTTCCACTCATAATTTTGTCCCCCTTATGTCCATGAGGGTTCACAGCCCAAAATTAACTCTCTTATAATTGACAGTTCCAGTCCCCCTTATTTAATTAATCTCTTTTAGCCACAAAATTAATTTTTAACTAATTCTTGACCAATATTAATTAAACTATATGATTTCTCTTTTAATATATTATTCATATAATATATTAATAAATCATAATAACCTCTCTCTCTCTCCATAAATAATCCTGTCAAGTTGCTTTGGTGAAGGCAACCCAAAAGGACCATGCACAACCGGGTCAAGTACATACCAAATATAGTTACGGGCTTAGACACCAATCCAACATCTTTGTGCACTAGTGGAACTGGAAATCATTTTTCTCTTCCTCCACCTCCTTTGGTGATTCTCCTTGACCCACGTTTTCGTCAACTTGAAAAGTTCAAGATTATTGAAACCCTATTGGCATTCAAACATAAAGATGGAAACTCTGTATGTGCACATGTTCTAAACATGAAGTGCACATGTTCTAAACATGAAGCGCACATTGACAGACTGAGAATGTTGGGTGTCGTTTTCCAAAGGAGCTGGCTATTAACTTGGTTCTTCAATCACTTCCCGATTCATATGGTCAGTTTGTTAAGGACTACTATATGATAGATCACGACGTGACCCTTATTGATCTAACAGAATTGTTTATTGCTGCTGAAGCAGAAATGATGAAGAGCACTGGTCAAGCAAAGGATTTTAACGGATCAATCTCCCAAAGTTCCATGGACATTAACAGTGGCAACACTGGAAGTCCAGAAAACTTTGCTCTTCCCAGTAGAAAGAGAAAGGCTGATTCTGAGATAGTCTCATGTACCATTCCAAAAGAGTTCACTTGTTTCTATTGCCAAGAGAAGTGGCATTGGATGTGTAGCTGCAGTATCTACCTAAAAGATCGCAAGGATGGTAAAGTCAAATTGTATGACTCTACTTCGGGTATATCCACTATATAACTCTATTAAGTTCCTATTTATAGATTCTAAATACATGATGTGATAAAATTGCATTTTGATGTTTTGTAGGATCAAAGAAAAAGAATGAAGCTTAAAAGAAGAGCAAGCTAAATCTGATTGTGAAGAGATGGATTTCGATCGCATGGTTCGAGGATCAAATTTTTGAGCTGCTTCTTAGGAGTTATCATAGATTGCTTAGGAATATTTAGAAACATAGTTTTCATTTGTATTTGCGTTGTAGGGACAAGTTTTTCCGCGCTTTATCAATAAAATATATTTTGATTTTATCTTATTTTATGTTTCCTTGCAATGACATTTATGAAAATTGGTGTTTGTATTGCTATTGTTAGCAATGTTGAAATGGATTTGATTCTTAGATATATCGTTTGTGCTAGTGTCATAATTTACCAATTGAGGAAAGATTCTCATCACTCAAGTTTCAATTGGACAACAACTTGGAATCATACGATTTCAATTGTGTGATATATGAGAATCTTGATCCTTGAGAAATTGGGACTAATTCCTTGTTCACATATGTATGTGAGTCAAGTGAAAGACTAAATGATCTAGTACACATTGATGTGGACTGGTCAGATCCACCACAAAGGACAATAAGTCTATTCGTCATGATTTACTGATAGTTTAGTAAATATGGTTATGCTTACAAGTTTAAGTGTAATGTTGATACGTTAAAAGGTTTTAATGTATATCAGAACGAATAAGAAGAATCAAATTGGGCAGAAAGATAAAAGTTTCTCTAATATGAAAGGAACAGAGAGGACTTTAGTATCGTGTTTTTGATGGGTTTTGGTCATAAGAACATCCTATATGCTCATACAAACCCTAATGCTTGGATCTAGGTTTCTCTATTGTACATGCAAGTTATCCAAGACTATAAACCCTAATTCTAGCATACAAGTAATAATATTAGATATTAGAATAGGTTTATAATGTTAACTTGATTGTTATGTAGCAATAACAATCCCAATTCCTCCTTGAATTGACTTTGGAAGGCTTAGAGTCACAAGTGTCACTCCTCTAATGGCTCACAAACACCATAAGCAAGAGGATGAAGAGGAGAGAGGTTAGAGGCTGCCCAAAACGTGTTCTAACCCTAGAAAAGAAGTTCCCCACGTTTTTGAGCCTTAAGGGTTCTATTTATAGTGAGGCTATTAGGGTTATCTAACAAGGAAACCCTAATTTGGTTGCTTAAGCCCTAAGCAACCCATAGACTCCTTTAATCAAGCCCTTGGACGATTTCCTTATGGGCTTCCCATAAGAATTCGTCCACCTCTTGATTTAAGACAGTCCATGGCCTAAATTGCAATTATCTTATAATTACAATTCCAGTCCCTTAAGTTTAATTCATCTCTTTTAGTCACAAAACTAATTACCAATTAATTATTGACTAATATTAATTAAACAATATGATTTCTCCTTTAATATATCATTCCCATAATATATTAATAAATCATATTTAATCCTTTCTCTCCATAATTCATCCTATCAAGTTGCTTTGGTGAAGGCAACCCAAAAGGACCATGCACCATCGAGTCAAGTACATACCAAAATAGTTATGGACTTAGACACTAATCCAACAGTCTCCCACTTGGATAAGTCTAATAACTACTCTGCGTATGACTTCAGATCCTGATCTGCAATCGTAGCTTTCCAAAGCCGCTGTCAACTCTGATCCTATCAGATACACGTGTCCTTTAGATAAGGGATCATATATTCCTCCATTCTAGATATCATATGAGATATGATTTCAAATCATTCTCTTTGTACTATATTTCGATTCCCGATTTATGACGACGGACTAATTGAACAAATCAAATCAGCCCTAGCCCGGCCGAGCATTTACGTTTGTCATCACTAAATCATCGAGGGGCCCAAAGATATCGTTTTTATCCTACTTTGGATAAAAGGAACGGATAAACTTTGATACAATGCTTGCTTGCACTTACTAACCAAATCACACACAACAATATATTTTATAACACCAAGTTACTAGTGCGTTTACATATTATCAATGTGCAACCGATTCGCAAGATACAACTCACACATCTCGGTTTCAAGAATATAAGATATTATCGTCTCACCAATCACTCGTGATACAATCCATGGAGTGATCCAAGTGAGCGTGGGTTTAATCCAATGCTCAAATCACATTCATAAGCACTCATGAACGTTCACTACTAGAAAAATAGCCTTTTACGACGCTCATTGCGCATCGTAAAAGGCTCAGACGACGCGCAAATGCGCGTCAAGGAAGGCCTTCTCATAAAGAGAGACGACGCGCATTTACGACGCTCATTTACGACGCGCAATTACGACGCACGTTTACGACACGCATTACGTATCAAGGAAGGCCATGTCATAAAGGAAGACGACACGCATTCGTGTGTCGTAACCTTACGACGCGCGTGCTAATGACACGCAATGCATATCAAGAAAGCCATTGTCAAGAAAGGTCATGTCATAAATGAAGATGACACACATTTTTGCGTATCATAATTTTAAATGTTTAAAAAAAATATTATTTATAGATTTACTAATTTTCAAATTAAATAATACATTAAAAATCTCATAATACAAAATAAAATACCATAAATAACAAAGATATTTCATTTCACTAATATGTCAAATACAAATAATTATTCCAAAAGTGAGTAAATGTTATAAAAAATGAACTCATTTATATACAATTGCATCATCACGACTAATCGGTTTTATAATCTCAAAGTCATCAATGGAAGTGCAGTCCTTATTTCCGGAATGTATAGGGCTGGTTCTCAAGCTCCATACCACATCATCCTCCAATGGAGCATCTTCATCGATAACCGTGCTTGCGATGTCAACTTTTTCATCATCAACCATCTCACAAATCTGCAAATACTTCTCCCTGCTTGTAACAACTAATAATTAACATTTATGATTTATGATTTAACAATCACTAAGCTTAGGGGACATGAAATCACAGTCTTCGGTAACACTTGAACTTGCTTTAGCAGCATCTAGACTTCTATTATCCTTTTGTGAAATCAACTCCATTAACTTCTCTAGGGTTTCAGCAACCCTTACAAGCCTTTCATCTACACTTATCCCTGTCTGATCGCAACAATCAACAATCGCACAAATTCTAGAATGTTCTTCCACGTGTAAAGTCAGAACCTCCTCTTCACAAATCCGAAAAATGATGGAAGTTTTATCGGAGATATTCGGTTGATCCCCCCACCCCCATGAAACTCGATGCTGATGCTTAAATCAATCAGCTGTTTATTTTAATACAAATATACAATAAAGGATACATAAATAAATGCTTGCCTACCTCTACGTTATTTAAACCTCGAGATCTTCAGTTTGTGAAACCAGGAAAAAAAATCCAGATGGAAGTGTCCATTGGGAGTGAAACCAGGAAAAAAAATCTGTAATCTTCTTATTTGCGACTATTTTAGGGTTCTAAATCACAGGTCTTCAGTTTACAGTCAGAATTAGCAAGAATGTTTTTGGGTTTTAAATCCAGATGGAAGTGTCCATTTTGAAACCCTAATTATAGGTTATGTGTTCGAATCTGGTGGAAAATGGAAACTGTTTGATTGGTTGTCCCCTTTTCATATCTAGACCTTCAATAATTCAACTTTGACTAATGCCTGCCATTTAAAAAGATTTGGAGTATTGATAAGATGAAGCCAAGTAAGTGACTGAGTACCATATTGTTGCAGACATAAGCTTAATACATCCCTGTTATAAAACATGGTGTGTGGCTGATAATGGACAACATGTATTAAGTAATTTAAATTGTAAAGTCAAATATAGATCTAGAGTCTAAACTGTAAATTTAAAATGAGAATCCGTAAATGGTGTAGCGTGTAAGTAAATGTATTTACTTTTGTCCAATCGAATGTCATGTGAAGTAGAATCGAAAGTCTGTAGTGAGATCAATCTGTATTAAAAGCTTTAACATCCACTCTTTGCTATGAGAGGAAAAAGAATAGACATTACCATTAGTTAAATAGATTTTTGAGTGAGAAGGTGACAAAATTATTTAAAGAATAAAAAATGTGACTCACCTTCTTTTCGAGCTCAAGAAGTGATAGTCTAGCACTAAATACATCAGAATTCTGAGTGGCAACAGCTATACCCACACAAGGTGAAATATAGGCATCATTTCGAGAGGAAAACATCATATTTCCCCCTTGTCCCACATAATCCTATGGAGAAAACATGTTGGGAGTAGGGGTAGTGTGGTCAATTGCTTCTAGAACTTGGATGTTCCTCCTTGAGCTAGTTGATTTTGGCTTTGAGAGACTAAAAGTACCCCTAAAGCTAAATTTTCCAGATCTGGCAGGTTTTGTAACTAATAAGGGATCTGCATCTGCACTCTCTGAAGGGTCGATTTCTACCACTTGATATGTAAGGGGGATAGAACAGTTATTACTTATCCATTATGGGTAAAAAAATCACATGAACAGGGACTTGGTGAATGTTTGATAGAAGGGAGCCAATGAGCTCAGGCCATTGTTTTTGTGGAAGCTCTATTCCAGCAACTTTAGCTATAACTTGTGATGCAGTTGATCTTGCCTCATGAACAGGAGAGGTGAGTGTCTGTAATAGGTATGCCTTGATTTGTGATTTAACACCCTCATCAAGTGATAACCATCTTTGGATGAGTTCATACTATCTATGTTGCTCTTTTGCATCTAAAGCATTCTTGAGAATCAAACCAGCTATAGCTAAAGTTGCTGTAAGGAAGAGACTGGATAACATGAAAAAGAGAGAAAAGACTATGAGAAACAAATATACATACCTTCTGCCTCCTGGGTCTTTCATTTTCCTCTTCCAAACGTGAGATTTTGTTCTCCAGCTCATGTGTGTATAGCCACCAAGGCTTAGGGTTTTCCAAATACATGTTTGTGTACAAAATGCTCATTAGACTCTACTATTTATCCAAGAACACCTTTTGACTAATAACGAGTATTCAGATAAAATGTCATTTATGATACTTTGTTACGCTTATAAGTCATTCTCCCAATAATTAAAGTTTTAAAATTAGTTTTAATCATATATGGTATCATATATCTCATGCCTTCAATATTGTACACCTTTCTATTCGTGTTACTATTTATAAAACATAAACTAAATATCAAAACTTTGATTCAAGCAAATCATTTCCTCCAAGTGTCTTAACAACAGTTTTCAGAAGTTTAATCTCTTTATCCCTCTTTGAAATTTCTTCTTCTTTTGTTCTTAATTCCTCCATGTGCAATTCAAACACCTCTACAATGAAGAAGAATACAATGTTATAAAAATAAGAAATTATTCCAACAGCATTAAGATGTAAATAAAAAAGTTATAGAGTGTGCATACTTGTGGTGTTTTCAAGCTCTTTTATAATCTCTTTTGCTTGTAATTCAGCAGCTTTTTGTCCTGCTTCAGCTTCTCTTTTCTCTATACGAGCATGAGCTGAAGCTGAAATGGCAGCATCTACCTCTCGTTCTAATGTCTCTACTCTCTGTTCAAGAATCTGCACCCGAAAAAAAGTCACGTGAAAAAGAGGATTTATTAATTTATTTTCTCACAATGTTTTTGAAATGAAATACAAAAAGAGCAGTTGATCCCCAATGAATTGAATTCAATCAGAAGTAAAATGACGATGTAGAAATTGCAACTCTTAACTGTTGAATTTCAATCAAACATCGATAAGAAGCCTTGCTGGATTGTTATTAGGTCGAATTCTAGCTCAAAAACTGACGGAATCATGTTAATTTCAAACATACAACACCAACCAAATCAGCCACAGAAACAGATATCGAAAATCATACGAGTTTTCTCAAACAATTCAATTGCAATAAGAGATCATCAACATGTGGATTACCGATTACCATTTATCAATCAAATCATATATCGGCAGAGAAATGTGGTTGAATCTCTTAATTTGATAAGCGAAGTTGTAAAAATTGTTGAAATCAGGTAATAGGAAAAACGGAAACGGAACCTTGATTGTACGGGCTTGTTCGGAGGTTAAGGAGGCTCTGTTTGTGTACAAAATGCCATATGAAGATTGACCAACCCCATTCACGAGAGGTATAGCCACCAGATTCAACCTTTGTGTACTTCTCAAACGCCTCGAAAATTGACCAACCGCATTCACGATATCTGATAATAACATTAAAAAATTTAATATATATCATAAAAAATAATATATATATATATATATATATATATATATATATATATATATATATAATCAAGATTTAAAAAAAGGTAATAATAATAATAATAGAACATACTTTGAATCTTCTGTGATACGATATAGAATAAACAATGATTCAAGGGTTTCAGGGCGCAAAAGGTTATGGCGATCAGCATGTTTGATGACAATGTCATGAATATACTCTGAACTCTTGTTTCCTCCATCAAGATTTTCCTCAGAGTAGCCCAGATTTATCAAAAACACTAATATTTATTAAAAAAAAAAAACAAGTAACATCTGAATAAAAATAAGTCACCACTATAGAAGGATTATAACTCTTAAACCTTTCCCTTCCTTCATATCCAAGAAGCATCGCATACAGGGGTAAAACCGTCAATGCACCAGGGACCCATCATCCTTGTTTTCCTTTTCCTTTGATGAATCTGATTATTTCAGATCAGATTTACCTGTATAGATAATATTTAAAAAAAAAACATCAAAAGTTTAGTAAGTTATAACTTATAATAATAAATAAAGAGAAAGTTGATATAGAATCATGGAATCATACAAGAGCAATCTCCTGCCCTAGATCTAGATGCCTAGGAGCAATTATATCAAGAATATTGATGTGCTTTTGCACTAAGGCTCTATGAACTAATACCATTACTGTAAAAAAACTGATCAAAATGTATTACCACTTCTGTTAAAAGAATGTTGAAAGTTTTAGTATTCAGTTGAACTAACATCCCCTGTGAGAAGACCCACGTCAAACTTCCTAGAAAAGTCCCTTGTACAATGCTGCATAAAAAATTTAGAAATAAAAAAAGGGTTAATGTCATAAATGGAAACCAACTATTCTAATTATGCATTCCACTTCTAATTCTAAATCTCACATCACTAAACTTTTTAATGTTGTTACAATCAGGTCAATGATCCAATTTATGATGAGGAGGGAATTTACGTCTTTTGAATAGACAAGATATCAAGAGTAAGATATTGTACTTTTGATGCGAGTGCAAAGGCGTACTCTGCAACAACAGTCTTTCCAGTTGAAGTATGAGTTGCTACAAAAACTGATTCCCCCTTCTCAAGATAATATATAGCCTATAATCATAAAGCAAAAAGATGTATATGAGTTTAACCCTATTTAATTTTATATCAAATTAATATTAATATTACCTCCTTTTGGAATGCATCTAGTTCAAAAGGGAAATCCAACGCCATATCAGGAACAAGTTCATTAAAATTATCTGCAATCCCATCACTACCCCCTGTAACTGCCCAAACCTACAAAACAAACACACCCATTAAGCAAAAAAGCATCATGCAAAAAAGTTTGAAGAATTTAAATCCTAATAAAAAGATACTTTTGGCTCCTTCTGTCGACCACCATCTCCGGAATCGGAATCATCCAATCCTTTGGTCAAGCCTTCGGATCCCGTTGACAAAATTTGATCAATAACAGATGATTCAGTGTCAAGTGAATCCGGTTTATTTTCATCTTCTAATGGAACAGATTTTGGAGACCCCAATTCAATAACATTCATTTCTAACTCAGGTGTATCTCCTACACGATGAGCAATGTTATCATTATCAACCTCCCACAAAAAGATACTCATAGTCATAATACAAAAAGATATAAAAAAGACGAGTAAGGGTGTTTGTGTTCTAAACCGGATATCGGAAATGTCAGATACTAGATTAATCCAACAATCATTCCCTCATTCCATTGTCAAACTCAAACCACTGGAATTGGATTCCATTCAGTTTAATAGTGGTCTAAATCCCGAAAATAAGGGAATAATAATTGGAGGAAAAGAATTGAATCACACATACCATCAATGGGAACTTCCAAAACATCCTCTTCCCAAGCTCTTTAAAATAAGTCGTCAAACTGAACAGATAAAGTACTCTGTAGAGACAGCAACATATTAACTAGAAAGAATGAAACAATGGAGTCTGATTTTGATTTTGAGAATTGAACCTTGTACTTCTCACATAAAATGCAAGAAAGTACGTTGCTATTTCTTGCATTTAACCCTTTACAGAATTGTAAAAGACATTATTTTTTTCAAGTTTAAAAATATGAGGTCATTCCAGTACTTTGTTGTTTTTAATCTACAACAAAACATTTTTAATTAGAAAGGTAACTCGTTACACTTGGTATTTAATTGTGGGGTCTTAAACCAATCCTTGAGCCTTCATCAAGTTCCTAAGGTTGCTGTGAGCATCAACCTACATAAATACATACATATATATATATATATATATATATATATATATATATATATATATATATATATATAATTAGAAACCAAATAAGCAATAAATCAAAAGTAAACACATTCAAACTATCAACAATGGTATAACAAGACCAAAAGGCTAAAAATGTAATATTGTCAAAACCTTGATTTGTCTTTTGAGTATATTTTCAACCTTAATAAACCTTCTTTTCAAGTCATCCCAGCCACATACACACTAGGAAAATAAAAGTGTCAAAAATTGTTCGATTAGCAAGTCATAGAGAAATTACAAGTTGATTCATGAAAAAAGGGCTAAAATGTAAGTGCAAGAAACACCTGTATTGTGTGGGGAAGATTACAAGTTGCTTCAGGAAAGTCAGAATGTAATGTGTGGAGCAGATTACAAGTTGCTTCAGGAAAGTCATAGCTCTCCTTAATCCATTTGCATTGTTCCTCAATACTCAATGCTTCAGGGATGAAATAGAAACCTGACAACACATAGTTATCAAGTATCAAGTATATGTATAAACAAATTAACCACAAACATAACTATAAGAGAATGGAGAAGAAATATCAAGAGAAAAAAAGGGGGGATAATGGAGAAGAAATATCGAGAGAAAAAAAGAGCGAGAAGTTGTAAAACCCTAAATCTCCTTGACGGGGAGGAACAACAAAGATATATTGCGATTTATTTTTGGAGGAGGCACTACCAACTTTACCTTAGACGATGCTTGAATCATACCTATCTAGGGCTTCATTAGTTCATAGATGGCGATAAGGAGAAGTTGTAAAACCCTAAATCTCCTTGTAAGTCTGACACAAGCACAATGTAAAAAGCCCTAAATCGTAGTCTTGTGAGCGTGAGGATCCGAAAATGGTTGGCTCTTAAACAAATGCTTGTAAACTTGAGCAGTCGTTACAGTCTCGGTGAGGTGAGGTGAGCTCGAGGTTGCCGGCAGGAAGAGGTGAGCGGAGGTCGCCAGTGGGAAGAGGTGAGTGGAGATGAGCAGAAGTGAGCAGATGTAGTAAATAGAGATCAACATTTTAAAAACCCCTAGATCCCCTGCGACTTTGTTATAAGAAGCGCGTTCATTTTTAAGAATTATAAAGCGACATGCCTGCACGACGCACCTTTTTAATGGGTGCCCTCCGTGTTTTTTTTTTTAAATTATAAAGCGACATGCCTGCACGTCACGCCTTTTATAATGGGTGCCCTTTGAGTTATTTTTCTGACACTAATTTTAGGTCACGCAAAAATGTGCGTCCTAAATCCTTCATATTTTTTGG
This sequence comes from Lactuca sativa, assembly GCF_002870075.4. Classification (NCBI taxonomy): domain Eukaryota; kingdom Viridiplantae; phylum Streptophyta; class Magnoliopsida; order Asterales; family Asteraceae; genus Lactuca; species Lactuca sativa. The sequence continues at coordinate 202,613,799 of NC_056624.2, forward strand.
GAGATGACATTATTTTTATGGTACACACTTTTGCGTATCGTAAATCACCGCGTGTCATTGTTCACGCGTCATTAAAGGCCTATATTCTAGTAGTGGTTGCAGCAAACATTTGCTTATGTCTAATGCTCTTTAGACAATCCACACACCAATTCACGACAGTCTTCATTCATATCTACTTCCAACATATGAACGACTATGGCCCGTTCGAATAATTCGATTATTCTTAATAAATTCAATTATTCTGGAAGTCAAAACATGAAAATGTGAAACACAAAAATAATACTAATCCCATATGACCTCAAACCTTTGAGTATAAATAAAACGCCTTTTATTTATCACCATATTGATTACTCATTATTTGTCGTTTCGGGTAATCAACTTTTTACTTGAATTACAACACTTGTCCCATGCTCTTAGCATGCACACAATGTTTACCTATGGTTCTTACTTTGTGAAATAGATTACATTGAACACATTTCCAATCATTCTCATTTCACAACTCCAAATCCTTTTTCATAAGTGTGACAATATCAAATTCTTGTTACTTATAAAATATGCTAGATTCTAACATTCTATGCAATGATCCTTTTTGTAATGTCACTGCACCAAAGTCACAAAGACTATTGCCAATGATATTACAAAGTCCTCTATCGGAGATTGTTACAAGACAATTCCATAGACGTGATGTCTCTCACTCAAAGTACTTTCTTTGAACATCCTTTTGCATAGAAGTTTCTAATCTAGTCATAGATTTCTCAATATTCAATTCCCAATATGGACACACTTCCATATGTTCCATATGACAACTCATTCTTAATAGAATCTTTTCTATTCACGATGAAGTCGATATGGTCCATCCAATATGGAAACATTTCCATATGACAACTCATTCTTAATAGAATCTTTTCTATTCATAATAATGTCGATATGGTCCATACCATGCTTCTAACTACTCACAAGCGACCAATCCTCGTCAAACTTTGGATTGTCCTTTGATGGTTGTTTAATTGTTTTAGTCAAAACCAATTCTAGTCCCTTTTCTCTCTAAATGCGCTCGACATTTGGAAAATTTTAGAATGGTCAAACATTAAAGCATCTGCAATCGATCCTATGTCCGAAGCGTATGGGACACGACGCACAATGTTTTATTTGCTATGTTCTCAAAATTCGAATTGTGAAGAGGAATGCCGTAATCATAATCAAAATTTTAAGAACACACTATGTACCTTTGACTAAATTTATTAACATTTCTCAACCTAATCCTTTAGATTTGAAATGAAGCATAATATTCTCTCCCTTAATTATAGCAAAACAACTTTATAACCCTTACTACTTTGCAAGGTATAACTCTTGTTTTCTATAATTAATATTGTCAACTTGCAATACGTGCCTTAATAATCATACAATCATAACATTTATGCTCCCACTATCATGATGATTATTATAAAACATAACACTTATGCTCCCACTAGCTTCGACATGTATTCATAAACATCTTAACTTTCAGAAAAACAATGCTTATTGAATTTATTAAGTTCATGTTTCTAATACTTAGTGCTTTGATAATCTTTTATCATGGTTTCTTGAACTTATACACCTTTGCGTTCGATAGTTCATATGTGTGTCTAAACAATTAAGACTAATTGCCAAACCTCACAATTCAAATTATGGAAAGGGATACCGTAACCATAATCGAATTCGAGAATGCAATTTTACAATCACTATCTTCTTAAATCTTTCTTAGTGAAAGCATTTCCTCACAATCATTTTCATGAAGGAGGAAATCTTATGACACTTAGATTTGAGCGGTGTATGTGTTCCTATCCATGTGAGTTTGTTGAAACTAAGGTTTATGACAAATTCAAACTCATATGGACAGATCTTTCTTAATCTTAATTTCTTGCCTTATGGTAGCACAGCTGCCCACCATGTCTTCCAAGCAGTTAAGCAGCTCACCCTTTCCTATCAATGTACCTTTCATTGATTAAGGTGCTTTGCCTTTTATGCATTCAAAATGAGAACTCATAGAACTCACATGCATAATTAACTCAATTTGAACAGCACAGAAACAAAATAATGTCAACACGATAGGTTGTAAACCTCAACTCGTGTGCTAGTGATGATCGATAAGGTTTATTTGATTTGTTCTTGTAACCTTTCAAGACCATTAAGACTCCCACTTACTCCTTGTCATGTAAGATTCTCTTGTCAATAAACATTTCTTGACAAACAAATATTCAAGAGTTAGTGTAGTTTTTATCAAACTCTTCATAAATTGGTCCTAGTTGGTCTTTGTCTTATCCAAGACATCACAACTTTCCACATTTGATGAATGTTTTAAACCTTTTAATACTTGTCACTCATTGTCACAATCTTAGGTAAGTAGGGCAGCTTCGTCTCCAATGCCCCCTCTTTTGGCAATAAAAGCAAATTGACTCTTTTGGAACAGGACATGGAACTACTTCAGACATTGCTTTTCTCTTAGGATCAAACCTTTTGATCATAGCAAGTCTTTCGTTGCCATCGTCTATATCCATAGAGGTCTTGAAGGCAGATTCACCAATCAACATTGTTTTTCTATTGCGCCAAACCATTGCTGATTCAGCAGCAATAAGCATATAGGTGAGATCTCTAAGGGTCACGTCGCAGTTCATCATATAGTACTCTCTTACGAACTCACTATATGAGCTAGGAAGTGACTGAAGAACCCAATCAACAGCCATTTCCTCACAGACAACGGATCCTAACATTCTTAACCTATCAATGTGTGACTTCATCCCTAGGACGTGTGCACACACCGGCTTTCCTTCTTTATGTTTACTTGCCAAAAGGGCTTGAGTGATCTTGAACTTTTCAAGCCTTTGAACTTGTGGGTTAGGGAGAATAATTTGAGGAGGAGGAGGAAGTGAAGCATGATCTCTTGTTCCTCGATCGAATCGTGGAATATCATCTTCATGTGGAAGGCTTGTTCCACGGGATTTGGGAAAGCCATAGTTGTCGAACTCTGACATCTACAAAACGGGAGAAAATGAATTCAAGTTAGTTGATTGATTGAGTCCTTAGCAAATCACCCAAATGAGATACTAAGGCTACGACCCAACACAATATTCTACAACTCGGGAGAGGGATGCCGTAACCCTAATTGCAGAATATTTGAAGGTAAGTGAATGACGATTCACTAATTTCCACCACGAAAAAACGAAAAAGAATTTAAGTTTTAAATCTATCAAAACTCCTAGATCCTTTGAGATTCATTGAACTTTCAATGGCATGTTTAAATCTCGATATGCCCCTCTTGTTTGTGACTGGGATGCCGAGGATCACAAAGCGGGTGTGAATAACCATGCAAACTTACATGGTGCCCTCACATGTTACAGTCACCTATTCGATGTGCCGGTAAACCACACACGCTCCACCGAACTATTACAAACATTGAGTCACCCTTTGCTACCTTCGCTACCTTTGCATAGAACCATTTAGTGTGCCGGTAAACCACACATGCTCCACTAACGTCTTCGCAACGGCACAAAGTGTAATTTCATGGAATTGCATCAATTCACTTTTGCCTAAGTAACTAAGATTGGGAATTTTATAAAAACATTTAGTTACTTTGATAATTCATTATACTTATAATGGAAGGTTTCGTCCTATCCTACCCGTTCGGCTAACGACCCTCCACTAGTCAAGAGTGCGGTGGGTAAGAGTGGATACCCATTCAATCGCCATTTTATAGGCAATATCCTTAAACACCCCTCATAGACCAGCTTCGTGAATGAGGCCTACTAACGGTAAGAATGATTTTTACTCATACATATATATATATATATATATATATATATATATATATATATATATATATATATATATATATATATATATATATATATATATATGTTATACTTTTAATGTTATATATATAGTATAGGGTGTATTTTACACTTTTAAAATACTAGTTGGTCAAATTTAACAATTATACTTTTAATTCAATTAAATTTTAAACCTAAACTTTTATGGATTTATTAAACCTCCTTTAATTATACACCTTAATTAATTAATAAAACCATAAGGGTGTGATTTGAACTTTTTCAAAACAATACTAGGGTTTTAGAATTTAACATTCCTAATTAAACTTTTAATCAACTTTTAAATTCCAAAACTTGAGGGCAAGTTTTGAAACATTTCAAAACATTAGGGTTTAGAATTTAAATATACATCACAATTAAACTATTTAATCAAAATTTAAATTCCAAAACTTGAGGGCAACTTTTGAAACCTTTTTCAAAACATTAGGGTTTTAACTATTTAAATTTCAAAACAACAAAACTTTTGGGTTCAAATTTAAACTATAAAACCTAAAGGGGAAAATATGAAACTTTTCATAACAACAAGGATCAAATAACAAATAATCTATATTAACATTTAATTACATAATTATCCATATTTCATTTATTTAATGATTTCTTGCAAAACAATTTACCAATTAAGTCAAAATAATTAAACAAATATCACATAAGGAAACAATTATCTTATTAATTGATAAATATCTTCAATTAGATCAAAATTATAGTCAAATATATCATATAATCGGATTAATATTGATCTAACATGATAAGGTAACTATCCCAATGCAGAAACAACAAGAAATCCCGAGATAACCTCCATCTGACGAGTTGACTCGTCGAGTCAAGCTTGGACTCGTCGAGTCACCTTGGACTCGGCGAGTTCAGCTATGGACTCGGCGAGTCCAGCCTCCAGAAACCCAGAAAACGAATTTTCCAGATATGCAATGCATCAATACAATTGAAACCAAGCTAGGCTCTGATACCACTGATGGGTTTTGGTCATAAGAACATCCTATGTGCTCATACAAACCCTAATGCTTGGATCTAGGTTTCTCTATTGTACATGCAAGTTATCCAAGACTATAAACCCTAATTCTAGCATACAAGTAATCATATTAGATATTAGAATAGGTTTATAATGTTACCTTGATTGTTATGTAGCAATAACAATCCTATTTCCTCCTTGAATTGACTTTGGAAGGCTTAGAGTCACAAGTGTCACTCCTCTAATGGCTCACAAACACCATAAGCAAGAGGATGAAGAGGAGAGAGGTTAGAGGCTACCCAAAACGTGTTCTAAACCTAGAAAGGAAGTTCCCCACGTTTTTGAGCCTTAAGGGTTCTATTTATAGTGAGGCTATTAGGGTTATCTAACAAGGAAACCCTAATTTGGTTGCTTAAGCCCTAAGCAACCCATAGACTCCTTTAATCAAGCCCTTGGACGATTTCCTTATGGGCTTCCCATAAGAATTCGTCCACCTCTTGATTTAAGACAATCCATGGCCCAAATTGCAATTATCTTATAATTACAATTCCAGTCCCTTAAGTTTAATTAATCTCTTTTAGTCACAAAACTAATTACCAATTAATTATTGACTAATATTAATTAAACAATATGATTTCTCCTTTAATATATCATTCCCATAATATATTAATAAATCATATTTAATCCTTTCTCTCCATAATTCATCCTATCAAGTTGCTTTGGTGAAGGCAACCCAAAAGGACCATGCACCATCGAGTCAAGTACATACCAAAATAGTTATGGACTTAGACACTAATCCAACAGTTTTATGATAATCCTAATGATTATGGAACCATCTCATAATTGAGCCTCTAAGGACACCTTAGTGCATTTATATGGCTAAGAAGAGGAATCAAGAATTGTTAAAATGATTAATCAAGAAGATGAGTCATACTTCGTTCCAAGATCAAGTTTTAGAGTCGTACTCTAGAAACTGCCTTGAGTAACATGTTCTAAATAGGTTTATAACACCTCATGAAATGTAGAGTAGAAATGTTTTCTTACTCTTTCACATTTAAAATTGGTAGTTTTGATGTTTTGGCTAAAACAAAGACCAACTAAGACCAATTATATGCAGTGTTTCTTGATAAGAACCCGCACTAACTCTTGAATATTTGTTTGTCAATGAATGTTCCTTGACAGAGAATCTTATATGTCGAGAGGTCAGTGGGAGTCTTAAGGTATCTAGAATAGTTTCAAGAACTAAACAATAATAAACCTTTTAGTTATCACTAGCACACGACCTGAGGTTGACAACCTATCGTGTTGACATATTCTTATTTCTATGCCTATTCCAGCTAAATTGACTATGTATGTGAGTTCTACGGATTCTCATAAAATTAAAGCATCTTGATCAGTGAAAGTACATTGATCTGTATGGGTGAGCTGCTCAATAACTTGGAAGCAATGGTAGGCCCTTGTGCTACTAGATGGTAAGAAATTAAGAATAAGGACGTTCAGTCCATATGAGTTTGAATTTGTCATAGACCTTGTCTTATGATAGTGGTTGGAAATGAAAAATTCACATGGATAGGAACACATACACCATAAAATCTAAGTTGCAATAGGTTACTCTCTACTTCATCAAAATGATTATGAGGAAACGCTTTCACAAGTAGATTCTAAAGGATTAAAGTTAGCATTTATGATAATTGCATTCTCAAATTCGAATATGATTATGACATCCTTCTTCATAGTTTGAATTGTGAGAAATGGAAATCAGTTTCAACAATCGGGACTTATTGCTATAAGTTCTGAAAAGGTTTAGACACACACATAAGCTATCTAATGAAAGGTGTATGAGCTTGAGAAGTCTAGATAGATACTTATCAAAGCATCATGTATCATAAATTTGAACTTTGGTAAGAAAGTCAATAAGTGTTGATTTCTAGAAGTCAAGCTGATTTCTAAGTACATGTCAAAGCTAGTGGGAGCATAATTGTTATGTTGGTAAGAACATAATTGTTATGCTAGTGGGAGCGTGATTATTATGTTAAGGTTGCAAGTTAGCAATATTGGTTATAGGAAATAAAGTTCTAAATTTGTAAAGCTGCAAAATTTGGAAATTGTTTCGCTATGGTAAGTCTTAGGGGAGAGGGCATTTATACTTCATTTCGAATCTAAAAGCTTAGATTGAAATTTTAATCAAACTTAGTCATGGACATATATGAATATCATGTTGAAATTGTTGGGTCAAAATATGGTTTATACTTTGCTTTTCTGGGCAATTGTATTTTTCTGTAATATTTTTGGAGTTTACGGTCATGTTTACGGTTGAGTTTACGGTCGTAAACACCTTACGCCCGTAAACCCATTTACGGCCCATGTTCTCCAAGTATAAATATAGGTGTTAGGGTGACGAGTAGAGATTGATGAACCCTAGAGAGTTTACGACCAGAGAGACAGAAGAACTATTGTGTGTGTGTGAATCTCTTGTATTTGGATCATCATTCTATTCATTAATACATTGAGATTCATCATCTACTTCTTCTTCTTCTCTTCTATTTGATCTGACATCATCCGTTTGATTGGGATTCCGCACCATCAAACGGATCTGATTGATACACAGGCAGATTAGGGTCTTACAATTGGTATCAGAGCCAAGTTGTACCAGTCAGTTTTTTCAGATTTGGGGCATAATTTGATCTTATTTTCGAAATATTCTTGGGTTTTTGGATAGATCTCTAAAAAATAAGGGGGGTTTGTTCTTCGTGTTTTTCATAAAAAAAGGTTTTTGATCGAGTTTTGGAGCTTCAAAGTCGAAAAATCGTTGTTTTTTGTCGTAATCAGCGAGGAGTTTGCGGCCGGCGGCTAGGGTTTCGGTGTTCACGGCCGGAGTTTACGGCCGGAAACAGTTCACGGTCGGAAATTGTTCACGGTCGCCGGAGGTTTGCGTTTTCTTCTCTATACTCCTGAGTTTTTCTTAAGCTGGTTCGCTTTAAAGACTAATTTTTGTTTTAGGATAGTTTAAATTTGCGCATTTACTTTTGTTTCTCTTCCATGCACAAATTTAAGGGGAGAAATAAAAAAAAATCCAAAAAAATTAAAAAATTATAAATCCAAAAATATTTTGTTTCTGTTTTATTTTTTTCAGAAAAACTCTCAAAAATCCAAAATAATCAAAAATTTAGAAAATTAAAAAAAATATATTATCGCTAATAGTCTTGTCTGCTGTTAAAGGACTGGGAAGTGATATTATCAAGTGATAACAGGCAATCTGAGTCTGCGTAACGTACCCAAAATTGAAGGGTCTATGCTCTGGTTATGCGTCGGTAGGCACGAGAAATTTTAAAATGGACATGACTAGGCAGAGTTGAACTTAGGAAATTTATAGACTTGAAATATCTTGACCTAGTTAGATCCATTCAGCCTGAAAATACGACGCTCGGATAGGTTGAGCAGGGAGATATATATGGGAATCTACTCGTCACATTAATTGAACCCGTACTTGGAACCATGATTTAACTTTTCCTCGATGTGCGGATTCTGTCCTTAATTCCGGTTGGATGGGGCGACTGGTAAATTCCGATAAATTAGGTCTGCAGAATATCATTTTCTTTCTTTCCGTCTGTTAGTCATATGTTGTCTCCTTTGCGTGACATCCAATCCGACCTGATACACAACATATGCAACTCTATTTCTCTGTATGTTATATAGGTGAAATACTTCTTATCTGTTAGCCATATGCTGTCTCCTTTACGTGACTTCTAATCCGACCTGGTACACAACATATGCAACCTTCTTCTTCTCAACCCCTCTGAAGTAATAAGTAATAGAATTCTGAATCTATCCTCTCTCTGAATGTTTGTCTGCTCACCCGGTGTAAGGAGTACTCTGGAAGTTCTCGATGGTTGGGGCATATCAGGAAGCAGGAAACACGTTCTAGTACACTTAAAATTGAACACATACAGATTGTCTATAGATCTCGCTGCTCAATATAGGTGGACAACAATATCCCTGGTCGTCGTCAGATGAATGGTCCTTAAGATATAGTATCTAAAAAATTAGGATCAGATATAATTTTTTAGGAACTTAAGTTCACCTTGTCTTGTAACAAATAGTGTGTCCTAAATCTGTCACAATTCTTCATGTTTAAGTGGACCACAATAACGACGATCTACCAGACAAAGATGTGAATATGAAAGGTACCGACAAGTGGATAAAGATTGTCATAAGACCAAGAGACCGTTTACGGTCGCAAAGGTCAAAACGGGTTTGCGGTCTATGAAGGCAAATGGGTTTACGGTCTATGAATTTACGGTGTATGAGTTTACGGTGTATGAGTTTATGGGTTTACGGTCTATGAATAAGACTGTCCATCAACTTTGATCCCAAATCACTCTTAAAGTTAGCTATTATTTTTGTATTTGTTAAATTTGTTCATAGTTTCTTCTAATTAAAATATTAGGGGAGAACTAAAAATTAGAAAAAAAAACAAACAAAAATCAAAAAAATTAAAAATCCAAAAATAGTGTTATTTCTGTTTTATTTCTTTTTCAGAAAATATGAAAAATCCAAAAATATTGTGTGCTAAAATTTTCTTTTAGTTTTGTTTTGTCTTGAAAAGTGATTTCAGGTGAAGATAAAACTCATGGAGTTTGTGTTGAAGATTTCTAAGCCAAGGCTTCGTCCGTGAGCATCGAAGAATTCTCATTCGAAGGAGCAAGAAATGAAGATCATTCTTTCAACATTCAATCCTTCAACCCCAGAAGCAAGGTGAAGCAGAAATTGAAGATTATGTGACGGATTGCATTGAAGCCTCCTCAATCAGTCTGCTGCTATCGTTGTACCTGCTAAAGTGTCCAGAAAATTATTTCTCTATGATGTTCTCTCTGAAGATTCTCAAACTGAAAGCACCAATTTTCAAGAATCAGTACATCAAGCATCCTCACCCAATGTGCGTTCAATTCCAAATCTTGAAGAATAGCTCAAGTGCTCAAGATGAAGTCATTCATTGAAGATTCATCAAGTTCATCTTGAAGTTGTGAAGAATTTGAAGATAAATGCTGAAGAAAATCTCCCAATGAAGATCAACAAGAAGAGTCAGCTACTTTTTAGGGGGAGCTTGTTGGGTCAATTAAGAAAAAAAAGCTATAAACCAAGGGGGAGATTGTTGGGTCAAAATATGGTTTATACTTTGCTTTCCTGGGCAATTGTATTTTTCTGTAATATTTTTGGAGTTTACGGTCATGTTTACGGTTGAGTTTACGACCGTAAACACCTTACGGCCGTAAACCAATTTACGGCCCATGTTATCCGGCCCATGTTCTCCAAGTATAAATATAGGTGTTAGGGTGAGGAGTAGAGATTGATGAACCCTAGAGAGTTTACGGCCAGAGAGACAGAAGAACTATTGTGTGTTAGTGTGTGTGTGTGTGTGTGTGAATCTCTTGTATCTGGATCATCATTCTATTCATTAATACATTGAGATTCATCATCTACTTCTTCTTCTTCTCTTCTATTTGATCTGACATCATCCATTTGAGTGGGATTCCGCACCATCAAACGGATCTGATTGATACACAGGCAGATTAGGGACTTACATAAATGTTTCAACATAGGAAATTCTATATATGGAAATATTATAGAGAGAGACTGGTCCAATATCATGTCTTTATGTAAGACATTATGAATCGTATCCCATATGCATAGGGTAAAGGACCGATTGAATATGCTATAATATTCGAAAGTTCTGATTATTCCAAATGCCTAGCGCATTAAAAGGGAAATGGACTGGAACCAGATATGACTAAGGTTGTTAAACAACTGTCAAGGACAATCTAAGGATTACCGAAGATTGGTTGCTTGTAGATAGTTGGAAGTATATTAATGGATGGACCATATTGATATAATTCTGAATAGATAGCATTCTATTAAGAATGGATTGTCATATGCCCATTATGGAAATGTTTCCATAATGGGAGTTGCATATTAAGAATCTATATGCAAGTCAGAAACTTTTATGCAAAAATTATGTTCAAAGAATGTACCATGAATGTGAGACTTCATTTCCAATGGAATGCTTTGTAATATCATTAGACAAGTCTCTGTGACTTTGGAGCCTCGACATTACAAAAGGATCATTGCATGTAACAAACATCATAACATTCCAACGCCTGAAGAACGTTGTGTATAGGCATTCTGAGTCAATAGTATGGTTATAAAACTCACATGGGATATTAAAAATGCATTGATTTACAAGGTTTTCAAACACATTGGTTATTTCACACTTACATACATTTTAGAAACAAACATTGGTCTTGAGAGAAGGCTACTTTTATACTAGTAGAAAATATAGGATTTTCTAAACACAAACAAACAAGGACAAAACATTTCATTTTCATACAAACATTGTCATTTAAATACTTATGAAACTCACCAGCTTAGATGTTGATCTACTCTTTCAAAATTACTTGTATGTCCCAGGAAATCAGTAATTTCAGGTATCATTATGCTTTTGATGAAGGGATGCTGCGGCGCCAGTTTAATCTCATATTTTGACATCATATTGTAATTGGTTTTGAACATGTAACTTTTGACAAATGTAAACTTTCAATTATATATGTGATGGTTGTATTGCTTTCTTTACTATGTATTCATTTGTTACGTTACCACATGAAGTCATCCGCCCCCGAACGTTTCCACCGTTCAGGTTTGGGGGTGTGACAGATTGGTATCAGAGCAATGTTTATAGTGAACTAAGTATATCGAACCACATAAGATATACAAACTATAAATGCTTAAGGGACTAACCCTCTCTGACAAAATATTTTTTCTTTTTACGCTTAAGCAACGTTACGTTTAACTTAAATTGATAGCTCATTTAAGTACAATTACATGCATACAACAAATTATTTTCATGATATCTAACTATACAACAAGTATTTAGACAAGTTGACACTACGATTAAGCCTCGATATATGTAATCAGATTTTGGACAAATATAGCGTGATCAACTATATTTGCTCGAGATTGGACCAACGTATATCGAGGAATGATCGTAGTAAGCAACAAGTCAAAACTTACCAAACCGTTACTAGAATCAAACACAAGAATTTAAATACTATAGGAGTATTTGCTACCTAAACTAGTTTAACTTACATGTTTTGCAAGTTTCAACTTTATTCAACTCCTATAACCCTATTTCTCGTACAGTCAAATGGCTGGATTTCACCACCCCGGCGACCCCTACTTTCCCAACCAAGGCAACGGAGGATGGGTCGAAGATGATCCCGAAGAGGACGAGGAACCCATAGAAGTGGATGATGACTCCGGTACCGACTCAGAACCGGAAGTGATCGATCCACCACCAGTTCAACCTCCCGTCTTCGTAAGGAACTTTCAACGACCGACTCCCGTCTGGGGAAGTCAACTCCATCATTGGAGCCAACAACAGAACTTACGCCCTCCCTACGACATGTGCCGGGACTTCTATGATGTCCGCGGCGGAGGTTCGGCTGATCGGGCACTCCCGGTAATGGTGGGTAAGCTAGCGAATCAGTCCTATCAGTCCGGAGTTCAAGCTAGCCGACTCCGGGATGTCAACGTGGAAGTGCAGGTTCACACTTCTGACATCCGTAGGCTGGACAAGATACAAGACAATGCTCAACTCCAAACCGAGGCATTCCAAGCGCAAATGATTGCAGCCCTCGCTGAACTAAGGGAACAACAAGCCGCTTTTGATAGGCGTCTAATGGAGTCGAAGCAATCAGATGCAGAGTCAAGCTCCAAGCGCAACCTACGTCGCGTAGTGCTTGTCAAAGACTCAAATTTTGTTATAGCTTAGGACCTCGGCTAAAAGTCTTTAAATTTCTCGAACTTTGTAATCGGAGACCCTTATAGGGGTCAAATTTTCATGATCGTTGTATCAACGTTTATATTAATATAAGTGACACTATTATTACTACGTTGAGTATTTCGTTCAAACCTTGAAAAGTGTTTGAGAAACCAAATACTTGTTTCATACTTTCAGTCTTACAAATAACTTTCATTCTTCTATTTTAAGACTCATACTAGCATCTGTTATTGAACTATAGCAGTTTAGTTCATGAGACACATTAATTCTCTATTCTATGGAATTCTTATCTTTATCTTTTCAACCTATAGTTGAAGGATGCCTCCGCATAGGAATCCAAGGCGAAACAACGGTGGGGAAGCACCTGTACCACCACCACCTCCACCACCTCAATTTGATGCTGTTATGTTCCAAGCAGCAGTCACCGCAGCGGTAGCAGCTGCCATGTCACAAATCAATAACTCGTGTACTAATGGCTCGGGATCTGGCACGCACCCATCCAACCATGGCGAGAGTCATGGACCACCCCGAGAATGCACTTATAAGGACTTTACTAATGCCAAGCCCCGGATGTTCTACGGATCTGGTGGTGTGTTAACCCTGAGACAGTGGATTGAAAGGCCAGAGTCAGTCTTTGAAATCTGCTCCTGTCCCGAGCACAGCAAAGTCAAATTTGCAACTTTCACCCTTATTGATAGAGCTTTAACTTGGTGGAATGGCCACGTTAAAGTACTTACCCTGATAGTGGCAAACTCCATAAGTTGGGAGAGCCTAAAAGCCATGATGATGAGAGAATACTGCCCACGGGGAGAGATTCAAAAGCTCGAACACGAACTATGGACTCTCGGAATGGTTGGTACCAACATTGCAACTTATACCAACAGATTTTGCGATCTTGCAATCCTTTGCCCCGATATGATTGCTCCCGAGAGCAAGAAAATAGAAAGGTACATCTGGGGACTGACGCCCCAAATACGATCAAGCGTGTTAGCCTCCAAATCTGACACCTTTGAAAGTGCCAAGGAACTGGCACAATCTCTGATTGACTACGGAGGTCATCAGAACTCAACCGTTTCTGCACCAGAACCACAGAAAGGAAACAACAACAACAACAACAACAGGAAGAGAGTATGGAATAAAGGGAAGGGTGGGTCTTCCCAAGAATCCGCAAAGAAACAACTGGTTTCAGTGAATGCTGCCACTGTACCTACTACATTCCCTACAAATCCCTACCCCACAAAGACTTATGTGGGTAACCTTCCAAAGTGCACCAAATGCACTTACCACCACCATGGACCTTGTCGGGAAATGCAGTGCGCCAACTGCAACAGAAAGGGACACACAGCTCGTTTCTGCAAGGACCCCGCAAAGCCGATCACTCAAGTTCCCAGTGCGGGTGTAGGCCAGACTTGCTACGGTTGTGGCGAGGTGGGCCACTACAAGAGGAACTGCCCTAAGGCAGCAGGCACCGGCGGTGTGGGACGAGTTTTGGCGATAGGCCACGACGAAGTTGTAGCTGACCCAACTGTAGTTGCTGGTACGTTCCTTCTCGATAATTCATATGCATGCATATTATTCGATAGTGGAGCGGAGAGAAGCTTCGTGAGTCAAAACTTTATTCATTTACTAAAACCTAAACCTAGCAAGTTAGAAAAATCATTCACTGTAGAGATGGCCAATGGAAAAACCGAAAACACTAACTGCATATACATGGGCTGTACGTTAACTTTAGACGGCCATTCTTTTCCAATCAATCTCATGCCGGTCCAAATTAAAAGTTTCGACGTCATAGTCGGCATGGATTGGTTGAGTCTTCTTCGCGCCGACATCATGTGCTTTGAGAAAGCAGTCCGTCTTCATCTCCCTAACAACGAAACATTAGTTATCTTCGGCGACAAATCAAGCACAAACCTTCGCATCATTTTGTGCATCCAAGCTCGAAAGTGCTTGCGGAAGGATTGTCGAGCATTCCTAGCGCACATCGTTGATACAAGTCAAGAACTGAAGGACATCAAGAACATTTCAGTAGTACGCGACTTTCCCGATATCTTTCCAGAAGAACTACCAGGATTACCACCACAACGCCAAGTCGAATTCAGAATCGACTTAGTTCCAGAGGCTACCCCAGTAGCGAAGTCACCTTATCGTCTCGCACCAGCAGAGATGCAGGAACTTTCCAGTCAACTTAATGAACTCCTTCAAAAAGGATTCATAAGGCCAAGTTTCTCACCATGGGGAGCACCGGTCCTATTTGTAAAGAAGAAAGACGGATCGTTCCGTATGTGCATCGACTACAGAGAGCTGAACAAACTTACTGTCAAGAACCGTTATCCTCTACCCCATATTGATGACCTATTCGATCAACTTCAAGGAGCAAACTACTTCTCAAAGATAGATCTACGATCCGGATATCACCAATTACGAGTTCTAGAGGGGGATATTCCAAAGACAGCTTTCCGAACTCGTTATGGACACTACGAATTTGTAGTGATGTCGTTCGGATTAACCAATGCACCAGCAGTATTTATGGACCTAATGAATAGGGTATGCCGTCCTTACTTGGATCAGTTCGTCATCGTCTTTATCGATGATATACTTGTCTACTCCCGAAGTGAGGAAGAGCATAGTCAGCACCTACGAAAAGTCCTAGAAACACTGCGAACGGAGAAACTCTATGCAAAGTTCTCTAAATGCGAATTTTGGATTCGAAGAGTCGAATTTTTAGGCCACGTTGTTAGCGAGAAAGGTATACACGTGGACCCCTCCAAAATTAAGGCCATCGAGAACTGGTCGGCACCAAAGACACCTACAGAAATTCGTCAATTTCTAGGTCTCGCCGGCTACTATCGCAGGTTCATAAAGAACTTCTCTAGCATTGCGAAACCTCTTACTACATTAACCCAGAAAGGCGTGGCCTTTGGCTGGGAAGCGAAACAAGAGAAGGCATTCCAGACGCTAAAACAGGCCTTGTGCACCGCACCGATACTATCCCTCCCCGAGGGGATAGAAGACTTCGTAGTGTATTGCGATGCGTCAAATCAAGGACTAGGTTGTGTTCTTATGCAGAGAGGGAAGGTTATTGCTTATGCCTCCCGACAGCTTAAGACACACGAAGTGAACTATACGACACACGATCTTGAGTTAGGAGCAGTGGTATTTGCTCTGAAGATCTGGAGACACTACTTATACGGAACAAAGAGTACTATTTTCACCGATCACAAGAGCCTTCAACACATTTTCGATCAGAAGGAACTCAACATGCGGCAACGACGATGGGTTGAGTTACTAAATGACTACGAATGCGAAATTCGTTATCATCCTGGCAAGGCCAATGTGGTAGCTGACGCCCTCAGTCGAAAGGAATACACTGGTCGGAGGGTCAAATCTCTGACTATGACTATCCATTCCCACTTATCCACACAAATTAAGGCGGCACAAATGGAAGCTTTGCAACCTGAAAATGTGGCGGGTGAATCCCTGCGAGGAATGGAAAAGAATCTAGAAGTCAAGGGTGGCGGAGCCTACTATCTCATGGACCGAATCTGGACCCCGAAACATGGTGGTTTCAGAAACGTAGTCATGACCGAAGCACACAACTCAAGATATTCCGTTCACCCAGGTTCGGATAAAATGTATCTGGATCTTAAGAAACTGTACTGGTGACCTAACATGAAAGCAGAAATTGCTACCTTCGTAAGTAAATGCCTTACTTGCGCTAAGGTTAAGGTCGAGTATCAGAAACCGTCAGGATTACTACAACAACCGGAGATACCAGAATGGAAATGGGAGCGGATTACTATGGACTTCATAACCAAGTTACCCAAGACGACGAGTAGACTCGATACCATATGGGTCATTGTCGACAAATTAACCAAATCCGCACATTTCCTACCCATCAAGGAGACTGACAAAATGGAAAAGCTTACAAGAACTTACTTAAGGGAAGTAGTGCGACTGCATGGTGTTCCGATATCCATTATCTCCGATAGAGATAGTAGATTCACTTCAAGATTCTGGCAGTCACTACAAAGTTCCCTGGGGACTAGGCTAGACATGAGTACAGCCTACCACCCACAAACAAACGGGCAAAGTGAGAGAACGATACAAAATTTAGAAGATATGCTAAGAGCATGTGTGATTGACTTTGGAAAGGCATGGGATATCCATTTACCCCTTGTCGAATTTTCATACAACAATAGTTATCATACAAGCATAAAGGCTGCTCTGTTTGAAGTCCTCTATGGTCGAAAGTGCAGATCCCCTCTATGCTGGACTGAAGTTGGCGATACCCAGTTAGCTAAAGGAAGAGTTCCTGAAAGCACTCTCACCAGTCCGGAAATCATACGAGAAACGACAGAGAAGATCGTTTAGATTTGTGAATGATTGAAAGCCTCTAGAGACCGACAGAAAAGCTACGCTGACCAAAGGAGGAAACCTTTGGAATTCCAGGTAGGAGACCACGTTTTATTAAAGGTCTCACCGTGGAAGGGTTTAATACGCTTTGAAAAGCGTGGGAAACTAAATCCTAGATACATAGGGCCTTTCGAGATTCTTGCCAGAATCGGCCCTGTGGCTTACAAGCTTAACCTACCGCATGAACTTAGTAACATACATCCAACCTTCCACGTCTCGAACTTGAAAAAGTGTCTGTCCGATGAGAATCTTGTTATTCCATTCAACGAGATCGAGATCAACGAGAGCCTCAACTTTGTGGAAGAACCAGTAGAAATCATGGACCGAGAGGTCAAACAAACAAAACAAAGTCGCATACCCATCGTGAAGGTTCGCTGGAACGCCAAGCGGGGACCTGAATTCACATGGGAACGCGAAGATCAGATGAAACAAAAGTACCCTCATCTCTTTCATGTTCACTAGTATCTTTACTACTATAAATTTCGGGACGAAATTCCCTCTAACGAGGGGATGATGTGACAACCCCATATTTCAAATCTTTGTAATGACCTAAAAAGTCAAGTATTGTAACCACTTTTGAGTTAATAAAATTAACTTTGATAATAAAATGTCCAAAAAGTTCTATTTAAATTCCTTCTATGTTTAAATGTCATTAAACCATGATCGTACGTAAAAAGAACGCCCAAATCCGACTTCGTATATTGAAGTTAAGATTTTTCCAAGTTCGGCTTAGCAGCAGACAGCTAAAAACTCGAATCGGAGATCGAGCGACTTTTGGCCGGAATGACCTAAATGAGAATCGAAGGTCTCGACAATGGTATTTCAGCGGTGAAAAGTCTGGCGAAAACCGACGTCAGATAAAGAAGTTATGAATTTTTAAAGAAATTCCTTAATCTCGTCATTTTATAATTAAATAATAAAAATAATTTCGGAATTTGCCAACGGAGTCTAAACGAAAGTTGTAGAGTGTAGTCTCACCTACGCGTGGATATAAAGACCATCGAAAACGGAGTTCGTATGAAGAAGATATGATTTTTTGAAGTTTATTAAATAAGTTATATATAAATTTAAATCAAAAATCCGGTAATATCCGAAGGAGGAGTCAGCGTCCTCATCCGAGTTACGCGCTGCGTAACCCCGTACGCCCCGCGTACCCGAGGGCCTTGGTCTCGGTCCGTCCACGTCGCCCCTATGCGAAGCTACCGACCCGCCCCATCCGACCCGTCCCATCCGAAGCCGAGGCAGTCGAGGACTCGCTCATGCATGACGTACGCGTACGCGCTGCGTACAAGCGTACTCCCCGCGTACCGAGGCTTCTCAGACCCCCTATAAATAGAAATGCGAGGGTTCCCGGAAATTCACCCCATTTCTCTCCTCTCTCTCACGATCTTGCCTCGATTTCCGTGCCCGTTCAAACCCGAAGCTCTGGTCTTTTTGCTCAAGTCCCGAGGGTCGATTTTACTCCCGAGATTCCCGAGAATCCCGAGAAAAATCCGTTTCCTAAGACGAAACTCTGCCCGGTTTTCCATCTCGCTATCTTCAAACTTTCAAGTGAGTTCATACCCCTTAATTAACCTTTTTAAGATATTCTAAATGATTTTATATGCTTTCAAGGGGGGGAATACAAGTAAAACACACGAGTATTATCGTGTGTTACATAAAGAATTATTTTATATGCTTTTATATATCCAAATCACATGTGATTTATAAACTTTTAGGAAACTTTCGTATATAAAATATGTTACAATAGAATTCTATCTTTTGAAATATAAATTGTTGTAATGCATGTATAAACTAAACATTTTCTTAGATTTTATGTATACTTGTCTATCTTAGGCTCTACAAAAATCTATACTTTCATAACAAGTGATTCCTTTTCTAGGTATTTCTAAACAAAAGAGACACACTTTTAGAAAACTATAATAGGTATAGTTTTACAAGGATATTGCTAACTTTTACATACTAGAAACATGATTTTCAAGAAGTCACTTTCATATACAAGAACAAACGAACATTTTAACACGTAAATCTGTTTTTATACCACGACTTTGTGAGACATAAACTTCACGTACGTTCGAGCACACATTTCAAGTCCTGTATTATATACCAGAATCCCTTGGAGGGGGAGCATGGTGTTTGTGTATAGATCTATACGGGCTTGACAACCCGCACCCTAACTGTTAGCTACAGTCCACCGTTTGGGGTAACAAACGTCATAACATTCCAACGCATGAAGAATGTTGTGTATAGGCATTCCGAGTCAATAGTATGGTTATAAAACTCACATGGGGTATTAAAAATGCATTGATTTACAAGGTTTTCAAACACATTGGTTATTTCACACTTACATACATTTTAGAAACAAACATTGGTCTTGAGAGAAGGCTACTTTTATACTAGTAGAAAATATAGGATTTTCTAAACACAAACAAACAAGGACAAAACATTTCATTTTCATACAAACATTGTCATTTAAATACTTATGAAACTCACCAGCTTGTATGTCCCAGGAAATCAGTAATTGCAGTTATCATTATGCTTTTGATGAAGGGATGCTGCGGCGCCAGTTTAATCTCATATTTTGACATCATATTGTAATTGGTTTTGAACATGTAACTTTTGACAAAGGTAAACTTTCAATTATATATGTGATGGTTGTATTGCTTTCTTTACTATGTATTCATTTGTTACGTTACCACATGAAGCCATCCGCCCCCGAACGTTTCCGCCGTTCAGGTTTGGGGGTGTGACAGTAGATATGCTCAAAACCCATCTTTGTAAACAAACCCCCTACTTGTTCATTAGGGTTTATTGTAGTCAAATAAGTAACAAGTACATGATGAGCCGAATCCACATTTCGTAACAAAGCATCTGGGATTCGAGCCACTATAGGAAATACCACAGGATCATCTTCAACACTTTTTGGATGTTGATAGATTGTGAACTCCACCTTCGGAACATCAGATGGAACTAGATTCTTTCTCATACACATCTTGAAAAATCAAGCTCCAACACAGGAAACAACATTCGAAACATTGGTGTGTGAGATACTTGTTCCGAACTCCTCCCACGGTTGAATAACATAATCCACATTCAAATCATAGTATAGCCGAGCAATCATGGCATATACTTCTAACTTGGCTTTGTCAAGACTAGTCCTACAACCTGCAAGACACCGTAGAAAAGTCCCAAACAAGAAGTTCCAAGTAGTAGGTAATGTATACTTGCAAAAATAGATGAGTCCTATGAGTGGGGGTTGATGACCCATCTTATTAGACATATGTATCACATGTTCATTAGTCACATCATAAAACGGAACTGTGTTGGGAAGTTTCAAGATCTGTGCAAATTGTTTCTTAGTGAGTTTGTACTTCTTGACCTTCAAAAGTTGAAACATCACCACTTTTGAGGATTTGTTAAACACTATTGTAGAACCAGCCAATGATAACCAATTTATGGGCACGGAGAAAGAAGAAGACATGACGGTAGAGAGCACAGAGTGATTCAGAGCAACAATCAGCATCTGTAGTGGTTCTGGGTACTTGGAATCATCATGTTGAACCTGATAGTTGGAACTTTGAATCTTCAATGATGGTTGTGATGTTGTGTCTTCAGTTGTGTTGGATGGATCAACATGACCAGGTTGTGCTGCCATTGTTAAGGTTTTGGAGAATTGTGTGAAGAGATAAGTATAAAGAAAGAAGATCTGGGGAGTGATTAAACCATATTGCATAAAGTTTTAATTTTTGACCACCAAATTCCTTTTATACTCAGTACACAATTTGAATTTGAAACGGACACCAAGGAAATTTTGCCCCGTGTAATCTTGGATAGTGGACTAGTTGCCATAAAAGTCGCCATGTTTGAAAAGTAATAAGCACTCTTCCCTTGAAAATCGTGAAGCAACCAAACCGTCACATCCATCAAACAGTTTGTTTGCCTCAAGAGGATAAGAACTGTCACTTGACCTTCATTTCAAGGCAAGTGCTTGTTCGCTTTTAGGATTACAAACGAAATCACAACCAGAGTTGTGAAATCTAGGTTTGAGTCGGTATTACCCAAGACCTCGAGGATTTCTGTGCAAATGTGTGCCAAATGTATAGCGGGAACCGAGATAAAAAAAATGTGTGAATAGTGACATCAAATAAACATTCGATGTAAAAGCAGATGGATCCCAGGCAAAGATCACCTTATTCGACATCACGAGAGACATCGAACTGCTTGTGTGGTATCCCATGAAGTACACTCGAATACTCATGAAGAAGTATTGAAGGCTTATTTTACTTAATCTTCGAAGGTAGGCCCAATTTTTTTCATAACCCCAAATTAATATAAGTGTGAGTTAACTGATCAAAATTACATGTATGACTAGTGTAGTCATGGACAAGCGAAGGTTGGATAAATTTTAAAGTAAGTAAGGTTCGAATTGATATTCAGACAGAAGTCATATTCCATGAAAAAAATAAAGTATTGTATCCTGTTGGGTAAAAATGTCTTGGGTAAAGAACATTTTTTCAAGACCACGAATAACAAAAGGAATACGATTTTGAATATCGAAGTGGGGTACTGAAACAAATGTTTTTTGAGAATGTTGAACATAAAGTTTATCGTCAATTCCTTGATGAGTTGGGAATGTGGGGTTTCACCATCATCACGGACTCATGAATCAGGATCATGAACACAGACTTGTGTAATATCTACATTCTAGTTGGTTTCTACCAGAGATTTCGAGGATACACAAATGAAGTGTATGAATCGTGAGGAACAAGGTTGGTGAAAATATTGGTTAAGAAACATTGTGTACCCTTTCGAATGATATGGACTTAGCAAAAATCTCTTAACTCAAAATGAGAAGAAAAGGGTAGCTCGTCAACTAATGAGAATATAGCATGATTAGGAAGGAACCCTCGTAGTGAGTGATCCATTAAGGCTTCGAAACACATTGATTCTATGAGGCTTAGGTCGTCATACATCAACATGTTTCTAGGGACACCTAACTAGTGCAAAGATTCGAAAATATACTTGTCACTTCAGTTAAGAAGCAATGTACACCGATATATTTCGATTGAAATCTACATCGAAAAATGTTAAACACACAAAACAACAAAGAAAATATTTTTGTATTTTTGTTTTTAAAATGAAAGACAAAAATAAGAAAATCTTTTTGGAATTTTTGTTTTTGAAATTTAAAGACAAAATAAAAAAAATCATTTTGGTATTTTTGTTGTATAAAAACAAAATCAAAAACATTAAAATGTTACCAGACATTGA
The DNA here is from genome assembly GCF_002870075.4 of Lactuca sativa. NCBI lineage: Eukaryota > Viridiplantae > Streptophyta > Magnoliopsida > Asterales > Asteraceae > Lactuca > Lactuca sativa. The sequence goes on from NC_056624.2 coordinate 202,636,144, forward strand.
AGTAAAAAGTATTGACTTCCAAACATATTACTTCGAATAAACAATTCTTTCTCAAGCAACAAACTTATATCTGAAACATTTAGAGACATTTCAAAATCAAAGCGGGTCGAACGTTGAATGGTGAATAGTAAAGTCTGAAGTCGTTATCAGTATTTCAACTCTTTTTTATTTCACAATGAGGACAAGCTTGGAACGGCATTTTCATCGAGCATTCCTAAACCAGACAAGATCCATAGAAATATTTATCATCCAAAATCTTTGTAAAAATGTCAGCAAGTTGATCCATTGTCTTAACAAAGTGAACCTCTATATTGTCATCCTCGACATGATCCTTGATGAAATGATATCGAATTGTTATGTGCTTTGTCTTCGAATGTTGCACCGGATTATGGCAGATGCATATTGCACTTTGTGAATCACAATACAACGATATCTTTTTCATGTTGATTGCATAATCATGAAGTTGACTCTGAATCCATATTACCTGAGAAGTGCAAGCTGCAAGAGCAACATATTCGGCTTTTGATGTGGAAATCAAAACACAAGTTTGTTTCTTCGATTGCCAGCTAACAAGCTTTTTGTCCAAAAGTTGACATCCACCAGTAGTGGTTTTCCTGTCGAGTTGACACCTACCAAAGTCTGTATCTGAGAACGCTTGAATGAAGAAACCTGTCTTCAAAGGGTACCACAAGCCCAACGACACAAATCCTTTGAGATATCGAAAGATATTCTTCACAGCGATTAGATGAGGTTCTCTAGGATTCGACTGATAACTGGCACAGTTGCAAACAACAAACATAATATCAAGTCTAAGTATAGTAATGAACTGATAATGTTTCTGTACAATGTGAGATCGACATCAGGCTTGTCCAACAAAGGTCCTAAGTGAGTGTCGACTGCCATTTGTACTTTCAACTCGAACAATTCGTCAGACCAAACTTCTCAACCAGCTTACGAGCGTACTTCTCTTGATTAATGAAAATTCCATCCCTGCTTTGACGAATATTCAAACCTAGAAAATTATTAATCTTACACATCATACTCATCTCGAATTGGCTTTCATCATATTTTCAAATTCTCTAGACAAGGAAGGATCAGTTGAGACAAAAATAATATCATCTACGTAAATTTAGACTAACATCAGATGATCCCCCACTTTCTTTCGAAATAGAGTGGCTTAAACATATCCTTGTTTAAATTTAGAGAGTTTCAAGAAATTGGTAAGAGTTGCATACCAGGATCGAGGTGCTTGTTTTAATCTATAAACAACTTTATCAAGAATATAGCAATGATCAGGATATTTATCCTTTACAAAAACTGGTGGTTGTTCAACATACACAGTTTCTTCTATTGTGGCATTAAGAAAAGCGCACTTGACATCTATTTGATAAACATCGAAGTCCTTGTGTGCTGCATAAGCAAGAAATATTCGAACAGCCTCGAGTCTTGCGACAGGGGCAAAGGTTTCATCATAGTTAATACCTTGTTGTTACGAATATCCTTTAACAACCAACCTTTCTTTGTTTCGAACCACATTACCTTCTTAGTCAGTTTTATTTTGAAAAATCCATTTTAAGCCTATGACTGAAACATCATCTTGTTTTGGAACTAGTCTCCAAACCTTGTTTCTTTCGAATTCAGCAAGTTCAAATTGCATGGAAACAATCCAATCAGGATCTTCCAAAGCAACCTTTATTGTTTTCGGTTCTATTTTTGAAATAAAAACATTAAACATGCAATATTCTTGGTGAACATTCAGTACCTCATTTTTAGCACAAAGTTGATCCCTTGTCAAAACTCCAGCTTGAGGATCACCAAAAACTTGTTCTTTAGGATGATTTCGTGTCCATCTGTCCAGTGGTGGATAAGCATGATAGAAATTCAAAGGTGCATCTTCGAACATTTCATCTATTTCAGAACCTTCACCTACATTGGACACATTATCAGACACATTATGATAAACATCAGTTTGTTCATTTGAAGCATTAGGTATAAATCCATTTTGCTCCCCTCGATAATTGGATTTGGATTGTGATGCTCCCCCTCGACATCAACATTCAAATGCTCATGCTCCCCCTCAACATTAGCATTCGAATATCCAGGCTTCCCCTCAACATCAACATTCGAATTCAAGAGCTCCCCCTTTACTTGATCACCTTGCAACACAGGTTGATGTTTGATATGCACTTGAGAGGTTTAGGTTGAATGAGAATCATCATCTTCCCTAGTCACAGTCAAACCATCAGAATGTTTTGATGCTTTAGGAATATGATTGTCATTTGCATGCACTTCTGCATCTATTTCCCTATCTGGAACAACAAAAATTAGTTCATAAAACATATCGAAAGAATTATCAATTGCAGACTAATCATTTGATTCTTTAATAATGGGCTTCTATTCAAAAGTCTTTTCGAAAACTTTGACATAGTAATCATCAAAAGTTAGATTGAAAGTTTCTTCAATCTTCCTTGTTTGCTTATTCAATACCTGATATGCTACTGAGTTGTGTGAATATCCCAAGAATTTCCCCTCATGAGCTTTGGACTGAAATTTTGAAAAGTTATCTTTGAGATTAATTATGAAGCACCTGCAACCAAAAACATGGAAAATTTTCACATTTAGTTTTTGATTGTTAATGATATCATAAGGAGTGATGTTAAAACGACGATGAATGAATGATTAGTTTTGAGTGAAACACGCTGTCAAGACTGCTTCTGCCCATAGATATTAAGGTAAATTCGCATAGGTGAGCATTGTCCACGCTGCTTCACACAGAGATCTGTTTCTCCTTTCAAAAACACCATTTTGTTGTGGTGTGTAAGGAGATGAAAAATTATGCGTAATACCAAGATCAGTCAAGAACTTGATTCTTGAATTCTTAGTCGTTATCGCTTTTGATCTTACCGACTTTCTTTCGCTGACTAAGTTCAATGTGCTTGATGAAATTGATCATTACTTGAGCAATTCCTGACTTCTAACGAAGAACATAAACCCAAGTGAACCTTGAAAAATCATCAACTATGACCAATATGTACATCTTCTTGTTGAGAGTCTCAACAGTCGAAGCACCAAAAAGGTAAATGTGAAGAAGTTCCATAGGTTTAATGATCTTCGATTCAATGATGATGGGATGACCTTGACAATGTTGCTAGCCTTGTTCGCATGCTACACATAACGAATCGTTATCAAATTTTAAAACGGGTAAGCCTCGAACAAGATCATTTATCACCAATTTGTTCAGATTTTTGAAATTTAGGTAAGAAAGTCTTTGATGCCACAGCCAACTCAAATCAGACGATGCCTTCGAAATTAAGCAAACAGAGGGAACTCTGAAAATTGGCTTTATGTCAAGTGTAAACATATCACCTTTCATCTTAGACTTAAGCGAGACCTCTTTCGTTTCTTTGTTCGAAATTACACTACCTTCTTCATTGAATACTAGTTGATTACCAGTGCCCACAACAAGTTGTGAAACACTTATCAAGTTGCCTTGAAGACCTTCGACGTATGCCACTCGATTGACTGTAAACTTTCCATTCGTAACCTTCCCCTAGCCTCTAATCTTACATTTTTGGTTATTTCCAAACTTCACAACTCCAACATTTTCCAAACTTCTATAATCACGTAGATTTTCCTTTCGACCTGTCATGTGACGAGAGAAACCACTGTCAATGTACCAGTGTTCCTCAAATTGCTCGTCACACAATACCTACAATCAATTAAAGAATTTAGGTCCCCAAGTATTTTTGGGTCCTTGGTTATTAGAGTGAAATGCATTGTGAAATGAGGATGCCAACACTGAACTTCGAACCTTAGATTTCAAACTATCAATTAAGTCAACTTCTACAGATTTAGGTATCGTAATGAAATCATTCATTGTTTTAGGTTAGAAACCAACTTTCCCTTTTTCATCAACAGTTCGTTGTGCCTCAGCTTTTGTTTTGGGAACTTCTTTCCATTTTCGAACAGAAGGATTTGATTCCATTGATGAAGAACTCCCAGTTTGTGACTCGTTCAAGTAGCTTTTGTAAGAATATCTGATTACCTCTTGAGAAAACTTTCCTGATTGATAATGCTTTCCTTTTCCTTCGAGCCAATGATTTATATTCTTCATTTATGTTTTCCCTTTAACAAATGAAGCTTTGACATTCTGCTTCGAATAAGGATTTGGAAAGTGAGGTTGTTTTGGTTTAAATGGTTCATTTCTCTTTCCTTTAATTTCCAGTTTTTCAAAATCTCTTTTTGTAAATGATGGATTTGCATGGGTTTGATATCGATTTTGAAATAGTTTGTTATAACCGACAGATGTACGATTAAAAACTTGTTTTCCATTCGAAAATCTTCTTTGATTTTGAGATTTTTTAAAATTTTATTGTTCTTTATGTTGAAAACCATTTGTTTGAAAATTATTTTGTGAAAACCTTGCATTTTGTCGATTATGAACAAAATTCCTTTATTGTTGGTTTTCAACAAAATTTTCATTTCTTGGTTTTTGAACTTTTGAATGATCTTTTGAAAAATCATTTTGTTTTTTAACGGTTTTTTTTATCAAAAGACTTATTTTGTGAAAAAGTCTTAACTTGTTCAGTCGATTTATGTTCTGAATATTTTTGTGAAAAAGCTTTTTGTTTCATAAAAGACTTGATATTTTTCCAATAAGCATTGTTTCGTGATTTTGACATCGAAATTCCTTCTTCTTTTGAAACTTTTTGAATTTGTTCATTGAAAATTTGTGCTTTTGTCTTTTGATTTTGAGAAACTGGTTCAATTGGTTGTTTATCAACATTTGCTTATTCTGTTTTAACTTCCTAAATTCTTTTTGGTTTTTGCCGTTGAAAAGTGGATGAGTCCTTGTTTAAGGTATTTTCAACCGTTCTTTGGTTTGTGAAAAACCCTTGTTTCATAACTCTTTTATTGTCCTCATCAACAATTTTGTTGATTTTAGTATTCACTTTGTCTCTATTTCCTGTAGTGACAAACACCTGATTTGGAAACACCAAATCACCGGTGCATTTGAAGGACGTATATATGACTGAGTTTGATTCGAGATAATGAGAACCTTTTTCCTTCATCACTTTTTCGAATTTATCTGATTTCCTCATAAACTTGATCGACAACGACTCTAGGAATGGTTTTTACGTCCTCATCACTCTCATTGTCATAGTCTTTGACTTCCACATAATCATAGTCATGAATTTTCAAAATCGAGGGTTGGACAGTGTTAATCTGTTCCAATGAATAATTATAGATTTCTTTACCCTTGCCCATTGAAGTGACATTAATGGCAGATAATTGAGAACAGTCAACAGTTTCCTTGTCCTCAATCTCATTGATATTGTCAGAATCATCTTCGATATCAGCAAAATTTTGTTAAGAGTCAAATGTTGAATTCTTAGTCTTTTTCAAAATTTTGATTTGTTCAGTCTTAGTCAAGGTCTCATTCACAATATGTACCAAATCATTAGCATCTAAACATTCATCTATTTTAACAATACCATATGCATAGGAATCATTTGGTACATTATCAAATTCAGAGATCTTTTTCTCACAATCATAGGATATCGAATCTATTTTCTCTCTTTCGAATACTAAGAAGGGCAATAGTTTCCTATTTTGATCCTTACTAATATTAGAGGAATGATGAAAATTTGTTAGTTTAGCATAAAATCGTTTAGCAGAATTGCAGTAAATGTTATGTTGTTTCATCAAAATACAAATGTCTTCTCTAACATTATCCCTATAAAGAGTAACATTTTTCAATTGTAATTGCAGATTATCTACTCTACTCCTCTTTGTCTCCAAATGTTTTCTGGGTTTCTAGCAACAATGATTTCGATTTTCCAACATTGCTACTAACAAAAATAAGCATGTCATTAACATAAGATAAAGTATCATCGAATTCAGAAAAAACAACATCATATGAATTGAAAGGAATATCAAAGGATTTGAAGTCATTGGAGATTTTTATGATCCAGTCGAAACAAAACACCTTCCGTTTACCATCTCTTCCTCAAAACTTTCTACCTCAAACCTCGCATACATAGCACTGTGTGTGGGATTCCTCATATCCTCATCATCTGATCCAGATGACCAGATTTGATAGGTACCATCCCCATCACCACCTCCTCTCACAACAAGTGACATTCCCTTTGTCCTTGCTCTTACTTCCTCCATCCTTTCGACATAGTAGGCTTCATCCTTCACTCTTTCTTTCTTCTCTTTTCTTTTCCTCAACATGTAATCAACTGCCAAATGGTTCGCACCGTTGCAGTAGTTGCAATCAAAACCAGAATCTCCTTTTAGCTTCCTGTCCACCTTCTCACCAGCAGTCTTACTCTCTTTCTTCTCAACCTTTGACTCTTCTCTAACACTCTTCCCAGATGATGAATTTCCCTTGAAATCATTGTTTCCTTTTAACTTTAGATTGAATGGCTTCTTAAATAACTTCTTAACTTTGTTGTTCGAATAATAAGCCACAACTTCATCTTCTGAATTCATAAGAAAATCCTCATTACTAGAACCATCAATCTCAGCAGACTCGACTTTAGACTCTTTTCCTGAAACCTTTAAAACCAGTGCAAGAGGACCTCCCAAACACATTTTTCCATCTTCAGCTATTTCGTTAATCTCACTTTCATAAGCATTTAGAACATTATAGAGATCTCCCACCGAATAGTTATCGAAGCTCTGTTGTGTCTTGATCATCAAACTAATGTTTCTCCAACCCATTGTAAGTCTCATTAAGAAAGTGAGATTGTAATCCATAGTAGAATGATTGACTCCATAACGACTGCATTTGAAGATTAACTCGTTTAAACGATTGTAATAGAGTTCGATATTCTCATTCTCCTTCTGCTTGAATTCTCCTAATTCGAGTAAACACTACTTCACCGAGCTCTTTCTTGTCTTCTCACTTCCCTGATACTTCTCTTTCAAAATCTCCCAGATCTATTTTGTTGTTTTGTAACCATGAACATAATTGTAAACCACCGGTGGAAGAGCACCGTAAAGTTCACGTAAACATTTCTTGTCATTTTCCTTTTGTTTGTCTGCTTGCAATACAACATCAGCAGTGGAACCAGCTATTCCGACTTGTTCTAACCTTCCTGGACAATAATCTCCACTAGTAATACATCACCAAAAATCCTCATCAATCCCATTGAGATAATCTTCCATTCTATCCACCCATTGCTCGTAATATAATGGAATCAACATCGGAATTTTGGTTGAAGAACCGAGAAGATGAGAGAAACCAGTCATCGTATTCATGTTGAAGTTCGCCATTAATGTACGAACAAAGATGATGAAAAGCTTCAGGAAATGAAATCTAACATATGAATTTTACAAAAACAGATCAGAGAACACTCGATTTGTCAAATAGAACGCTAAATCGAATCAAATCAATTGATTAGATCAGATTTTCTAAATCAAAAGTGTGGAATACTTTTGAATCGGAAATAGAGATTCGAAACTTTTGAAAACACGAGAAAACCGGAAAACAGTTGAAAGAATCCTGCTCTAATACCAAATGTAGTTCGTATGAATCGAGTGACAAGAACAAAATCATACTATATATTGAATTAAGAATGCAAAATCTAAATATCATCTGTTTGGCTCTTTTATTGCTTCTGAAAGAGTACAAGATTTAGAAAGAGTAAAGTTCACAAGAGTGCACAAAGTTACCCTCACTCCTATACATATCCCTATTTATAGGAGTTAACAGAAAGAAACAAAAAATACATAAGGACTAAACATGTAAGCTTCGAACTCTAAACAATTCCTTTTGTAATACATACATTCGAATACAAAATACAGACTTCGATTCTATACAAGCCAAAAGGTACTTCGACACCTCACAACATAATTCAAACTCTACAAATGGGTTTAGAAATCGAGTTGAGAATCCATCTTATAACCATCGAGTTGGCTCTAAACCAATTGCAATTATCAGGTGAATTGATATTAGGTTTTGAAATAGATCCGTCTACAAAGCCAAGCTTGTTATTTGCAGACAAAGAGAAGAACATTGAACGCATCCATGAATTAAATCCGACTCCACAGATGATACAAGAACCAAATTGGGTGTATCATAATTGGAAATGAAATATGTGTTGGGATGCAAACCCAATCCCACATCGGTAAAAAGAGAACCTATATGCTAGCATATAAGGCAACGGGTAATCCCTTCTATCACCAATTGGTTTTAGAAAATGAAACCTAATTGTTCTTCTTTTGTTGAGCATGGTTGAGCTAGTAGCAATCCTAACAAGTGGTATCAAAGCTACGGTCAAAGCCTATATAATATGGTCGGCGCAGGTGGTGCAATCCCCAGTAATTCCCGGTCCAACGAAGTTGATCCTAAAGCCTTGTATCGAAAGTCTTCCTGATGGCTCAGGTGATCATGTCCCGAGAGTATCGGCAGTATGAAAAAGGATTGAATCGGATGAACAGTCGTTGAAGGGGAGGCGAAGGGCGAAACTTGGGTTTGAGGGGAGGATTGATGGGATGCAAACCTAATCCACATCGGTAAAAAGAGAAACTACATGCTAGCATATAAGACAATGGGTAATCTCATCTATCACCAATTAGTTTTAGAAAATGGAACCTCATTGTTCTTTTATGTTGAAAATTGTTGGGCTAGTAGCGATCTTAACAATATGGACTTGAAGCATTGAGATTAAGTGATCCAATGGTTTAGAATAAATTACTCTCTTCAATGACTCATTAATAATAAAGTGATGACACTTTTTTAATGTAAAAAGAAAAAAAAATCAACTGGCAATTATTTACATATTTTGAATATTAGTTGTTAATCTTGGATTTTAACTTGTATTCTTTTGAAAAATCTACACATATTATTTTAATATAATCTTATTGTTTTTTTTGTTTGACAAATATTAAAACCTCGATCATAACGTTATAAAAAACATTTATGGAAGTAACCTTGAACAATATTTATAAATTTTAATTATTTTCATAAGAAAAAAACAACTTCAACAAGTTACACAAAAAAATTATTTTTAGACATAGTATATCCTTAGAAGATACATTGAAATTACAATTAGATGATACACTCTATCTACATAGATATCAAGCGAGATTACAATAAATAACATCATATGAAACACAGCAAGATTATAATAAAACACATCCCAATTAGATAGAAATAATACAATTTGTAAGATAGAAAGAACACAATAACAAAAACATTTTAGTAAATTAATACATTCATTTTAATATAGATAATATATAGTAAGATTACAGTAAAATAATATTGTGTGTTAGATAGAGAGAATATATAATAAGTTTATAGTACGATTGTAACACCGTGAATTTCAAAATAATTTTTCGCAATATAAAAAAAACATTTCTCATTTAATTTCATAAAAACATTAAGTTTCAAATTCCAATCTGTATCATACAAATCCCAAGATCACATAAATATATCAAAGTCCCCTGCGTGTGTACAGATCAAGCCGGCGCCTTCCCACGGTCATCGTTAGTACCTGAAACAACAACACTAACACTGTAAGCACGAAGCTTAGTGAGTTCCCAAAATACCACATAAAACACATATTAGCCACTCAAGGCTTTAACTCTATGGGTCCGTGCACCCAACTCTGTGAACCCCCAGGTTCTATCTCTAGGAACCTTCCGGTTCCAACTCTGTAATCATGCACAGCATAAATCACATAGAAATAATGCAGTACAACACATGGCATACACATAACATACATATACTAACACATAGCTCTGATTACCTACTCAAGGTAAAGTATAGTGAGAAGACTCACCTCGCGTGTCTCGGTATCTCACGAACCCTGGAAATCCCTCGTGCTCGATCCTCCGAGCTCTAATCCTCCTATAACATCACATGACTCTAATTAACACTTTTTATCTCTAAGGTTGACTATACCTAAGAAGTCAACACAGGTCAACGGTCAACGGTCAACTTTGACCGGACTCGGCGAGTGCACACGGCAACTCGGCGAGTCTAGACGTTCTCACCAACTCTCTAGAATTCCCTTTCTACACGTCGAGTACCCCCCCCTGACTCGACGAGTTTCACCTGGCAGAAATCGCGGGGCCACCCCGACTCAACTCGCCGAGTCTCAAGAACGACTCGGCGAGTCCCAGCTCGACTCAGTCCACTTGACAACCCTCTCTAACTCGCCCTGACTCACTGAGTCAACCTCTGACTCGAATGGACCACTCACTGGCCGGTCCAAGGCAATCTTCAAGCTACTCGCCGAGTCTGCTCATCGGACTCGGCGAGTCCATGCCATGCAATCACTCAAACTTGCTTCTAAGGTCAGATCTATTCCAACAATTCATAGATCTGGCCTTCCTAGACTGATTTACCACGTAAAGCCCCAGACTTGGTGCATAAACAACCTCTATATGACCATATATGAAGAATTATCAACAAATCTCACTACTCAAGGTCATAACCTCCATTATTCTCTATAAAGCTTGATGAATGAGGCTCTCTGGACCTCTATGGATCCAGATCCGAAGTCTCATCACTAGCAAGGGACTATTTGGCCGTCCAAACAACTCAACAAGGTCACAAGAAACCCTAAAATCAATTATACTTCACAAAACAGGAGATGAGCCAAAATCATACCTTTAGATTGAAGGGCTAAGCTTCAAATCCACCGAATAGCAGCCTCCTTTGCCTCCTCTTGGCTAGAGCCTCCCTCTTCTTTGCTAAACAACACACAAATGTCAAGAAATGCTTCCTTTCTCTCTCAAATCGCTCAAGCACTCTAGGGTTTCTCTCTATGAACTGTTGGGTGCAAATGACGGCCATAAGGCCTTTTAAATAGGTCCCAAACCCGAGAAATTAGGGTTTCATTAAACAGCGTGGACTCGCCGAGTCCATATCCTGGACTCGCCGAGTCCAGACGAGTCCCGCGTCCAAAATCGCGACCCTACTCGGCGAGTCTGAGCTCCAACTCGCCGAGTCCCCTCTCAAAACACAAAAAGAACAAAACAATAAAATACCTGGAAATCCGGGCTGTTACAACGATAATATCATATATTACGCAGAAAAATACAATAAGATTTTAGTAAGACGGTAGTCTATCAAATATGAAAAAATAATAAGTTTGTAAGATAAAACTCTTTATTAGATAAATGGGTTATGATTAGATTATAGTAAGATAACACTGACTTGTTTTTTTTCTAAATAATTACCCTTTTTGTCATTTTAGTTAACAAATACATGGCTTTATCTTTAATAGGTTTAAAATGGAGAAAATTAGTGTTCCATGTGGTTCTCCAAAATATGTACAATCAAGAAAAATATTCAAACACATACGTGCATGGTCCTTTTGGTTTTTAAAACTTAACCCTCTTGTCTTTTTGTCTTTTTGGCAAATTCGATTGTAAAGTGACTTTTATATAGTTTTAATTTAATTTGAAGCGCATTTAATGAGAGTGAGAACATCCAAAACACATGTTATGCAACATTATTGCGTACTTGATGCAAATATTGTATATTATTGCAAACACACTTCATTTTATTCTTTTGTTATATGATTATATCCAAAACTTTTAAAATAATTACTAAGAATACAATACATTTGTAACACAAACTACAATTTATATAAGAAATTTAAAGAACAAATGTAATATTTTTAAAACTAAAAACAAGGATACTTTTTTTTAATACGTGGAAAACGGACCACCAACTGCCTATCAACCTCAAATATTTTAAACATAAATACAGTGACTCTAAAGTCAAACCATTTATCATGCTCTCTTTCCATTTGACTTTTAAATGCATTCGTGTTTTAGGGTAATTTTTAATAATCATTTTAATTGACAATATTATTTGAGGTAAATAATACTAAGATCGTATATGGATAGTTATTAATACAATTTGTAAGATAGAAAGAACACAATAACAAAAACATTTTAGTAAATTAATACATTCATTTCGATATAGATAATATATAGTAAGATTAGAGTAAAATAATATTGTGTGTTAGATAGAGAGAATATATAATAAGTTTATAATACGATAATATCATATGTTACGCAGAGAAATACAATAAGAATTTAGTAGGACAATAGTCTATCAAATATGAAAAAGATAATAAGATTATTGTAAGATAAAACTCTTTATTAGATAAATGGATTATGATTAGATTATAGTAAGATAACACTCTCTTTTTCTTTTTCTAAATAATTACCCGTTTTTGTCATTTTAGTTAACAAATACATGGCTTTATCTTTAATAAGTTTAAAATGAACAAAATTAGTGTCCATGTGGTTCTCCAAAACATGTACAATCAAGAAAAATATTCAAACACATATGTGCATGGTCCCTTTGATATCATTGATTTTTAATTAAATGTATGACTTTTAAACCCTAGTATCGTATACACATCCTCTTACTGTGTTTGTTACACTTTTTGTTAGATTTTAATAAAATAAGTTTTTTTCTCAAAACTTCGAAATTATTTTTTAGATTTCAGACTTGTTTGTTAAATTCAAGAGTTTTTTTTGAACTCATAAATTTCATTCTGAAATCTGCAATGTCAAGTACGAAATGTATATTTTTTTATGCTCCATTCCAGGTTTGTTAGTTATTTTTACACAAAGATTTACTTGTTTTCTTTAAATACACATCAAATTGTGGTTAGTTTTTTTAGTTATCATTTTTTTTAAAAATTAATACTAAATAAAATAATCATCAAATTAAAAAAAAATAAATAAATAAAAACTAAATATTTTTATTTGCCGAATTTCTTTGTAACTAGTATTGTTGTTTTTTTAAAGGAGACTTCACTGCAGTGGTTTATTTATGGTTAACGGGAAGATGTCAGTTAATTTTGGCAGAGTTCGTTCCATCCGCTCCTCTCACACCTCTGATTAAACCATATGTAACGCCCCAAAACTCATAAAAAAAATTCGTTTCTAAATGGTAAAACATTCCATGTATATTCCATAAAAGATCATCAATGTCAACAATGTTTCAAAAGGAATATCAGAGTATCATCTCACCTCTAGTGGATGCAATGCAATCATGTCAGGCCCTTCCCTTTCGAACTGGAAGTACCTGAAAATGTTAAAACACATAACCGTAAACACAAAGCTTAATGAGTTCCCCAAAAATACTACATACCATACTAATTAGTGGGCCTAACCATGAGGTATATTCCAACCCAACACAAAATCATGGGCCCAAGCCTAGGGATCAGCCCTGAGGTATATTTCAACCTAAACATACCATAAATGGGCCAAACCTAGGGCCCAACCCAACATAAAAATAGTCCCAACCGAACATAAACATGCAAGAGTTACAAAGACAACTATCACAATCCAATGGGTCGACATTTGTGCCTTCAACCCGGGAGAGCAATGAGAAGCCTCACCTCAATTGATAGCCAGATAAAAACTCACACTCAAGCTGTTGCTATAAAAGCTCCTCACACTTAACATATCCAAAACAATCCCAATTAAAAATTAAGGTAATTATCCCAACTTAGCAAGTCCAAAACGCCAAGGAAAATCCTTATTTGGTAAAAGACCATTTTGCCCTCCCAGGTCTTAAGCCCCTCATAGTTGACCAAAAGTCAAACTGGTCAAAAGGTCAATGGTCAACCTTTTGTTGTCCTACGCGATGTGTACTCTAACTCTACATTGGGCGCAGAGCCTTAATCCAAAAAAACGGGTGGGAACCAGGCTACGTTGGGTGTAGCCCGAATTACGCTATGCGTATAGAGCATGAAGCAAAACTTCATTTTAAGCTCTTAATACCTTAAGACCAAATGTCAAATACTCAGATCTAAATCTAGTGTTCATCTAAAATGATAAAGTTCCTGGCTTTATGCCTTTGCATGGCTTAATGAAGCTCAAGACCAATCCATAGTTCCATAACTTCCTTTAATAACCTTAAACCCTTGCATGGGTGAAACATAACCATCAAGATCCAATTTTATGCTATAAGTTCCTCATAAACAATATGAGATGATCGCCTCAAGCTCTGTAGTAGCTGTTACTCACAAAAGCCAAACTCATGGGACCAAAAGCATACAAATTTATAGGTTATCCTAGATCTAACCCAAGGAATCATAAAGGTGAGAATTTTATACCTCCTGAAGTTGGAAAATGAGATGGAAGCTCTGGATCTTCAAGTTTGAGCCACACCAATGTAAAGCTCTAAACTTCAAAAGAAAGGAGCTCTTCATGCTTACTGTTTTTAGAGAGGAAGAAGGGAAGAAGAGAGTGATTTTCTTAGCCAAAATGCAAGCCTCATGCAACTCTTATATACTCCATGAAAAGTAAGGCCTAACCATTAAAATACTCTAAAGTAATGGCTAGCCTTTAGAAGCATGGGAGAAAAAGCATGGAGGTTGAAATGCGACCCCCATATTTTAATATTATTGGTCATACCTCTTGAAAAGAGGAGGATTCTTTATTTTTTATAAACTCCAAGTTTATAAAATATAAAATTTGTCATTAGGTAAAAGAAAAAAGAATCCAACAAGTCCAAAATATTATGTATGACTTATTAATTCATACCATATGAAATAATAACTAGTTATACTCTCTTATAATTATTATTTTCAGAAAACAATAATTATTCTCTAATTAAAATACAAGAATTGATATTATTTATTAATAATCATATTAATAATAAATATACAAAATGTGCCAACTTGATAAATGTGTGACCCTATAGGATCATATATTATTAGCAATACCACTGCATAATGATTCTTGGGCATATAGATCCAACAATCTCCCACTTGCACAAGATTCATTATAGACTGACATAGACAGTAGTTGACGTCTAGCAACGGGCTACTACCCCTAACAACATATGAAGGGTGTCATCTCATCAACAGCCACTTCCAGGAGCTCTAAGCTGCAATTGTTACTAAAGGTGTGGTATCAATTATTCCTTTGTCTTAGACATCATGTCGAACATGAGATATGGATCGCGATCAATCAAATTTACTGTTCAAATTTAACTAAGGCCTTAGATGTCATGCTCTCAACGAATAAGAGGGACAAATCCCATCTTGACTACATACTCCCATCAATGTAGCTCATGTTATACCCAACGATGTCCCTTATGACTACCTTTTATGAAACAATGTTAAACCATGTCAAAGCACAACAATTCCTACACCTCAAGTCCCAAATATGTATCTCATGTCTAAGAATACAATTATCATCTTGACTACATACGCCTATCAATGTAGTTCATGTCATACCCAACGATGGCCCTTATGACTGCTTTTTACGAAACAACGTTAAACCATGTCTAAGCACAACAATCCCTACACTTCAAGTCCCAAATATGTATATCATGTCTAAGATTAAAAAGATACAACCTTAATCAAAACATCACTCTTGAATACGATCCATAAATTGGTTTTAATGCGGGTCAAGTCCAATACTTATTCTCCCAATCAAGTATCTATGAAGTTGGTAGCAACTCTTTGCCATTCTCATCTCCAGGAGAATCCACCAATCCGCTCATATTAGTCTTACCTCGTAGATGCTACCACAACTATGAAAGACTATGGACATTTAGAATAACCTAGTTATTCAAGGATTTAAACATGCTAATATAGAACACAACAATTATTCAATGAAAGACTCATGTCCAATATATCATTCATTACAATATATGTTTCTTGTACTGTTCCAATATCCAAAGACTAAATTTCCTTCAAATAGATCTACTTGTATCAACAATGCCCTATAGCACCAACTTGACTTTCATGCGTTAGCTAATGAAGCAGCTTTGTTAAGTAGATTTGACAAACTTGATTTGTATAAACTTTGCGAATACAATCATTTTCAATTTTATATATATAAAGAAAACTATTAAGAATGTATTAGATGCTTAAATATGACTTAAATACCAATACTCATGTAATGGGATTACTCATAGTCATAATGAACTATACATTAAGCATCTTTGTATGTGGTTCTCCAAACCACGAGGTACTCTAACTCTGATGTGTAATAGTAATTAAAATCTACATGAAACCACTATCCATGTAACTATCTCTTCATTCATAATGACGACACGCCCGATTGTGACTGAGAGTCATCTCAATCTATTTGAAAATTTAGCACATGTGTAACAACTTTAAACATAGCTTCCTTTCAAATACTCTGCATATTAGGAGTATTTCTTTAGTTCTCGCAAGTACTTTATAATGTTCCTATAAGTCACACAATGACTTGTTCTTGGATTATATTGGTATCATTCGACATGCTCTAAGCATATGACTTATTTGTCCTATATGCATAATCATGACACATATGATTAATCCAATTGCATCAGCATACGAAATACTATCATATTATCTAGTTCAAAAACATTTGCACTAGGATTTTGCTCAAAATTATGTTATGTGGTTTTTGACAAGATAACTCTCTCAGAGTCCTTTATCTTAAGCTCTTTAGGATCCTTGACAATTAATGCAATTTTACTTAATCCTTTAAGTTGCCATGATCTATCTATGTAGATCCTTATTCCATGAATTAATATGTCGACTACATATAACATTTGGGATGTTACTACACTCCCACTAGCTTTGTAGAAAAACACAAGAGTCATCTTGATTTATAATCAAATCACACTATGTAATTATCGCATAAGAAAGAAGATTCTTACTTTGAGATGTTAGCTTAAATCTGAGAAAATTTTCAATCATGTATGTTTTCTCTCTTGAAAACTCACTTACTCTTTATAGTCAAACTATATCAAGGAAGATTAATCAAGCCCATACTTGATAATTATACATGAATGCATCTCTATGTGTTTTATTAGTTTCTGATCAACTATTGAGTAGATTCAACAACAATTGAAAACTTGCTAGTTCCAAACTATGTCGCATTTAGTTTATGGTTCTTAAGCTCTTAAAGTTCCATATAGCTCACACTTAGAAAAAACACTTTCTAATCACTTGTCTTATGGAATGACAATTATTGGGATTAGTAGAAACTTCATCCTAACCAATCATTTAGGATATTCTACGTAAAGGTAGTTAGCAGATACTAGAGTGATTAAGCTTATTGTCTAACATGAGCTCAATAAGTCCATACCTTTTAGATAAGGATAAACCATTTCATCATTAGCCTAAGAAAGTATCTAATCCAATTGTTTGGTTGGAAAATATATATGTTCAATATATATTTGTTGCAGTGAGCATAATTCCAAAAATTTTATAAAGTAAATAGTTCTTTTAAAACATCATACAATAGACTGCAAGGTCTATGTTTATACTTTTCAAAAACTTGTACTATCGACATTTAGCTAGTGGTCAAGTGACCCTATGCCACTAGAGAATTTGAAGGCTAACTCGAATATCAAAAGATAAATTCAAGTGACCAGGTGATCATGTGCCATAAAAAACATACTAATGACGAGTGAGTGTTTTCATCGGAATGAGTTGTGAATCGATTCCACAACTCCTAAGATGTTCCAAGAAGACTTGGTTTACAAAACTCATTTTCTTTATCACAAGGAAAGGTTAATTATGGTCTCATTAAGTCTTATTTCAATCTTCACTATGAAAAATTTGATCAAATCAAAAGGTTTCATCAGCGACAAATAAAAGTCGTCGGTAAAATTGAATACACATTTATCACCAAATTTATTCATGGATTGAAAAAGATTACATACATCACTTATGTATAATTCTTTGCCAAGCCTTTTGTTCTTTAACTTCTAATAGATAAAGACACTTGTGAATCATCTTCCTATATAAATATGAGTCACATATATAAAATGAATGAAGCTCATTTGCCTTCAAAACTTCCATCATTTTGAAGTTGGTATATGTATTTCTTATTTATATTGTCATAATGATTATGAAATAGATAAGTTTCAATCAAATATCATTTGATTATATAGGTGTTATGATAAGAACTGTTAATTTAATGAAAGATTATAGATTTGCTTCATAAATAACATTATGAGAAAATATTCGTTAACACATAATACATCGTTTCAGAACATCAATGTGAACATCCATTAAACAATAAGTAAATCTAGATTTATTCATAAATTACAACTATTACATGTCCCTATAAGGATAGGTACAATACATCTATTGTTTAAATAAAAGATTATAACAACACTTGTTAAATCTTCAACACGAAATACCATTCGTTTGTAACAGTTGATTATTTCTTCCAATTATCAATACATAATATCAATTACTAGTGTCACATGAAGTATTGCATACTCAAATCAATGATGAAAAAAATAAATAGTTCTATCATATAGATGTATGAAGTCCTGTCCAAGTCAGACTTCTTCAGCTCGACGAGATTAGAGGAGCAATTCCTCTTTTAGTGTCTAGTTTCTTCCACAATAGAAACAACACTAATCATTTGGTCCTTTCTTGATTTCTGGGTTTATGTTGTGTTTCCCTTAACTAAACTATAAGTCTATATGAGTGTACAATCTCTTAGACTTCCTTTTATTCAATGCTTAAACAAAGTTGAAGTTATTTCTAGTGTTCTGATTGAATATTTGCTTTAGTTGATGAGACATCTGATATGTTTCATAATTATCAAAGACTTTCAGCAAGTGATGGTTAATTTTTTCAGTATGATGTGAGACACATCAATATCATCACAATAATACTTCCATCAAAGTATCATGATCAGACTAATTGGTTGCAGAGGTTATTTAGGTATGGGATCTTTCAGTATATATAATTTCTATTTATCTTAAAGGTAGAAACTCAAGATATTATAACAGTTATAGAAATTATAACCATCAAATGTAACTATCTCTTGAAACTTAACAAGAAAGAGGTTTTGCAGGGCGTAAAATTATAAACAGTTATCAACAGAATTTAACAAAGTTTCATTTAGTATTTTCAATATTTAGTCTTTAAAAAATTAATACCTTATGTTGTTTCTTAAAACATTAATTTATTAAAGTCTAGAATCCAAGTAACGAAACAAGTAAATGGTTAGGCGACTTTTATCCCATAAACTTAATCAAACTCGGTAGGTAGCAATTATTGATTGCATACGATATGTAACTCCTAGATTATGGGGTCCTAAACAACTATTGTTTAGCTTGGCATGTTTATCCCATCTATGCCTCAAAACTCTTATGCTTAGGCAACCCTTATTACATAAGAAATTGATCAAATCATCCACTTAAAAAACATGCGAGTTCTATTTCACAAATGGTTAGGTGACCTTTATCCCATAAGCAAATACAAAAACACATAGACTATTTTTGACAACTCAAAACTAAGGTGACCCTAAAATCCATATGAATTGCACAAAAATCTCAAGTGAATTTTAAATGGATTGCATAGATTTGAAGTTTTGTAAATAAGGGTTTATATATGTTTTACAATTATAGTTTATAAAAACATGGTCTTATGAATATTCCATGCATCCAACAATTCATGTACCCTTTTATAAAATTCATATCACTTGTGATGAGGTTCTTTACGTTCCAAATAAAATTTCATTTTATTTGTAATTAACCGCGATCAATTATAAACTAAAATCCGGTATTTTAAAGTTTAGTCATAGATCGGTTTTAAGAACCGGTAACAGTTTTAATAAAAAATTATTTTATGCTTAAGGCTTGGAGTTTTAAATGAGTTATAAAATCACTGCTATTTTAAATCACCTTTTAAAAATCAAAAACTCATGACTTCATGAATTTATAGAATAAACTCATTTTATTTTATAAACTCAATTTTAATGCATCTTATGATAAGAGTCATATTTTGATAAACCAAAACTTGGGTGATGATACTTATGTTTTAAATCTCATTTAGCATGCATAAAACATAATATCAACATGTTGTGTTATGCTTAAAACATCAATATCATATATTAAGTTTCGACGAAAAAATAATCACTAGTTTTATTATTTTCCGTTATAACGCTATAAATTGATTTTAGTCTTTTTAATAAAAACTCCTTATTTATTATAAAGACATGGTGTTTATATAAAGTTTAAACATCTTTTAAACCATTTCAAATATTTTAAAGTTGGGTATTTATAAGTTTTACAGTAAAACTATTTTCAAAAAAAAAATTGAGTTGTAACCGGTAACTGGTAAAACGTTTTTATATTTATTTATAAACATCTTATATTATCTTTTAAATATTTTTTACTCAAACTCCAAGTAATATTATTTTATGAAAAAATGTTATTTGACATGTAAAAACAATTTTTATACATAAAACATAACATACATTTAACATAAAATAAACATCACAAACATGCATTATAATGTGTATAAACCAAACCATGTCTAGTAATAATTTTTGTGAACCACCACAAAAGTTATTAAGTTCTTCCTAAAAGACTTAAGGGACAGTTCAAAAGGTCTTCAAGCTCCCATTTGCCAAGTCAACTCTTGCTTGCAAAATGACTTCAAAGCTTTATGTTGTGAAAGTTGTAACACTTAAACCATTAAGACTATAATTAAGCCCAAAACCAAAAGTGGAAGCTTGTGGTTGGGATTATGATCTTAAATGGTTAAGTCATCTTCAAGGAGGTCATTTCTTCATATTGTTACATTTAAAAAGAAATACAACTAGTCTAACTAATTTATTACAACAAATGAAAAAGTACTTATTTATCTATTACATTTTATGAATAAATAAATATCAACCAAACACAACACAAAGGTCCAAATGGGTTGTTTATACACAAAAACATATCAAATATAATAACAAACAACTCTTGGTTTTTTCTAATGCAACTTTTATATAACCAAAATGCATGAAAAATGGTTATATATATAAAATAAAGAATTTTAACCAAGAAGTTGCCAAAGAAGACAAATATGGATTTTTCTTAACCAAAAAAAGTTCATGCTTGTTTTCAAAAAACCAATGATTATCAAACATAAAAAATCATTCTAACATATAAAAGATGGCTCTGATACCACTGTTGGGGTTTTGATACGAAATAAAAGTTTGTTTTTCACAAAAACCGGCAACGGAATACTTTAAAAGTAACAAGTTTATTTTTAGTTCATAACAAAACCAAGCCATCATGGATCCATTTATAGAGGTTAGAATGAAATAAAACAACCATAGGATGTTTTAGAGATAACCTTTGAAGCCTTTGAACCCACTTGATTTTGGGGTGCTGATGAAGATAACAAAAGATCAAAGTGTATGATCTTCTCTACAAGTATCCAACATCAAGAGTACGACACTTGGAATGTTAGTTCCTTCTTGTATTCTTGAGTGTCTTAAGACTTTAAGTGCTTAACTCAAATAAGCACTAAAGGGAACAACTCAAGAGGTCTTCTAAACCACCAATGTAAAGCACCAAACTTCAAAAGAAAGGAACTCTTCATGCTCACGGTTTTTAGAGAGAAAGAAGGGAAGAAGAGAGTGATTTTATTAGCCAAAATGCAAGCCTCATGAATCTCTTATATAGTCCATGAAAGGTAATGCCTAACCATTAAAATACTCTAAAGAAATGGCTAGTCTCTAGAAGCATGGGAGACAAAGCATGGAGGTTGAAAAACAACCCCCGTATTTTATTATTATTGGCCATACCTCTTGAAAAGAGGAGGATTCTTTATTTTTTATAAACTCCAAGTTTATAAAATATGAACTTTGTCTTTAGGTAAAAGACAAAATAATCCAACAAGTCCAAAATATTATGCATGACTTATTAATTCATATCATATGAAATAATAACTAGTTATACTCTCTTATAATTATTATTTTCAGAAAACAATAATTATTCCTTAATTAAAATACAAGAATTGATATTATTTATTAATAATCATATTAATAATAAATATACAAAATGTGCCAACTTGATAAAGGTGTGACCCTATAGGATCATATATTATTAGGAATATCACTTCATAATGATTCTTGGGCATATAGATCCAAGAATATCAACTCCGTAGTCTTGACCACTACTTTGGTACTCCCCAAAACTCGATGCCTAACCTCGCCCTAACAAACTGGGGTCCGACATCTCCTCCCATAAAGCATCTTGAAGGGTGGCCAATCGATATTGGCATGATAGCTATTGTTGCAGGAGAACTCGGCCAGTGGAATATAAGTATTCTAACTCCCACCAAAATTTAGCACACAAACCCTGAGTATATCTTCAAGTGTCTGACTCATCCGCTCACTTTGTCCATCAGTCTGGGGGTGGTATGTTGTGCTGAAAAGCAGCTTAGTACCCAACTTCTCATGAAACTTCCTCCAAAAATTGGAGGTGAAGCGAACATCTCGATCCGAAACTACCAAAACTGGCACCCCTTGTCGAACCACCACCTTCAAGATGTAGATGCCAGCCAACTTCTCGGTGGAAATGCTCTCAACAATAGGTATGAACTGAGCATTCTTGATCACCCTATCCATGGAGAACCAAATAGAATCAACCCCATGTGTTGTCCTTGGTAACTTCAGATAAAGTTCATGGTAATTTATTCCCATTTTCACATGGAAATAGGTAATGACTGTATCTTGTCGTGGGGTCACTGAAGCTCGACCTTGAATTTTCGTCAAGTCAAAAACCGTTCCAAAAACTTTGCTACCTCCCTCTTCATACAGGTCCACCAATAATCCAACCTCAAGTCTCTGTACATCTTTCTGGATCCCAATTTTATTAAAAACTTTGACTTATGAGCCTCCTCCAATAACGTTTGTCTAGCCCTGCCAACAATTGGAACCCAAACCCAGCCACACTAAGTCAATAACCCATGACTATCCCTGATAAACAAAGGAATCTGACCCCTGGTCCTCTCTTCCTTCCAATTTTCCATTTTTAACCCTTCTACTTACGCCTTCTTGATCAATTCTAACAGTTGCGAGACAATAACCATCGTCAG
This sequence comes from Lactuca sativa, assembly GCF_002870075.4. Lineage (NCBI taxonomy): Eukaryota > Viridiplantae > Streptophyta > Magnoliopsida > Asterales > Asteraceae > Lactuca > Lactuca sativa. The sequence goes on from NC_056624.2 coordinate 202,658,982, forward strand.
ACATATATTTCCAGTATGTGCACTCACTGCCTTGTGACTCAAGGCATCTGCCACAACATTGGCCTTCCCAAGATGATTGATATATATATATATATATATATATATATATGTGTGTGTGTGTGTGCATTATTTTAATACATTTTAAGTTATATTTCAGTTAATTGCAAAGATATTTGATACTTGTTGAGTTAAATTATATTTTGCAGCCAAATAGGACATTCTTGAGGGAAAAGGAGCTTAAATGTCGAATATTGGAACTTGGAAGGACTGGAGCTAAGTTTGGATCTTAAAAGGGAAAAGAATCAAGAAATTAAACTCCCCACGGCATGGAAATGGAGTACCACGACGTGGTTATTAGGGAATTCTTGATGTTTTGTGCAAAGATGGAACTCATGACATGAGCCTTATTGCTCATGATGTGAGAAGTCAAACATTCTAGAAGATATATATATAAGTAGAAGCCAAATTCCTTGTTGGACACGATTTATATGGTTCTCACGACGTGAGATCCTAATTCTCACGATGTGAGGGATGTTTTTAAGGAATCTATAAATATCCCTTGTTATATTTGATTTAGAGAGTTTTATAGGATTATTATGAAGAGTTAGTCGAAGTCAGAAGTCAGAAACCTATGAGATTCAACTATTAAAGGAAGAATTCACTTGAAGTGAAAAGAACTGAAGATCCAATCAATATAACACATTACACATTTGGTTTGATCATGTTTAGCTTTATTATTATTTGGTTTTTGTGTTTGATTACTGCCATGAGTAGCTAATTTAGTAGACTTTCATTTAGTTAGATGAACCCTAAAACTATGAGTTAGTTTTTTATTTTATGGATTATATGAAGTTGGCTTTAGTTTGTGTTTGATTATCGATTCCTAACATGTTAAAGCTTTAATCTTTGTTGCTTACATTCAAGTTAAGTGTAGTTAAATTATTAGTTTAGATTAATGAGCTTGATCACTTAGTAGTTTATGATCATTAAACTATTAGAGCTTGTTTTCATCAAATCTTATATCATTATCATTATCATTATATACTTATAAAGGAAGCATTTTTCCTTTCATCACATTCATTTGAAACTCCCATTCATTTTTCCTTTCACCACATTTATTTGAAACTCTCATGATTTTTCAATTTCTTTCTAATAATGATTATAAGTTGATTAATAAGGTTAAATAAAAATAAAACCTGAAATGTAATCATATATAAACTAAATTTCAATATTAAAAGAATATATATTCTTCAACTTATAAAGTTATATTTTTAACTTTCAACATATTATACTGAACTTATTAGGTCTAACATGTTGTTGTATGTAAACCATTAGCATTTTAAAGCTACAACTTTTGAAAAAATTTGTATAAAATACTTAAATCTTTAATTTAAATATAACCTTACGGGATCAACTTAAATATAAATTTTAGTTCAACTTAAACAACCTAAAGAACATTTTGTAAATAGTTAAAAGTGATAAATTGTAGTGTTTTTTAAATAATGATTAGAAGTTGGTTAATAAGGTTAAATAAATATCAAACCTAAAGTGTAATCATAAATATACTAAATTTCAATATCAAAATAATATTTTTACTTCTACTTATAATGTTATGTCTTTAACTTTTGACATATTAAACTTAATTTATTAGATTTAATATGTTGTTGTATGTAAACCACTATCAGTTTAAAGCTACAATTTTTGAATAGTTTGAACAAAATACTTAAATTGTTAATTTAAATATAACATTACAGGGTCAACTTCAACATAAATTTCAGTTCCACTTAAAAAACCCACAAAATATTTTGTGAATAGTTAAATGTAATATTTATTTAACTAAAATATTTCCTAAAGATATTTTATAATTCTTAAAATTTTCAAATAAGTAGCTTAAAATAACTTACAATAACAATGTTAAAAATAATTCTATATAAATGATTATAATGTTACATTTAAAAAAAATTGTTTGATGTTTTAAATAATTATAATGATAGAAATTTAAACTTTAAGCAAATAAATTTTAAAAAATTAATTAACAATAACAATAACTATAAATAACATTAAACCATATATTATATTTAATTTTATTCATGAGTAACCCACAGATAGAGACCATTTAAAGGATTGAGATTATGCATTATTAATAGATGTATATATTATTATATAATTCAAAATAATCAATATATTATATCAACTTAGTATATGAATTATTATATCAAATTTAACAACAACATTATTGTTATATTTAAAACAACATATATTTGTAAAGATTTTAGCTATATAAATGCTTCTGCGCAACGCGCGAGCATTCGTCTAGTTAGGTAATAAAGACAACAACTTTAACTGTGTTAGAGGACATTTGATCATAATTGTGTTTGGTAAATCATCTTGATCATGGATATTTACCTTAGATATATCTTACATAGATAAACTATCATTAATAATCAATTATGTGTTTGCTCGTGTATAATCATTACATAGTAGTTCATGAATTGAGGAAAATATTAGGAGATATGAAAATTGCTAATAATATCTATTTTAGTAACCAAATTTATTAATCCATGAATAAGAACTAACCATAGGAAAAATGTGGATTCAAAACTAAACGAAAGTGCTTTTAATACCTTGATAATAGTCGTCTTAGTTAATCGTTTGTTAGTTAAGTTAATCTGAACTTACAAAATCAGATAAAAACTCCCCACTTTCGTTATATGCTTTTATATTAATTTTTAGTAATTCATTTAATTAATTGTATTCCATTCCCTGTGTTCGATACCCAACTTACTGTTATATCCTATAAACTGACTAGGTACACTACCTATTAGGGTGTTAGTATATAAGTTTTGTTAGGACTTAAATTTAATTTGGTAGTATATTTTTGCACATCAAGTTTTTTCCGCCGTTGCCGGGGAACAACTATTTCAGTTGTTAGCTTAATTGCTTTAGGTTAATCGATCATTTTTGTGGGGTAAAACCCGCAAATAGTTATTTTTCTGAATATCAAAACTCACGACATGAGCATACATCCTCACAACGTGAGAACTACAATCTCAGTCTTATTTTATTTTTAGTTTGTTTTTACGTGTTGTTTTCTGAGACCTCAGATTCTGAAAAAAGAGACAAAAGAAGAAAGCGAATCCGAAAGCAATGACGAGATACCCAACATTGCGGAGATGATTGTGGAGGCATACAAGAAGCAAATTCTTGATGACACTGGTCCACGCCTTGTGTAACCCGAAATTCCCGCCACCGCCAACTTCGAACTCAAGGGGCACATTCTTTCTGTGCTAAACGGTATCCTATTCTATAGGAAATACCATGAAGACGCCTACAAGAATATTGACGAAGTTAACGACGTTGTGGATTATTTCAATATTTCGAATGTACCACGAGAGACGGTGTTGTTAAGAATGCTTCCGGTCACCTTCAAAGGAGCGGCTAAGGACTGGTTAAAGGCACTTCCATCGGGAAAGATCACAACATGGGCACAAATGCACGAAGAATTCATATAACAATTATGCCCACCATCAAAAGTTGCAAAATTAAAGAAGGTTGTCACAATTTCGAGCAGCAAGCGGTAGAATCATTATATGAGGCACGGTAATGATACAAGGGGTTACTAAGAAATTGTCCTCATAATGATCTTAATGTGCAACAAGAAGTCTCGATCTTCTATGATGGATTGAACGTAACAACTAGGCAACTTATCGATTCTCAAGGACCACTCACAAAGAAGAATCGCGCTGAAATTAGAGAGCTGATAAAAGAATTTTCAAACAATTCTAGGGAATACCACAACCCTCGAGAAGACAAGACAAGAGGACACAAGGATGGAAATCGTGCTTTAGAAGAATTGGTTGCGGTGTTGGAAAAATTAGAGACCACGGATCGATGGATGACGAAGATGGATCAATCCATACATGCAATACGTGTAGGTTTTGATAATTGCAATGGGCTACATCGACTAAAGACTATGAGTTGGACGAGAATGGGAATCGACAGGACAAAGTGTGCTACTCTAGTGGAGACCGATATGACGAAGATTGGAGAAAGCCAAAGAAATAATGGTTGCCTTATGAAGAATACAAGAAGCAAACAGATGAAAAATATTGGCAAACCAGACAAGGCTACTACCTAAAGGAACAACCACTGCCCGAGAAGCAGATGGATTACGATTTAATACTTAATAGGTTTATGGAGTCTTCCAAAAAACAACATGATGCTACTAAAGTTACAATTAGAAACCAACAAGCTTTCATCCATAACATCGAGATTTAGCACGGGCAATGAACTAAGCTTGTGAATGAACATTTACCACCTAAAACTCCCGATCAAAAGACGCAACCTCATGTAATGGCCATATCCACTAAAGAAGACACTATCTATGAGTTTTTTAGAGGTGTTAGATGAAGACACAAAGCAGCCATAGTCGATGTCAAAGAAGATGAAGATCGAAAAAGGAGATGAAGCTGATGACCAGTTCTCACGACATGACGAACCATTGCTCAGGTTGTGGGTTCTGTCTGCACATAAAAATCCTTCATGTATTCAGCCAAAATACCCGAATATGCGAAGTTTCTTCAAGATCTTCTCGACACTCGTTAACAATTAGAGAAGACATCCAAGGTAGCTCTTAATTAACAATGTTCATTGGTGATGGTGGAAGGAATACCAAAGAAAATGGGAGATCTCAGATGCCTTATGTAATATCCTGACTCCTAGGTATGAAATTTAAGGGTTTTTATGCATTTCATAAGACCTACTCGACGAGTTGGAGGCCCCAACTCATCGTGTAGAGACCAATATGGTTGTGTAATTTACAAAGCCTACTCGACGAGTTGGAAGACCCAACTCGACGAGTTGGCACCAGATCATGAAAACCCTAATTTTTAGGGTTTGGACCCTATTTAAAGGACCTTAAGTCCCCTCACCAGCCTCCATTACCACTTTATTGCCTAGAGAAACCATATTTTGTGTGTCATATCTCATTTTGTGTGTGTGTGTGTGTGAAGCTTGGAAGTTGACTTTTGGTGCTCTTTTGGAAGGAAACTCGAAGATCGAAGAGATTAGAGTGAGGAGGAGGCTATAGATCAACATCTACTCTATTTTGGCAACCATCTTGAGGTATAAAGTTGATACCTTGACCTTTTATTGCTTAAAACTTATCTTATGAAAGTATATGGTCATTTTAGGTACAAAATGGAGTCATTCTCAGATTTGAGCTTGTCCAGAGGATGTGTGTAACACCGCAAAAATTAAAACAATTTTTCACTTTTGAAAACACATTTTTAATTAAACCATTCATTCACAAAATGTCATAACATCAAGTTTTCAAATCACAAATGTCTCCCAAGATCAAATACATCTGATCCCATATGTGTGTACGAATCAAGCCGGCGCCTTCCCGCGGTCATCACTGGTACCTGAAACACATAACACTGAACACTGTAAGGATAAGCTTAGTGAGTTTCCCCAAAATACCACACTAATCACATAATAGCCACTCGAGGCTGTAACTTTGTTGACCCTCTGGTCAATGTGTCTCAGTGGGGCCCTCCAGCCCCAACTCTCTATGGGCCCTCTGGCCCTAACTCTAGGGACCCGAAAGTCCCAAATCTGTAACTCTATAATCATGCATATCACATATCACAACAAATCACAACACATAATAACATGCAATCACATTGGCATATAACTCTATAATACTCTGTCTCTGAACTCTATTACCACACTAGGTAAAGTATAGTGAAAAGACTCACCTCGGGTGTCTCGGTAAATGTTTGTCTCGGAATAAATGTGATCTAGCCTCCGCCTAATCACACAAAGTAATACACCCATAAATACAACTGAACTCAACCCTAAAGGTCAACAAGGTCAACGGTCAACTTTGACCGGACTCGGCGAGTGCACTAGGGCGACTCGGCGAGTCTATACGTGTCCACTGACTCCCTTGGATCCTCTCTTGACACGTCGAGTGCTTCCCTAACTCGAGGAGTTCCACCTGGCATGAATCACGGGGCCACCACGACTCAACTCGCCGAGTCTCAAGAACAACTCGACGAGTTCCGGCTTGACTCACCCCCCCCCCTCCTTTGACTCTCCCTGACTCACCGAGTTGACCCCTCAACTCGGCAAGACCACTCGCTGAGTGGTTACGGGCAAACTTCATGCTACTCGCCGAGTCTGTTCTTCAGACTCGGCGAGTCCATGCCATGCATAAACTCAAACTCCCTTATGAGGTCAGATCTGTTCCATACAATCATAGATCTAGCCTCCCCAGGCATGATAATCACGTAAAGTCCAAACCTTGGTGCTCAAACAACAATTATTTGCTCATAAATGATGTTTTAGCCCCATATCTCATAACTCTAGACCAATACTCTCATGAACCCCCATAAAGCTTAAGGAATAAAGCTTCTCTGGACCTCTATGGATCTCATCTCAAGCCTCATCACAAATAGGGACGAAATGGACATCAAATCTAACCAACAAAGGGGTCAAGAAACCCTAAACCCCCATGTTCATCATAACAACAGAAAAGGGAGCCAAAATATTGTTGGGTTTTGAGCATTCTAACACTCCTAAGTGTACATGCAACCCTAAATACCTTGGATCTATGTTTTCTCTATTATACATGCAAATAAGAATATCCAAGGTATCATCCTAATCTATCATACAAAACATGAATATAACAAGATAGAATACATACCTCTTTGATGTAGAAAGTTTTCATGAAGCTTGAGTGCCTAGCCCCAATAGTGTGGAAGCCTCAAATGGAATCACAGTTATCAAAACACTTAGAATAACTTGAGAGAGTTCTACACTTCATGAAATCGGCTAGCCCTCTCTAGAATAATCCTAGTGGCCGATTTTTGTCAAGAATAAGATCATTATATAGTGTTACAATTAGGGTAAATCCTTAATTGTCATGACTTTCCATTTCCTTGGATCCATGGGTTCAAATACACCATGGAGCACCCATGGACCATCCTATGGGTTTTAGCCCAACTTGATTATCCATGGAGCATTAGCCCACTATATAAGTATGGATGATTTACACAATCAACCCATATATTTAATTAGTCTTCTTTTGATCACTTAATTAATCCTAGATTAATTCTTGATCAATACTAATTAAACAATCTTATTATTCTTATTATTAATATACTAGAACTTATAATATATTAATAACCATAAGTGTCTTATTTCTCTCATTATAGTCTATCTAAGTGCATGAAGGTTTGCAACCCAAATGGACCATGCCGGGTCGGGTCAAGTCTTACCAATTATAGTTATGGACTTAGACATTAATCCAACAGTCTCCCACTTGGATAAGTCTAAAACTATTATTGTGTATGACTTCAGGAACCAACCGACAATCGTAGCTCTCAAAAGCTTCTGTCGAACTCTGACCTTGTAGATGAACTCTGATCTTGTCAATGACTTGTCCATTAGATAAGGGATCATATAATCCTCTGTTCTCATGATATCAGCCGGACAAATACATGGAACAACGTCGTACTTATTGTCCAGCAGTTTGTTTCCCGATTTTCGATTTGTTTGACAAAGAACTTAATCGAACACATCAATTCAGTTCTGACCGGCCGGTACATAGGTCACAACAAAATCATCGAGGGGCCCAGATATCGCTTCTATTTCTAGAAGGAACAGATAAACTTCGACTCATATGCTTGTTCTACTACTTGTTGAATTGTACACAAAGGCACGTTTTATAACATCAAGTTACTGATGCGTTTACGTGCAATCAATGCACAACCAACTCATAGGTAACAACTCATATCTCTAGGTTTGAAGATTTATATGATATTATCGTCTCACGATCACTCGAGATAAATTCCATGAAGTGATACAAGTGAGCGTGGGTTTATTCCAATACTCATAATTTATGAGTACTCATGAATGTTGTAGCAACCATTGCCATGACTAAACTCATTTAGCCATCTACAAACCCGATTCATGACAGTCTTGATTCATACCTACTTCCAACATATGAACGACTGTGGAGTGTTTAAATAACTTAGTCATCCGGAAAGAATAACCTAGCTATTTTGGAAGTCAAAACATGCAAAGTGAAATACAATAATAATCGAATCTAATATGGTCTCAGAACCCTTTTGAATATAAATAAAACCACTTTTTATTTATCACCATATTGATTACACATTATTCAATGTTTCAAATAATCAACTTAAGACTTGAATAAAAACAACAGTCGTCCCATGCTCCTAGCATGTACACTTTGTTTTTCTAAACAATAGTTATGCCATACCCCAAGTATGCACACTATGTTTGTCTATGATCCTTACATTGTGATGTAGATCAATTGAACATGATTCCAATGATACTCATTTCACAATCCCAAATCCTTATTGTAAATGCAAGAATTCCAAATTTATGTCATTTACTGAAATCTGTTAGATTCTAAACTTATATGCATTGATCCTCTTGTAATGATTATGCACGAAGTCAGAAAGACTTGACAACAACCATTACAGAGCATTCCAAAGGAGATCAGCTCCTTGGGAACATCCTTTTTGCATTAAGTTTCCTAATCTTACATAGATTGAATCACTTCCACCTATGGAGACATTTCCATAGTCCTATTTGACTATCACTTCCGAACAAGAGTTACCTCTTTTCAGAAAATGTCAATATGGTCCTACCAAAATTAACACTATACTTCCAATTGTCCTTGATAAACCAATCTTTGGCGAACCTCAGATTGTCCTCGACAATTGCTTAATCACTTTAGTCATATCCAGTTCTAGACTTTTCCCTTCTAAATGCCTTAAGCATTTGGAAAATTTAGAAAGGATGAATATTATAGCACATGAAATCGATCCTATATCCGAAGCATATGGGATACTATTCATGATGTTTGACATAAAGACATGACACTAGACCAGTCTTTTGCTACAATATTTTTTATTTGCCATGTTTTCAAAATTTAACTATGAAGAGGGATGCCGTAATCATAATCGAATTTTGAAAATGCAATATATATAGAATTTCTTCAAGTTGAACCATTCCAACACAAAATTCACATATATTCTTGACTAAAGATGATTAAAATCTCAATCTAAGCTTTAGAATTGACATGAAGTATAATTTCATCTCCCTTAATTATAGCAAAACAACTTTTCAACCCCTGCAACTTCACGGATTGAAACTTTGTTTTCTATAATTAACATTGCTAGCTTGCAATACTAATCATAATAGTCATGCTCCCACTAACATGATGATTATCAGCATAACACTTATGCTCCCACTAGCTCTGACACATTTCCAGAAATCTGTTGGACTTCTGAAATTTAGATTCATACACCCTTTCTTAGATAGCTCACATGTGTGTCTAAACAATTTTCAGAACTATGAAAAGGGATGCCCTAATCATAGTCTCAATTGCTTAGGCATTTGCCATTTCTCACAAGTCCATGTTAGTGTGCCGGTTAACCACACGCGCTCCACTAATGACTTTTGAAAATGCAAATGACACAATTGATATCTACTTAAAATCTATTTAGTGAAAGCATTTCCTCACCATCATTTTCATGAATCGGAGAGAAACCTTATGACACTTAGATTTAATAGTGTATGAGTTCCTATCCATGCGAATTTGTCAAAACCATAATCACAAGATAAGGTTAGTGACAAATTCAGCCCTACATGGATTAAACTTATTCAATCTTAGTTTCTTGTCACCTTGGTAACACAAGGCCCACCAATGCTTCCAAGTTGAACTCTGATAACTCACATGTAAATTCAACTTATTTGAAGTAGGTACAGAAATAAGAATTATGTCAACACGATAGGTTGAAAACCTTAAGTCGTGTGCTAGTGATAAATTACAGGTTTCACTCTTGATTAAATCTTGAAACTCTTTCAGGATCTTTAAGGCTCCCACTGTCCCCTTGACATAAAAGTTTTCCTAGTCAAGAACCATTCCTTGATAAAACAAATATTCAAGGGATAGTGCGGATTCTTATCAAGACTAACACTTCACACAATTGGTCTTAGTTGGTCTTTGTCTCATCCAAGACATCACAACTTACCAATCTCAAATGTACAAGAGTAGAAAACATTTTACCCTTACATTTGATAAGTGTTTTAAACCTTCTTTAAGACATGTCACTCAAATTACAATCTTGGAGTATGACTCCAAGACTTGTATTGGAACGAAGTATGATTCATCTTCTTGATTTAACCATTTCAACAATTTCAAGATCCCTTCTTCTTAGTCATAAGAATGCACTAAGACTTTCTTAGAGAACAAATTTTGATATGGTTTCTTAATCATTAAGATGATCATAAAACTGATACTAAAGTGCTCTCCCATCTTTTACGATTTGAGAAACTTTTATCCTTCTGCCTAATTTAATTCTTCTCATTTGTTTTGTCATACATTGGAACCTTTTCAATGTTACAGAATTATACTTAACCTTATAAGTATAATCATATTTACTAATCTTTAGTAAATTCATGACAAATCAACCTTTGTGGTGGACCTTGGCCAGCGCACACCCAGTGTACCTAATTCCTTAGTCCTTCAATTGACTCACATATACATGTGATCAAAGAATTAGTCTTAATTTTCCAAAGATGAAAATTCTCATTCATCATACAATACAACTTGTATGATTCCAAGTTTCTGTCCAATTGAAACTTGGGTGATAAAAAACTTTCTTCATTTGGTAAATTCAGACACTACCACAAATGAAAGAATCAAATCCACTTTCCAATATTGCTATTACTGGAAACATATAAGCAACAATTTTCCACCGATGCCATTGTAAGGATATTTTAAAATAAATAAAATTAAAACTCTTTTTTTTCTTTTATTTTAAAACTTTGCGGAAAAACTTATCCTTACAATCCACATGAAAACCTTGTTGTTATCTATTCACAAGCAATATATTATAACTCTTAAGCAACAGCTCAAAATTCTGATTACCGAACCATGCGATCGAAACCCATCTTCGCAATCAGAATCAGCATATACTTACTTTAAGCTTCCTATCTTTTCTTTGATTCTTAAAAGACATCAGCATGTGACCCATTCATATTATGTAATAAGAATCTCCAAATAGGAACTTAACAGAGTTATACAGTGTATTTTACCCGAAGTAGAGTCAAACCTCTTGACTTGATCAACCTTATGACCTTTCAGGTAAATAGGGCAGCTTCGCAACCAATGCCCCTTTCTTTGGCAATATAAATATATGGAGACCCTTTGATAATGGCACATGAGACTATTTCAGACTTAGCCTTTCTCTTTACCATTTGGTCAACCGAGTTGACTATGGCCGATCCCTTTCCATTGGGAAGAGAAATGCTTTTCTAGATATCCAATGCTACCATTGCCAATGTCCATTTAAGGTTTGGGAAGTTGATCTTCTAACAAAATTTGCTTTACTAGTGTTCCAAATCATTGCTGATTCCACAGCACAAAACAAATAGATAAGATCATTAAGGCTCGTGTCATAGTCTGTCTCATAGTAGTCCCAAAGTGACCCGCTATGTTACTAAGAAAGTGATTGAACATCCAACTTTCACGAGACTTTGACACCCAACTCTCCCGTCTTGTCAATATGTGACTACATCTCCAAGATGTGACCACACCAAGACCTTAACTTGCCAATAGGGCTCGAGTGACCTTAAACTTTTTCAAGAACTTGTGGGGTAGGGAGAATAATTGGAGGAGATAAAGGAAGTGAAGCATGATGTTGAGGAACAACATCTTCAAGAGATTTGGGAAGATCATAAATGTCTAAACCAGACATGTTTTGGGAGATATTCAAGATAGTTAATTTAAAGTCCTTAATATGACACCCAATATGAAATATTAAGGCTAGGACCCAACAAACTATTTTATAACTTAGAAGAGGGATGCCGTAATCCAAGCTATAAAATATTTGAAGGTAGGCGAATGACGATTCACCAATTTCCACCATGAAAAACGAAATAATTTATTAGGTTTTAATTGGATTTGAAATTCCTAGATCTTTTGAGATTCATTGAACTTTTCAATGGCATGTTTCAATCTCGAGTGTGCCCTCTCAAATTTTGTGACTGGGATGCCGAGGATCACAAAACAAGGTGTGAATAACCATACCAATTCACTTGGTATCCTTAATATTATCACCTAATCAATGTGCCGGTTAACCACACACGCTCCATTGATCTATGACAAACATTAAGTCACCCTTCGTGGTCCTTACTAGTCCAAGTTAGTGTGCCGGTTAACCACACACGCTCCACCAACGACTTGGTAAGGTACAAAGTGTGAATTCCATGGGTTAGCACCAAATTCACATTTTTCCTAAAGTAACTAAGATTGGGAATTATTAAGATTTTAGTTACTTTAGTATTTATCATTAATACTTTTAATGAAGGGAGAATTTAAAGTCATTGTCCTACCCGTTCGGCTAACGACCCTCCACCAGTCAAGCAAGCGGTGGGTGAGAGTAGACACCCATTAAGTCGCCATTTTATAGGCAACAACCTTATACCCACCTTATAGACCGGCTTCGTGAATGAGGCCTACTAACGGTAAAACGACTTGTTCTTATACATATATATAATAATTAACCATTAATGTTATAAATAGTATAAGTGTTGAATTTTAACTCTATAGAATTCTAAGGGCTAATTTGGAATTAAAGTATTCATAAGAGAAAAACTTTACAAATTCCAAAACTTGAGGGCAAGTTTTGAAACTATTCAAAACTAATTAATTCCATAACTTATGTGTTTAAAGTAGTTTTAATCCAAAAAACTCTTCAAGTTCCATAACTTATGGAAGACTTTAAACTAATAAAAGAATTAATCTTTTCTTTATTTTTATAACTTATGGAATTAATTAAGGTTACACTTTATTTATTTATTTATTTTATTAATGAAGTGACTCTTGAATTTCCATAACTTGAGGACAAGTTATGGAGTCATAAAAAAAAAAAATTGAATGACACAAGACTCTTCATTTTGTAACCATTACCAACTTTTATGAGTTTTATGAGTCTTTAAAGTGACTCTTCATGTAACTTGAGGACAAGTTACACAAACACATTTTGTACTCAACTCTTAGATTAAAATGGATTGAAAACAACTATTTCAATTAACTTTTCTATTAATCTAAGCAACTCATAAGAACAAGATAATTCATATCAAACTTCTTCATGTAATTAGTCTAAACCTTAAACTAATACAAAACATGAATCTATTGACAATTATCTTTGAAAATGGATTAGCATGAACATTACCACATTAAAAAACAAGTTTATAAGTTCAAAAACAACGTAGGGTAATGTTCCTAGTCCATTTCTAGCCAAAAACCTCGAAAATATGCTGTCTGGGGTCCAACTCGTCGAGTGCATGAACATAACTCGGCGAGTTGGATGAATTTTGCCTTGGACTCGTCGAGTCCCTTCATGGACTCGGCGAGTCTGCTGGGCTGAGAGCATCACAACTCGATTTTTCAGCTCCATTTGCAAGTATAACAAGAAAACAAGCCTAGGCTCTGATACCACTGTTGGGTTTTGAGCATTCTAACACTCCTAAGTGTACATGCAACCCTAAATACCTTGGATCTATGTTTTCTCTATTATACATGCAAATAAGAATATCCAAGGTATCATCCTAATCTATCATACAAAACATGAATATAACAAGATAGAATACATACCTCTTTGATGTAGAAAGTTTTCATGAAGCTTGAGTGCCTAGCCCCAATAGTGTGGAAGCCTCAAATGGAATCACAGTTATCAAAACACTTAGAATAACTTGAGAGAGTTCTACACTTCATGAAATCGGCTAGCCCTCTCTAGAATAATCCTAGTGGCCGATTTTTGTCAAGAATAAGATCATTATATAGTGTTACAATTAGGGTAAATCCTTAATTGTCATGACTTTCCATTTCCTTGGATCCATGGGTTCAAATACACCATGGAGCACCCATGGACCATCCTATGGGTTTTAGCCCAACTTGATTATCCATGGAGCATTAGCCCACTATATAAGTATGGATGATTTACACAATCAACCCATATATTTAATTAGTCTTCTTTTGATCACTTAATTAATCCTAGATTAATTCTTGATCAATACTAATTAAACAATCTTATTATTCTTATTATTAATATACTAGAACTTATAATATATTAATAACCATAAGTGTCTTATTTCTCTCATTATAGTCTATCTAAGTGCATGAAGGTTTGCAACCCAAATGGACCATGCCGGGTCGGGTCAAGTCTTACCAATTATAGTTATGGACTTAGACATTAATCCAACAAATATACCTCCAAGATGATGCTCAGAGCTCCAAAATCGAAGGATGTCCACCTCCCTTGCCTTCTCTTAGCTAGAATCTCCTTTGCCTTGCCAAACAAAGCTTCAAAGGTCAACAATGGCCTCTTCTCTCTCCCAAAACGCTCAAATCTCTTTAGGGTTTCTCTCTAGGGGTTGGTGGCCGCAAATGACGGCCATAAGCCCCTTTAAATAGGTCTCAAACCCTGGAAATTAGGGTTTCATTAAACAGCGTGGACTCGCCGAGTCCACTTTTGGACTCGCCGAGTCCAAACGCGAACCCGCGCCCAAAACCGCGATCCTACTCGGCGAGTTTGGACTCCAACTCGCCGAGTCTCCTCACAAATCACCCAAAATAAAAGGATAAAATAATACATGGGAATCCGGGATGTTACAATGTGGTTTCAGATCTGGACACCTTTAGGACTCCATGAACATAAAGTTTCCCACTTTAGCTAGTCTTGGCCCTCCTCCATGCCTTAAACCTCTTATTAAGCCTAGTTTTAGTGTTTTAATCCCTTTGATGCCTTGCATGCACGAAATCCCCTTGAGTTCCTTGTAATTGGACCGAAATCGTGTGTGATTTTGGTTAGGCTTTGTATTGTTTTGTTTAGGTTTTGGGCTTGGGCTTGGGCTTGGTTATTAGGCCTAGGTATATATATAGGGTTATTTTGGCTTGAAAATGAGTAAGAAAGAAGGGTGGGATGTTCTAAGGGCTGCCACATTGCCAAGAACACATTTTGGAGAGAACCAAGATAGAACAGTGTGTAATAAACATCTTATGTACCCGACTATTAAATCTAATAGTGTGCATTGAAGATTAATCTTTTGTTCTTATTTCATCTTACACCTTGCATCATTCACTTGATTGGGATTCCGCACCATCAAGTAAATTCGATTGATACATCATAGCAATTTGGGGACTTACAAGTGGTATTAGAGATTGGATTGGTATCAATCAGGTATTTGCAAACGGTTTTTCTTGGCGTTTGTAAGTGTTTTTTATTTATATTTTTATGATTTTTTTTACCATTTTTCTTCGTGTTCTTCATATTTTTTAAGTTTTGATCGATTTTGATTTTAAAAATTAAAATTTTCGTGTTTTTAGCAAGTTTTGGGTGATTTTTGGCCAAAATTTGCGAAATCTCAGCGAGATCCTTGGTCTCGGTCAAGATTCCTCGGAAATCTCGGAAACGGCTTCGCAGGTTCTCGATCAGCAACAGTTTCGGAGCCAGCAACGATTTCGGACGGGGCGAGTTTACGGTGCGAAGCGAGGTCTCGGTCAAGATTCCTCGGAAACGGCTTCGCAGGTTCTCGATCAGAACAGTTTCGGAGCCAGCAACGATTTCGGACGGGGCGAGTTCACGGTGCGAAGCGAGGTTCACGGAGTAAAGGTTTACGGCTCGCACGTTTCCGGTCTCGCCTGTTTTCGATAGGACTCCAGCAGCCTCGCGTTTACGGCCAACTCGTTCGCGGCTTCAGACGTTCTCGGCCGCGCACCTCGCACGTGTTCAGTCAGCAACCACGTGTTCAGTTAGCAGCCTTGCGTTTACGGTCCAGTTGTTCTTGGTTCAGCCTCGTTCTCGACCAGCAGGTGTCTAGCCGTCATGTCCAGTCCTTGCACGTGTAGTCCTCGCAGGTTATCAGTGGCAGCAAATATTCAAAAATCTGGGGGTGCAAGGTTTCGAACTTGGGTCTCTTGCCTCCTCCCTCCAACGCCTTACCAATTGATCTAGCAAGCCACTTGTTAAACATCTTCCTTTTTAAATCAAATAACTTCGTTATTTCGGTTCATAATTTCGGAATTTTGACAAATTTAACCCCAAAATCAATTTTTCTAATTTTAAAATTCCTTTTTCTACCCAAAATTTTGGCTTTTAATTTTTGACTATTATTTTTTTACTTTTGACCTTAAATTTTTTACTTTGACTTTCAAGTTTGACCTTTGACTTTCTCGTTTAACTTTCAAATTTTTACTTTTAGCTTTTCGGTTTGACTTCTAATTTTGACTTTTAAGTTTGACTTTTTAAGCTTGACTTTTAAGGTTGACTTTTGAGTTTTTAGTCAAAGGGAATTTTTGATAAACAATGAGTTCTTCAAACATTCTGGTCAATGAAGTTTCATGTTCTCAATCGTGTGAAGCTACGATTAAATTTCTTCGCAAATAAATTGATTTGCTAAAAAGAGAAAATAAGGTCCTTAAATATGAAGGATATACACTTAAGAAGGTCAAAACCCCTTAAAAGAACAACTAGACGCCAAAATCAAGGATTTTCGAAAACTTCAAGAAGAATATAGTAATAAATGTGAAAATTACAACTATGTTAAAAGGGAAATGGCCAAATTAACTGCCGAACTTGATGCATTGAAAGCTAAATATAATGATGTTGAATTTAACTTTAAGAAATTTGATGTGTCAAGTGAGGTAGTTGCGTCCAAGATTAAAAAGCAATTAAAATTCAAAGACAACCAATCTAAGGGTCTAGGGTATAATAGTGTACCACCTCCTTTCAATGACAACTATAACTCACCCCTTGAGACCAATGAGGAAGAAATGCATGCTCAGTATGGCCAAACCCCTGTCCTAGCTTTAGTTAAGACTGAACCACCTGGGCCTACTGAGGTTATTCAGGTGAACGTTTCTGATTCTTCTACTTCGTGTGCAGGTAAAGTAGCGGAAGATGAGAACAATGAGGACACTATTGAAGAAACCAATGTCTCCTTGAACTTTGAATATGTTGCTTCTAACTCAGTTACTTCTAAACATGCTATTGGTAAATACATGCCACCCATTCAAGCTAAACAGAGTGCCTGTTACAAGTGTTCTTGTGGGAACAATCAGAGACAAGGCTAGGGCACGCCACCAGGAGCAGGAAGAAACAACTCCTACATGAAGAAGAAGACTTGCTTCCACTGTGGAACACCTGGACACATTGCCAGAAATTGTCCAAATCGTGCATACGTTCCCTACTACGCACAAGGATAGCAGAACGTGCAAAGAGGGAGATTGAAGGGCCATGTAAATGGTTTGGGCTAGGCTTTGCATGTGATTTGTTTTGGTTCTATGTCTGTAATTGCATTTTCATGTCGTTTGTATTTTGTCTTGTTCATGACCGTAAACACGTTTACGGTCGTAAACGTGTTTACAGCAGCAAACTATGTTTACGGTCCAGGCGAGTATAAATAGTCTAGGAGTTGGTCTTTTGTATGGTTCGATGTCATAGAGTTTACGGCTAGTCTTTAAGTTGTACCTGACGGTTCAAGTGTTTAATCGTGTGCAAGCTTAATTCATTCATCTTATTGTTGTTATTCTCATCGTGTGATTGTTTGATTACTAGTAAAAGATCCAGATTCGGACCTAACAATTGGTATCAGAGCGTAAACTGGTATCAAAACACATTCGATCGAGATATTGAGTGTTCAAGCTGTTATTCTCACTGTTTGATCATTAGATTCTACGTTCTAGGCATTGAAGGAACTGATTTTTATCTGAAAACTTGAGTTTTGAAGGCTATTTGAGAGTTTACTGCCAACCGTAAAGTCAGTTTACCGTCGTAAAAGGATATATTCAAAAACCGTAATCTCTGAATATTCAAGCACCGTAAACAGGATTAAAGAATAGCAAACCCATAAACCGTAAACTCCTTAAACCGTGAAGTTATACCATAAACTCAGTTTACGGTCGCAAACATATCAACCGTAAACTCTCTTTACGACCGTAAATATCTTATTCTTCTAGATTAACCATAAACCTTTTTGGAACTTCAAATCACTTCAATTTCAAATGGATTCTCAAAGTCAAACTCATTTTCAAGAACTTGATGTTGTTATGCGCACTACTACACGTATTCCAAGATTAATGTCTGCGGAAGGTTTTCCCGAGTGGAAGTACAGAATCGAGAAATACATTAAAATAAAAGATTTCAAGATCTGGAGAAGCATTCTTAGAGATCCTGTCAGAATTACTGTGGCTGTTGGAGGTCAATTGGTTGACAAATCTGTTGAAAACTACACTGATGAGGATTTTGAATTGATTGAGGAACAGGAAAGAGCATTAGCCACTTTAACCATGGCATTATCTCCTGATATTGCTCAAGGTTTTCGTGAGTATACTTCAGCTAAAGCTCTATGGGAAGCTCTTATTGAGGTCTATGAAGGCAATGAAGATATCAAAGAGAGTCGGCAGGATATGCTGAGACAAAAATTCAACATGTTCAACTACATTCCAGGAGAGACTCTTGAAGCTCAATTGCAAAGGTTCACTGCACTCACAACTGACATGAATATTTCAGGGATTTTCTTGACCAAGTCAGAAATCAACAAGAAACTGCTGAATGCTCTTCCTAGATCATGGGATATGAATGTTGCTGTGATTAAGAAAACCAAGGATTTGAGTCGCCTCTCTCTTGCAGAAGTCATGGCGGTTATCAAGGCCTGTGACATTGATGACAAACAGAGAGAAATCAACCATGTGAATTCATACTCTACTGCAAATCATGGAGTTTCATCCAACAATGCTCTATCATCTTTCATGACTTCCTCAGGTCAAGCTTCTACATTTTAACAACCTCAGATTCAAACTTTCAATGCAGTACCATCCATCCCTCACCATCAAACTCCAAATGTGTCATTTACCATTCCTCAAGCTGTTTCTGCTCCTAATGTGTCAGCTAAAGCTTCTTCCTCTTCAAACTCCAAAGAATCTGATGAAAATCTGGCTCTAGCCACTGGGCTAGTTAACTGTTACAATGCCTTTGTAGCTGGAGATCTTCCACCTCAGCTATCATTTGCTGATTTGGACCAAATACATCCTGAAGATGTAGAGGAAATGGACATTACATGGCAAATTGCCATGGTTGTTTTCAGAGCCAAACAATTCGCCAAGAAGACCGGGAAAAACAACTGGGTCATGAATGCTGACAAGAAGGTGGGATTCAATAAAAGCATGCTAAGATGTTTCAACAGCCACGAGCCATGTCATTTTGCTCGTGATTGCCCAAAACCAGATCGTAGAATCAACAACAACAGACAGATGGTTGCAGTGGGAAACAATCGTGCAGGAGCTATAGCTAATGGAGAAACAACTATGGTTGCTCAATCATTTGACTGGGAGGACCAAATTCAAGCCCTGAATCTCTCAGGACCAGAAAATGCTCACCTAGCTCAAATTGATGATGTTGCTTCAAAGAATACTGATGCTGATCCAGAAGCAGAGATGATGGAACTACAGTTTGTTCTGATGGTATCTACCTCTTCTGAGCCCAAGAAAAGCGAGGTAAATCTACTGTCTTGTTCTTTTGCTTGTAAAGAATATGTTACACTTCTTCGTAATGAAATTCAAGTTTTACGTAGGCAAGTAGAGGACCTTAAATATGAGGGTTATCAACTTAGGAAAGGACAAAAACCCCTTAAGGCCCAACTAGAAGCAAAAATAAAGGACTTTAGAAAAATTCAATCAGAATACAGTGAAAAATCCGAACTGTATGATTATGTTAAGAGACAATTTGACGCAGTAACCAAAGAACTTGACACTTTGAAAATTAAAAATGAAAAAATAGATGTTTGTTTCAAAAATTACACTGCGTCAAGTAAGACAGTTGAGTCCTTATATGACACCCAATTAAAATTCAAAGAAAATCAAAACAAGGGTCTAGGGTATGATAGTGTCCCCCCACCTTTCAATCATAACTACACATCCATTCCTATGACACAGGACGAAATTGACAGGGAGTCACACCTTCGATATGGCAAACCTACTAGTTTTGTTTCAGGAGGTTTTATTAACATCGAAAGTACTAATGTTTCTACTTCCTCTGCAGATCAACCATTAGATCAGGCAAAGCGTGAAGCTGTAGAATTTATTTCTGTTTCTAAACCTGATGTTTTTGTCATGAATAATTTTGATTGTGTTTCTGATGTTAAGACTGAAAATGTTTCTTGTGTTGGCTCATCATCTGATACTGTTGAATTTAACTTTTTCGATATGTTTGATGAATTGTTTGGTAATTTTGATGCTTGTGATTCTCATGAGGAATCATCAACTCCACAAGTCAAATCAAATGAGGCACCCTCACTTATTTCTCAATCTAATTCTCATGCATGTTCTTCTAAGAAGAGTAAGAGTGTCTGTAAAGAAAATAAATCTGAAAAATGCAATACAAATTCAAATAATAAACAGATTTGTTTTAATTGTGGTGTTGGTGGTCACATAGCTAGGAATTGACAAAATAGGATATTTGTAAACTATCTGTCACCAAGAGGGGAGAATGAGTCTCGAGGAAGGTCTTTAATTAGAAAATCCTCAAGAATTCGTTCTCGAAATAATGATCAGAAAGATAATAAAACAGAAAAAGGGTTGGTTTTCAAACAAATAAAAAGGTTTTTACAGACAAAACTCAAAACAGTTTGCCAAAACCGAACAAGGCTCCGCCAAGATCGGTTTCGTCAAAAAGCAATTCTAGATCTTCTACTAGTTTTGGTAGAACATCCTGAAGGTTTGTGCAAACTCTTGTGAAGTCTATTTCAAAACCACCAGAGAATGTTGTAAAACCTAAACTTCAATGGAAGCCCAAATCATTTTCTAATTCATCATTACCACCCTCTGAAGTGATTAGGAACGAAGATCCTAATTTTCAAATTTTAAAATCCAAATTAGAAAAAGTGAAAAGGAAACCCAGGAAAGTGATGACCTGGGTTCCTAAATCTAAATGATTCCGCTCATTTTGCAGGGACAGTTGCGAAGGAATGTCGTTCGTCCTTGGTACGTCGACAGCAGCTGCTCCTGGCATATGACTGGAGACATCTCCCAACTGAGCGAAATTCAATCTTTTAATGGGGGTTATGTTTCCTTTGCGGGTGGAGATAGTGGAAAGATCACACAGCGCAGAACTATTACGAATGGAGTGTTGAGCTTCGAAAATGTCAACTATGTTCCCGAGTTAAAGCATAGTTTGTTGAGCGTTTCTCAGATATGTGACAAAGGCTACTCAACTCATTTTACTGATAAAGAGTGTATGATTCTCAAGCCTGCCATTGTCATCCCATAAGAGTGGATTCTAGTCAAATCTAAATGGGATGGGAATGCTTATATCATCGATATGAACAGCAATCTCCCTGATCAAGTCACTTGTCTATTCTCAAAGGTCTCCGAACACAACGCAATGTTGTGGCATCGAAGACTCGGTCATGCTAACGCAAAAAACCTGAATCGTCTTGCGAAAAATGAGATGGTCCAAGGCCTCCCTGTCAGAGACTTTATCATGTTTGAAAAGTGTGTTTCCTGTGCTCAAGGCAAACATCATCGGAAACCACACCTACCCAAGCAAGTCAACTCCATAAGTCAAGTGCTCCAATTGTTGCACATGGATTTATTTAGACTGGTCAATGTCCTGAGCATTAACCGAAGCTCTTACTGCCTAGTTGTGATTGATGATTTCTCTCGATTTACGTGGGTCTTCTTTTTATCCAACAAAGCAGGGGTTGCTGTTCTGATAAAGAAGTTCGTGGTGATGATTGAGAAGCAGACCAACAATCAAGTGAAGGCACTTCGCACTGACAATGGAACTGAATTTAAGAATTCGGTTCTTGATCATTTTTGTGCAGAAAAAGGGATAGTGCATCAATATAGCTCTGCTCACATGCCTCAACAAAACGGTGTTGCTGAAAGGAGAAATAGAACGTTAAAAGACGTCGCAAGGACGATGCTATGTGATTCTAAATTACCTGTCTTCTTTTGGGCCGAGGCGATTAACAGTGCTTGCTACGTGCCGAATCGTGTTCTAATCAACAAAGCACAGATGAAGACTCCGTACGAAATTCTTTATGGACACAAGCCTTATGTCATCCATTTCCGTGTTTTTGGTTGTCCTTGCACCCTTCTTCACTTAGAATCCAACCCGAAATTTAACGTCAAAGCTAATGATTGTTAATTCGTGGGATATGTTGCGCGCACGGCGTATAGGGTCTATAATAAAAGGACGAAGCATATCGTTGAATCCTATGACGTGCGATGGCTGGAGGAGAATGAAACAGATGCTCAAGTGGGTCCTGACTGGTTATTTGATTACACATCTCTTTTCAAATGTCTTCAGATAATTCAAATGGATCCTCTTTTGGTTTGAAGTTAGTGTCTGAAGACGATGATGAAGAAGTTGTCTACAGACCCCCATCGGTTGAGGGGGACTTCTCTGCTCCACGTGATGGAGAGTCCTCTGCTTCACCTGAAGGGGGTTCATCTGATCAACCATCTAGTCCAAAGTCTAAAGTTCAAGATGAAACTCCTTATGTTAATGCTACACCTCTTACCCCTATTGAAAGAGAGTTCATGTCTAGAGATGTTTCCGCTGCCACTTCAACCTTTATGGAACTACTCTTTCCTGAAGAAATTGCAAATGAGTTTGTAGCAGAGTCATCTAATAGGACTCAATCAGCAGACGATGGAGGTTTCAACATTCATACTCTTCCTGTTTCTCTCAATGATATCAGCCAAGACATACCTTCCAGAATTCAACGCGATCATCCGATCGAAAATGTCATTGGCCAGCTGGGTGATGGAGTTAAAACCAGAAGTCAAAGTGGAGACGTAAATGAATGTCTCTACTCTTGCTTTATATCTCAAATAGAGCCCAAAAATGTTGAAATGGCTTTGAATGAGCCCAGCTGGGTAGACGCGATGCATGAAGAGCTTAATCAGTTTGAAAAGCTCGGGGTTTGGAAATTGGTTGACTTACCAAAGGGAAAAAGGGCTCTTGACACGCGTTGGGTCTATCATAATAATCAAGATGATTCGGGAGTGATTGTCAGAAATAAAGCAAGGTTAGTGGTTCGAGGGTTTCGACAGATTGAGGGTCTTGATTATACTGAGGTATTTGCTCACGTGGCTCGGTTGGAGGTGATGGGTTTTAGCCATATGAACATTCCTATGTGCACATACAAACCCTAATGCTTGGATCTAGGTTTCTCTAATTGAACATTCATTGAATCCAAGACTTCTAATGATAATTCTAGTATAATAACATAAGAAATCAGATTTAGATGATTACCTTGAATCACTTGTTTGAGTCTTCTTGTCCTTGGAGCTTTTGAGTCACAAGTGTCACTCCTCTAATGGCTTACAAACACCAACATAGCAAGAGGATGATTAGAGAGAGAGGGGAGGGAGTTAGAAATCGGCCAGGGTTCTTCCAAAGGCAAGAGTGTTGATTTCATTGACCCCTTGGGTCTATTTATACTTGTAAGGCTCCTAGGGTTTCACCCTTAAAACCCTAATTGCATAACTTAGGCCCTAAGCAATCCAATCCCTTTATGATAATCCCTTGGACGAATTCTAGGCTCTTCTAAACCCTAAATTCGTCCACCCCTTATCCTTAAGAGATTATAGCCCAAAGTACAACTATCATACAATTGACAGTTTATGCCCTTCTATTTAATTAATCTCTTTAAGTCACCAAATTAATTCCTAATTAATTTATGACTTATATTAATCAAATAATAATATTATTATTCCTTATATTATTCTCATAATATATTAATAATATTTCTTCTCTCATTATAAATCATCCTGTCAAGTTGCTATGGTGAAAGCAACCCAAAAGGACCATGCTCAATCAGGTCAAATACTTTCCTAAAATAGTTGTAGCCTTAGACACTATTCCAACAGTCTCCCACTTGGATAAGTCTAGTAATTATATACAAGTATAATCCGATTAGCAATCATAGCTCTCAAAGACGTTGTCAAACTCTGATCTTATCAATCCTGTCCTTTAGATAAGGGATCTTACAGTCCTCTGTTTTGATATCATGCGAACAATTCTTTTGGAATTAATTGTCCAGCATTTGGTTTCTCGATATCATATTTATTCGACATAGAACTTAATCGAACACATCAATTTAGTTCTGACCGGGCCCGGCACATAAGTCAAATCAAATCATCGAGCGGCCGAGATATCGCTTTTACCTTCTTAGGATAAAAGTAACAGATAAACTTCGACTTATATGCATTTACTTATTCATTAATCAACTATACACAACAATGTGTTTTATAACATTAAGTTACTGATGTGGTTTCGCATTATCAATGTACAACCAATTAACAAATAACAAACCATATATCTAGGTTTTAAGACCATATGATATTATCGTCTTGCGATCACCCTTTTTATCACATTCCATAAGGTGATTCCAGCAAGCACGGGTTTGTTCCAATGCTCAAAACTAGTTCATAAGCACTCATGAACGTTGCAACAAACTTTTGCAATGTCTAATACCATTTAGAAAATCTACACAACATTCATGACAATCTTCATTCATACCTACTTCCAACATATGAACGATTGTGAACAATTTGAATAATTCGATTATTCTTAATAAACTCAATTATTCTGGAAGTCAAAACATGCAAAGTGAAACAATAGTTAAACAATTAACATAAGACAGTAACATTACTCATAAATAATACTCCTTTATTTAATCATCAAATGTCAATTACATTTATCTATTACACGTTTCTAATACTATCTAATCTATACTAATATCATCATTTAGCCCAATACTCCTAGCATGCTGCAAGTGCTTAACCCTGCTCAGTCCCTTCGTAAGCAGATCTACTGGGTTATCTTCTGATGATACCCTCTTAACCACAAGTTGTCCTCCTTCTACACGATGTCTAATAAAGTGATATTTTATGTCGATATGTCGAGATCTACCATGATCCCTCGGTTCCTTGGTCAAGGAAATCGCTCCTTCATTATCATAGAAAATCTCCATGGGCTCCTTTATGGAAGGTACAACTCCAAGATCACCGATGAAGTTCTCCAATCATATTGCCTCTTTTAACGCTTCGCTCGCTGCAATGTACTCTGATTCACACGTTGAATCAGCTACGGTTTCTTGCTTGGAACTTTTCCAAGTCACTGCTCCTCCATTCAGGGTAAAGACACCAGCCCGACTGCGAACGGTAGTTGTCCCTATCGGTCTAAAAACTGGTGTCACTATACCCTCGCACCTTTAAGTCATCACTCCCTCCGAGGACTAAAAACCATTCCTTCGTCCTCCGAAGGTACTTAAGGATATTCTTGACTGCAATCCAATGGGCTCTGCTAGTTTCCCTTGATATCTACTAACCATGCTCAAAGCAAAGGCTACATCAGGGCGAGTACAATTCATAGCGTACATGATTGAGCCAACTGCGGAAGCGTATGGGACTCGGCTCATTTCTGCTATTTCAGCTTCGGTACTCGGACTTTGAGTCTTACTCAACTTGGCATTACTTTGTATCGGTAATTCTCCCTTCTTCGAGTTTTCCATACTAAAACGTTTTAGTACTTTATCTAAGTAAGTGTTCTGAATAAGTCCTATTAGTCTCTTACTTCGTTCTCTCACTATCCTTATTCCCAGAATATAGGAAGCCTCTCCGAGGTCCTTCATAGCGAAGCACTTCCCGAGCTAGGACTTGACCTCCTGCAGTGTCGGGATGTCATTTCCTATGAGTAGTATGTCGTCGACATACAAAACGAGGAAGCTTACTATACTCCAACTGGCTTTGACATATACACATGATTCATCTTCGCTTCGTACAAATCCAAACTCTTTGACTTTCTCTTCAAAGCAAAGATTCCATCTGCGAGATGCTTGCTTAAGTCCATAAATGGACTTCTCAAGCTTACACACTCTATTTGGATGATTCGGATCAACAAAACCCTCTGGCTGAGCCATGTAAACATCCTCAGCCAACTTTCCATTAAGGAAAGCGGTCTTGACATCCATTTGCCAAATCTCATAATCATGAAATGCGGCAATAGCTAGCATCACCCTAATAGACTTTATCTTCGCAACTGGTGAGAAGGTCTCATCATAGTCAACTCCGGGAGTCTGAGTAAATCCCTTCGCAACCAATCGCGCCTTATATGTGTGTACGTTTCCATCCACGTCGGTCTTCTTCTTGAAGATCCATTTGCACCCAACGGTCTTACGTCCGGGCACATTATCAACCAAATTCCAAACCTGGTTGTCATACATGGATTGGATCTCGTTGTCCATTGCCTATTTCCATTTCGCAGACTCCGGGCCTTCCATGGCTTCCTTATAGCTATTAGGTTCATCAAGATTTATTAGTGTACCATCACTAATATACGTGTCCCCCTCGGTAGTAATATGAAAACCATAAAACTGGGGTTGAACTCTAACTCTTTCGGAACGTCTAAGAGGTAATGACTCGTCAATAGGTTCAACTGGAGTTTCCTCCTCAGGTTGAGCGCCAGTGGTAGAGGTTCCTTCATCAATCGACTCTTGATTTTCTTCAACCTCTATTTTCCTCCCACTGTCTCCTTGGCTTGTGAGTTCTCGCTCTCGGAAAACTCCTCTCCTCGCAACAAAGACAACATTGTCCTTCGGTCTATAGAAGAGATATCCAAAGGATTTCTGCGGGTAGCCGATGAAAATACATCGCTCACTACGAGGTTCGAGCTTGTCGTGAGTATCTCGCCTTACGAAAGCCTCACAACCCCAAACCTTGATATGTGCTAACGAGGGAGCTTTCCATGTCCACATCTCGTGACGTGTTTTGGCAACCTTCTTAGTAGGGACTCGGTTAAGGATATGGGCGGCAGTCTCTAAGGCATACCCCCAGAATGAGATAGGTAGTGAAGCACGACTCATCATAGAGTGGACCATGTCTAACAAGGTTCGATTACGCCTTTCTGCCATACCATTCAATTGTGGTGTCGAAGGTGGCGTCAATTGTGAAACTATTCCACACTCCTTGAGATAGTCGTGGAATTCAAGACTTAGGTATTCTTCTCCTCGATCGGATCGAAGCATCTTGATTTTCCTGCCCAATTGATTCTCCACTTCATTCTTGAACTCTTTGAACTTTTCAAACGTTTCTGACTTTTGCTTGATTAAGTAGATATACCCATATCTACTATAGTCATCGGTAAAAGTCACATAGAAGCGGTTCCCATCCTTTGTGGTTGATCTAAACGGTCCACATACATCGGTATGTATGAGGTCCAATAGACCCTCACCCCTTTCACATGTGCTAGTGAAGGGTGACTTGGTCATCTTTCCAAGTAAACAAGACTCGCATGTGTCATCTTCCCTAAGGTCGAATGACTCCAACACTCCATCCTTTTGGAGATGGGCTATGCACTTCTTGTTGAAATGTCCAAGACGACAATGCCACAAGGATGCTCTATCCATACTATTGGAAGAATCCATGCATAAAACATCATTTCCTAGGTTATCTACAATCATAACAGTTTCATAAATTCCATTACATGGTATTGCTTCAAAATACAAGACACCATTTAGATAAGCATAAATAGAACCATTCTCATTATTAAAAGAAAATCTAAATCCTTGTCTAAACAAACCATGAAATGAAATGATGTTTCTTGTCATTTCTGGCGAATAGCAACAATTATTCAAATCTAAACATAAACCATTCCTAAGCACTAGAGAATACACACCAATCTTGGTCACAGGCGACGATCTTCTGTTCCCCATGATTAGATTTATTCTTCCATGCTCCACATCCCTATTTCTTGTTAGTCCCTACAATTCAGAACAAATGTGGTAACCACACCCGGTATCTAGTACCCAAGAAATAGCATGAGATGAATCATTAGATTTAATTGTGTATATACCTGCGAAAGATGACTTGATCTTTCCTTCCCTGATGGCTTGCAGGTATTCTGGGCAGCTTCTCTTCCAATGCCCTATTTTGTGGCAATGGTGGCAATGGTGGCACTCTGCCTCCTTTGGGTCAGGGTTGGGCTTAGCAGGATCAACTTTGGTCCCACTAGAAGAGGAACCATCACGGGACTTTCCCTTGCGGTAGCTCTTAGACGGAGTCTTCCTCTTCTTACCCTTACCTTGCCCAATTGCCAAAACAGGAGCAGCTGGTGGATTGGGAGTTGGTGCAACAGCCTTGTCCTTGAGGTTGCTCTCAGCAACCCTAAGGAGACCTTGGAGCTTACTTAGGGTGACCTCTTCTTTGTTCATGTGGTAGGTCATCCTAAATTGGTTGTGACACGGAGGCAAGGAGTGAAGCACCATGTCGATAGCCAAGTCTTCCCCAAAGTCAACATTCAACTTGCGAAGGCGATCGACATACCTTTGCATCTTTTGCAGGTGCACGATTAGAGATTCTCCATGTCCCATTTTAGCAGAGATCATGTTAGTGAAGATCTCGTAACGTTCCTGCCTCGCATTTTGTTGGTATCTCTCCAACAAGTCTTGGTGCATTTCGTATGGATACATTTCCTCATAGGACTTTTGGAATTCAGCGTTCATTGTGGCTATCATGATGCAATGAACCTTCGTTGCATCATGTTCATGAGTCTCAAAAGCAGTCATTTCAGCCGGAGTAGCGATTTCAGGGTTGATCTTCTCGAGCTTCTCATCGAGGACATACTCCTTGTCCTCGTAGCGAGCAATCGTGCGAATGTATCTTATCCATTCGCTAAAGTTCGTCCCATCGAAAGTCACCTTTTGGCAAAGGCTCATCAATGTGAACGAGCTAGCAGCAGCGTTGTTCGCGTTCGACATCTACAAATAGAAAGGACAAAGATAGATTAGAATTTGAATCCCTAATTATCACCCAATAAGGAAAAATTAAGGCTAGGATCCAACAACAATATTTACATATTAGAAGAGGGAGGCCGTAATCTAACATGCAAAAAATTTGAAGGTAAGTGAATGACGATTCACTAATTCTCCACCATGAAAACATAACTTTAAGTTCTAAATGTATTGAGAATTCCTAGGTTTCGATGAGATTCATTGAACTTTTCAATGGCATGTTTAAATCTCGATATGCCCCTCTCGTTTGTGACTGGGATACCGAGGATCACAAAGTGGTTGTGAATTACCATGCAAATTCACATGGTGCCTTCATTGTAACAATCACCTATTCGATGTGCCGGTAAACCACACACGCTCCATCGAACTATGATATACAATGAATCACCCTTTGCCACCTTTGCTTAGAACCAATTAGTGTGCCGGTAAACCACACATGCTCCACTAACTTCTTAGCAAGGGTGCAAAGTGTAATTTCATGGGATTGCATCAATTCACTTTTCCTAAAGTAACTAGGATTGGGATTTTTTGAAAAACATGTAGTTACTTTGTATTTCATATTATACTTTTAATGAGGAGATGAGGTTGCCCTATCCTACCCGTTCGGCTAACGATCCTCCACCGATCAAGAAAGCGGTGGGTGTGAGTGTACACCCATTAAGCGCCATTTTATAGGCCGCAACCTTATACCCACCTTATAGACCGACTTCATGAATGAGGCCTACTAACGGTAAGACTAGCATTTTAATTATATATATATATATATATATATATATATATATATATATATATATATATATATGTCTTGTAATATTATATTAGTATAGGGTTGAATTTTAAACTTGTAAAATTCTAGGGTTTGAAATTTAAAATTGTCTAAATTAAACTTTTAATCACAAAACATAAATTTCAAAACTTAAGGGCAAGTTTTAAACTTTTCAAAACATGGGGAATCAAATAACAAATAATCCAAATTAACATTTAATCACATAATTATCCATATTTGATTTATTTAATTATTTCTTGCAAAACAATTTACCAATTTAATTAAAATAATTAATCAATTATCACATAAGGAAATTAATATTCAATTAATTGATAAATATCTTCAATTAGGTCAAGAATATACTCAAATATATATTAAAATCGGATTTATATTGACCTATTAAGATTAAGGTAAGTATCCAAAAGATAAACAGCAAGAAATCCCGAAATTAGCTCTTCCTGTGTAATGCCCGTACATCCGGGCTAGTCAATTTAGAGACGATAGGCTTCAAAAATGACTTTTTGATGGAAGATTATCTAGAAGGATTAATCTTAACCAAGTTGTAGTATATGTCACAAGGTTTTCGTGCATATAAAGAACGCCAAAATCCGAGTTATAACGAAGAAGTTATGGCCTGTCGAAGTTTCGCGACAGAACTGGCACGACACAGCGCAACGTAAAAAGTGAATTTACGTTAGAGCGGTATTTAGCCTTAGCAATCTAAACGAGGATCGAAGGTCTCGTTGTTGGTATCGAAGCGACGAAAAGTTAGGCGAGAACGGACGTCAAACGAAGAAGTTATGAATTTATAACGAAGTTTTTCTGTCGCGGCCTATTAAAAATAAATAATAAAAATAAAGTCGAAATTAGCCGACGGAGTCTAAACGAAAGTTGTAGAGCATAGTCTCACCTTCGCGTGGATATAAAGAACATCGAAAACGGAGTTCGTATGAAGAAGATATGAATTTCCGAAGTTTATTAATTATTTTGGGATTAAATTAAATCATTAAATCGGAAGCATTATCCGAAGGAGTCACTGGTCTGATCCGAGGTACGCGCCGCGTACTCGTGTACGCCCTGCGTACTCCGAGGGTGTCGACATCGCAGCAAGTGGCTTCGGATACGTAAGTAGTACGCCCCGCGTACTGGCGTACGCCCCGCGTACGTGCGAGACTCAGCCCCTATAAAAGGCTTGCGAGGGCAGCCGAGAGTTTTGTTCATTTCTTCTCTTCTTTCTCCCGTTTTGCATCGTTTTGCGTGCTAGAAATACCCCGAAGCCCCGGTATTATTCTCGAGCCCCGAGGCAAGTCCCGAGATCCCGAGAAGTGCGGTTCCCGATCCGAAGCTCTGCCCGCGAGAAGTTCGATTTTTGAAGAGATCTTCCAGATCTGCTGAGGATTACTACTTCTGCAAGTTGTAGTGCTGTCCGATCATCTTCTGATCAGGTGAGTGTATACTACCTTTCACAAACACGATAATAATACAAGTATGGTTTGAGTGTATTAAGTATATTGTTGTTTATACGAGTGAGTGTGTAGTTACTTTCTTCTAACACATAAATATTAAGTATTTTCAATAAAATACGTGCTATGTGTATGAAATAAAGTTGTTTATATGTGTGGGTGTATAGTCCCTTTCATAAACACGGGTATAATACAAGTATTGTTTGAATGTATCACGTATATGTTTGGGAGAATGTGTGGTTACTTTCTTCCAACACATAAATATGAAGTATTTGTTATAAAATACGTGCTATGTGTTTATATATTGTTGTTTATTTGAGATGAGTATGGAATGAATGTCTTATATAGTTTTTTTTTAAATGAGTTAAACTGTATATGTATTCCATATCTACAAATATGTTGGGTAGAACATGGGTAGATGAGATAGTTGGTATGTGATAAAATGATGATGTATGTATGATGATTAAGAATGATATTGGCAGATGCACCAATTAGAGAATGTCATAATACTAGCAGATGCGCTCAAGCATAGTATTGGTAGGTGCACCAAAGAGAAAGTGACATAATACTGGTAGATGCACTTAAGTATAGTATTGGTAGATGAAACTAAAAGAGCATGCCTTAATGCTAGCAGATGCGCTTGAGAATAATATTGGTAGATGCACCAAGTAGTGAATGTCGTCATCTTGGTAGATGCGCCAAATAGAGATTGTCATAACAATAGCAGATGCGCTTATAGGATAATCTTGGCAGATGCGCTTATAAGATAATGTCGGCAGATGTGCCTAAAAGAGAATGTCATAAACCTGGCAGTCGCGCCTCATAGTGTATGACGTAATCCTGGCAGAGGCGCTTAAAGGATAATGTTGGCAGATGCGCCTTATGTAGCAATGGAAGTTTGTGTAAATTCCTTAGGTCAATCCTTAGGAATGAAGGAATGACGAGTAGTTGAATTCCTAGGGTAAAATCCTAAGAAACATAATAGGGATGAGTAATTGAGTTGATTGTTTGATGGTTGAATATAATAAATGTATTATTGTGGGTTGAAAACCCTATATGCTCACCAGGCTCCCAAGCCTGACCCACTCAGTTTTCTTTGCATTACAGATAATGGCACAAGAGTATAAGTTGGTGGACTTGACGAGAGATTTTGGATTATAGGCCAGTAGTTATGAATAACTGTTGTAAGGTCTATTTATTATTGTTTATGCTTTTGGTCTGTATCGGAACATGACATCCCGAGGTTTTATTATTTAATGAAAATACATTCTCTTTGAGAAACGTTTTGATAAATGGTTATCACATTTTATTTTGGGAACAAATTCCGCAACCGTTTTCTTTAAACGATCACTCTGATTTATAAAACAAAGCATAAACAAATCGGTCTTTTCTGGCCGTGAAAATGGGGATGTCACGGTTGATACCAAAGTGGGTTAGATCTGATCCCACATCGGCTGGGAAGGAGAACTGAGCATTCCTTATAAGGGTGTGGATACCTTCCCTATTACAACACGTTTTAAAGCCGTGAGGGCAGCAGATCCAATAAGAACTCTGCAGTTAAGCGTGCTCGGGCGGGAGTAGTACCAGGATGGGTGACCCCCTGGGAAGTCCTCGTGCCGAGTGGCCCAAAGCGGACAATATTGTGATACGTGCCAGAGGGGGATGTTACAAATGGTATCAGAGCCAGGGCACGGGTCGATGTGTTCGACGAGGACGTCATACCCTATAATGGGGGGTGAAAGTGGGTTAGATCTGATCCCACATCGGCTGGGAATGAGAACTGAGCATTCCTTATAAGGGGTGTGGATACCTTCCCTATTACAACGCGTTTTAAAGCCGTGAGGGCAGCAGATCCCATAAGAACTCTGCAGTTGAGCGTGCTCGGGCGGGAGTAGTACCAGGATGGGTGACCCCCTGGGAAGTCCTTGTACCGAGTGGCCCAAAGCGGACAATATTGTGATACGTGCCAGAGGGGGATGTTACATCCTGACGCTCGAACTCGCCGAGTACCACAATGGACTCGCCGAGTTGAGGCCTACTCGCCGAGTCCACTATGGAACTCGCCGACTTCATCAGGCAGAATGACAAAATTCGAATTTTGCAAGCAACAAACAGAATTTTGCAAGCAACAAACAAGTAACCAATGCATCAATTCAATAGAAACCAATCAAGGCTCTGATACCACTGATGGGTTTTAGCCATATGAACATTCCTATATGCACATACAAACCCTAATGCTTGGATCTAGGTTTCTCTAATTGAACATGCATTGAATCCAGGACTTCTAATGATAATTCTAGTATAATAACATAAGAAATCAGATTTATATGATTACCTTGAATCACTTGCTTGAATCTTCTTGTCCTTAGAGCTTTAGAGTCACAAGTGTCACTCTTCTAATGGCTTACAAACACCAACTTAGCAAGAGGATGATTAGAGAGAGAGGGGAGGGAGTTAGAAATCGGCCAGGGTTCTTCCAAAGGCAAGAGTGTCGATTTCATCGACCCCTTGGGTCTATTTATACTTGTAAGGCTCGTAGGGTTTCACCCTTAAAACCTAATTGGATAACTTCGGCCCTAAGCAATCCAATCCCTTTATGATAAGCCCTTGGACGAATTCTAGGCTCTTCTAAACCCTAAATTCGTCCACCCCTTATCCTTAAGAGATTATAGCCCAAAGTACAACTATCATACAATTGACAGTTTATGCCCTTCTATTTAATTAATCTCTTTAAGTCACCAAATTAATTCCTAATTAATTTATGACTTATATTAATCAAATAATAATAATATTATTCCTTATATTATTCTCATAATATATTAATAATATTTATTCTCTCATTATAAATCATCCTGTCAAGTTGCTATGGTGAAGGCAACCCAAAAGGACCATGCTCAATCGGGTCAAATACTTTCCTAATATAGTTGCAGCCTTAGACACTATTCCAACAGGAGGCTATTCGCATCTTTCTCGCATATGCTTCTTACATGAATTTCACGGTTTACCAAATGGATGTCAAGACTGCCTTCTTGTATGGCAAGGTGAAGGAAGAAATTTATGTTGATCAACCCCCTGGGTTTGTTGACTCAAAGTTCCCTAATCGTGTCTACAAGTTGGACAAAGCACTGTAAGGGTTACATCAAGCTCCTCGAGCATGGTATGCAACTCTCACAAAGCATTTGCTCGAGCATGGATACTCTCGCGGCACCATTGATCAAACTTTGTTCATCAAGCATGTGGGTAATGATCAGATACTTGTTCAGATCTATGTTGACGACATTATCTTCGGTTCAACTTGTCCACAGCTTTGCAAGGAGTTTGAAGGCGTAATGAAGAAAAGGTTTGAGATGAGTTCTCTTGTGGAGATAATCATGTTTCTGGGGCTTCAGGTCAAACAATCTTCTACCAAAATCCTTATTCATCAAGCAAAGTATGTGGATGATATACTGGAGAAGTTCGGGTTCCGAGATGCGAAAACTGCTCTTACACCCTTGGCGGAGAGACCTCTACTGGCTCCTGATCTTGAAGGCGAATTCGTAGATCAGACGTATTATCGATCGATGATCGGTTCGCTCATGTATCTGACTGCTAGTCGTCCAGACATAATGTTTGCAGTCTGTCAATGCACACGTTTCCAGGCCAATCCTAAACTTTCTCATCTTATTGTTGTTAAACGGATTTTTCGGTATGTCAAATGCCCAAAATTAGGCCTTTGGTATCCGAAAAATCCAGAATTTGACCTTTATGCTTTTGCAGACAGAAACTATGGCGGGTGTGAGCTTGATAGAAAATCGACATCAGGAGGATGCCAATTTCTTGGAGATAGACTGGTCTCATGACAGTGCAAGAAGAAGCATACGGTCTCTACCTCAACAGCAGAAGCGGAATATGTCGCTGCATCTGCCTGTTTTTCTCAAGTTATATGGATCCAACATCAGCTGTTGGACTACGGTTTGAATTTTCTATAAACCCCAATTCATTGTGGCAATGAGGCTATTATTCAAATCACTAAAAATCCAGTCCAACATTCCAAAACCAAGCACATTGACATCAAAATTCATTTTATCCGAGATTGTTATGAGCGTTCGCTCATCAGGTTAGAACATGTTCACATTGACAATAATGTGTCGGACCTGTTCACAAAGCCTTTTCATAAAGCTCGTTTCGATGTGCTTGTGGGATTTTTAAAAATGATTCCTTTTGAGAATTAATTTTTTTTTAATTTGCGCATTTTTAGTCATTTCCTTCTCTTCCATTCACAAATTTAGGGGGAGAAATAAACAAATAAACAAAAAAATCCAAAAACATAAAAAATTAAAAATCCAAAAATATTTTGTTTCTGTTTTATTTTTTTCAGAAAAACTCTCAAAAATCCAAAAACATCAAAAATTCAAAAAATTAAAAAAATATATTGTCGCTAATAGTCTTGTTTGCTGTTAATAAAATATATTGTCGCTAATAGTCATCGCTGGTACCTGAGACATCAAACACAACAACTGTAAGCATAATGCTTAGTGAGTTCCCCAAAATACCACATACCACAAATACGCCACTCGAGGCTAAACCCGACCCTCTTGTCAAGATGTCTCAGCGGGACCCTCCAGTCCCGCAGCTCGTCGGACCTTCTGGTCCAGTCATAGCTCATTGGGCACTCTGGCCCGTTCTGAATCGTTGGACCCTCCGGTCCGGTCCATATAGTCATACAGCATACAAATAACACATAGCATACAATCTCATAAATAGCACATAAGACCCTCTGGCCAAACCAGAATACCACTCAAGGTAACGTATAGTGAGAAGACTCACCTCATGGAAAGTCTAAGATCTCGCGTACTCGCTATCTCCAAAACCCAATGACGACTCTACCTCGCCTAATCATAAAAAATATCATTTAATAATCAAGACTTCCACAACTAAACTTTAACCCTTATCATCATCCTCAGAGGGTAAAAGATCATTTTACCCCTCCTTGACCCAAAGTCCTCATGTTGACCAAAACCCTAAAAAGTCAACAAAAGTCAACCTTACAAGTACGTGGGGCGTACTGCTTGATGTACGCGGGGCGTACATCGCCAACCCATGGATCGGGTTCTCCACCCAGTACGTTGCGCGTACTGGAAGTTACGCCCAGCGTAACCATCAGATTTTAGCATACATCATTTATGGTCTTAATCGGTTAAGCCATTACTCCAACTTCTAGATCCGGCTCAGTTTATGCGTCTATACCCATAAAGTCGAGACCTTTAAGCCTTGGCATGGCTGTAAAGGCTCCAACACTTCATAACATCACTCTATTCCAACTCAAGGACCTAGATCTCATGCATGGTGCAATGTTCACGACCAAGATTGCATTTTTATGAGTCTACAACTCAAATAGACCAGAAATACGAAGGATCTAAGCTTATGGATACCATTTGCTCAAAAGTCTCCACCTTTGGGACTAAAACCCTAGAAAATGGTACATGAAACATATTACAAGAACTATAGAACAAGATTTGAGCTTTTTACCTTGAAATGAAGCCTCAACCTTTGCTAAGCTCAAATCTACACTTGAGTACCACTTCTAGCCTTCCCCAATGAGCTCCTCTTCTCCTTTGCTACCTAGAAATGGCACCACCAAGCTTAGAATACTCACAAATGGCCTAAGAACGGTTGCACACTCTCTTTAGGGTTTCTTTCTGAGAGATGGTGGCTGAGAAGTCAAGCCACACATTCCTTATATAGCCCTCCAAATGAATTAGGGTTTTTAGGTCTGGACCGGTTACGCCCCGCGTAACCTTGGGTATGCCCAGCGTACCTGAGGGTGAACGCGTCCAAATGAATCGCACGAGTACGCGCAGTGTACCTCTTGTACGCCCAGCGTACTCGCAATTCATGCAACCCTAAAAAGAGAACATAACAAAGATGAAGGGGTAAATAGAAGGGTACCTGGTTTTCGGGCTGTTACGATTCTCCCCCACTAGAACCAGACTTCGTCCCCGAAGTCTCATACCGAAAACAGCTCCGGATACTGATCCCGCATCTCAGCCTCGGGCTCCCATGTCAGCTCGGACCCCTTCTGATGTTGCCACTGCACTTGTACCAAGGGTACTTCCTTGTTCCTCAGAACCTTAACCCTTCGATCCCTGATCGCCACTCGCCTCTCCACATAATTCAGGCCTGCATCCACCTGAATATCATCCAAAGGCACCACGGACGACTCGTCGGCAATGCATTTCCTCAACTGAGAAACATGAAAGGTGTCGTGGATCTGTCCCAATTTAGCAGGTAGGTCCAACCGGTAGGCTATCCTGCCTACCCTAGCAATTAACCTGAAGGGTCCAATGTATCGGGGTCCCAAATTGCCCCTCTTCCTGAATCGTATCACTCCTTTCCAAGGAGAGACCTTTAGGAGCACAAGGTCACCAACCTGAAACTCGAGCTCGGACCGTCGCCTGTCCGCATAACTCTTTTGGCGACTCTGCGCGGTCAACAATCTCTGCCTGACCTGTTGTATCTGCTCGATCGTCTGGAGTACAATCTCTGTGCTACCCATTACCCGTTGCCCCACCTCTCCCCAGCAGATGGGGGTGCGACACCTCCTCCCATACAACAGCTCAAAAGGTGGCATACCAATGCTCGAATGATGGTTGTTGTTGTACAAAAACTCTGCCAAGGGTAGATAGGTGTCCCAACTCCCTCTAAAATCCAAAACACATGCTCAGGGCATATCCTCAAGCATCTGAATCGTCCGCTCGCTCTGTCCGTCCGTCTGCGGTGCTGAAATGCAGCCTAGTACCCAACTCCTCGTGGAACTTCTTCCAAAATCTGGAAGTAAATCGCACGTATCGATCTGAAACGATCGACAACGGAACCCCATGCCGCGATACCACCTCCCTCACATACAACTCTGCCAACCTCTCAGCAGAAGAGCTCTCACTGATACCAAGAAAATGAGCGCTCTTCGTCAACCTGTCCACAATCACCCAAATTGCATCGACTCCTCTTGCAGCCCTTGGCAATTTAGTGATAAAATCCATGGTAATCTGTTCCCACTTCCACTCAGGAATCTCCAACGGTTGCAGCTTACCATGCGGACGCTGGTGCTCGGCCTTAACTTGGCGACAAGTTAGGCACCTCTCGACGAACCAAGCAACATCCCTCTTCATACATGGCCACCAATACTCCTTCTTTAGGTCCAAATACATCTTGGTAGTCCCGGGATGGATCGAGAACTTCGATCGATGCGCCTCCTCCATCAAAATGGTACGCGTCCCGCCCACAAACGGTACCCAAATCCGACCCTGAAACGTCATAAGCCCCCGACTATCGGTAACGAACTCCGAAACCTGCCCAACGACCCGCTCCCGTTTTCGGTTCTCTGGTCTCGCAGCCTCAGCCTGGGCCCCTCGGATGGTGTCTAATACCGGATTCATCACCGTCAACCTCATACAAATGTCTCGTATCGGGGCGCTCTCCGACCTACGGCTCAGAGCGTCGGCTATGACATTAGCCTTGCCCGGGTGGTACAGGATCTCACAATCATAATCCTTCACCACATCCAACCATCTCCTCTGGCGCATATTCAGGTTTGGCTGATCCATCAAGTACTTTAAGCTCTTGTGGTCAGTGTATATCGCACACCGAACCCCATACAGATAGTGACGCCAGATCTTGAGGGCAAACACTACAGCCCCCAACTCCAAATTGTGGGTGGGATATCTCGTCTCATGAGGCTTCAACTGCCTCGATGCATACGTGATCACATGCCCTCTCTGCATCAACACCGCTCCCATCCCCAATATCGAAGCATCACAATACACCACGAAATCCTCCATCCCTTCCGGTAGTGCGATTACAGGAGCTTCGCACAATCTCTGACGAAGGGTCTCAAACGAGGTTTGCTGCTCCGAACCCCATGAGAAAGTAACACCCTTCCTGGTCAACTTGGTAAGTGGCACGGCGATCTTGGAGAAATCTTTGATAAATCTCCTATAGTAGCCTGCCAGCCCCAAGAAGCTCCTGATCTCCGTAGGTGACCTCGGCACCTCCCAACTCATCACAACCTCAATCTTGGCTGGGTCAACCAATATCCCGTTCTGGATAACGAGATGCCCTAAAAACTGGACTTCCCGTAACCAGAAATCGCACTTGGAGAATTTGGCAAAGAGCCTCTCCGATCTCAGAATTCCGAGGAGCTCCCTCAAATGTTCCGCATGCTGCTCTCTGGTCCTCGAATACACCAGGATGTCATCAATGAAAACAATCACCGAACGATCCAACATCGGCCTACACACCCTGTTCATGAGATCCATGAATGCCGCTGGTGCATTGGTGAGCCCGAATGGCATCACCACGAACTCGTAATGCCCGTAACGAGTCCTAAACGCCGTCTTCTGGATATCCTCATCCCGAACTCTCATCTGGTGATATCCCGATCTCAAGTCAATCTTGGAGAACCAAGACGCCCCCTGCAACTGATCGAATAGATCGTCGATCCTCGGTAACGGATAACGGTTCTTGACCGTCAACTTGTTCAACTCTCGGTAATCAATGCACATCCGGTGTGAACCATCCTTTTTCTTGACAAAAAGGATCGGCGCTCCCCAAGGAGAGCTACTGGGACGGATGAACCCTTTCCCCAACAGCTCTTGCAGCTGTGAGGATAACTCTTGCATCTCTGGCGGTGCTAGCCGATACGGCGCCTTGGTGATAGGCGCAGCCCCGGGAACCAAATCGATACGAAACTCCACCTGCCTCTCGGGAGGCACACCCGGCAACTCCTCGGGAAACACGTCCGGGAACTCACGCACTATCGGCACCTCATCCACTGAACTTGGCCTCCCAGCGGCCTCTCGCACATCTGTCACATAGGCTACGAACCCCTTGCAGCCCTGCTGTAAACTCCGCCTCGCTCTAGCGGCCGAACAGAAAACCGAACCACCACGAGTCCCCTCGCCGTAAACCATCAGCGCTCCCCCACTAGGATCTCAGATCGTCACCAATTGACGCTCGCAATCTATGACAGCCCCAAAACGGCTCAACCAATCCATTCCTACTATGACACAAACATCCCCCATAGCGATCGGAATCAAATCTATCGGGAATTCCACCCCGAAGATCTCCAGCATGCATCCACGTATCACCTCGGTAGCACATACCTCACGCTCATCTGCTATGGAAACCCGCAGAGGTCGACTCAACGCCTCCCTCGGAATACTAATGTGCCGACTAAAAGCCAAAGATATGAAAGACCGACTCAAAATACTCAGATAACGGCTCATGCGAGCCTGCTCAGTGGACACCAACTCCGGGCAAAACAACGCCCGCTCATGAAACATCCTCGTAATCACTGTCACCGACTCTGTCCCCTGCTTGAGGGTCAGAAACTCCTGAGCTAAACGTTCCCAGGTCACTCTGTCCCCTGCTTGAGGGAACATACTCGTCACGAAACATCGCAGTAAACCTCTCCCAGGTCACTGCAGTCAGCTCAGCTGTAGAATAGCTCGCGGTCACGAATTTCCACCAGTCCTTCGCCCCCAAGCGAAGCTGGTTGAGTGCGAATCGCACCCTCAAGTGCTCCGGACACGAGCACGTATAGAAACACCCCTCCATGTCTGAGATCCACCTCATAGCGGCGATCGGGTCCTGCGTACCATCTAACTCTGGTGGTTTCGTGTTGCTGAACTCTCGGTACAGCAACGAATCACCACCCTGGGGTCTTGCAGCAACAACAGCTGTTGTGGCTGCAGCAACAGCAGCATCAATCAAGGCAGCATAACGCTCGTCAAACGTCTCGATCAGTGTGGTCTTAATAGACCCAAACATCTCCGGAATCTCGGCTCTGATGGCAGCAGCCACCTCCTCATGGATGATTCGACGGATCTCCTCGTCGCTCACCCCACTGCTCTCGAGGTTATGGCGTGTCCCGACCATGATCAACCTCTGAAACACAACATAAGAAATATCAGGGATACTCTCGAGTATTCTCACGCTCGATAACTCGAACATCCTCACTCCTGGTACCCCCAAGGATTCTTACTTGGACTGCGCACCAATCCGGTGTTTTCAATAGTACGGGCCCAATACTATTGTCCACATCGAATCAATATACAATCCAAGTCCTCCTCCTAGGATCCCAAGTCGTAAATACTCTACTCTCGCTATGCCTTGGCTACCCTCAGTAGACCTATCATGAGCTCCTCACTGCTACCTACTCACTCTCAAAATATCTCATAGCAGCAACAATCTCCTAGGCTAAGGCATCACAAATCAGGCCACTCTAGTCCTTATAGGAATACCTAGCCTCTCTATCATGCATAAAATAATATCTCATAACTCATAACATATAATGTAAGGGTATTTTGGTGATTCACCGTTCGGGCGCTGGCTGACCGTACACCCCGTCCACTCTGCTCGTTTCCAAAACTTCTTTTTTTTTTTTTAGAAAATTTGCAGTTTTGGTCGTAAAATTTCTCAAATCCTCGATTTGAGTTCAAATACGCCCAAAGGTGCATCCGAATCCCTCAAACCAAGGCTCTGATACCAACTTGTAACAAAGTAAAATTCCAATTCAATTTTTTTTATTTTTAAAACCACCAAGTGTATATCATATCATAATTTCAAATCCGAAACAACAGTGTTTTGAAAACAAATTCCCAAGATCTCTCAAATGTGAGGATGGATTTACAACGACGCATGAAAGGTTTTGGATCTTTGAGTTGTATTGGAAATGGAGTATTTTTGCTTCCATTTGTGAGGATGGATTTACAACGACGCATGAAAGGTTTTGCGCAGGAAAAGGGGCTGCCGGCGTGGAAAGAAGAAGCATCTGACAGATACAAGGGCGTCACACTTACAAAGTTTAAAGTTTTTAGATGAAGTCATAAGGGGCAATTTTGTCAATTAACAATAAAATTATGTCTTGGAAAAATCACTGCCCCAAGTTTTAACCTAGTTTTAGTATATAAAAGTCAAGTCGAATAAACGGTCAAAGTAGCTCACAACAAAGTTTTTGACGGTGTTTCCTATCTGTTCTCTAAATCCGTAATCATATGTTACCTTGTTTTTGTTTTTTACAAAATAATTTAAAATTAAAAAATAGTTTGTAATAACAACGATTAGTTTACAGTCTATTCTTTTTTCTACTTTTCTACTTTTATTTATTTATTGTTTTTTCATGTTTATTTAACTAAAAGTAGATTATACAACCAACTTCATTTATACTTTATTTTTATACTTTTGATTTTTAGAATACAAAATAAAATTTATAGTGGTTCATCTAAAAATTTTATTTTATACTCTAACAAAATATAAAAATTAAAGTGTAAGAGATATTATAATTTACAATCTAAATTTAATGTATAACTATTCATATATTTATTTATTTATAGAGAATAAAATAGAGTTAATAAAATTGCAAAAATAAAATGAGGTTATAACCAGAGGCGAAGCCAGAAATTTAGTATAAAGGGGGCTTAAATATATTAAAATATTTTTATATCAGAACAAC
The DNA here is from genome assembly GCF_002870075.4 of Lactuca sativa. NCBI lineage: Eukaryota > Viridiplantae > Streptophyta > Magnoliopsida > Asterales > Asteraceae > Lactuca > Lactuca sativa. The sequence continues at coordinate 202,701,607 of NC_056624.2, forward strand.
ATGTTAGAGTCATTTAAATTGAAAGAGATATTTGATTAAAAAAATCGTCCAGATAAGAGCTATATCGATTTTTGCAAGAATCATTCATCATAAAATTTCAAATGATCATAAGCACTTATTCTCACCCATTAACATTTTGGTATTAAAGTAACTAGTTAGAGCAAAGATATAATATGCTTGATTTTAGAATAATATAATTAAAAAATAGTAAAAATATAAAAAGTGGTACATTTTAGTTTAATGTGTGTTTGTATTTTGCTTAATAGAATAGAAATCATCTATAATTATCGACAATCTCTCTCTCTCTCTCTCTCTCTCTCTCTCTCTCTCTCTCTCTCTCTCTCTCTCTCAATGTTAACAATCATACAATATTTAAGAAAAACATCATTCATGGTATTCCGAATACGTGTTTTCGCAATTATCAATGACGAGACGCAGTTGTGTGTCTTTTTCATTTGAAAAGAAAATCAATAATGGATTTTTTGCTCATGATTTATCCTACAATCATTATAATATTATTAATTACAAATTTATATAGAAAAACAAAAGATAAATTAGTAAAAATAGTAAATGTTACATGTGTATTGTATTGACTATAGAATTTGAACTTTTATCTTCAACCTCAACTTCTTAAATTTCATTATCAAAGTAGTCGAATATTGAAGACAATAACTATTGTGGTTAACTAAAAGTAGTTTTAAAAAAATAAGGAATTGTTTTTATTAATACAATCATATTTCTCAATTAAAATAGTTAGGGTGGCAATTGGGCATTATAGAATAGTCCGATGTGGGTTTACTTTGGAGTCGGCTACTCGGCTAGCAATACAAAACTATAATTAATGGAATTGAGGGGGGCAAAGCACCGGTTATTCCCTGCATTGCCTCCGCCACTGGTTATAACTCCAAAAACTTCAAATTACTAAAGCTATCATCTAAATTTATGTTATATTTTATTAGAGAAAAATTCAATAAAGAACCATTATAAATGGTTCTTCAAGAACCATTATAAATGGTTCTTCAAGGAATCAAATATTTTTTTTTTAAGTTTTAAAACTTATTCTTTATTAAAAAAAATTAAAAATATATAAATTCATAACTTTATATTGTGAACGTTAAAAAGTAAATTCATAACTTCATATTGTGAATGCCAAAAAATAAGCTATATATTTTTCGAATTCTCCGTGTGAATTCAGATTCACATTGTGAATCTACAAAGATTCATACTATGAATTTGACGAAAAAAAGTAAATGTCTTTTATCGAATTTGATATCATCGGAAAAATGATAAAATTTATGAATTTATGTATTTTTACTTGATAAAAAAAAGCTCTAAAAGTAAAAAAAATAAAAATAAAAAATAAAATGGTTTCTTCATTCCATGGTTAATAATGGTTCCATATTGAACCTCATCCGATTATACACGATTATAATAAACTTTTTTTCTTACCAAAAATTTTGTTTAATGTTCAAGAATAATTAATTTGACTTTCAAGAATAAGTGGGGTTGTAATCATAAATAAGGTTACTCATGATTTCTTTTATGGAAAATAATTTTAAAAGGTAACAAAACATAAAAATATACTAGCAATACAATTAAAAGAGAAATTTCGTCAAATAACCATAAGGGGCTAACAAAATAACTATGAAAATCAAAGTTTTGTAGAATGACTACAAGATCCGCAGAGGGTGTTCCGCGAATCCTTTAACACTTCTGAGGATCAATGAACACCTCTGCGGAAATGAGGTGGCGACAATAAACGACAAAATTTTTACGAGGTTTCACAAGTTCCGCAGAGGTGCTCTGCGGATCGTCTATCTGCTCTGCGAATCTCACTTAATGCTCTGAGGCATAGGTTGTTGACGATCCACAGAGACGGCTCTGCGGATTTGTGAACAGCTCTGCAGATTTCATTTTCTCTGCGGAAATGGTTGTTTTAGTCGTGTTTAAGCAATAATTGATGATTATATGATTTTTTTAAGTTATTCTCGTTTTACATGCCTTTTAGTGACCAGAAGCGATTTTTTTTTCAATTTTATGAATGCTTTAATCAGTAGAAGTCGTTTTTTCGTTATCTTTGTGGAGAGAGTTTTGTAAAAATGAGTTTTATTATTCTGTGTACGGGAGGGTTGTGACAATCAGTTAATGGAAATGAGGTTTACGTTAGAAATAATGTGAAAAGCTATGGTTTCAATCTTCCTCCTAACTTTGACCATCAAATTTTATTAAAAATGGTTAGAAATAAGGTCGATGTGTTCAATACTCATATATCTTTGTCTTTTAAACACCTAGAGTGTGAGTATGTCATGGAGCTTGTAGATGAATAAGATGTAGATCACCTGAAACATATAATGTCTGAAACAAAGTTGAAAGTGCATTTGTATTTATCGATGGTAGGTGAAGAAGTTGAAGAACAGCCAGTGGTGAAAAGCCAGTTTATTGGAGCAAAAAGTAGTAGAGGTCGTGGAGATAGACAATCTGGTTTGTCTTTTAAACACCTGGAGTGTGAGTGTGTCATGGAGCTTGTAGATGAATAAGATGTAGATCACCTGAAACATATAATGTCTGAAACAAAGTTGAAAGTGCATTTGTATTTATCGATGGTAGGTGAAGAAGTTGAAGAACAGCTAGTGGTGAAAAACCAGTTTATTGGAGCAAAAAGTAGTAGAGGTCGTGGAGATAGACAATCTGGTGGAAACCGGTCCAGGGTACGAGGAAATGACGTGGGAGTGGGTTATGAAAAGAAAACTTCAGTTGTTGATAAGTTTGTATCAGATAACGATATCGTTTTATCAGATGATAATAATTAACCAAATTTGCACATGACATAATTAGAACATCAAAATTATTTGTGTTTGGAGAAGTACCTGATTTTGATGATCAATTGTCTGATGAAAAATCAAATGAAGATTGGTTGGAAGATGAGTACACGCAACAAAAAATTGTTTTTAATCCCTGGTATTGTATTCCTTCTATTCCTGATTGTCCAGAACCTATTCTTGAACCTAGATCATTTCACAGTTTAGGTCCGAATAATAAAATATTTGTGAATCAAACCTATAACACCAAAAAAGACCTAACAGCTCCTGTTAAATTCAAAGCGGTTAAAGAAAAGTTTCAGATTAAGGTTCAAAAATCAAGCAAATCTCGATACGAGGTTGTTTGTTCGTAAGAAAAATGTCATTAGCGTTTATATTCAACTGTCATTAAAGGAACTAAAATGTTTGAAATTAAGACTTTTAATGAGGAGCACATATGTTCTTCATTACTTATACACCTAAATCATAGGCAAGCAAGTAATGAAGCTGTGGGAACCATAATCCATGACATTATGGGTCAAGGCAGTTTGAGACTTTAGAGGCCTAAAGATATTATTAGAGATATGAATGCGTTATTGGAAATTAATTTGAATAGCAATGTACTTTGATAATCTTTTCTACTAATTTTTGTTACTAAATAATCCTTTTGCATATAAAATCATAATAAAAAACAAAAATAAATAAATAAAATAAAAACTTCCGCAAATATGAACATCGATCCGCAGAGGGGGCTCTGCGCATCTGTTCTTCATCGAAACACCTTTGCGGATCTGTTCTTCGCAGAAAAGATACTTCCATGGAAATAATCGAGCAAACATTTTGGGATTTACTAATCACTAAATTACCATAGACTAATACAAACTATCATACACCCTAAGAACATATATTTAACTCAAAAAACGGGCAATTACGATTCAAAAGGAGGAAAAATAAACTTACATGTGTTCCATAGCCATCGGATAACACATCAGAGTGTGGTTGTTCCACAAGCCGCAATTTACGCACCATTGTGAAACATGCCAAAAATACAGTCCAAAAATTTCATTTTAAATCATTCAGGAAACCATAGTTAACAAACATCATATAAAAACCATAAGTCATGTATCTCAAAATATCATAAACATTTTCCAAATATATCATAGTATAAACATCCCGGGCTAAACAAATGGTGTGTGCATTGCAATCATCCCCATCTCTTCCCCTTGCTACCGGAAGTACCTGAAATTAAAACTGAAAATTGTAAGCACGAATCTTAGTGAGTCTCCCCAAACTAACACATACCATACATATAATCACATAATCACATAATAACATAACATTAGGCCTTGCCCGCTACATCGGGCCCCGCCCGGCATCGGACAAGTCCGACATCGAGCCCCGCCCGACATAGGACCGAAGTTCGGCATCGGACCCCGCCCGACATCGGACCGAGATCCGGTATACATATAAACATGATCACATAACATAAACATGTAAACATTCCTCGGGCCCCGCCTGACATCTAACCGAAATCCGGAAACATATAACATAAACATATAAGCATTCCTCGGGCTTACACAGGCATCAGACCAAAGTCCAGAACATATAAAACAAGCACATGAAAGAATCACAAAGACATCAAGCATACAAACATTCCTCGGGCTTTCCCCGGCAACGGGCCGTATTCCGAAAACATATAAACCTACATCGGGTTATCTCCGACATCGGACCTAAGCCCGGAACATAATAGCATACATATACGGGCCGACATTGGTGCCTTCGACCCATTCAAAGTTGAGTGTTGAATCTTACGGTAAGGATTCTCTAGTGGCTGCTCCAACGACTCCCCGGCTATCATTATCACAACAACATTTAGTCAAAACCCATAATCCTTCTTAGGGCAAAATGACCATTTTACCCCCTATTCTAGTTTGGACCATAACCTAGGCCCGATTCCATCTAATCTTTCCAAGCCTAATTATGGCCCATTAAAGGCCCACTAATGGTCCAATTTTCTAAATTGGGGCCAACTCCTCAAATGGGCCTTCCCTTATTCCCAAACATGTCCTTGGCCCATTAAACTGACTTTTGATGGCCCATTAAGGCCCAATAGCTGATAAGTCCAAAGATTGGCCCAATCTGAGGCCCAAAAGACGTAAAGCCCAAAACCTGAGATTACGTAAGGCATACTCCTCTGTACGCTAAGCGTACAGGTTGTATGACTTGTACACCCAACGTATTACCCTGTTAAACCATATTCTTCAAAACTGCTTGATCCTTTAAGACCTTAAGTCCAAATTACAGATCTGAATCCATTAACATGTATTAACTCATAAAGTCGATTACTTGGTGGCTTACAACCCACCAAATGGACCCAAAACCTTGAATATAGCAACTAACTTCCATGGAAATGACTAGAACTCATGCATGGTCATAAAAGGATCTTAAAGATCAAAACTTTACTGACATAGGGGCACATTTAGCACTTAGGGTGGCAACCTTAAGCTTAGAAACAAAGTTGAATCATAAAAATCCATTCTTGGGACCTAAGGAGGTCCGAAACTCCATTATCATAGATCTAAACATTCATGAGGCAAGTTGAAAACTTTATACCTCCAATGAGTGCCAAATGTGTTGGATTAGGTGTCTAAGCCCATAACTATAATTGGTATGTACTTGACCCGATAGTAGCATGGTCCTTTTAGGTTGCTTTCACTGGAGCAATTTGATAGGATGAATATTTAAGAAAGAGGTTATTTTTGATTTATTAATATAATATATGAATAATATATTATTATTTAATTGGTATTGATCAAGAATTAATTGGAATTAATTTAGTGATCAAAAGAGACTGATTAAATTTGCAGGGACTGATTAGGTAAATCAGTAATACTTATAGTTTAGGCTAATGATCCATGTTGATTAGGGATGGGCTAAATCTATGTGAGAGTCCATGAAGAGTTAGTCTAAAGGGCCTATCATATGGATCATTGGAATACTTAAAGGTTTACGTAAATTAGGGTTTTATGTATGAAACCCTAAGGATTCCACACTAGAAATTAGACCCCTAGCCTTCCCAAAATCGGCCTATCTCTTACAAGGTGAAACCCTAGCCGATTTTGGTGCTTCCTAACCTCTCTCTCATAAGCCTCCTTTTGCTTTTGGTGTTTGTGACTTATTTGAGGTATCACACTTGAGGTACTAAGCTCTTGAAATGCCAAGTTCTACAAGCTACAATAAGAGGTATTAATCTAACTTGTTTTACGTTGTAAATCTCTAAATTGTATACTAGTTAGGCTTCATGCTTTGGAAAAATGAAAATTACATATATAACTTTAAAAAACTTAGATCCAAAGCATTAGGGTTGTATGTGCACCATATGATTGTTATAGTGCTCAAAACCCATCAAAATGGTGATGTAATCTCGGATCCTTGAGCTCAGGATACTCAAGGTCTTATTCTCTAGCTTATCCTTTCTTCTTTCAAGCTTCTAAACACCACCAAGAACTTCACAAAGCCAAAACCACACAAGGATGAAGGATGAGAGGCTATCTAGGTTTTCTGAGGTTGAGAGGCTGATAAGGAGGCTAGGGTTTGAGTCATAATGTTGCTTTTATATGGATTAAACCCTGAAAGTTAGGGTTTTGAGTTTGCATATGTACGCTGCGCGTACGCGCCTCCGCCCCCTGCATCCAATGTTGCACTACGCCCCGCGTACGCCAAGCTTACGCCCAACGTACGTCTTCGGGTAACCCAACGTATCGGCCCACTTTATGTCACAACTAGGAATTCTGATACGTTGTAAACACTTAACAAAGAATGACATTGTAGCTAAAGCTTGAAAACATGTATGGTGTTTATTCAATGACAACAAAATTCCATCAAATACCCTATACAGACATTCAAATAGTCAACAAAAGGTTGGAAACCCTAAAAATCCCGGTTTAAGTCCATTTTGGACTAGAATTTTCTTATTGGGCCTAATGGACCAATAAGCTTCCAATTTGACTATTTTGGGCTTAGAACTCTTAAATGGACCCTAATTGTACCCATTTGCATGAAACTTAACATTTTGGGCCTCATAAGCCTAGAATGGACTAGTTTATCTTTAATGGGCTTTATTGGGTCATAACAAATCTAATTAGCCCTAATGGGCCATAAAACTCATACTTTGATGAATATTGGGCCGTGAACCATCTCCAAAGGCCAAATGGGCCAAAAACCATCAAATTGGGTCCGAAATATAGGCTCAAGCATAAGAAGGGCCAAGCCATCTTCTTTCTTCTCCCTCTCTCGGCCCAAGTAGAAGAAAAAAGGGAAATTAGAGGATTAAGGAGGATTAGCCACCTCCTTATTACCTATGGGATTTCCATGCAAATCTCACATGTCTCCATGCACCATCCCTTCACTTCTCTCTCTTCTCCTTCTCTTCTTATCACTCTCAGCCCAAAGGAAGAACAACACACACACACACACAATTCACTTAAGTTTTCTCTCAAGAACACCATCATATCTCCTCTTCTTCATCAAAAAATTTCGAGATATAGGGCATTACAAGGAGGTTATTCCATAAGAATCATCGTCATTGGTAAGTTATTGTTTAGATCCATAACCTAGTCTCTTTATTTCATCAAAACTTCTTCCTAACTTACACAATTTTCGTGATCTACTCCTTAGAAGCTTCTTAAGTTTGAAATTAACCCAAGAAAGCTTGCTAGGGCCGAAAAATAGCATCAAACTCTTCCCTTTCTTCTTTAAATCGAAAACAACAAGCAAAGGTGAGTTCATACGCCTCTATTTTCGGTTTTCACAAGTTTTATGGGGGAGAATACAAGTAAAATGTGTAGATCTATGTGTATGTGTATGTTATGTGTGATTTCATGTGTTTATGTGGTAAATATGCAACAAAAGGAAAAAAAATCTCGAGATCTATGGCTCAAGGAGGAAAATAAACATGATCTATGATATATTACACTAGACAAGCCAAGAAAAATTACCCTCTAAGGTTATAATAAACATATTGCAACATAAAACTCATTTTTGGGCTATATTTGTCAAATAAACAAAAGTTGGGTTGAAAGTTGTCATTCACGGTTTTCTTAAGGACCAAAAGAGTCAAAACAGTAAAAAATAAATGTTTTTATGAATATTATACTCTTCAAAGGACTAGAAATGTAATTTGTAGCCTAATGGGCCAATTTTTGGGCTTTTCGGCCCATAGGCCCAAAATTTGCGAAAATATGGTTTTCAAGGGATTGAAATGGTAAATGTCTCAAAATAGGGGGTAAAAAGGGTAAACAAAACTATTTCAGGGGTTAAAATGATTTTTTTTCAAAAAGGATAAAAATGTAAAGTTTTTGGAATTTGGGTCAAAATTATAAAAGTGGTGAAAAGTTTGGACTTTAACTGAGAAACTCTTTACTGAAGGGGCTGAAACTGCCAAAGAGTAAATGTGAGCTAAAAACATTACTTAAACAAGTCTATGGGTCAAAAATGTCAAGAAAATGGTTTAAGGGCCAAAAATGTCTTTTTAAAAAAAAAAAAATAAGGGACTAAAATTGTCATTTTTATTAAAGAAGGGCTGAAAAGGTCAAACCAATATTTTGAGTCAATTATTTTATTATTAAGATATTTGGGTCAAAAATACCAAATTACAACTTATGAAAATAGAATGATGAATATACATATATTTCCAAATATCGTTATAAACAATCAACAAGCTTCGTGCCGTTATGAATTTAACAATTGTTCAATCAAGTTTCCGACAATTATACTATACCTAAAACAAGTAAATATGCAACTTGTTGGGCTTGAAAGATTCTAATCATGCTTATTGGGCCTTCGTGACCCATTGACATGACTTTTGGGCCTAACAATAATAACCCATGTCTATTAGGCCTCATGTGACCCAATTGCATGCTTAAGGGACCCTCAATGGCTTTTATGTGCTATTGGGCCTCAGTGGCCCATTAGCATTGCTAGTAAGGTCCAAATAAATCAAAATGCGAAATGGGTCAACGTGTCCTCCGTATACCCAATAACCTTAAATAATACATGTAATTAGCAGGACCTTGTAATCCTCTTCTCCTCGTTTGTTAGGCTTACCTTCAATTCAAGTAAACAAATACAGGTCGTTAATCAATGGTAATGAAATTCATTTTGGATTCAGTGAGTAATAACGGGCGGCACCTTTGTGGAATCAAAGTCTCCTGGAAGGAGAGCGAGAGTTTGTGTAAAGATCTTTACGGGGTTCGCTACAGTTAGACTCGGCCAGTCTAGGGTGACAAAATCTTAAGATCAATTCTGGCATTCGCTAGAATGCCAAGACAGACGAACTAGTCATTATCATGCATGGTTATAACGACTCACATAAATAAATCCAATACTATCCGAGTAATCAAGGAAAATCATAATCATTCGTTGTGATGGTATAACAATTCGAAACAATTATATTATATTATATTATATTATATTATCGGAAAACATCGGGTTTTTCGAGGAAATCAACACCATTCACTTGTACTTTTCAATAACTATAATGCAAAACTTCTCATTTATACACGCTTTGAAATCATTCATGCATAAACCTATGGATCTTCACACTTTGGTATAAACAATTGTCTTTTCAGAAAATATTGGATTTTCTAAGTTTTATAAACTACACAAAACATTTTCATAACAACCCTGCTTATGAACTCACCAACATTCCATATGTTGACGTTTTCAAAATAACTTGTATTCTCAGGTAACAAGTAAGCTGAAGAGTAATACCAAGTATGTTTGGGTGTTATGCTTTGAAAACTTTCAAACAATTTTTGTTATGGAAATGTAATGTTTAAACAATGTACTCGATGTGAACAATGTCAGTTGTAATGTATTAATGCATGGTGAAGTTTATGTTATGTTTCATGTATATTCATTGTGATGATATTCAATTTGAGTCAAGAGCCCTCAGACGTTTCTGCCGTCTGGTTCAGGGGTGTGACACTTTGCTAAAGTCCAACTCAATAATCCAATTATCCAATTCATAGTCCAACAAAAATAATAAGTATTTTAAAATAAATACCTCAAGTGATGGATGTTACACATTGGAATGATCGATTAAGTGCATTCGACTTGTCTCCTTCGTCTTTCCGCAACAAGGTATGATGTATGTGGTTGTTTTTGCAATGTAGGGGTATTTGACCGATCCTCAGAACCTTTCGAGGATCCACAAAGATGCCTCTGCAGATCCTTAAAATCCCCTAAAAAAAACGATGACACCTCATTTCCGTAGAGGTGTGCATCGATCCTCAGAAGCTTTAATTGATCCACAGAGCACCATCTGCAGATCTTGTGGTCATTCTACAAAACCTTGATTTTCGTGGTCAAATTGTTACCCCCCCCCCCCCCCCCCCCCCCCCTCTTAATTGATCCGCAGAGCACCATCTGCGGATCTTGTGGTCATCCTACAAAACCTTGATTTTCGTGGTCAAATTGTTAAACCCCCCTACACACAATTTATGGTTATTTGACGAAATTTCTCCAATTAAAATCTTTTATGTAAACATATTACTAAACGGTTATAGTATTGTATATCTACGACCATTTTAATCTTTGTATTTTATTCAAAAAAAATCGTAACATTGTCGGTAGTAAGGACATCCACAATGCATCAAACTTATTAGAGTTTAATGGATGGACACATAATCATTCTACTTACTATACAAATCTATATTAATTTTTACTACAATACATTTATAGAGTTCAATAAAAAATATATTTAATAGTTAAAAGGTTTCATTTTTTTCAATTGAAGAGTTCAATGGCCATTGAATGCCAACATGAAATCCAATAATGATAGAGTTTAATCCATTAAATGTCACCTCATTCAACTCTTTTATTGAATCATACATTGTGGATGCTCTAATACTGGAGGGTGTGGTGCGGTTCCAGGGAGTGCGGTTTCACCACATAAGTAGCGAACACCGCCCCCTGGGTGCGGTTCAAACTGCAGTGCGGCAGAAAATGGCCGTGGCTTGTGATTGGATGGGAAGAAATTAAAGTTTTTATTTATTTATTTTTTAAAAATAAAATGTGGCACCACTCCTTGGGTGTGACAATGAACCGTACTTTTGTGGTAAAAATGACGTAGTGCTTACGTGACAATGAAGAGAATGTGATTTCGGTAGCACCACCCCTCTAACCTAATAAGTAAGGAACCAAGTGGCTGACGTGGATTTTACGATTTATTATGTTACACTTTATAAAAAAAAAAAATGGATTATCTAATAGAGGCTATTTACGTTAACCACTCCCTCGTGTCCCTCCTGGCATTCGCACACTTTGCAAAGGTTCGTTTGGTATTACGAAAAAAGAAAAAGTTAAATTAAATTAGGGAATAAAAAGATAATAAAACTGGACTCCAAAGTCATTAATTCTATGCATAGAGAGAGGAGAGAGGAGTGAGGAGAGAGGAGAGAGAGAATTGTAAAAAAAAAAAAAATGCCATCACAAGAATCCCAAGAGGAGATAAAGAGAGACATAGAGCAGTGGAGATGGTCTGAAATGCAAGGTCTTGAACTTGTATCTGAAAACCCACCAATCCCAAATCCAAATCCCAACTTAGACCCACTCAGTGAAGAAGACAAAGAAGCTCAAAATAGCCTACAGAGAAGAAGATTAGAAATGGAAACCGAGGGGCAAAATAGTAAAAATGATGGAGACAAAGAGAAGAAGAAGGAGAAAAGCGTCAGTGATCCAACAGTTGGGTTCGGAGAGCTGTTTAGATTTGCAGATGGATTGGATTATGTATTGATGGGTATTGGAACAGTTGGTGCTTTCGTTCATGGCTGTTCTTTGCCTATTTTTCTCAGATTCTTTGCTGATCTTGTCAATTCATTTGGGTCCAATGCCAATAACATCGATAAAATGTCTCAAGAAGTCTTAAAGGTAACACCTTTCTTCTTTTCCCGAATCGTTTTTTTCACAAAGATTTCATTCTTTTATTCAACTTCTTCTCTTTTCTTGATGGGTTTTGTTATCCAGTACGCATTCTACTTTCTTGTGGTTGGAGCTGCAATTTGGGCATCTTCATGGGCAGGTCTGTAATCTATATTCTACTTCATCTCTTCAACTCTGAAATTTAGTGTTTCTTTCTTAAAGATTCTTGAAAAGGAATAAAAAGAAATTGACATGGGTGTTTTAATTTTTGCAGAGATATCATGTTGGATGTGGACAGGAGAGCGACAATCGACGAAAATGAGGATCAAATACTTAGAAGCTGCACTTAGTCAAGACATCCAGTTCTTCGACACAGAAGTCCGAACTTCAGATGTTGTCTTTGCTATCAACACCGATGCTGTTATGGTTCAAGATGCCATTAGTGAGAAGGTAAACAAAAACACAAGTCTTACTATCGTTTTCTCAAGTTCTTTTTGGGATTCATTTGTTTTTTAAATTAACTGTGTGTTTTGGTGTTGTGTGTGTATGGCAGCTGGGGAATTTTATACACTATATGGCGACATTTGTGTCTGGTTTTGTGGTGGGATTCACAGCAGTTTGGCAATTGGCGCTTGTAACACTAGCTGTAGTGCCTCTTATTGCAGTAATCGGAGGTATTCACGCCACCACATTAGCTAAACTCTCTTCTAAAAGCCATGAAGCTCTTTCACAAGCTGGAAATATTGCTGAACAGGTGAATCACCATTTTCTTAATTTTTATTCAATCTTTTCCCCCTTTTAGCTTAGGTTTTTAGGCCAATAGCAAAATTTTCCCTGTTCATCGTCTCGGTATTGCTTAATTAACATATTTTAATGTAAAACGTTTTTGTCATCTGGGTGGATGACAGAATCTTTTATGAAATCCAAGACATCAAGAAAACACCAAGTTTTCCTCTTTCTTTTTCTATCTGGATGTTGATAGTTTGAACTAAATTCAAGAAAAAAAAAAGTTTAAAACTTTATTTGTTTTTCTATCTGGGTTTTCATGAACTTGTGCTAAATCAAGCAAACAAAATTTTCTTCTTCTTGTTGTTTTCCTACATGGGTATTGCTGATTTCGAGGTGAATTCAAGGGGAAAGATATAACTTTTTTGTTTCTTGTGTTTCTATCTTTACTTGTCGTGAACATGAGCTAAATCAAGAAAAAGATTTCCTCTCCTTTCCTATCTGGGTGTTCCTGATTTTGAGCTGAATTTAAGTAAAAGTTAATTTTCTCCATCTGTTTTCCATATGGGTGCTGATGGACTGCAGCTAAAGTCATGTAATTATTGTGTGTAATAAAAGAAACCGTGTTTTACCATCTGGGTATTTCTTAATTTATCCAAATATGCAGACCATCGTACAAATTCGGACTGTTTTGGCATATGTGGGTGAATCAAGAGCATTACAAGCCTATTCAGCAGCATTAAAAATCTCACAAAGACTCGGATACAAAAGTGGGTTTTCTAAAGGATTCGGATTAGGTGCAACGTATTTCACTGTCTTTTGTTGCTACGCACTTCTTCTATGGTATGGAGGTTATCTTGTTCGACACCATCACACCAATGGAGGTCTCGCCATTGCCACCATGTTCTCCGTCATGATTGGTGGACTGTAAGTCCTCTGTTTAGTGTAAATTCACACAATTATCCTAAAACATTACCCTTTCTCTAATCAATTTTAAAAAAATTACAGTGCTTTAGGCCAATCTGCTCCAAGTATGTCTGCATTTGCAAAAGCCCGAGTAGCTGCAGCAAAAATCTTTCGAATAATTGACCACAAACCGAGCGTTGACCGAAATTCTGAATCGGGTTTGGAGTTAGACTCTGTTTCAGGGCTTGTGGAACTTAAAAATGTCGACTTTTCATACCCTTCAAGGCCAGATGTAAAAATTTTAAATAATTTTAGTTTAAGTGTTCCTGCTGGTAAAACTATTGCTTTGGTCGGAAGCAGTGGCTCTGGAAAAAGCACGGTGGTTTCCCTCATTGAAAGGTTTTATGATCCCACTTCAGGTAAACGATAGCGACTCTTCATTAACTCAGTCCAACCAACATACCTTTACGTACAACTTCCTATTGCATACTGTACAACACCATGTTTGGTCTCTGACAATTCTGTTTGCCCTTAATGGTTGTAGGACTTTATTTTGTGTTTACTTTTTACAGGACAAGTATTGCTTGATGGGCATGACATTAAAGGACTTAAATTGAAATGGTTAAGGCAACAAATTGGATTAGTTAGTCAAGAACCAGCATTATTTGCTACAACCATTCAAGAAAACATACTTTTGGGTCGACCCGATGCATCCATGGTTGAGATTGAGGAAGCTGCCCGTGTTTCCAATGCTCATTCTTTCATTATCAAATTACCCGATGCCTATGATACTCAGGTGAGTGGATCTTTTTTGCATAAGGGTATTTTGGTGATTTTGAGTGGGATCCATATGTTTGGCTTTTTGTTGATGTAATTGTTACATGTGGGCCTCACTTGGGAAGAGTGTGTTTGGGGTAAAATATTGTCACTTACACTAGAAGGTGAAAAAAATGATGAATGGGAAGGGGGAGTGGGTTTCTTTTGAGAAAGTTGGTTACTTTTTGGTTTGCTACATTATTACATTTTACAAAACTAATTGAATGGCCCATTTGGTCAAGAAAAGATCCTACTTTTTGGTTCAAAAAAGTCAAAACTATGGGGGAGGTGAAGTGAAGCTTTCTATAAGGACATCCATTAATGAAATGTGGTACAACATGCTTCTTGAGTCAACAGTGCATGTGCAAGATCCATTGCTACCAAGAATTGAGAGGTTGACCAAAAAGTCAACATCAAAATAATCCATAAAGTTAAAGTAAACCATAATTAAGAACAAGATCAGAGATTTAGTTTGACCAGGAGCATGTTAAGGGAACCCTTTGACCATCAAAAATGAAGGAAATAATGCAAGATTAGATGATTAAATATACAAGAAAAGAAAAGAAAAAAAAAGATGTGGGGTATTGGTCAAAGTACTAATTTTTATTACTTCGATTAAATCCTGAAATTATGGTAAAAAGAAAAAGAGATGGTGTTGGTCTCTATGACAAAAATCATTACAAAACCTTGAAATAAGAACCAAATTTAACAAAATATATTTTTTGACCTAAATAAGAATGAATTACAAATCACAGGGACCGTTTATGCAATTTACTCATTTTAGAAAAAAATAAATCTGCAGGTTGGGGAAAGAGGTTTACAGTTATCCGGTGGACAGAAACAGAGAATAGCGATAGCGAGGGCAATGTTAAAGAATCCGGCGATCCTGCTTTTGGATGAGGCAACGAGTGCTTTGGATTCTGAATCGGAAAAGTTAGTTCAAGAAGCTTTGGACCGGTTTATGATCGGAAGGACAACTCTGGTAATTGCCCACCGTCTCTCCACCATACGAAAGGCGGATGTGGTGGTGGTTTTGCAGCAAGGTGGTGTTTTGGAAATGGGAACTCATGATGAGCTTTTTGCAAAGGGCGAAAATGGTGCATATGCTAAACTTATTAAGATGCAAGAAATCGCCCATGAAACCGCCATGAATAATGCAAGAAAGAGTAGCGCCAGGTAGAAGTTTGACTTTAAAAGTCAAAGTGTACATCACCTTTTGCGATTTTGTTTTATTTACTTCTTGTTCTTTCTCTGTGTTTTTAGGCCTTCGAGTGCAAGGAACTCAGTGAGTTCACCAATAATCACCCGCAACTCATCATACGGGCGATCCCCGTACTCCCGGCGGCTGTCGGATTTCTCAACCTCCGATTTTAGTCTATCAATCGAAGGTGGATACCCTAGTTATCGTCACGAGAAGCTTCCATTTAAGGAACAAGCAAGTTCCTTTTGGCGGCTAGCGAAAATGAACTCACCCGAATGGACATACGCTTTAATCGGGTCGGTTGGGTCCGTGATCTGTGGGTCCCTCAGTGCCTTTTTTGCTTACGTTCTAAGTGCAGTCCTGAGTGTATACTACAATCCCGATCATGAATATATGGTTAAAGAAATCGGGAAATATTGTTATCTTCTAATCGGGGTGTCATCAGCTGCACTCATCTTCAACACTTTACAACATTTTTTCTGGGATGTGGTTGGTGAAAATTTGACTAAACGAGTCAGAGAGAAGATGCTGGCTGCAGTTTTGAAGAATGAAATGGCGTGGTTTGATCAAGAGGAGAACGAGAGCTCAAGAATCGCGGCCAGGTTGTCTCTAGATGCTAATAATGTCCGGTCAGCTATTGGTGACCGGATTTCAGTCATTATGCAGAACTCCGCCCTCATGTTGGTGGCCTGCACCGCTGGTTTTGTTCTCCAGTGGCGGCTCGCTCTTGTTCTTGTTGCTGTTTTTCCCGTGGTGGTGGCTGCCACCGTTTTGCAGGTCTGTGTGCTATTGGGCACTAATGTTTTTAATTTTCCGGCAGGTTGAATTTTTCATGCTTACGTTTCCTTTTTTGTAAACAGAAAATGTTCATGCAAGGATTTTCCGGCGACTTAGAAGGTGCACACGCGAAGGCAACACAGTTAGCCGGGGAAGCGGTGGCTAACATGAGAACAGTGGCTGCGTTCAACTCCGAGGCTAAAATCGTCAATCTGTTTACAATAAGTCTCCAGAAGCCACTTCATAGATGCTTCTGGAAGGGTCAGATAGCCGGCAGTGGGTTCGGGGTGGCTCAATTTTTACTCTATGCTTCTTACGCGATCGGTCTCTGGTACGCATCATGGCTCGTGAAACACGGGATCTCTGATTTCTCAAAAACGATCCGCGTGTTCATGGTTCTCATGGTCTCAGCCAACGGTGCCGCCGAAACCCTAACCCTAGCTCCTGATTTCATCAAAGGTGGTCGGGCCATGAAGTCAGTTTTCGATCTTCTGGACCGAAAAACAGAGATCGAGCCCGATGAGATAGACTCGATCCCGGTCCCGGATCGTCTCCGGGGAGAAGTCGAACTCAAACATGTCGACTTCTCTTACCCGTCTCGCCCAGATATCCCGGTATTCCGGGATATCTGTCTCCGAGCTCGGGCTGGCAAGACTCTGGCACTAGTGGGCCCGAGTGGTTGTGGAAAGAGCTCGGTAATTTCACTCATACAAAGATTCTACGAACCGTCTTCGGGACGGGTTATGATAGATGGAAAAGATATAAGAAAATATAACTTAAAATCAATACGACGCCACATGGCCGTGGTCCCACAAGAACCGTGTCTATTCGCCACCACGATCTATGAAAACATTGCGTATGGGCACGAATCAGCAACTGAATCCGAGATTATCGAGGCTGCCACCCACGCGAATGCCCACAAATTCATCTCTTCTTTACCCGATGGTTACAAAACGTTTGTGGGGGAAAGAGGGGTGCAGTTATCGGGAGGGCAGAAACAGAGGGTTGCGATTGCTAGGGCGTTTTTGAGGAAAGCGGAGGTGATGTTGCTGGATGAGGCCACGAGTGCGCTTGATATGGAGTCTGAGAAGTGTATTCAAGAGGCTCTTGAGCGGATTTGTTCAGGGAAGACAACGATTGTGGTGGCACATCGATTATCGACTATAAGAAATGCTCATGTGATTGCTGTTATTGATGATGGGAAAGTGGGGGAACAAGGGTCGCATTCGCATCTGTTGAAGAATTACCCGGATGGGTGTTACGCTAAAATGATACAGTTGCAGAGATTCTCACATGGGGAAGTGGTGGATATGGTTTCAGTGGGGTCAGGGTCGGGGTCGGGATCGGGTTCTAAACGGCTAGAAGGGTAGTCAGTTAAGATTGTCACATTTTAATCATACGACATCTTGATTTTTGAATTTTTTTTTTTTTTTTTTTTTTTTTTTTTTTTTTAATATCATATGGTATAGTAATATTAATATCAATAGTGATAGTATTTGTGTACCATTTTGTGCTTAGTAATATTAATATCAATAGTGATGTAATTGGCATTTGTATCCGATATAGTTCCATTGTGCACGTGGATGTTTTTATTGAAATATGGCTGTTAAAAAAATTATGTACAATTTCGTGTTTTTTTAATTACATAAAGGGTGAGATTGTGCGTTTCCAACCTAAAATGATGATCCTATTTATTTATGATGAAAAGTTAATGTTGTCAACACGATTACCTCTGAAAATATAATAAAAGAACAAAGATTGTATCTTTTACTTCAATGGATGGATTTGATCTCTCGAAGATACTTATTTTGGAGGATTTTTAATGTCTCAACGGATTGGTATTTAGATAAGGGAGTTGATTTTTTCATTGTAGTTTTTTATCCTTTAGCTAGAAATTAATGTATTGTCAGTTATGTCCCTCATTTAAATGTATTTGAGAGAGAGAGAGAGAGATCCCAAAATTGCTTCCATTCCACACACCAGAGACACTCTTCTTTATTGATCTCCGCTTAATCCACCATCATGCATTTATATTCGTCCTCTGGCTACTGCTACTACTGATACCGGGATAGAAAGAAACTAGAAGACGGATTGCAATAACCAGACATGGCTTTGCATCCGAAAGTGTGTTTCCAAAACTAAAGAAAGTCAGCTTATACTTGAAGAAAAGTTTCTGTTTCATTCATGCAAAAAACGTCACAGTAGGTTACATCAGAAAAGATAAATAAATAGCCACAAAGGATGTAATAAACTAGCCTATCCTATTGGATCAAGCCTATCTAGAATAAGATAAACACGACATAAAGATAATAACGATTCCTTTACTCCCCCCTCAAGTTGAAGCATGAAGATTACGAATGTTCAACTTGACCATGAGAGATTGCAGTCGTTCCGCACCAAGTGGTTTAGTGAATAAGTCCGCCAGCTGATCTTTGGTGTGAACCCAAACGGGAGCGATCTCTTTTGATTCCACCCTTTCCCAAACAAAGTAGCAATCCATTTCCACGTGTTTCGTGCGCTCATGGAAAACTGGATTGTGTGCTATGTGCTTTGCAGATTCACTGTCACACATGAGAGTGGTAGGCGAATTAATGACAACACCTAAATAAGTGAGTAGCCAACGAACCCAAAGGATCTCACTCACTGTCGTTGCCATTGCACGATATTCAGCCTCAGCCTCAGCGAAAGACCTTGAAACCACCGATTGTTTCTTGGATTTCCAAGAAACGGGAGCTCCTCCAAGGAGAAGTAAGTATCCTGTTTGAGAACGGCGCGAATAGGGACATCCCAACCAATCAGAGTCACTATAAGCTACTAGATTAGTAGACCCATCGTTTGGAAGCAAAATACCTTGTCCGATTGTGGTCTTCAAATAACGTAAAACACGTAAAGTTGCATCCCAGTGTGGCTGTTTAGTTTTAAAACAAGCATCACATCTGTTATTGTCTTTAGAAACATCAATAAAATTTAATTTCGAAATCTTCTTGGTGGATGGATGACCTAGGCGTTTATGCCAAACCTCAAATGTCGTTAGTAGAGCTTTGCTTGGCTTCGTTGACCCCATCCGATACAATCCTCCAACACGGTCACCCGCTCCAATCAAGCGCTTCGTCCCCAACTCCTGCATTACAACAAAACCAGGGAAGAAAGAAACCACACAGTTCAATTCATCAGTGAGCTTCCCTACCGAAAGAAGATTGTAATCAAAATTAGGGACAAGCAAAACTCCTTTAATTTTAACACCCCCATTTAGAGTGTGTTCTCCCTCCCCCGTAACAGGCACCATGTCGCCATTGGGGATGACTACAGGTGTCTCTTTAGGGCTTGGGTTTTTGTTTTCCAAAAAATCATCTCTACACGTCATGTGTTCGGTTGCCCCTGAGTCGACAACCCAACCATTATAAGATTGATTTCTACCTGCCATGTTTGCTCGTGGGTGAGATTTATTTCCTGTCAAGTTTCCATTTTCTTGAAAGTGAGCGACAAAGAGCCGGTATTGTTCGTCAGTTAATCCGGGTACGAGGCTCGTTTCTAGTTCCACACAAGTTGCCTTGGGCTTCGTTTTCTCTTTGTTGCCGGGCCACCAATCAGGATATCCTATCAGTTTAAAACATCCTTCTTTACTGTGCCCTTCACGTTGACAGTGAGAGCACTTTTCTTTTCTTTCGTTTTCTGCCTTATGGTTTTTCTGGATCACCTTGTTGACCGATGTCGAGTTCGTCTTTGCTGGAGTTTGTCTGGAGCTTCTCTGTCCGTTGTAATCTGCTTGAAACGCTGCAGCTTCTACTCTGGTTCTTTTGGAGTTGCCTGTAATGGCTCGCTGTTGTTCACTTTTGGCTACCAGGTGGTAGATAGTGCTTAACGATGGTGTCGGTTTCATGGCTAAAATTTGGGTTCGAACCACAAAAAAGTCATTGTCTAACCCCATCAAAAATTCATAGGATCTCTCTTTCTCTTTCACTTCGTTGAGCTGTTTGCCGATCCCACAGTGGCACCCTTCACATGTGCAGCGAGGGTTAGGAAGAACGGTTTGGAGTTCATCCCAAGCAGTCCTCAACTTGGTGTAATATGTTGAAACAGATGCACCACCTTGCCGCAAGGCATTGAGGCTTTGTTTCAATTCGTAGGCTCGAGGTGCTCCTTCTTTCTCGAACCGTTCTTCTAGATCACGCCAAATCTCAGATGACGTGTTAGCATATCTGACGCTGGTGCGTATCTCTCTTTCCATAGCTGTTGTTATCCACCCCTTTATCATCGCATCGGCTCGAGTCCAAGCCAAGTTCAAGGAAGACTTTGCGTCGGGTTTCTTGATTGTGCCATCCACAAACCCCATCTTGTTCTTTGCTAGCAAGAAGTTCATCATCTCTTGCTTCCACTCTCCGTAATTACTATCATTCAACGCATCGTTTACCTGCATCTGCTTGGGGTAATCGGATGGATGAATGTAGTATGGAGAGCTTGTATCTATCTCGTTTTTCTTGTCATCACCAGACGATTCCGCCTTGTCTCCTGCCATTGGAACTCTGGTTATGTATGGATCCGACGCTCTGATACCATAAAGAAAGTTAGCTTATACTTGAAGAAAAGTTTATGTTTCATTCATGCAAAAAACGTCACAATAGGTTACGTCAGAAAAGATAAATAAATAGCCACAAAGGATGTAACAAACTAGCCTATCCTATTGGATCAGAAGCCTGTCTAGAATAAGATAAACATGACATAAAGATAATAACGATTCCTTTAAAAACGCTTCGCCAAAACACGTGTTCTTGACATATGAAGATGATGTGTTAGTCGTGTGAATATAGCTAGATGATTTGACGCCTTTGTTGGTGAATTTGTTGTTGAAAATGTTGAATTGGCAAGTAATAGTGATCAAATAAAAATCTGCATAAGAGATTGAGGTTTAAAAGAATGTCTAATTTGATTCAATCACAGGTCTCTCTTATTATCATTCTTAATGATGGCGAGTGTAATACAACTTTAGACTTGTAAAGTTTAAAGAAATTGAAGAACATAACGTATGAAGTAACAATTTTGGTAATTCACTCACAATTGAATCCCATGATTTCTGGTATATTCTTGAATGCTTCACGTCTCAGATGTGTGAGTTCAACAAAAGTTTATTCCACGAGTTTTGTGTTTAGGGTTGGTGGTAGTGTTTTGTTAATGGGAAGTGATTCGTACACAACAATAGTTTTTTGCCATACACAACAATTCATGGATTATATAGTTGTACAATACAACATTTTAAAGCACCAATTTTCTTGAACAACATTAGGGTTTGATGTTGTTGGAGTGGAGGCCAATGAGAGTGTTTTGATTGCTGCAAAGTAGTATTTCGGGCTTTGTAATGATAAGCCTATTAAACTAATTAATTGTTGGAGATGTTATATATGTATGATTGTCGATATATTATTTTTACAAATTATTTGCAAATTAAATCAAGGGTATAATTGTCAATATATTATCTTTTCAGTGAAAAGAATCGAAACCATTCAATGAAAGAATCGAAAGGTTTTAAATAAATATGAACTTAATGTATTTAAATATTATATTATGTTCCGTTGGTAAAATTTTGAATGAAAGTATTATTCATTTTTACTATATTTTTCAGTTTTCAAAATATTTGAATTGTATCGATGTTTTAGACATGTCGGGGGGCGGATGTGGTGTTGCCGAGGCAATATTATCTTTCATATCACTATTGTTGAGCTTTTACCGCTCCTACTCCATTACATCTAAAAGACGCGTAAAAAAAGATTTTTTTTCTTGATTGTCTTCAATTTAAAGATGGCAAAAAAGTCTGAACCTGACGGAGAAATCCGAAACCCGATCATTTCGGGTCGGGTAACGGGTTTTTTATCGGGTTCGGGGCAGGGAGTGGGTTCTCCTCGCCCCGCCCCGCCCCGATTATATATATATATATATATATATATATATATATATATATACACACACACACACACACACATACACACACACGAATCCTTTTGATGTTAATTGCACGCATTCAAAAATAAAATACATATTGTGGACAATTTTTTTAGTTTTTAAAAATATGGTGTGAATGATCATTTTTTATGTCTTGACGTATTACATTAAACTTAAATCAAATAATTTTTTTAGTTATTAACAATTATTTATGTTTTGACATATTATACTAAACTTATATCAAATAATTTTCAATATAACGTCCATTTTATTTTAATAAAGTGATCCATCATATTTTTAATTTAAAAGGGAGGCTAGAATACGTATTTTTTATAAGACATCAGGGTATCCTAAAACATAATAAAGATTTTTTTATGAATTGTTATAAACCCGATAAGATACCCGAAACCCGACGGGAAAACCCGAAACCCAATTGGACGCCCCGATAAGAAACCCGAAAAATTTCAGGGCGGGTTTGGAAAACCATGTCCCGCTCCAAACCCGCCCCATTGTCATTCCTACTTCGATTGCCTAGTCCTAAGTCATTCTTTATGGAATCTAATTTCCCCTAGTATAGAAGCTTATTTGCACCACAAAATCATTGTTTGTCATATATAATAATAATATTTTGTTATATTATATAATCTCTTTGAAATATAAATTGTTCTATAACACAAACAATTGATGTGTATCAGCTTTTTAAAATATGATCATATGAGTTTTGATTAGTATTTCTGGCGATTATATGTTGGTTACAAATTAAAATACAAATAGAGATTACTCTCGTCTATCCTAATAAATCAAAATCATTTTTACTACATGTTAACTTTTCATTGTATTTGACTCATGTAATTTTTGAAGATTTTTAAAACTTTTTCCCACTTATCATTTTTTTTTTGACAAAACTTCAAAAATGGTCCCTGTGGTTTCCAGAAATATCAAGTTTAGTCCCTAAGTTCAAAAAACCTCACAGATGGTCCCTATGGTTTCAAAACTTTTAACAAATGGTCCTTCCGGCTCACTCCGTTAGCATTTCACCGTTAACTCATTTTTTAATAAAATATTGCAGGGGTAATTTCGTCATTTCAGTTGTAACCTTCTCTCTTTAATATGAAATGATTACTTGCTTGCACATCACTACCCGTCCGTCTCCCAAGAAGATAACCAGTTACAGGTTTAGTCATCGGGTTCATTCCCATCATAGAAGCAAGAACAGAAATTGGGATTTAGGGTTTTAAGCTGTAGAAATTGCAATGGTGCTATCAATATGGTGTTTTCGAGAAAAATTTGTAACCGTGGAGGACTTAGGAAAAACATACGGTACAATACTACAACAAAACTTGTTTTTTCTTGGTCTATTGTGTTGACGTAAGGAAATCATTGATTTTACTCTTTTTTTTTGTGTTTACAGAAGGTTATGAGAACTATTTCACGTTGAAGATACACTACAGTGGTGTCTTCACCAAAGCACCTGGAAGGAAATACGTTGATGGTGTTGTAGCATACGTAGATTATGTTGACACTGATTTATTTTCAGTTCATGAGCTTGACGACATGGTTTGAGAACTAGGGTACAAAACTGAGCAAACCCTTTACTACCATTTCTGTATCCCTGAATACCTTTTGGACTATCGCTTAATGCCTTTAGGTAATGATCGAGATGTACTTAAAATGGTATCATATGTCCCTAAACACAGACTTATTAGGGTGTATATTGAAACTGGTCAGACAAGGGTAGCTAGTTATTACAAGTCTCCTTCTAAAGTTGTTATTGAAGAGTTGGAGCCTGATAGTGTGTCACCTGAAATGAATAGAAAGAAACCTTGTAGGAGAGAAGCAGGATCATGTAGTAGAAAGCTTGATCTAAACAAGTCTATGAACCCTGATTATGAGCAGTCACAAGTGTTAGATGTTGATGAAGGCCATGATTACTCAAAGAGTATTCTACCATTTATAAGGTCACAAGGTAAACAAAGTCATGTCATTCAAAAGGAAGTGGTGAATCATGAAATTGAAACTCAAGAAGAAGTGATCACTAGTGCAGTTGAAACTGAAGAAGAATTGGGAACTTACCATGTACAGGAACCAAGGTGCCAAGCTGATGATGGAGCTAATACTACAACAGTTGATGACTATGAACCATTTGTAGAGGATTACTCACTTTATGCTGATTATGATGCTGAGTTTAATGTTCAAACTTCATTTGAAAAACAACCAGAAGTGGATTATCTAGAGGGTATGGTGAGTGATGATAGTGGAGAGGCTTTCTACTCTAAGAGTGGCCATGGTTCTGAGGATAGTAGAGATGATTCTGATGACAGTGAATACAATGTGGATGAGTCTAACATACAATTTGATGTAGATGTAGACATGAGTGAATTCCATAATGCTGTTGATGTAGATGAACATGGAATCTTGAACAATCATTCAAAAGATGATGGGATTGGAGTGGTTGATGATGAGTTGGAAGTTATTGCCACTGATGATTATCAATTTGCAGGATTTCATGAGGATGATAGGAAGAGACTGCTAAAAGAGTTGAGTAAGTCAAGTACATGCTCACATGGAGAGGTTCATGTTAAACCATTTCAGATTGGTCAGGACTTCAAAACCAAGGTTGATGTTAAAAACTACATGAAATCACATGCTGTAGCAACAAGGAGGTCTTTATACCTAGCCAAAAATGACAAAATCCGGATTAGGGTGAAATGTAAAGGTGTTATAAGTAAGCCTTCTACAGGAGTTGATGGTGGTGGGCCCTCAACCAGAAGTAGGGCAAAGTGCAAGGGTAAAGATGTAAATTCCAATAAAGGTACATGTCCATGGGCAGTCCAAATATCGAGGGCTAATGAAAATCAAGATTGGTTGGTGAAAATAGTACAGGATGAGCATAAATGTCTGCAAACAAGGGCGGTTAAAGCTTGCACTTCCAGATACGTAGCAAACTTAATTGTTCAACAAATACAGAGTAACCCTAAAATTCCAGTGAAAGCTTTACACGAAGAGTTGTGCAAGAACCTGGAGGTAGGAATGTCATTGCAAAAGGTTGCTAGGGCAAAGTCAATGGCTGAGCGTATCATTAGTGGGGACTACCAAGTACAGTATGGATTTTTGAGGGATTATGTGTTGGAGCTACTCAACACTAATCCTGGTACAACAGTTCAGATTGATGTGTATCCTGAAACCTCCCTGTCTGTTACCACATGAACTCTTAGAAGAATATATGTCTGTTTAGGTGCATTGAAGTTAGGATTCAAATCTGGATTAAGAGATTTTCTAGGTCTGTATGGTACTTTCATGAAGGGCCCTTACCCTGGGCAAGTGTTAACTGTTGTAGGGTTGGACTCAAACAATGGCATATACCCTGTAGCATATGTAGTGGTAGAGACAGAATCAACAAGTAGCTGGACCTGGTTCTTGGAACTGTTAGGAGAAGATCTGGATCTGGGACCAAATTCAAACTTTACCTTCATTTCAGATAGACAAAAGGTGTGTACCACCTAACTTTTTTATTACCTTTTCTAAATACATTTGGTTAACTAATGTTGCATACATTGACTTTTGTTTAGGGAATAATACCAGCAATGGAGAAGGTATTCCCTAGTGCAGAACACAGGTTCTGTTTGAGGGATATCCAGGAAAACATGAAGAAACAAAGGAAAGGAAAAGACTTAAGTGACCAGCTTTGGGAGTGTGGTAGAGCAACAACAGTCAATCATTTTAACAGAGCAATGGATGAGTTGAAGAAGATCAATGCAGAGGCTCATGCTTGGGTGTCTAAGATCCCAGCAAACACTTGGGCTAAATCTCACTTTAGTGGTAAGTTTCTAGAAATTTATTGAGAAATGTTAATCTTCCCTGTTGTGTGTTTACTATATGTGTAATTGTCTTCTGTTAATATCTATTATTCAGGAAGGGCACATACTGATTGTTTGTTGAATAACCTTTGTGAGGTATTCAATTCAAAGCTAGATGAAGGTAGGGATAAACCTATTATCACTTACTTAGAGTATATTAGAGAGTATCTCATGAAGAGATTATGTGTGGTGCAAAAGGAAATAGATAAGTGTGAAGGACTTCTAACCCCTACTGCAACTACACTGTTTGAAAAGATTAAGGTTGATGCATCAAAGTATGTGGCTAAATACAATTGGGCAGGGAAGTACCAAGTGGCAAGCACATGGCAAGACCAATATGTGGTAAACTTGAATGATCAAAGTTGCAGTTGTAGGTTTTGGGAGATTACAGGTTTCCCATGTAGACATGCTATTTGTGCTATATGGGACAAAATTGAAAATGGTGAAAATGCCCCACATGTTGATGAATGGGTCCATCCTTGCTATAGGTTATCAACATGGAAAGCCATGTATTTCAATAAAATCGATCCATTGAATGGACGTACAATGTGGCCTAAAAGTGACTGCCCATTCACTTTACTTCCACCAAAACATAAGACACAGGTTTGTATTTAAAGTACACCAAAAATATAGTATACATGTGAACATGGAATGAATTCAATTTTAACTATAGTATATCAACATGTGTAGGTTGGGAGGCCTAAGAAGAAGAGAAGGAGGGGTGTTGATGAGCCAAATAGCCAAGCTGGTAGATTGAGCAGGAAATATTTAGCAGTCACTTGTTCAAAGTGTCATAACAAAGGGCACAATTCCAGAACATGTAAAGGGTACGGAGGCAGTGGTGAAGTTGGAGGGGGCTGAAAACTATTTTTAGTGGTTATTAGGATGTTGGTGTTGTAGGTATTTAGAAACTTATGTAATGTGTACTTGTTTGAAGATGTGTTAAGAACTTGAAAACTTTGCATGTAATGCTTGTGTTGTAGGTCTTTTGAAAACTTTGCATCATGGTTGTGTTACGAACTTTATAACTTTGAATGTAATGGTGTGTATGCACTTTTTGGTGATGAATTAATATGTTTTGTGTACTACCCTTCACAGATCAATTAATAACATTGTACATTTCAATTGCAAATGAAAACCATCTTCAAGATGCATTTACAATACACTTAACAATTGCATTTCAAAAACATTCAAGAAATTGAACAATGAACTATAACAAACTACATTCCATTACCATTATCATTACCACTGCATTACACATTAATCTGATACATAAACCAAATACAACAACACCAATTCCAAAACCACCTACATAAACTGAAAGCAAAAACACTCCTATCCGATTAAAATAAAAAAAACCCTACAATGGTTACAAACCAAAAACCAAAACTCCATTACCATCCAAACCTTGACAAGATACTTAGAGATTAAAATAATACCAAAAAAAACACCCATGAACAAAACAACATCAGCTGGTAGTTCCATAATTCTGCAGTTACAATGGCGACCCTCTCCTCCAATCGATTCATTGATCTTATCAAACCTGGAATCACCACCAATGCCCTAGCACACATAAGGGGATCAGACCATCGAATGAAACCACATCTTCTACAGTTCCAAAATTGTCTTCCAAGGTTACGATCCATCCATGAAGTGATCTTCGTTGCTTCATTCCCACATCTGCAAGTCACCATCTTTGAATCAGAAGCGATTAGATGTCGTGAAGGGTGCAACGGTCGAGCAATAGTGGAAAGGACGAGAGATGAACGACTGATGAAGCTAAAGGATTTGCCCAAAAATCGGACATGCAATTTCTTTTAAAGAGATAAGGTTACAACTGAAATGACGAAATTACCCCTGCAATATTTTATTAAAAAATGAGTTAACGGTGAAATGCTAACGGAGTGAGCCGGAAGGATCATTTGTTAAAAGTTTTGAAACCACAGGGACCATCTGTGAGGTTTTTTGAACTTAGGGACTAAACTTGATCTTTCTGGAAACCACAGGGACCATTTTTGAAGTTTTGTCTTTTTTTTTTTCTAATTTATTAAATTCTACTTAATATTCAAATGTAATAATTGTTATAAATATAATAATAAATAAATATCAATTTCATTAATGTAACATTTTCTTTTAGATTTTTAAATTTCTAAAATGATTCATATTATTTTATTTGTTTATTTATTATATTATTTGTTTAAATTTAAAAATGAAATGAAAAAGTCAAAAATATTAAATTAAATGTTAAATTTCAATAATTTTTTTTCTTTATAAACTTTCTAAATATTTAGATCTCCATATATATATATATATATATATATATATATATATATATATATATATATATATATATATATATATATATATATATATATATATATATATAGGGTCTGGATATCTCAGGGCCTTTGGGGACTTAAAGTTGCCAACTTTAGCAAGTATTGACACTCCTTCATGCTCTAAGTCCCTTGACAAGCTTTTATTAAGTGTTTTTAGCCTTGGATGCCTTGTATGCATGTAAAGTTTGCAACTTTACGTGGTAGCTACACCATAAGTGGTTTGATCTGTGATTTGGAGCCTAGTATTCCACTGGAAAGGACTGAACACGAAGAGGGCTGAAGGGATTCGACGAGTCGGGAAGGGTTTTCCCGTTTTTGGGATCTTGAGTGATTTCGGTGAACTAATTAATAGATTTCGATCGAGAGATTTCGGTTTAGAGTTTTCGGCCTTTGGACATTAAAGAACTCAACGAGTTACTCAGGTGACTCGGCGAGTCGATGGACTCTGAAGGAACTCGACGAGTTAAGTCAACTCGGGGCGTTGACCTTGACCATGACTTTGACCTTGGATTATGAGTTGACTAGGGTTGACCATTCAGTATTTCAGGTCTTTTTGGATAATCGGCCTTCTTGGGTTAGGTCCATGATGGATTGGGCCTTATTAATTAGGAATAAGTTATTGGGTTATTATTTAGGTTTGTATTTTGGTTTGTGGGTCGTTGGACCAGTTAAGGAGGGATGTTTTGATTAGGAATAAGTTATTGGGCTTTAGGGTAAGGCCCATGCTAGGGTTTGGGCACAATTTAGAAAATTGGGCCATTGGTGGACTTCTATGAGTATTGGAGTTTTGGGTTTGGGCTTTAGTTTTGGATAATACTGGGCTAGGGATAGAATGGTTATTTTACCCCATTTATGGATTAAGGATTTTAGCATGGAACCCAATTGCTAATTAGGTATATTGATTGGTATTTACTACTAGGGAAATGGACAGGGCAGCAACTAAGGATTTCATTTCAGAAGCTTCTGCATTCGAGGTGAGTCTCCTCACCATACCGATGGGTCGAAGGCACCAAGGCTAGCCCATTTTATGTTATGTGGTACACTAGTTGATATAGTGATATGTGGTATACTAGTTGGTTATATGCTATATGATATGCTAGTTGTCTATGTGATACTTGCATGGGACCTCGGGGTGCTTGGTTATAAGACCATGTGGGGGAGCCCATGGCATTCCAGGTAAATATGATAGGGGTGCCCATGACACTTGGTTATAAGACCATGTGGGGGAGCCTATGGCATTCCAGGTAAAGACCATGGGGGAGCCCATGACACTCATATATCAGACCATGTGGGGGAGCCCATAGCTGTCCAACGAAAGACCATAAGGGGAGCCCATGGAACTTATGTGTAAGACCATGTGGGGGAGCCCATGGCATCATGGAGTAAGACCCTGGGGGAATCCCACGTCATCCTTCTATGTTTATATGCATGACTTATATGATAGATATGGTTTATGTAGTTGTTATAGCTGATATGGATTATGTGGTTATGTGGATTGTGTGGGGTATGTACTAGGGAACTCACTAAGCTTCATGCTAACAGTTTTGTTTATGGTTTCAGGTATTATCGGTTTAGAAAGAAAGGGCCTGCTTGATCATAGCGCACACATCCGTGTTTCCGTAATATATGATTTTGGGACGAACTTTGATGAACGTTTTAATTAATCATGTTTTTGGAATGTTTGAATTTAAAGATATAGGTGTTTTGGCTGTATTGAAGAATGAAATTTTTACCTATGATTTTTGGGCCGTTACAAGTTGGTATCAGAGCCTTGGTTTGAGGGATTCATACATACTTTCGGGGGTGTCTGAACTCAAGCTGAGGATCTGTAAAGTTTTCAAAAGAAAAGTGTTTTGAAGGAAAAAGTTTTCTAAGACAACAAAGGGTGTGGTGCATGCAATCAACCGAGCTTAAGTAAGTTTCCCTAGAATACCCATGCATGTTATCTGTTATGACATGATTTATGAATCCGAGAATCGCATGCTAGTTAGGGCTAGGAGAGATGCCTTTATATATTGTATGAGCTGGTAGACTTGCATGCTATTGCTGAGTAGTCAGCGATATATTGGCATGATATGTGATTCTTGTAGCCTCGGAGATACTGGATGTCATGCTATAATGAGAACGATTATTGATATTGGTAACTGCTAAGTGTATGCTTTAAAAATTGTATACGGTTAGGATCTTATAGCCTTAGAATCATGTATTTGGCCTTATATCCTGTTCTGTGTATAATATGCATGCATAAGGCAGCCGACAGTGAGGGTGAATGTGGACAGCATGAGTTGTGGTATGTGGGCCGAATGTTCTATGATATTTGTGGGTCAGAGATTACCCTAGGGTAAGCCTAGGATGAGATTACTGATAGGAGTCACTGGATTGTGAATTATATATGTGGGTAGAATTGTGTGATTGGAGTATGTTAGTTAGTTTTCCATTGTCTGAATATTGTTTGCTTTGTGCTTTGTAGGACTCTTAGCGATGTGAGCTAGTTACTAAGTGAATATGCTAAGTCACATGTAGCACAGGATGGATAATCTCAGAGTGATGGACTTGATCCTATTGTGCAACTCTTGTATTTGTCCAATCGTTCTAGGGATGAGTCTTTTACTTGAAGGATTATCTGATCTCTACTACATGTGGCTATATTCATGAGGTAGCTAGTTGACATTACTGAAAATCTTTCAGCAGCTGAGGACTGGGTAGGTTAGGAACCTAGGAGAGCCTAGGATATGCTCCGGTGAGCTAGTGGGGCGGTTATGTGAAGTTGGGAACCTAGGGGGAGCCTAGGAGATGCTTTGATATCGTGTTGCTGATTAGCAGACATTTAGTATATCAGTGCCATAAGTGACTTAGAGGATTCGGGAGGATTGCTGAGGAAAGTATGAATAGGTGTGGAAGGTAGTATTGGGTACTACTGAAAGCACAGGATCCATACTCGAATCGGTGAGAGTCTTGGAGAATCTAAGGAGCTTATGAGAAGGAGAATTCTTGGTTATGCTTTGACCGTGGGAATAGTTGCTGAGCAGAATGAGGATGAGCACGCAACAAGAAGGACCAGGGTTCGGTCTCGGCTCCAGTGGTGAGCCAGTTAGTGGAAGGACTGTTAGGGTTTTGAGTTCTCCTTGGATCTCTTGTATCATGGTAGAGGAGGAGCCCGAGCAGAAAGGGGCCACACTTTGCAGAATCAGATAGGAGAGATCGGAACTTCAGCAGGCGAGGGTGCGAGTTATGTACCCTTTTGCCTCCCTACCATCTTTACATATATTTAGTAGCGGTTATCTTGCATTAGCGTGAGTAAGCGTATCGTTGGTTTTTATATATGGTTGTGGTTGAGCTGTATGTATACTCAAGAAGAGTTATATGCCCTTTACATACCATGAATTTTGGTGGAATAGTACGAGGTCGTCTCCTTATATATATCATGGATTCCCAGTGTTCGAATGCCACCTGGAGTGTAGTCGGGGTTGGTTCAAGGGCTTGTACGAGGGAGTTATGACTAGGATTTAGTATACTTTGTAACTATGCTTGGTAGGGTTTCAGGGTTGCTGAAGGAAGATATAGTTGTTGCTAAAGTTTTGACTGGAGCATCTGACCTTTGGACTTCGAGATCTGAGTGTCATATCAGTTTGAGCATCTAGAGTCATTGGCGTTGTTGGGATTCAAGAAGTGTTAGCTGGTTTTTAGGAATTGTGTTGTTACTAGTTTTGTTAGGCACCGATCGTCAACGGATTGATAATTGGAACGAAAGAAGAATTAGGAATCCTTCAATTTTCATGTGCCGAGCGGACTTAGTCTAATCTAAATGTGGGAGAACCGTTCAGATATTCAGGACAAAAGTGCGTGTGAGACTAGGATACATTTCACATCCCCATCGGGGGAGGGAAGGTGGCCTTAGGGGCTAACTGAATATACGATGTTGTAGGATGGGAGTTCAGGAAACTTCCCGAAATTTGGATCGTGTCTTCTTGACGTCAGATAGTAGGCTTTGGGGAAGGGGACCAGGTTGGGTTCCATTCTGTACTTGAGTTCAGTTGGGAGGATAGACTGTGTGGGTGCTCAACATTGAGAAGTGTTCGATTGGTAGATGAACGATAGGGCCATGGGCAATGGTCATGTAGTTAGGGTGAAAGTGTTATAAGAATATGGGGGAGTCGTAACATTCACTAATGGCCAGTTAGGGTGAAAGTGTTGTAAGACAATGGAAGAGCCGTAACATTCACTAATGGACAGTTAGGGTGAAAGTGTTGTAAGACTACGGGGGAGCCGTAGCATTCACTAATGGTCAATTAGGGCGAAAGTGATGTAAGACTTCGGGGGAGCTCCAACTCGTCGAGTAGAGATCATTTATGAGTACACGGGATTTAGATCCTACTCAACGAGTCGGAAGGCCCCGAATCGACAGGTAGACACTAGAAAGGAAAACCCTAATTCCAGGGTTTGTACCCTATTTAAAGGCCTTAAGCCTCACTTGTAGCCTCCCTTATCACCCCCTTTGTCCAGAGAAATCCTAAATCGTGTCTCATCTCCCATTTTGAGTGTGTGAGGGCTTAAGGGGTGCCTTTTTGGTGTTTATGTGAAGAAGCTTGAGGTGTTTGGTACATAGCTGAAAGGAGAGACTATAGATCCGATGTTTACTCTACTGTGGCAACCATTTTATGGTATAAACTCGAAACCTTGACCTTCCATTGCTTAGATCTTCTTCTATGAAAGTTTATGGCCATTATTAGCCTAGTTTGGTACCATTCTTGGTTTTGAGCATGATATGAAGATATGGCTTTAGATCTGGACATCTTAAGGCCTTTGGGGACTTAAAGTTGCCAACTTTGTCAAGTCATGGCCCTCCTTCATGCTCTAAGTCCCTTGACAAGCTTTTATTAAGTGTTTTTAGCCTTGGATGACTTGCATGCACGTAAAGTTTGCAACTTTACGTGGTAACTACTGTTGGATTTGGTGTCTAAGCCCATAACTATAACTGGTATTTACTTGACCTGATTGTAGCATGGTCCTTTTAGGTTGCCTTCACCAGTGCAATTTGATAGGATGGATTTTGAGAATAAGGTTATTTATCGTTCATTAATATATTACAAGTATAATATATTAATACATAATTATTTAATTAGTATTGATCAAGAATTAATTTATTAATTTTGTGATTAAAAGAGACTAATTAAATATATGAGGATTGATTATGTAAATCAATCATTCTTGTAGTGTGGGCGAATGATCCATGATTATGGGCTAAACTAATCCATGGATAGTCCATGGAGGTTAAACCCATGCAGCATGAGAATGTGGAAAGTCATGGGTTATTAGGGTTTACCTAGTGTAACCCTAGCATGTCCAACACTATAGATAGAACCCTCCATAGACCAAAATCGGTTGCCTCTTCTCATTGAGATAAATAGATTATTCTCTTAAATCATCCTCTTGCATATTGGTGTTTGTGAACCATTAGAGGCATCACACTTGGGGTGCTCAAGCTTTCAACGGTCAAGAACTACAAGTCCTTCAAAAGGTATGTCATCTATCAAGATGTTTTATTCAATTGGCAATTTGTATGCTAGTTAGGACAATGCTTTGGAAAAATTGAAAATATGCATGTATGATAGAGAAAACATAGATCCAAAGCATTTAGGGTTGCATGTGCACTATAGGAGTGTTATAGTGCTCAAAACCCAACAGTGGTATCAGCGACTAGGATTGTTTTCTATTATATTTGATGCTCACTAGTTTTTCAAAGCTGAAAAAGTCGAAATTTTTGCCTCTGACTGGTGAACTTGCTGGGTACATGAACAGAATCGACGAGTCCACTCAGTAACAGAGCAACTCGCTGAGTCCAATTCATGTACTTGACGAGTTGGAGGCTCTGTGTGCAAAATTTTGAGTTTCTTGGCCTTGTTTTGATTTGGAACACTACCACAAACTATTTGGATCATTGGAAATGTTTTTTATGATATGGTAGTTCTTGTACTCATCCAACCACAAGATAATTTTCAAAGTTTTAAAATAATTGTTGTTTTTATATGATAAACAAAATTTCTTTCAAATTGTTGACTAGAAATTATCTTGATTATGAGTTTAGTTAGCTCATAGATTATGTGATAATTTTAGTTGTTAGAATAATGAATTAAATGCATTTTAGTGACCTCCATAACCTGTCCTCGAGTTATGGAAACTGAAAGGTCTCTTCATTAAAATCAAATTAAACTCATAGGTTATGAATGTGTAGAGTTTTGACAAGTTTCAAAACTTTCCCTCAAGTTTTGGAATTTGAAAAGTCTCATTAAATAAAACTTTAATTCCAAACCCTAGAGTTTTAAAAGTTAAAATTCAGCTCTTATACTTTATAATATTACAAGTTTAATAATATATATATATATATATATATATATATATATATATATATATATATATATATATATATATATATATATATATATATGTATGTATAAGACAATGTTGGTCTTACCGTTATTAGGCCTCATTCACGAAGTCAGTCTATAAGGGGAATATAAGGTTACTGCCTATAAAATGGTAGTTTAATGGGTGTCCACTCTCACCTACTGCTTCCTTGACTGGTGGAGGGTCGTTAGCCGAACGGGTAGGATAGGACATTAATTCTCCTTCATTAAAAGTATAATGATAAAAATATAAAGTAACTAAACTTTTATTAAATTCCCAATCTTAGTTACTTTAGGAAAAATGTGAAATGGTGCTAATCCATGGAATTACACTTTGCACCTTGTTAAGTCGTTAGTGGAGCATGTGTTGTTAACCGACACACTAATCTAGGACTCACAATGTATGGAAGAGGGTAACTTGGTGTTAATCATAGATCAATGGAGTGTGTGTGGTTAACCGACACATTGATTAGGTGATTTGGAACAATGGGTGTACCAAACTAATTTGCATGGTTATTCACTCCTTGTTTGTGATCCTCGGCATCCCAGTCATAAACTTGAAGGGCACAGTCAAGATTTAAACATGCCATTGAAAAGATTCAATGAATCTCAAAGATCTAGGAATTTCAAATCCAATTAAAACTTAATAATCTATTTCTTTTTTCATGGTGGAAATTGGTAAATCGTCATTTACCTACCTTCAAATATTTTACAATTAGATTATGACATCCCTCTTCGCAATTGTAGAATATTGTATTGGGTCCTAGCCTTAATATTTCATGTTGGGTGTGTTATTAAGGATTATCATCTAAACTAAACGTTGTTCTTATTATTTTACAAATGTCTATCCCAAACAATGCTTCCAACCCAATCCCTTCAAGCTCTTTCTCCCTCATGAACCTATGCGGGAGGGTTATTTTCGATGGCTCGAACTTCAATGATTGGATTCGATACATCAAGATGGCTATTCATTATGAGGACAAAGAATATGTCCTAGATAAAGAGCTTAGAGAGATTGATGTCACCACTGCTACTCCTGAACAGATCACTGAACATATTACTCATGAGAGGGATGCGACTACGGTGTCGTGTCTAATGATTGCAACCATGACTGTTGAGCTGCAGAAGTCCTATGAGGACTACTACCCCTATGAAACATATCATGATTTAATGGAAAGATACCATCAAAGTGCTCGACATGAGAGGTATATGATCATTGCCTCCATGATCACAACCAAAATGAAGGATGGTGAACCCATCACGTCCCACTTGCAAAAGATGCAGAGATCCGTGGACCGCTTGCTTAAATTGAATGTCAATTTTGATGAAGAATTGGACATATATATAATTCTATACTCTTTACCTCCTTGTTATGATCAATTTCGTATGACTTATCATATGAACAACGAGGAGGTCACTCTTAGCAAGCTTCAAGGCCTTTTAGGACTGCAGAGAGCAACCTTAAAGGCAAGTCGGTTGTGTCTACTCCTACTACTACTTCTACCCTTGTTCTGGTAATTGGACATGGGAAGGGAAAGAAGAGGAAGACTCCCTCTAAGAGCCGCAAGGGAAAGTATCTTGATGGATCCTCTTCAAGTGGAACCAAAGTTGGTTCTGATAATCCCTCTTCAAATCCGAAGGAAGCAGAGTGCTTCCACTGTCATGATATAGGACACTGGAAAAGAAGCTACCCCAAGTACTTGCAGGACATGAAGGATTGCAAGATCAAGCCCTCCTTTGCAGGTGTTTACACTATTCCATCTAATAACTCATCACATGCTAATTCTTGGGTCCTTGATATAGGTTGTGGTATTCACATTTGTTCTGATTTACAGGGACTAAAAAGAAGTGGGGATGTGGAGCACGGGAAGATAAACTGAATCATGGGAAATAGGAAAGTGTCGCCTGTGACCAAGATTGGATTTTATTCTTTACTGCTTAGTAATGGTTTAAATTTAGATTTGAATAATTGTTGTTACTTGGCCGGTATGGCTAGAAATGTTATTTCCTTTCACAGTTTGTATAAACAAGGTTTTACCTTATCCTTTAATAATGAAAATGGCGGTATTTATGCTTATTGTAATGGTGTATTTTATTTTTAAGCATTACCTTGCAATGGTATATATGAAACTGTGATGATTGTAGATAACTTAGGAAATAATGTGTTGAATATTGATTCTTCCTATGAATTGGATAAAGCATGCTTGTGGGATTGTCGTCTTGGACATGTCAACAAGAAGCGCATAGCCCAACTCCAAAAGGATGGAGTTTTGGATTCATTTGACTTAAAGTCGGATGACACTTGAGAATCTTGTTTACTTAGAAAGATGACCAAATCACCTTTCACTAGTACTTGTGAAAGGGGTGAAGGTCTGTTGGATCTCATACACATTGATGTGTGTGGACCATTCAGAACAGCCACAAGGGATGCTAACCGCTTCTATGTGACTTTTACTGATGATTATAGTAAATATGAGTATATTTACTTAATCAAGCATAAGTCGGAAACCTTTGAAAAGTTCAAAGAGTTTAAGCAAGAAGTGGAGAATCAATTGGGCAGGAAGATAAAGATGTTGCGATCCGATCGTGGAGGAGAGTATCTTAGCATTGAGTTCCTTGACTATCTTAAGGAATGTGGAATTGTTTCACAATTGAGTCCACCTAGGACATCATAACTTAATGTTGTGGCTGAGAGGCGCAATAGAACCTTGCTAGATATGGTTCGTTCCATGATGAGTCGAGCTTCGTTACCTATCTCATTCTGGGGGTATGCCTTAGAGACTGCCGCCCATACCCTTAATCTAGTCCTTACCAAAAAGGTTTCCAAAACACCTCACGAGATGTGGAACTGGCAAAAGTTCCCACATTAGATCGCATCAAAGTTTTTAGGTTGCAAGGCTTTTGTGAGAAAAGAAACTCACAACAAGCTCGAACCTCAGAGTGAGCGATGTATTTTCATCGGCTACCTACAGAAATCCTTTGGATATCTCTTCTACACACCGAGTGACAATGTTGTCTTCGTTGCAAGGAGTGGAGTCTTTCGTGAGAGAGAAAACATAGGCTAAGGAAACAGTTGACCTTGAACAGCTTTAAGAGTCAAGCAGTGAAGGAACCTCAAACACTAGCAATCAACCTAAGGAGGAAACTCCAGTTGATTCATTGACGAGTCCTTACCTCTGAGGCGTTCAAGTAGAGTTAGAAATACACCTAAGTTTTATGGTTTCCATATTACAATTGAATGTGATACATTTATCACTGATAGCACACTAGTAAATGTAGATGATCCTAACAACTACAATGAAGCCATGGCATACCCCACGTCTGCAAAATGGAAAGAGGCTATGGATAGTGAGATTCAATACGTGTATAACAATCAAGTTTGGAACTTGGTTGACATTTTATCAGGTCGAAAGACAGTCGGATGCAAATGGATCTTCAAGAAGAAGACTGACATGGATGGGAATGTACACACATATAAGGTGCGACTGGTTGCGAAGGGCTTTACTCAAACTCCGGGAGTTGATTATGATGAGACCTTCTAACCAGTAGTGAAGATTAAATCTATAAGGGTTATGTTGGCCATAGCTGCATTTCATGATTATGAAATAAGGCAAATGGATGTCAAAACCGCTCTCCTTAATGGAAAGTTGGCTAAGGATGTTTACATGAGTCAGCCAGAGGGTTTTGTCAATGCAAAGTACCCTAATAGAGTGTGTAAGCTTGAAAAATCCATTTATAGATTAAAACAAGCATCTCACATATGGAATCTTTGTTTTCATGAGAAAGTCAAAGAGTTTGGATTTTTAAGAAGCGAGGATGAGTCCTGTGTACATGTCAAAGCTAGAGGGAGTATAGTGAGCTTTCTGGTATTATATGTAGATGACATACTGCTCATAGGAAATGACATCCCAACCTTGCAGAAGGTTAAGTCCTGGCTTGGGAAGTGTTTCGCTATGAAGGACCTCGGAGAAGCTGCTTATATCCTAGGGATAAGGATATTGAGAGACAGGAGTAAAAGGCTAATAGGACTTAGTCAAAGTACCTACTTGGACAAGATGTTGAAACGTTTCAGCATGGAGAACTCCAAGAATGGTGACTGATGTGTGTAAAACCAACAAGTTTTAATTCTACTAACTTAGACACAAAATAAACACACGAAAGGCAGTGTACCTATCGATTAGTAATATAGTTCAAGCAAGTAGGGTATCGAACACAGGGAACGGTAAACAATTAAAATAAATGCTAATATTATCTAAATAAAACAAATAACAAAAAGGGGGTTTTCTCTAGTTTTACAAGACTAGAAACTTAATTAGAATAACTAGCAACTAAAACAATTAATTACCAACTAAATTCAATAGTAAAGAGGACTTCTGTTTAGGTACGACTCATTTGTTCCCATGGATGATTTTAATGTATCGGATTAATTCTTCATTGGCTACCGATTAAGATAATTAGGTTCACGTTCACTATTCCTAATTCTTAGAAAACAAATTAACTCAAGCAATGGCCAGTTGTCTAAATTAACGAGTTTCCTAGATTATTGATTCGGGTTAAGTAAGACTTGTAGTGGTTAACTAAATTGGCCATTCAATTAACCTCTTGTCGATGTTCATCCAACAAGCTTACACATTAACTTATCTATCTTCTAGTTAATTCTAGTTTCACGTTCGTTATTCCTAGACATACAACTATGTGGTCACAATAAATCATATGAAATTAATAACTAAGAGATGTTCATACAACTTAATTACTGATTTATTAACAGAAGAATAGTTATTGTCAACACATAAGGTTCTTTAACAAGCTTAACTAAACATAATTACCAATTAAAATTAATCCTACTCAAATAATCAATCCATGTTCACAAAATTGTCTACCCTAACAGAAGAATAAGTTTTTAGCTCATGATTGCAGTAAACATAAACTCAAAAACGAAATCAAAGTATGTAAACATGATTCAAATCAAAAAGTTACTATGAATAAACCAAAATTGTCTTGATTCTCTTCACAATTGAATGTAGGGTTGATTCTTCAGTCCCTCACGACCTAGCAGCACTTCCAATCGTTTCTCAGCCTCCTAGGGTTTCTCTCCATGCTATGATATCGATCTGAAAGTCCCTTTATATAGATTTTCACAAAACAGAGGCTACTCGGCGAGTCCGTCACTTAAAACCCGTGTACGGCAAGTCAGCGCGTCCAGAATCATGAAAGTTCGATACAACTCGCCGAGTAATCGACCCTACTCGCCGAGTACGTTTCGAATCAACATTTCCTTAAAACACGAAAGTCATCCGAAACTGTGTCTACTTTTCAGAGCATTTTGAATCTTGTCAATTGGAGTTACGGTTCATGAGATATGGCCAAAAAACTGATGAGGGGTCAAGCTGTCTAGCAACGTCCTTCTTTCTTCAAAATCCAAGATCCAAGCATCCAATCGCCAATTCCGCTTCATTTTCCACCTGAGCATGTCTTTGTTACTGAAAAAGAAATATTTAAGCTAATTAAGCACCTTTGGTTCATTAAATGAGACAAAAACAACATAAAGTATTAAGATAATGCATGAATTATATGACTAAATATGCTCATATCAAAATACCCCACACTTGACTTTTGCTTGCCCCCAAAAACTGAATTTTAGCACACTAATATCACATAAAACAATCCCAATTGAACCCATCCATTATGCCAAGACCGCAACGCATGCATTTGTGTCTAAAATTTTTCCTAAGGAACCCCCATACTCTAAATACTCACAATCCTCATAAACATTCGCCCACTTTTTCCGAACAATGCTCATTTTATGCATCCCTCCGAATCCATCCTCAGAAAACCTCTTAACCTCAAGGTATTTTTGGTTGAGCAACCCAAGCATACATAATCTAGACAATTACAATTTATGATACCACATTGGAGCTTTTTTTTTTGAATTCTTCATTTCCTTGATAATTTGATCTTTGATTTCTTTGAATTCACCACCTTGTTGTTTGATTTTTGGTATCTTCAACTTTTTGAATCTTCAGAATTTGATCTTTTGATCTTCAATTTGATTGCTCCAAAATTCTTACAACTTTTCTTGTAATTCTCTCTCTCTCTTTTTTTTAACATGTAACTCACTTTTTTCACTCAAAATCCTACATGCTTAAGCAGGGGCGCTCAACTTCAACCTTTATTGGTTAACGATAATAATTTTCCTGGATACATTTCTGGCACACGATGCTAAACATATTGCATCCTTCAAACTAAGCGAGGTCGTGTTTTTGTCCCATGATTTCACTAGAATAAGGAAGCCACAAATGCACTAGAACGTATATAGGCTCAACTAAACATTTGAGTTTTCATGCAATCATCAAATATAATACTAGCATGGAATCCTAATTACTTTTACCAAAATTTTCTAAATTAAGTCCTAAGCAACATTTTTGGTATGCAAAATTTTAAAATTATACCTAAAATAGGATTCTAATTCAACTAATATGACCAACCCCCTAAGATTCTAATTCAGCTAATATGACCAACCCCTACCCCACACTTAATTCATGCAATGTCCCCATTGCATGCTATGCATGATAAAGAAAAATACTAAAGTAAAGAGGGAATTGGAACAAACTCCCCTGGGATAGCAGTGGCGAGGCTGATCATCTTCAATTTACCTCCATCTTCAATTAACTTTAGATATGGGAACAGCTCATCCATGCCTTGGGTGTCAAGTATCGTGTGGTATAGCTCCAAATGTAGACGAAAAAAAACTCTCGGAAACGCTCGAAAATTGTTCTTCAAAGGTGTAGCCAATTGTCGTATCAAATCATCAGCTTGAGAGACAAAATAAGGATCAACTCGTCGAGTCTGTAGGGTGGCTCGCCGAGTTGTTGCGTAATACTGGCAGAAGTCGAGTTTTTATATTG
This sequence comes from Lactuca sativa, assembly GCF_002870075.4. Taxonomy (NCBI): domain Eukaryota; kingdom Viridiplantae; phylum Streptophyta; class Magnoliopsida; order Asterales; family Asteraceae; genus Lactuca; species Lactuca sativa. Next base: position 202,743,192 of record NC_056624.2, read on the forward strand.
GGACTCGTCGAGTAGGTAAGTGCACTCGCCGAGTCCATCGTTGTATAAAGAAAATGTTTCTGCTCCAGGTCCGATTCTGATGTGTGTGGGGAATATTAAATTGATACTTTCCCCATTTTTTTCTTTAGTAAATGAGCTCTTAATAACCTCTTTCATCACCGGACTCGTAACTAGACTCAAAACTTCGTTTTCTCTCTCGCCTAGACTCGATTCTTTCCCTAGGTTATCCTTGACTCTAGACTCTCGCATGCATCCTTACACTCAAACTGAAAAGATCAAAAACAAATACCAAGTAATAAAAAAACATCAAAATAAAAATCCTAAATTATCCCTAAATACTAGAAGTTTAGAAAGAAAAAGAAAAGCAAACTCTAATGACGGGTTGCCTCCCGCAAGCGCTTCTTTTTGTGCGAGTCTTTAGCTGGACTCCCAACTTAATAAACTTCTAATAAAATCAATGCCCATCCATCCATTGCATTAAATATTTTCTTTGGACCAATTTGTAAAATTTGGCTCTTTGCTTCAAAAATTGGCCAAACGAACTTCAATTCATATAACCCAAGAATCTTGACAAGGGTTGGAACCGGTTGGATACTAATCATAAATGGATCGTGATTTAGAACTTTCTCCAAAGTTGGAATCGTCACCCCATGCTTCGAAACACAAACCGGAAGAACAGGGGACCATGTCGTGGTAATGGTCAAACCACAGCTTGGTTCCTGCAATTCAGCTTGTTCTTGTTCTTCATCTGACCCTTCTGCCAGCAACCTTTCCAGCTCCTCCAAATCTCTTTCTGGATTAAATTCTTCATCTTGTAACTTTAGCTCTTGTGACTCAAATTGTTCTTGATCGTTAGACAAGATGTTATCTAACCATCTATCAAATTTCTTCAAATCTTCATCCGAGTCATATTCCTCATCTTCTTGCTCAATTTCCTGCACTACTTCCTCAAGAAAAGCATCAAAAGCATCGAGATTTGGAAAATACATAAAAAAATTAAAAAAATAAAAATTAAAATTAAAATATATAAAAAAATAATCAATAGTATAAAAATGATAACAATTAGCAAATAAAATTAACTATTTGAACTGTTCCCCGACAACGGCGCCAAAAACTTGATGTGCACAAAAGTACCCATTAATTTTAATATTTATAACCTAACAAACTTAGACTAACTATGCACTTATAGGCAGTGTACATAGTCAGATTACAGTATAGCTTAGGTAAGTCGGGTGTCGATCACAGGGAACGGTGGTGAATTAATTTAATATATTTGATTATAGGTTACAGGTCACACGAAAATAATAAAGAAATAGTTTAATAAATCTCAAACTAACAATTAACAACTCTCGATAAACTAACAGGAAAGCAAATCTCTTCAAGTACTTTGGTTTAAATAAATTACACCTTAAAAACATAGACAATTGCATACACAAATTCATTTATTCATGTTCACCGATTCCTAAAATGATTAGATTCGCATTCACTATAACTAATCCTTTAGCAAACAAGTCGAGTCAATTTAAACAGTGATCAGTTGATTAAACTAACATGCTTCCTAGTGTTCAGTTCGTATCAAGCAAGACTTGTAAATATAGTTAATCAAATTACTAATTCAGTTTAACCTCTTGTTGATGGTCATCAAACAAGGCTCACACAATAACTTACTTATTCCCAAGTTAATCCTAGTTTCACATTCGTTATTCCTAGACTTATAATCTTGATGGTCATCAAAAATCATAAGAGACAAGCAATCAAGCAGATGTTCATGCAACTCGATTCACTTAACAATTAACAGCAAATAATTATCATTAATACGTAAGGATCTTTTAACAAGCTTGACAAGATAAATTAAACACAAAAAAAACTATTTAATATAGCAATTAGTCTAATAATCAAAGCTTCATTGAATCATAAAAACAAAGTAAAAGGTTTTTACACCCAAATCAGAAACTAAATACAGAAAAGTACCACAATGAAATGCTAAACATGGTCACATTAGCAACCCATATGATTACCGACATGTGTCCGCTCTCCGATCCTTCCGATCTCTGCTCCCGTTAGCTTAACGGCCTTCCAGCCGCCTCCTAGACCCTCAAAACGGCAACTATGAAGTTTTCTTGTTGCACAAGTCGAAGTGGAATATCATAGATTATGAAAATGGTGGAATGATATGGGGTATTTATAGTTGATGGAGATGGAATTATATGGAATATTAGAGTTGAATTGGAATAAGGAAACTAATGTGGCTTAGGGATTAAGCAAATAAAGATAAGGAAAGTGGTGCTTGGGGAATAAGTAACTTGGAGGGAATTTTCGTCCAACTTTTATGTTTCATCTTCAAGGCCGATTTTGGATAAGATAAGTGTCGAATTAGCCAAAAGTCCCTCTCACATAAGTCGTAGTAAATTTCGTCTAGTTGTAAGAACATTTTGAATCTCGTCAATTGGATTTGTGAGTCATCAGATATACCCGAAACACTGAAGAGGGGTCAATCTGCCAGCAATATCCTTTTTGCATCTTTTCAGCTCCATTCTCTTTCTTTTGCATTCCATCTCCCATTTTAATTGTAATTAAATATTTCAAAGCATATTAAGTATATTTTAGTTCTAATTAATAATAATAAAGGCTAAAATATTAAGATATGTTATACATAAATATATATAAAAATACACATATCAGTGACTTACCTATCCAAGGCAATGACAAACTGAGTAAGACTCGGAGTCCGAGTAAAGAGGCTAAAATAGTAGAGATGAGTCATATATCATATGCTTCCGCAGTTGGTTCGATCATGTATGCTATGACTTGTACTCGCCCTTATGTGGCCTTTACTTTGAGCATGGTCAGCAGATATCAAGGGAATCCTGGTAAAACTTATTGGACTGCAGTTAAGAACATTCTTAAGTACCTATGAAGGACTAAGGATTGGATCCTTACCTCAGTGGGAGTGATAACTTGAGAGTGACAGGGTATAGCGACACCAGCTTCCAAACCGACAAAGATAATTTTCGCTCTCAGTCGGGCTGGGTGTTTACCCTGAATGGAGGAGCAGTGAAATGGAAAAGTTCCAATCAGGAAGTTGTAGCTGATTCAACATGCAAATCAGAGTACATAGCAGCAAGCAAATCATCGAGGGAAGCGATATGGTTGAAAAACTTCATCGGAGACCTTGGAGTTATTCCATCCATAAAGGAGCCTATGGAGATTTTCTGCGATAATGAAGGTGTGGTTGCCTTAACCAAGGAACCGAGAGATCATGGTAAATCCATGCATATCGACAGAAAATACTGTTGGATTAGTGTCTAAGCCCGTAACTATATTTGGTATGTACTTGACCCGGTTGTGCATGGTCCTTTTGAATTGCCTTCATCAAAGCAACTTAACAAGGTAATTTAAGGAGAGAGAGAATATTGGTTTATTAATATATTATAAGAATAATATATTAAAGGAGAAATCATATTTATTTAATTAGTATTGGTCATAAATCAATTATGAATTAATTTGGTGACTAAAAGAGATTAATTAAATAAAGGGGCATAAATTGTCAAATGTATGATAGTTGAGTTTTGGGCTGGGAAACCTAATGGAATAAAGGGGGAACGAAATTATGATGGGGATCCATCATATTTTCGTCCAAGGCCTTATTACAGAAGGTTCCTTGGGCTGCTTGGTGGCTAAGTTGTCCATTAGGGTTTAGACTGAAACCCTAGCAGCCTACAGTATAAATATGACCCTTAGGCAATGAAATTCGGCTACACTTGATTCCAAGAGAACCCTAGGGCCAATTTTATCATCTCTCACCCTCTTTCATATTGTCTTCTTGCTTGTGGGGTTTGTGAACCATTAGAGGAGTTACAATTGTGACTCTAAGCTCAAGATCAAGAAGATTCCAAGGATTTCAACCAATTTGAAAGAGGTAAACACTTAGATCTGTTCTTATGATGTTAATTTCGAATTACATATATTAGATCTAGGGTTGCAAGTCTTGGATTCAAAGCATGTACAATAGAAAAACCTAGATCCAAGCATTAGGGTTTGCATGAGCACATAGTATTGTTCTTATGCATAAAACCCATCAGTGGTATCAGAGCCTTGATTGGTTTTAGTTGTATGTGATGCTTTAACTTTTTAATTACTGAAAATCGTTTTTTTCTTGCCTCTGCCCGACTCAACTCGGCGAGTCAGTATCTGGACTCGGCGAGTCTGTGCATCAGGCAGAGGATATTTCGGGATTTTATTGCTGTTTTGTCATGGGATTAATGCCTAAATCGTTTTTTTGAAGATAAAATCTGAATTTTATTGTATTTGAATGATTATCCCTGCCAAAACAATTGATAATTTCAAATCTTTTGAATAATAGTTGTTTATATGATAAATATGGATTATTTGATTTATTTGGTAATTATCTTGTGACTAAAATTGGATTAGGTCAAATATAGATAGTTATAAAATTAATTGTTTATTTTGTATTATTTGTTATTTGATCCCTTGTGTTTTGAAATGTTCAAATACTTGTCCTCAAGTTTTGAAATTTAAATTTTATGATTAAAAGTTTAATTTTGAATAATTTAAATTTTAAACCCTTAGAATTTTACAAGTTTAAAATTCAACCCTATACTATTGTATTATTACAAGCTTAATATATATATATATATATATATATATATATATATATATATATATATATATATATATATATATATATATATGTATAACTTAAAGTGCTAGTCTTACCGTTAGTAGGCCTCATTCACGAAGTCGATGTATAAGGTGGGTATAAGGTTGCTGCCTATAAACTGGCGCTTAATGGGTGTACACTCATACCCACCACTTGCTTGACTGGTGGAGGGTCGTTAGCTGAACGGGTAGGATAGGGAAATCCTCTCCTCATTAAAAGTATCATGAAAGATACAAAGTAACTACAATGTTTTACAAATTCCCAATCTTAGTAACTTTAGGGTAAAATGTGAAAATGATGCTAATCCATGGAATTACACTTTGTACCCTTGTCAAACGTTGGTGGAGCGTGTGTGGTTAACCGACACACTCATTTGGGGATGACATTGGTAGCAAAGGTTGACTCGATGTTTGTCATAGATCAATGGAGTGTGTGTGGTTTACCGACACATTGATTAGGTAATAGAGACATTGAGTGCACCATGTTGATTCCCATGGTTATTCACAACTTGTTTGCGATCCTCGGTATTCCAGTCACAAATTTGAAGTGCATATCGAGATTTAAACATGTCATTGAAAATTTCAATGAATATCAAAGATCTAGGAGTTTTCAAATACATTTAAAAATTAAATCTCTTTTTCGTTTTTCATGGTGAGAATTAGTGAATCGTCATTCACTTACCTTGAAATTATTTACTTTTAGAGTACGACATCCCTTTCTAAGTTGTAAATAATGTTGTTGGGTCCTAGCCCTAATTTCTCATTTGGGTGTTTAATTAGGGACTCATTTATAATCAAACTTTGTTCCTTTCTTTTTTCAGATGTATGCAAACAACAACAACAACACTTCTGGATCATTCTTGTTGATGAAACTATGTCTAAAGGTGACATTTGATGGGTCAAACTTCAACGAGTGGATGAGGTACATTCGCATGATAACACGCTACGAGGACAAAGAATATGTCCTCGATGAAAAGCTTGAGAAAATCATCCCAGAAGTTGATACTCCTGAAGAGTTGGCCGCCTTTGAGGCCCACGAGCGTGATGCTACGAAAGTTCATTGCATCATGCTGGCCACCATGAACCTTGAACTCCAAAAGTCCCATGAGGACATGTATCCGTATGAAATGCATCAGGATTTGTTGGACAGGTACCACCAAAGCGCGAGGCAAGAGCGCTATGAGATCATTACTAACATGATCACCGCTAAGATGGGGAGTGGAGAATCCCTAACCTCTCATTTGCAGAAAATGCAGAGGTATGATGATCGTCTTCTCAAACTTAATGTTAAGTTTGATGAGGATTTGGCTATCGACATAATCCTCCACTCCTTGCCTTCATGCTACAACCAATTCAGAATGACCTACCACATGAATAAGAAAGAGGTCTCCTTGAGCAAGCTCCAAGGACTGTTGAGGACTGCCGAGAGCAACCTCAAAGACAAATCCGTTGCACAATCCCCTGCTATGGCTGCTCCCGTGTTGGCAATTGGCCAAGGGAAGGGCAAGAAGAGGAAGGCTTCATGTAAGAGCCATCATAAGGGTAAGCCCCAAGATGGTTCCTCTTCTAGTGGAACCAAAGCTGGTTCGGTCAAACCCTCTTCCGATCCCAAAGAAACAGAGTGCTATTAATGCCACCAGAAGGGCCACTGGAAACGAAGTTGCCCTAAGTATCTGCAAGATATAAAGGATGAGAAGATTAAGCCCACCTTTGCAGGTATGTATTCTATTAAATCTAACAACTCATCATTTGCTACTTCATGGGTTCTTGATACAGGGTGTGGTTACCACATTTGCTCTGATTTGCAGGGTCTAAGAAGAAGTAGGGAAATGGAACATGGGAAGATAAACTTGATTATGGGAAACAAAAGATCGTCGCCTGTGACCATAGTCGGAGTTTATTCTTTAGTGCTGAGTAATGGGTTAGGATTAGATTTAGATAATTGCTGTTATTCGCCAGATATGGCAAGAAACATTATTTCATTTCATGGATTGTTTAGATAAGGTTTCAGATATTCTTTTGATAATAGTAATGGTTCTATTAATGTTTATTTGAATGGTGTCTTTTATTTCAATACATTACCTTGTAATGGGATTTATGAATTTGTGATGGTTGTTGATAATTTAGGAAATGATGTTTTGAATATTGATTTGTCTACTAGCCTAGACAAAGCATGCTTGTGGCATTGTTGCCTTGTCCATGTCAACAAGAAATGCATAGCCCAACTCTAAAAGGATGGAGTGTTGGAGTCATTCGACCTTGGGGACGATGACATGTGTGAATCTTGTTTACTTGGGAAGATGACCAAGTCACCCTTTACTGGCACTTGTGAAAAGGGTGAGGGTCTATTAGATCTCATACACACCGATGTGTGTGGGCCCTTTAGATCAACCACAAGGGATGCTTGCCGCTTCTACGTGATTTTTACAAATGATTATAGCAGATATGGATATATCTACTTAATCAAGCAAAAGTCGGAAACCTTTGAGAAGTTCAAAGAGCTTAAGAGTGAAGTGGAGAATCAGCTGGGCAGGAAAATCAAGATGCTTCGGTCAGACCGAGGATGAGAGTACCTAAGTCTTGAGTTTCACGACTATCTAAAAGAATGCGGAACTGTATCGCAATTGACGCCTCCGAGAACACCACAATTGAATGGTGTGGCTGAGAGATGTAATCGGAACTTGTTAGACATGGCTCGTTCTATGATGAGTCGGACTTCACTACCAATAGCTTTCTGGGGGTATGCCTTAGAGACTGCCGCCCATATCCTTATCTTAGTTCCCACCAAGAAGGTTACCAAGACTCTTCACGAGATGTGGACAGGGAAAGCTCCCTTGTTGGCACATATTAAGGTTTGGGGTTGCGAGGCTTTCGTAAGACGAGAGACTCACGATAAGCTCGAACCTCATAGTGAGAAGTGTTATTTCATCGGCTATTTAGAGAATTCTTTTGGCTATCTTTTCTATAGACCGAGTGACAATGTTGTCTTCGTTGCTAGAAGAGGAGTTTTCTGAGAAAGGGAGTTGATAAGCCAAATTGATCTTGAAGAGATTCAAGAGCAAAGCGATGAAGGAACCTCTAACACTGGCACTCAACCCGAGGAGGAAACTCCTGTTGACCCCGTTGACGAGTCCTTACCTCTTAGACGTTCTAGTAGGGTTAGTGTTCAACCCCAATTTTATGGTTTTCATATTACTAGTGAATGGGATAGATTTATTAGTGATGAAACACTAATGAATTTGGACGAACCTAGCAGCTACAAGGAAGCCATGGCAGCCCAGAGTCTGCTAAATGGAAAGAGGCGATGGACAACGAGATTCAGTCCATGTACGACAACCAAGTTTGGAATTTGGTTGATAATGTATCGGATCGTAAGACAGTCGGGTGCAAGTGGATCTTCAAGAAGAAGACGAACATGGATGGGAAAGTGCATACTTATAAAGCACGATTGGTTGCGAAGGGCTTTACCCAAACTCCCGGAGTTGACTATAATGAGACCTTCTCACCAGTTGCGAAGATAAAGTCTATTAGAGTAATGCTCGCAATAGCCGCGTTTCATGATTATGAAATATGGCAGATGGACGTGAAAACCGCTTTCCTTAATGGAAAGTTGTCTAAGGATGATTACATGAATCAACCAGAGGGTTTTGTCAATGCGAAGAATCCAAATAGAGTGTGCAAGCTTGAGAAATCCATTTATGGATTGAAACAACCGTCTCGGGATGGAATCTTTGTTTTGACGAGAAAGTTAAAGAGTTTGGCTTTCTGCGAAGCGGAGATGAATCTTGTGTATATGTTAAAGCCAGTGGGAGTATAGTGAGCTTCCTCGTATTGTATGCCGATGACATACTGCTCATAGGAAACGACGTTCCAACCTTGCAAGAGGTCAAGTACTGACTTGGGAATAGTTTCGCTATGAAGGACCTCGGAGAGGCCGCTTATATTCTGGGAATAAGGATAGTGAGAAACAGGGAAACGAGACTGATAGGACCCAGTCAGGATATATACTTGGATAAGGTACTAAAGTGTTTTAGTATGGAAAATTCCAAGAAAGGGGAGTTGCCCATCCAAAGCAATACCAATCTGAGTAAGACTCAGAGCCCGAGTACAGTGGCAGAGATAGCTGATATGAGCCGAGTACCTTACGCTTCCGCAGTAGGCTCTATCATGTACGCTATGACTTGTACTCGCCTTGATGTGGCCTTCGCTTTGAGCATGGTCAGCAAATATCAAGGGAACCCTAGTAGAGCTCATTGGATTGCAGTTAAGAATATTCTTAAGTACCTACGAAGGACCAAAGAATGGTTTCTAGTCCTCGGTGGGAATGATGACTTAAGGGTACGAGGGTATAGTGACGCTAGTTTTCAGATAGATCGGGATAATTACCGATCGTAGTCGGGCTGGGTCTTTACCCTAAATGGAGGAGCAGTGACTTGGAAAAGCTCCAAGCAGGAGACCATAACTGATTCAACATGCGAATCAGAGTACATTGCGGCAAGCGAAGCGTCAAAGGAGGCTATACGGTTGAAGAACTTCATTGGAGACCTTGGAGTTATGCCATCCATAAAGGAGCCAATGGAAATTTTCTGTGATAATGAAGGAGCGGTTGTCTTAACCAAGGAACCAAGAGATCATGGTAGATCTCGACATATCGACAGAAAATACCATTTTATCAGACATCAGGTAGAAGAGGGACTCCTCGTTGTGAAGAGGGTATCGTCAGAAGAAAACCTAGCAGATCCCCTTACGAAGGGACTGAGTAGGGTCAAACACTTGCAGCACGCTAGGAGCATTGGGCTGAAGGATGATATAAGTTTGGATTAGATAAGAAACTTGTAATAGATATTTTGTACTTAACATTTAATGAATAAATAAAGTTGTGTTATTTATGAGTAAAGATACTATCTTGTGTTGGTTATTTATCTATTGTTTAAATTTTGCATGTTTTGACTTCCTGAATGATAGGATTATTCGAACGGTCCATAGTCGTTCATATTTTGGAAGTAGATGTGAATGAAGACTTTCATGAATTGTTTGTAGTCTGTCTAAAAGGTTTTGGGCATAGCAAAGGTTTGCTGCAAAGTTCATGAGTACTTATGAATATGATTTGAGCATTGGAATAAACCCGCGTTTGCTGGTATCACTTCGTGGTGATCGCAAAGCGATAATATCGTATAGTCTTAAAACTTAGAGATATGATTGTTGTTTGTTGGTTGGTTATGCATTGATGATGTGTAAACGCATCAATAACTTGATGTTATAAAACACATTGTTGTGCATGATTTAATTGGTAAATAATAGATGCATATGAGTTGAAGTTGATTTGTTCCTTTTATTCTATGAGAATAAAGGTGATATCTTGGCCACTTGATGATTTGGTTTAACTTATGTGCCGGGCCCGGTCAGAATGAAGTTGATGTGTTCAACTAAATTCTATGTCAAAAAAATCAGAGATCAAGGAACAAATGCTGGACAATAAGCATTATCAGCACGATATCTATAACAGAGGATTATATGATCCCTTATCTGAAGGACAAGTTGCTGATTAGAGTTGACAGCGACGTATAAAAGCTACGATTTCTAATCGGATTCTGAAGTCATATGTGAGATATAGTTAATAGACTTATCCAAGTGGGATACTGTTGGATTAGTGTCTAAGCCCGTAACTATATATGGTATGTACTTGACCCGGTTGTGCATGGTCCTTTTGGATTGCCTTCACCAAAGCAACTTGACAAGGTAATTTAAGGAGAGAGAGAGAGAGACAGAGAGAATATTATGGTTTATTAATATATTATAAGAATAATATATTAAAGGAGAAATCATATTTATATAATTAGTATTGGTCATAAATTAATTAGGAATTAATTTGGTGACTAAAAGAGATTAATTAAATAAAGGGGCATAAACTGTCAAATGTATGATAGTTGAGTGTTGGGCTGGGAAACCTAATGGACTAAAGGGGGAACAAAATTATGATGGGGATCCATCATATTTTCGTCCAAGGCCTTATTCCAGAAGGTTCCTTGGGGTGCTTGGTGGCTAAGTTGTCCATTAGGGTTTAGACTGAACCCCTAGCAGCCTACAGTATAAATATGACCCTTAGGCTATGAAATTCGGCTACACTTGATTCCAAGAGAACCCTAGGGCCGATTTTAGCATCTCTTACCCTCTCTCATATTTCCTTCTTGCTTGTGGGGTTTGTGAACCATTAGAGGAGTTTCAATTGTGACTCTAAGCTCAAGATCAAGAAGATTCCAAGGATTTCAACCAATTTAAAAGAGGTAAACACTTAGATATGTTCTTATGATGTTAATTTCGAATTACATATATTAGATCTAGGGTTTCAAGTCTTGGATTCAAAGCATGTACAATAGAGAAACCTAGATCCAAGCATTAGGGTTTGTATGAGCACATAGGATTGTTCTTATGCATAAAACCCATCAAATACCACTTCATAAGACATCAGGTAGAAGAAAGGTACCTCGTAGTAAAGGGGATATCGTTAGAGGACAACCTATCAGATCCTCTTACAAAAGGACTGACTAGGGTTAAGAACTTGCAACATGCGAGGAGCATTGGGCTAAAGGACGATATTAGTTTTAGTAATTAGATAAATCGAAACTTGTAATAGCTAAATTGTAATTGGCATTTGATGATGAATAAAAGAGTTTTATTTATAAGTAAAGTTACTGTCTTGTGTCAATTATTTACTATTGTTTCACTTTGCATGTTTTAACTTCTAGAATAATAAAATTATGATTATTATTATTATTCAAACTATCCACAGTCGATCATACGTTGGAAGTAAGTATGAAATAAGACTGTCATGAGTTGGCTTGTAAGATTGTCTAAGGAGTTAGGCATAGCAACAGGCTTGCTACACCATTCATGAGTGCTCCTGAAATAAGATTTGAGTATTGGATTCAACCCGCGCTCACCTGAATTACTTCATGGAATTTATCATGAGTAATTGTGAGATGATAATATCATATAATCTTCAAACCAAGATATATGAGTTGTTGACTACAAGTTGGTGGGGCATTAATGGCATGAAAAACGCATTAGTAACTTGATGTTATAAAACGTATCGTTGTGCATGATTTCATGAGTAGTCAGTACAAGCATATAATCTCGAAGTTTATCCGTTCCTTTTATCCTAAGAGGATTAAAAGTGATATCTTGGGCCCCTCGATGATTCTGTTTTGACTTATGTATCGGGCCCGGTCAGAACTAAATTGATATGTTCAGTTATCTTCTATTTCATACGAATCAGAAACCGGGAAAAAATTGTAGGACAATAAGTATGACTATGTTCCATGTGTTTGTCTGCATAGATATCTTGAGAAAAGAGGAGTATATGATCACTTATCTGAACGACGTGTCACTGACTAGGTCAGAGTTCGATAACGACTTTTGAAAGCTTATGATTGCTAAGTCAGATCCTGAAGTGCATAAGCAGTAATAGTTATTAAACTTATCCAAGTGGGAGACTATTGGATTTGGTGTCTAAGCCCTAACTATAATTGGTATGTACTTGACCCGATTGTAGCATGGTCCTTTTGGGTTGCCTTCACCAGTGCAATTTGATAGGATGAATTTTGAGAATAAGGTTATTTATGGTTTATTAATATATTACAAGTATAATATATTAATACAAATTTATTTAATTAGTATTGATCAAGAATTAATTTATTAATTTTGTGATCAAAAGAGACTAATTAAATATATGAGGAGTGATTATGTAAATCAATCATTCTTGTAGTGTGGGCTAATGATCCATGATTATGGGCTAAACTAATCCATGGAGGTTAAACCCATGGAACATGAGAATGTGGAAAGTCATGAGCTATTAGGGTTCACCAAGTGTAACCCTAGCATGTCCAACACTATAAATAGAACCCTCCATAAACCAAAATCGGTTGCCTCTTCTCTTTGAGATAAATATATTATTCTCTTAAATCATCCTCTTGCATATTGGTGTTTGTGAACCATTTGAGGCATCACACTTGAGGTGCTCAAGCTTTCAATGGTCAAGAACTACAAGTCCTTCAAAAGGTATGACATCTATCTAGATGTTTTATTCAATTGCCCATGACACTTGGTTATAAGACCATGTGGGGGAGTCCATGGCATTCTAGGTAAAGACCATGGGGGGAGCCCATGACACTCGGATGTCAGACCATGTGGGGAGCCCATGGATTTCAAGCTAAAGACCATGGGGAGCCCATGACACTTAGGTTTAAGACCATGTGGGGGAGCCCATGACATCCTGGAGTAAGACCCTGGGGGGAGCCCACGACATCCTTCTATGTTTATACGCATGACTTATGTGATTGATATGGTTTATGTAGGTGTTATAGCTGATATGGATTATGTGGTTATGTGGATTGTGTAGGGTATGTTCCGAGGAACTCACTAAGCTTCGTGCTTATAGTTTTGTTTATGGTTTCTGGTATCATCGGTTTGGAAAGGAAGGGCCGGCTTGATCGCGGCGCACACACCCGTATTTTCGCAATATATGATTTTGGGAACAACTCTGATGAATGTTTTAATTAATCATGTTTTTGGAATGTTTGGATTTAAAGATATAAGTGTTTTGACTGTATTGAAAAAATGAAATTTTTACCCTTAATTTTTGATTCGTTACATAAAAAATTAATTTTTTTTTCTTAAATAGATATATGATCGGTTTTAATATTTTTATACATACTTGAAGATAATAGAGTTTTTTTGTTTTTGTTTTATTTTTAATTTTGATTTTTTAAATTAAATATTGGTTTGATTTTTTAATGTTTAACAATTATAAAATTTTAAATAAGAAGAATATGAAGGATTATAATATTTTTCCATTTATACTTTTTTAATCATATTATTTTTGGATTATAAATTTTGAATCATAGTATTTTGAATGATAACGATATTATGCATCATATATTTTTGGATCATTTTAATTTGGATCATAATAAATTGAATTAAATAAATTTTTTGTTCAATACAACATTTGGATCATTATAATTTTTGAATAATTTAATTTTGAATTAAAAAATATAAAATTAAGGATCATTAAATATTTGAATCAAGATAATAACAAGTTAAGGATCGTAAAGATATTGAATCATAAATATTTTGTATCATCTCTATTTGGATCATATTATGTTTAACATTTTTTTAAAAAACTTTTAATCTTTTAAAATCAAGTTTAGTATCTAAAACACCTTATTTTTTAAAAATTCTTTTTACAAAATCATTAGAATAGTGAGTAGAAGTATTCCTTAAATTTTTATAATTTTTGGAGAATTGTTTATGGGTTTTTTTTAATAAATATTAAAAATAAATATTTTTTTTCAAATTGTCATGATTATGCTCATTTTATAAAGAATTAAATTTTAAGAACTTTTGTTTTTTTAGATTTTTTTTTCAAAGAAAAAAAATTATGGCCGAAAATCTAAACGAGTGGAAAAAAAAACCTACCAGCCAATAAGGGTTGGACACTTGTTATGTAGGGGGGGTGGGGGCACGTGTCAGCTCCTGGAGTGGCCACATGGCCGAATTTTCATTTTCTTTTTTCTTTTATTTTTTTTTTTGTTTTTGTCACTTGTACCCTTCAAACAATTAACATTTCCTGAAAATTATCAAAATCTCGCAATTAATTACGAAAATCTCATATTATCTCGCAAGATTTTGACAATAAAAAAAAAATCTTGACCATTTTTTTTTTAAATCTTAAGATCAAAAATAGTCTTCGTGGTTCCTTTCATTTTTTGAGTTTCTTCTTGGTCCTAAGGTCGTGTATATATATATATATATATATATATATATATATATATATATATATATATATATATATATATATATATATATATATATATATATAGGGGCGGAACATGGACACTAAAATTAGGGGGGCCGATATCAAATTTTCAAAGCCGAACTATATAATCATGTTGAATTTGTTTCAAAACGGTAATTTAATTTCTTGTCTACGTATTTTAATAGCTAGTTAAATAAAAATATATATTCATATATTATAAATAAATCTTAATCTTAATAAAGATATAGAAACAAGTTAAATTAACTAGAAAACTAATCTTAAAAAACTAATAAAATAATTACTCATAAAAGTTATTATAAATATGCCCACTAAAAAAACTAAAGAAAATAAGAAAATAGATTATATCTAGCACGTTTCCAGCTTTGTTTTTACTTTTCTGCAGTATTAAGAAAAAGCAGAGGTAATAAATTCAAAGTACCTAGCTACTTTCTTGCTGTATCACATTATCTTAGATTAAATAAAACTTCTTTTACATAAGAATGACAGTAAAAAATGGTGGAAGAGCAAGGGCGAGAGAAAGTGAGAGAGTGAGAGCCTCAAACCTTTGAGAGAAAGTGTGAGAGTGTGAGAGCCTGAAACCTTTGAGACAGGTAGACATCCAGACGACAACCGGCGAGACATCGAGATGCACGAAGGCGCAAAGAGCGGCGGCTACCGGCGGACTCGTGACCTGTCATCATGTCATCAGATGTGATTTGTGACCGACGACGAAGAGATGGAGTTAGCCTCCGATGGTTAGGGTTTTATAGATGACCTTTTTAGATTTATTTTTGAACACTTAAGGGTTTTATAAAAGCTCTTATAGTTTGATAGTTTTCAAGATTTGCGGGTTTTTGTTAAAGTAGGGTTTCAAACTATTTATATTGTCATAAGATCAGATTTTAAGTATGATTTGTTATATATTTGGCTTTAATTTTCTAGTATAAATAGTTGTTCATGCGTTTTTCCTCTAAACATTTTATGCACCCTGATTTTCCTCCTCTTTTTCTGTAAAGATTTTTTTTTTTTTTTTTATATAGCAAAATGGGATATGTATATATGTTCACAGTATCAATTAGGCTAAAAAGCTGGGGGGCCATGGCCTCCTGGCCCCTTAATAGCTCCGCCACTATATATATATATATATATATATATATATATATATATATATATATATATATATATATATATATTTATTGAGAATAAACATACACGGGTCTCACCACCAGTAACCAATAGTAACCAATAAATTAAGAACATTTACCTTATGAAATTACGCCATTAACTTTAAAATTTATAAAAATTATATATATTTGTATAACAATTGAAATATAATTTATCAAAGACAAAGAAAGATATTGTGAGGAGAAATCAGTATCAACCATACAGCTTGCTTAACATATACAGCTTGCTTAACATATACAAGAGGCATGTTCAATAATACTATAAAAAAAATTGTTTCCGATACTTATTAGGACTAAATAAAACGGCATTCATGTAGTTCAAAGAACCCAAATCACCGTCAAATACCCCAACTCCACAATCGCTTTTTCCATCCTAACCACTTGTGTAGCATCCATCCACTCCACTAAATACGCGAAAGAACCATAACTCATAAACTGCAAAATCCACCAAAGAGTTACACGCTATCATATTTGTTGAGCTAACAAACACCGAAAATAACAAACACACGGAAGCCGAAAGTCTTCTATATATCATTATATCTTTTAACCTTTTGTTTTTATGTAATTTTACATCCTTCAAAACCATTAACTATTGTTTTCAAATACTTTTACACAAATAAAAACTAAAACTAATAATTAATTTCACCAAATACATCCGATAATGTTTACTTGAACATTTAAGTAAATAAATAATATTATATTGAAAAGATGTAAAGTTTAAATGTCAAAATACAACAACGAAAACAACAATTCCAGAATTTTTGATCACATCCATGTTCCTGAATATTGATGATAGATTGGAAGGAGGGACCTTCGGGTGTTCATACTTTAATGTGTGATGTTAAAGTTATGTACTATAATATCCACAAACCTATGGACCTCGAATCATGTATGAATTTTAAGGTCCAATTGTTATTTATGATTAAGGTTTTGGATATTTATATAAAATCCACCCTACAACGATTTACTTAATTCATGCACTTAAGATTACTTTTTTTACAGCGACATTATATAAAGCAAACTAGTAAAAAGCCTGAGGAAAAAACCAATTTCAGAGAGTTATAAAGAAGGGTTTTATAACCATTGGATCCAAAAGATACTACTTTTACTACATGTATTCGAAAACCAATTAAAAGATTAAATAACAATAGTTTCAAAATATGACTTTTCCTTATGTTATACGAACACCATTATTGTAAGACTAAATAGCCCAAATTATGGCGATAATAATTACTTCAATCGCTCTTTGTTTCAATGGCCTCAATGTAACGCTATCAACCCAAAGTATAATCTCAGAGACATTCAAAAACAAAGAAAAAGGAAGATCTAAGTCATTAAACCACTTTGTTCCAAATTTCTTTGGCGACTTCACAAACAAGAAATATATGGCTAGCAGCTAGAATCTTCAATCAGGAACACGTAGGGCATAAAATAGAAGTCAAGTAAATGTCCCTGTTCACTAGATTATCTCTAGTAGGGAGTCTATCTAGAGATTAACTATGTTGAATAAAACGTTGTAATTTTTATTTGAAAAAAAAAAACACCCGTATAATGAAAAGCACCCTTTAAGAAAAGTATTTCAATTTCCAACTCTTTTCTACGTTTTGATGTAAGGTACTTGTGAAAGACTCACCGAATAGACCACTTGTCGGACTATTTTCCACATGAATATAAAACACACCAATGAATATATCCACTTATTAAATATTAATGGAAACATAATTATTAAAAGATATCTCTGGTTTTCATGTGGTGCTAACAATAGCAATAGCAATGCGTGAAAGCAACTGTGTGGATAGTGAGTGTGCTGAAATGAATCATGTGGTTGAGAATCTACGAATTCATTTTCAAACAAAATATATCCCACGAAAGTGGTGGGAATTCATTATTCATAATCAATCTATATATATTATATAATGACACTTCAAATTCAATGCCATCGATGAATGTGCAATCATTTACGCAAGGAGTACAAATTAAAATACTTCTGCAAATTTCGGTAATTTATCAAAACTTTCTTATTTAGCAAAATTTCAAGATGATATTATTTATTTACCCATAAAAATTAGGGTTCATGGTTCTTTGATTTTACAATAAAGCCCAACAATTTGATTTTTTTTTTTTTTAGTTTCGGAGTCCTTGAAACGTATTTTATTTACTTTTTTAAATCTTTATTTGTAATTGTTCGGTTATGTTTTTACATTTCCAACAAAAGCATAAAACCGAGAGCCCAAGCCCTATAAGCTTAACACCTTAAGTCCTTAACCGACCCGGACGGAAGGCTTAAAGGCCCAATGTCTCCGCCCCAGAGACCCATGGTTGAATAGGTAATAGACGATTTTTTATGCAATCTTTTATATAATTAAAATATAGGTTAGGAACATTAATTCTATCTGGGGGTGAACAAAACCCAAATAACCGACAAAATCGAACACAAAACCAAATCGTCACTTATGGGTTTGGATTTTTTTTTAAAACCGAAAAATTTATGGTTTTGGTTTCTACTTTACAAACTGACCCATAAAACCGAACCAACTCAATATTATATAATACTTATAAAATATAGGGAAAATAGCAAAAAGGTCATCATATTATCATAAAATTTTGATTTTGACATCAAGTTATTTTTTTCTCAATTATGTCATTATATTTATAATTTTGTTGGAATATCAACCAAATAATCGCTTCTCCCCATTCTCTCGGTAACCACTTTTCTTGAATTGCAATAAAGTTATTAAATTTACCAAAATTTTGATTTTAACGTCGAGTTTCAAATTGCAAGAAAGTCACTATATTACCACAAAATTTCGATTTTGACACCGAGTTTTTTTTCTCAATTATGTCATTACATTTACAATTTTGATGCATTGTCAACCAATTTACCGATTTAGGAAATGTTATTGTGATTTAGAAGCGCGATTTGTACAACAAATAAATGAAGACTGGTACAATGGTTCAAACTCATTTACAAGTCAGCGAAAAAAGGGCATAATCAACCTTTTAGGAGATATTATTGTGGTTTAAAAGCTCGATTTGTACAAATAAATAAATAAATAAAGATCCTTGCAAAGTCGATTTAGTGGTTCAAACTCACTAAGCATCTCCTAGATCGACCTTGTAAGGGTCTTCATTTACTTGTTGTATAAATCGAGTTTATAAACCACAATAGCATCTCCTGAAAGGGTATGTACACAATTTTTACTGACTTTTAAGTGATTTTGAACCAGTTAATTGACCTTTAGAAAACATTTGTGAAGAAATAATCTGACGAGAATTAAACATTAAACATTATAATTAAAGTGTCACCTAAAAGGCTAAGTACGCCCTTGCACTCACTTTTAAATGAGCTTGAAACACTGGATCAACCTAAAAAGAATGTCACTTAAAGTCAACGAAAAGAATTAAACGTTAAACATTATAACAAATGGCTTCTGGCATTTGCATCGAACCCAATTTCACATATCTTTTTAGGTTGATCCAGTTGTTCAAACTCACTTAAAAGTTTGTGAAAAGGGTGTACTCACTCTTTTAGGTGACACTTTTGATTATAATGTTTAATATTTAATTTTTGTCAGACTATTTCTTCACTAATGGCATCGGAAAGTCAATCTAGTGGTTGAAACTCACTTAAAAGCCACTGAAAAATGTTTACTCACCTTTTCAAGAGATACTATTGTGGCTTAAAAGTTTGATTTGTACAACAAGTGAATGAAGACCCCTACAAGGTCGATCCAGGAGATGCTTAGTGAGCTTGAACCACTAAATCGACCTTGTAGGGGTCTTCATTTTTTTTTTTGTAAAAATCGAGCTTCTAAACTACAATAACATATCCTAAAAGGGTGACTATGCCCTTTTCACTAACTTGTAAGTGAGTTTGAACCATTGAGGCGACATTCATTTATTTTTTGTACAAATTAAGCTTCTAATTCACGATAACATCTCCTAAATTGATAAATTTTTGACATTTCAACAAAATTGTCAATGCGGTGACATAATTAAGAAAAAGAAATTCGATGTCAAAATCAAAATTTTGTGGTGATATAGTGACTTGCAATTTTAAACTCGGTTTCAAAATCGACATTTTTGTAAACTTAGCGACTTTATTGAAATTCAAGAAAAGTGGTTACCGAGAGAACAAGGAGAACCAGCCATTTGATTGATATTGCAATAATTATAAATATAATGACATAATTGAGAAAAAAAATAACTCTATGTCAAAATCAAAATTTTGTGGTAATATAGTGACTTTTTGCTATTTTCCCTAGAGTATATGATATATAAAATAAAAAACATCATAAATGGTCCTTGTGCTTTTCAGAAATCTGACATTTAGTCCAAATGTTCAAAAAAAACTCACACATTGTCCCTATGCTTTCAAAACTTTTGATGTTTAGTCCTTATGCCTCACTTCGTTAGATTTCTACTGTTAAGTCTTATTTTATTAAAATAATGGAAGGGAAAATTCATCTTTTTCACTTGTAACCTCTTCGTTCTTTAAAAGCAAATGCATGTCTGACTTCATTTGGAAAACCCTTCTACTGTCATCTACTCCCACTCTATTGAAAATCCATTCGAGAAGTTATCCTGCAAGTGACAAAGATGGTGATTTATCGATGTGGAAGTGAAGCAATGAAGTTGACTTCGTGGATAGATCATAACCGTGGAAGGCAATTTTGGAGTTGTTCGCGACGTGGGTTCCTTGGATGGGTTGACCTTCCGATGTGTCGTAAGGCATTGGTGGTGATTCCATGTTTTATAAGATCAATGAATCGACTAGAAGAGAGGGGTGTGACTACACGTGCAGTACTGTGACACTCCCAAATGATGTTGCTTTGGTCATGGGTGTTCTTTTTTGGTTTTATTTTAAGTAGTAAGGTGATTGCAGGGTTTGGATGGTAATGAGATGGACGGGTTTGGTTTCATTTTGTAAGTATCTAAGTAGTGCAAAGGTTTTTGGATTGTAATGGAATGGGGAGTTTTGGTTTCATTTTGTTGTATGCAGGTTTATGTAACACATTAAGTCAATGGAACTGTAATGGAATGTAGTTTGTTATAAATCAATGGTTTTGATGTGCAATTCGTATATACATTGTTATAAATGCATCTTTTGGATGGTTTGGAGATGTATTTCAAATGTACATTATTATAAATGCATCTTTTAGATGGTTTGAAAATGTAATTCATAAGTAAATTATGGATAAAACCATTACAAACCAAGTTCTAAACATACAACTTAGTTTCAAAATACTTAATGATGGAAGTTCTTAACCCATATAGACATTACAATTTTTAAACAACCAAACCATAATTTAAGTTTTAAAATACCTAATTACCCAAACATCCAATTAATTACTTAGTAGAATTTCCAGCACCCTCCCTTGTTCCATGTGCCTTTCACTTTGTACCAACTTGACCAATACCTCCCGGCACTTTACATGTTTGTTATGACACTTTGAACATGTGACTGTAAGAAATTCACTGCTCAATTCAATGGGTTGGTTGTTGGGCTCAACAACACCCACCATTCTCTTCTTTTAGGCCTCCCAACCTATACATATAAATATATTGTAGTTAAAACTTAAAGATACAAGTTGACATTCAAAGTAGATATTTAGCCTAGCTGAAATAAGAACATGTGTATGATGTTTTTGTGGAGTTAATGTAACATTCCAAAAACCATGATATATATTTTTTATTTTTATAAAATTATTCCACAAATCCATAAGATAGTAATCCATTGTTTTCAACACAAAACCATAGAATCAGAGTATCCAAACATCTCTCAAAACATAATCAATTAGGAGGATGTGTACAATCACACATTTTCCTTTCCCCGATAATCTGATGTACCTGAAACCATGAAACCAACAACTATAATACGAAGCTTAGTGAGTTCCCCCAAAATACCGTACACAACAATACATAAACAATACATGCTCATCGGGCCCATAATGTAAAATTGGATTACCCCTAGACCCATAGTCTCCCGAATGTATTACCTCAGGTTTGTTGGCCTACAACATATAGTCGTATCGCCTCAACCCAACCACACTATGTCGACATATGCAACAGATAAACAATAACCAAAAGGTACATGTAATCATACAGATCTACAAATCTAACAAATCACTACCACATAACAACATCCTATACACAAGGATACATAACACAATCTAGTGGGTCGACATTGGTGCATTCGACCCACGAGTACAGTGAGGAAAACTCACCCCGTAGTCTACAAGATACCCAAACTGATCACGAATTCAAATACCGGCTCTACAGGTCGCCTATACAATAAACATGAAACAAGTCTCAATCTATATATCAAAATACTAAGGTTGACCTAAACTCAAACTTGGTCAAAGTCAACGTTCAACGATCAAAAAGTCAATAGTCAAATTCCAGCTGATCTACGGTCAGCATAGCAGCTTTATGCCCAACATAGAGCCTAATGTGGCGAAACATGGGTGAAATTAGGGCTACGTGTTGCGTAGCTAAAACTACGCTCTAAATAGCATGTTGTTGTCCAAATTTATCTATTAAGTGCTTAATACATAAAGTTAACCCTCCAAACATCCATATCTATACAAGATAGATGTCTTAATGGATAAAGTTTATGACTTTATCCATTTGCATGTATAAAAAGAGCACTAATCCAATCCCTAGGTCCAAAAGACTTCTGTTTTCACAAAGCTCATACATGGGACGATGAGAGTGACCAAGCTCTCATTTTTATGACTTAAAAACTCCAAAATCGACTAGAAATGATACCCTAATGGCCTAGAGTAGCTCATACTCAACATCTGGGGAATTTTCTCCATTTTCAATTTTGTTCCATATAGTACAAACAACATGTTTACATGGAAAACTTGTAATCTTTCATAACCTACAAGTGCAACTTATTTCATTTAAGTTTATCACAAATGGATCATGCCATGTGCTTGCCACTTGGTACTTTCCCGCCCCATTATACTTAGCTACATACTTAGATTCTTTAGTCTTAATCTTCTAAAAAATTAGATTTGTTGTAAGAGTTAGTAGCCCATGACACTTATCTATTTCCTTTTACACAATACATAATCTATTCATGAGCTACTCTATAATATACTCTAAGCAGGCGATGATAGGTTTATCCCTACCTTCATATATCTTAGCATTAAATACCTCACAAAGATTTTTCAGCAGAAAATCAATGTGTTCCATACTTATGTAAAACATATTAAAAAAGACAATTAGAGAAGTGTTTAGGGACATATGAAACCAATTTAAGTACGTCTTGGTCATTACCTAAAGTCAATAAGACACAGTCTAAGCAGTATTTAGGGATACAAAAATGGTAGTAAATGTTTTATTCAGTTTTGTACCCTAATTTTCGAACCATGTTATCAAGATCGTGGACTGAAAATGAATCAGTGTCAACATTATCTACGTAAGAGACAGTATCGTCGATGTATTTCCTTTCAGGTGGCTTGGTGAAGATACCACTATAGTGTATCTTCAATGTGAAATAGTTGTCATATCCTTGTGTAAACACAAAAATAGACAGGGCAAAGACAATGATTTCTCTTCATGAACACATTCAAGGAAAACAAAAATTGATTTTTTGAAAAATCATACCGTATCTCGATTGCAAGTCCTTAAAGCTCAAATTTTATTCTCCCAAACTCCATATTGAGAGAACCATTTTCGATTCCTTTTGATTAAACCCTAAAACTCAATTTCGTTACTTGTATTCAAATGGTTTGATGAAGATGAAGTCAGTGTTTACTTAGGAGAAGGACGGGTTTGGGAGTTTATGTGAAGAAGATACAATGACATAATGATTTTCCTCATTTAAGAAGACGTTACAAGTGAAAAGACAAAATTAACCTTCCATTATTTTAATAGAATAAGACTTAACGGTAGAAACTTGATTTAGTGAGGCATATGGACCAAGCATCAAAAATTTTGAAAGCAAAACGACCATTTGTGAGGTTTTTTTAACTTAAGGACTAAATGCCAGATTTCTGAAAAGCACATGGACCATTTATGATGTTTTTTCTATATAAACTTACATGAAAAATACACAAGGTTTAGAGCTAGTCACATATTCTTTAGGTCTTAAGTTCGATTCTATTAAGGTGGTGTTTGGACTAGCTTATTAGCTTATTACTTTATTAGCTTTTTTGTGGTGGGAATAAACAATAAGCAATAAGCAAGGGGGGAGATACTTATTAAAATTAGCTTATTTAGCTTATTCCTAACACAATAAGCTGATTTTTAAGGGTATTATCCAAACACTTAAGCTTAGCTTGTTATGGTGGGAATAAGCAATAAACACCCTCTTTTTTTCCTATCAAAACACCCCCTAAGTGTTTTTATTGTTCATTTTAAGTTGTTATGCATATTAGGCCGTATAGTATGTATACCACGAAGGGTTCTGTGATATAGGTGGCCATGATCGTGACTCGTGCACACTAGTCCGGACCTTCGTCGTTCGTCTTGCTCGTGACCTATTGTGGTCGCCACCACAGATTAAAATGACAAATCAAAAATTGCTTCTCATTTGACCATGTTTAACAGCTACTTTGGGCATTTACTCTCTCTCTCTCTCTCTCTCTCTCTATATATATATATATATATATATATATATATATATATATATATATATATATATATATATATAGGTTTAGGTTCTATGGAAAACAAAAAAACCTAAAAATCATAAAAATGCATAAAAAAATACATAGAGATCACAATTTTTTTTTTTTTAAAAAAATCGCACATTTTAACACAAAATCTCTGAATTTTTTTTTATAAAAAAATTGATTAATTTTTTTCAGCGAAATTTTTAAAAAAAAAAGCTACGATTTTTTGATGTGTAAAGTCAAACTTTTTTTTTGTGATGTCTAGGTATTTTTTTATGCATTTTTATGATTTTTACGGTTTTTTTATTTTCTATATAACCCTTCCCTATATATATATATATATATATATATATATATATATATATATATATATATATATATATATATATATATATATATATATATATATGGGAAAACTAAATATGAATTTCGGCCCCATCTAAACTTAGATACTAAACCTCATTAAACTACGTTGTTTTGTTGCCTAAAGATTTTCCTAGAAAGAAAATACTATGTGATTTCTTAACAAATCGCGTTCTTCCTAAAACATACGTGATTTCCTAAAAAAAGTTTATTTCCAAAAGATTTTTTTCTCGTTATTTATTGTTATGTACATAGTGAATTAATAAATGATAACGGGTAAAAGAAAATGGGGATAGTTAAACGATAAGAGAGGAAAGAAATGTATGGGGGATTATATATTTAGCAAATGAAATCCGAAATTGGTATATTTACTAAGTTAAAACGACACAATATAATGGTTTAGTACGTAAGCTTAGGTGAGACTGTAATTTATATTTCATAACCCCATATATATATATATATATATATATATATATATATATATATATATATATATGTGTGTGTGTGTGTGTGTGTGTGTGTGTGTGTTCTCAAATGAGAACATTTTTTAGAATGAGAACAATTGAGAACAAATTTAAACCACTTATTCATTTCCTCCATAATTTCCAAACTTTCCGTCCTCGTATTCTCCTTTCTCCTCTCATAACCACCATTTCTTCTTTGGAAGACGATCCCCTCGCCAAACAAACGATTGATTTGATTTACGAATTGTGTTGGTCAAGTGATTCTTCAATATACAACGAATTTTTTGCTAGGGTTTTAGATCTCGATTATCTTTTGGTTCCTTATTTTGGAGCAGACATCGAATATATTTGGTAATTGTCCTCTATTCCTTACACATATTTGTTCTTATGAGTTCTGAATGACGTCAAATACATACTTGTTGGATGATTAGTGATTCTTGTTATTATTGTTGCTTCATTACTCTTTCATTTGGGGTAATTAACTTCTATCTTATCTCATATAATCTCATAGACATTGTGACAGCTTATAGATTTTTTGAACACCAAGTGTTCGAAGAAATGCCACAATGAGAAAACCTCCACAAATAAATCAAGAATAAGTTGGTGTATTTATTGTTGCAGTCTGTAGGTGCTTGTTGATGGTTTTTTTTTGCTGAAACAACGTCATTTGGATGTCTCTGTTTTTTACTGGACTTCATTTCCCTAAACATATTCAACAACTTGAATGTTTGGTTGTTGAGATTATAAACTGAATTTTATATTCTTGCATAGTTTCCCCAAACATATTTTGATATCTTTATTTAATTTTCCATTGTGTAGGACTCGAAAGAGGTGACTTAAAGAGCTTAATGGGTTAAGTTGGCAACTTAACCCTAATAAGTATGAAAGTGACATTTTATTTGAAAATCCATAACTTTGAACCTTCATTAAGCCAAACATTAAGACCCTTAATTGAAGTTCACATCTTTATAGCCTAATAAGTAACCAAAAATCATGTTAAAAGTGATAAAATTAAGGCTTAACCATTAATTCCTTGTAGAATACCAAAAATGATTTAGAAGATATTATGATCAATTTTCCCAAATCTGTCCTCCAACTTCTAAAATCCGTGCAAGTCAATAAGAACATCTAAAAATCATGAGACTTAGTTTTCTGGAAATCTTAGTGTGTCTACTTTCTTCAAACTTTGAATCATATTTCGAAATTCCAACTCCTCGAGGGGTAAAATTGGCAATCTTCTCAGGCTGGTCCATGCTATCACATATTTCATGCACTGTCTTCAAAAAATCGTAATAAATTCATCAGAACTCCAAATGCCAAAATTCAAAAGCCTATAGTTATATATGGATGTATAGTTTCCAACATATAAAGGGACTGATGTAATTATTAGTAGATTGATACAGTTTATTCCAAGAATGTTGAGTGGCCCAAAATATGACAGCTAAAAGTTACCAACTTGTAAATTTAATATAAAATAAGCCAAAAATTATTACAATGAGATCTTTATATTTCTGAAAAGATAAAAGGGTGAATTTACCAATATAATTTTATCAAAATTTAAAAATGTGTTGAAAGGTAAGAAAACATATCCCAAACAGAGGACTACAATCAAAGAGAAAATAAGGAAATATATACGTAAGTTTTATAAGATTAATACAACAAACACAAGCTAAATAATGTTATAATTTTTGTGTAGGTTCTCGGAAAGGAAAGGATCCATATTGATCATGCTAGCTAAGTTTCAAGATCAAGGAGGTGAGTACTAACTCTCCTATTATGTAGGTATTACTTGTTTTATGTTATTGTTCACAGATATCCTAATAACATGTGATTATATGTATTTAATCACATATGATTTATGTGGCTAAGATTTTTTTCGCGTTCTCGATTTAATAATCGTTTTTTTTTTCACTTTAATCATATGTGATTGAATACATTTAAACAGATGTGATTATATGTTTCTAATCATATATGATTTTATTTGGAAAAAACAAATCTTGTCTATTTAAATCATATGTGATTAGATTCATACAATCATATGTAATTATATACACGATAAAAAAATATTGAACGAAGAACGCGAAAACAAACCTTTATCCAAATTAATCATATGTGATTAAATACATATAATCAAATGTGATTATATGAATCTAATCACATATGATTTATGTAGACATAATATACTTTTTTTTTGTCAATTCAATAGTTGTTCTCATGTATTTTATCACATGTGATTATATGTATAATCATATGTGATTAAGTATATGAGCACAACTATCAAATCAAGAAGCAAAAAATAAATCTTGTCCATCTCAAATCATATGTGATTATATATATAATCACATGTGATTAATAATACAAAAGCAATTATTCAATCGAAACCGCAAAAATAAATATTGTCTACATATATATCTCTAATCATATATGATTTATGTGGATGAGATTCATTGTCACATTCTCGATTCAATAAGTGTTCTTTGTCCATTGTAATCATATGTGATTAAATACATATAATCATATATGATTATATGTATCTAGTCACATATAATTTATACGAACAAAGAATAATGATGTCTATATAAATCATATGTGATTAGATACATATAATCACATATGATTATATACACAAGAACAACTATTGAATCGAGAACACAAAGATAAATATTGTCCAAATATATCATATGTGATTAAATGCATATAATCACATGTGATTATATGTATCTAATCACATATAATTTATGTGGAAAATATTTATTTTCGCATTCTCGATTCAGTTGTTGTTCTTGTGTGCTCAATTACATGAGATTATATGTATCTAACTAGATATAATTTATATGGACAATATTCATTTTCACATTCTTGTTCAATAGTTGCTCTTGTACATTTAGTCGCATATGATTTTTGTACACAAGATTCATTTTCGTGTTTTTGATTAAATAGTTTTTATTTTCCACATTAATCATATGTGATTAATACATAAAATCATATATGATTAAATACATAAGAAAAGATATTGAATCATGAATATTATCAATATAAATCATATGTGATTTGATACATTTAATCACATGTGATTAAGTACATGAGTACAACTATTGAATTGAGAAAGAAATAATGAATCTTGTCCACATAAATCATATGTGATTAAATACATATAATCACATGTGATTAAACATATTAGAACAATTATTGAATCGACGCAAGAATAAGCATTTTCCATACGAATCATATGTGGTTAAATAAATATAATCACATGTGATTAAATATACAAGAACAACTATTGAATCAACACGTGAAAACAAATATTGTCTATGTAAATCATATGTGATTAAATACACAAAATCACATGTGACTTAATACACGATGTCAATTATTAAATCGAAAACACGAAAATAAATACGACCCACGTAAATAATATTTTATTAAAGACATATAATCATGTGTAATTATATGTATCTAATCACATATGATTTACGTGAATAATATTCATTTTTGCATTCTTGATTCACTAGTTTTTCACGTGTATTTAATCACATGTGATTATATGTATTTAATAACATATAAATCATATATGATTCGATACATATAATCACATGTGACTCAATACATATAATCACATGTGATTATATACACAAAAAAAACTAATGAATCAAAAACACAATAACAAATCTTTGTAGGTGGGGGTGGGGGTGATGGCGACGGGTGGTGGAGGCGGGATGGTAGTGATGGGTGGTGGTGGTGTGTGGTGGGTGGGTATGTGGTTGCAAGTGGTGGTGATAGTGATGGGTGGTGGTGGCGGGTGGTGCTGGGTGGATAGTGATGAGGGTGGGTGGTGATGGTGGAGGTAGTTATGGGTGGCGGTGGTGGTGGTGGTTGGTGGGTGGTGGTTGGTGGTGGTGGGTAGTGATGGGTGGTGGTGGTTGGTGGTGGTGGGTGGGTGGTGGGTGGTGGGGGTGGTGGTGGGTAATTATGGGTGGTGGTGATGGGTGGTAGGTAGTGGTTGTTGGGTGCGGTGGCAGGCAGTGGTGATGGGTGGTGGAGGTTGGTGGTGGCGGCGGGTGGTGGTGGTTGGGTGGTGATGGTGGTGGTGGTTGTTGGTGGTGGTGGTAGTGGTGAGTGGTAGGTGGAGATGGTGGTTAGTGATGGGTGGTGGTGGTAGGTAGTGATGGATGGTGGTGGTGATGGGTGGTAGGTAATGGTTGTGGGTGGTGGTGGCAGGCAGTGGTGATGGGTAGTGGAGGTGGGTAGTGGTGGTTGGGCGGTGATAGTGGTGGCTGGTGGTGGTGGTGACGGGTGGTGGTTGGTGGTGGTGGTGATGGTGGTGAGTGGTGGTGGGTAGTGATGGGTTGTGGGTGGTGGTAGCGGGTGGTAGTGGTGGGTGGTGTTGATTGGGTGGTGACTGGTGTTAGGTAGTGAGTTTTTTAATTATTTGTAACTATTTTTTGGTTTACATTAATATTATTTTATAATTTTAATTAAAAAAATTGTGTGATCCAAATTTGTTTTCAAATGTTCTCGTGATAAGAAATGTTTTCGAACGCTCCTATATATATATATATATATATATATATATATATATATATATATATATATATATATATATATATATATATATATATATATATTGTTTTTGTGTCATGAGATATTGATGCAAGGAAAATGTTATTCATTAGCTTACTCTTTACTTTGTCGTTTATATTCAAGATAAAGTAAGATAAAGTAAAGGAAGGGATCAGGTATTTGGACGATAGCTCGGGATGTATCTAGAAGACCCTTTGTTTTGTTAACTAGTGTAATTGTTACCGTATTTGTCATGTATTGATTTAGACTTTTCCATATCCTCTATGGTAGTGAAAGTACAGTTTGGAAAAACTTGATATATAAAGACATTTTGTGGGTATGATTAGATACGAATAATTGGGTAGTGTACAGTACATTACTTTACATGTTGGATCATCAATATTATTAACATCTGCTATACATATAAAACGTCAACAATCATATTAAAATGTCAAGCCCAGGGCCGGTCCATTGTTTTTTGCTACCCGGGGCGAGATAAAAAATTTTATGCCCTTATATATAAAAAATTTAGAAAATCAAAAATATAGTAAATTTTATAATCAAACAATCAATACAATACAAACGAAACCTACAAAAATCATCTAAACCGTTGTCTTCGTGCATTTTTTGAAGCAAAAATATCTCTTATTTTACAATAATCAATATTTTGTAGAAAATCACTTTCAATACTTAAAAGTGATAATCCATTCAATCTTTCTTGAGACATAGTACTTCGGAGATACGATTTCAAAAGCTTCAATTTTGAAAAACTTCTTTCCGCGGAAGCAACCTTAACCGGCACTGTCAATAAGATCCTATATGCAACCAAAACATTAGGGAACATATCCATTCTTCTTGCATACTCCATTATTTGAATAGATGTCCAAGGACCTTCACATTTGTATGCTTCATTAGGTAACATTTTCTGCAAAATTTGTAACTCAATAAATAAACCAATTCCATCAATATCACATTCTTCACCACTTGTCAAGTTGGACTCAAGATTTAAACAACATTTTTTTAATTTATCATCATCTAAAGAAACTAATTTGGAACCATCAAATAAAAAACCAAATATAGATTCAAAATATTGCATTTGTTCAAATCTACTTTTCAATTGAACAAGAGCCATATCTACTATAACAATAAAATAATATCTTTTAAATGCTTCTTGAGAAGATTGGTGTTCTCTTTCGGTATTTGGAATTTCATCAAATTGTTTTTTTCTTTTATAATCACGTTTTTTTAAAAATTCGGGTTTAACTTTAACAGTATTTGCTATTTCTTTAGCTTCACTAATAGCAAAGTCAAACCCACTTTCCCTATATCCTTCAAAATAATTAATTAACCCCTCTAAATTTTTTACAGCAACATCAATAAGCATTTCTTTGGATTGTAACTTTTTACTAACCAAATTAATTTTGTACAAAACTTCATACCATATAACTAAACTTAAAATAAACTCAAAACTAGAAAATTCACCATTTACTAATGAATCAGCATCTCTACACACTTGTCCATTATCACTTTCTATAGATAATTTTTTTAAAGCTTTTCTTATTTGGGAAAATTGTGTTTTTATTGCTTTAACACTTTCAATATGGCTTTCCCAACGAGTAGATGATAATGATTTAAGTGTTAGATCATCTATAAATTGAAGTAAAACACTCCATCTTTTTGTTGAATTAGAAAAAACATTATAAATCGTTTGGCATGTACCAAAAAAAGTTTTTGCCTTTTGACAAGAATTTGCCATATCACATAAAACCAAATTTAAACTATGACATCCACAAGGCATATAAAAAGCTCTACTATTTATATCAAGCAATCATTTTTGAACACCTTGGTGTTTTCCTTTCATATTTGCCCCATTATCATACCCTTGACCACGAATATAATTAATATCCAAATCAAGAGATTTTAGAGCATCTTGTAAAACATTAAAAAGACCTAGACCGGATGTATCTTCTACATTTAAAAACTCTAAAAAAAACTCTTCTACTTTTAGTGGAACGTTTTCCAAATCTACACATCTTATAATCAAAGTCATTTGTTCTTGGTGACTAGCATCCGGAGTGCAATCAAGAATTACAGAAAAATATTTTGCATTTTTTATTTTTTTAATAATTGCACTTTTTACCTCGGATGCCAACATATCAATTAATTCATTTTGAATTTTATGACTAAGATAATGATTATGTGTTTCTTTGTCTTTAATCATTCGAAAATGTTCTTTCATTACCGGATCCCATTCAGCAATTGATTCAATTACACTCAAAAAATTACCATTTGAGTTTTCATAAATTTTTTCATTTGAACCACGAAAAGCTAAGTTATTTTTTGCTAAACATTTGACAACAGAAATAATTCTAACCATAACTTCTTTCCAATGTTCGGTATCTTTTTTAATCATTTCTTGTAGCTCTTTATCAATTGTTTCATTTTTATTTAACCTAGTACGTGTTTCAGTCCAAGTTCTTAAACAAACCATATGATCAAAACTATTTTCATGTTGTTTTAATGTTTCACTAAGATGCTTCCAATCTTTAATTCCTTCGGTTGCCAAATTACTTTTAGTTCGAACGGTTTTAAAAAGTTTACAACAAAAACAAAAAACTTTATCAAGTTCTTTTGAATACACTAACCATTTTCTATCAAAACAATCACCATTTTTTAATTTACGTGTATAAAAATCAAAAGAAAAATGTCTACCAAGTGCGTCTTTTGGAAAAATTATGTTTGTATCAATTTCTCTATTTGGCCCTTTTTCTATTAGTAAATCTTTCATTTCTGAATCTAAATCATCCCATACTCTAGGATCAAAAATATTAAAATCACTTGGTTTGTCTTTCTCAACAAAGTCATTTTTATCAAAATCATTAGAAAGATCAATCGAATCATTGGAAGTACTTGGTGGAATATTAAAATTATCATTTTTTTCAAAATCACTAACATTTTGATTTCTAACCAAAAATTTATTCAAAGACCCTCTTAATTCATTAGCCTCTTGTTGTTCTTTTTTTTTTTCGTTTTCTATTTTGTGCACCAGATGGTTGTTTTTGGGGAATCATATTTAAAACAAAACAAATCTACTTATAAACACTAAACAAGGAATGAAGGAAAGATACAACCTGAACAATAACACACAGCAGCAAAATTTGAGCAACCTTCACAGCTTCATAGTTGTCAAATATCAGAATAAAGAAGCCTCCTGATCTTGATTCACATCACAAAAACAAGAAACAAAAACACAAAAAGTTTACAAAAACGAAATTACATATATTAAAATGAAACAGAAAATGGTAAAATTGAATTAGAAGAATAGTACAGAACTCACCTAAATCAGGAAAAAAAAATCAAAATCACAGTTCTTTTTCGTTTTACAGCTTTCACTTTTCATATATGCCTTCTGAAAATCTGAAATAATGAAATACATAATCAGAAATAATCAGAAATAATGAAATACATAATCATAGATAATGAAATACATAATCAGAATTCAGAAGACAAGTAGAGAAGTAAAGAACTCACCAAAATTTAAAAAAAAAAAACGAAATCAGACCATGCTTTTTTGATTTTCAGCTTTCAGATATGCCTTCAAGCCTCCTGTATTCTGTATTCACATCACAAAATCAAGTAATCAACCATTGACCTAATCACCCAATCATTTAATCAAATACAGTGAAGATATGAATATGATGAATTGATGATTCATGTCGGAAATTTTAGAAAGAAATAAGAAACAAACAAACGAAAAAAAGAACTCACCGATTTTACGATTTATATATTGATTCTGTTTTCCTCTTGCTTTAGACAGAAAAAAAATCCAACCCAAATCGTTGCTACACCTATGAATCGTTGATACAACTCCGAATGAAGGAAAAAAATCCAATTTAATCGAATGGTAGAGACTGAAGAGTCTCGATCTCCACGATTAAGAGTCTCGAGAGATAGAATAAGAAACGGAGAAAGGTGAATAGAAATCGGACCATAGACATCGATTAAGAGTCTCGATCTTCACGATTTTCAAGGGTTCCCGTTACAAAATTGACGATTGAAGTTCTCGACAGCATCTTGGCGCTCACGAAATAATCTCCCGCTTGGCCGCCGCTTCCGCTTCAGCTCTCGTATAGACGCCTCAAGAGAGTCACGCCTTTTTTCTTCTTGGACTGTTGTTGGTGCTGGACTTAATTCTGGGCCAAAGTTCCGAAATATATATATATATATATAGTATAACTTGTTGGACAAATTTTATGCCCCTAATTTGTTGATGCCCTGGGCCTAAGCCCACCTTGCCCATGTATTGGGCCGGGACTGAGAGAAGTAAAGAACTCACCAAAATTTAAAAAAAAAAACGAAATCAGACCATGCTTTTTTGATTTTCAGCTTTCAGATATGCCTTCAAGCCTCCTGTATTCTGTATTCACATCACAAAATCAAGTAATCAACCATTGACCTAATCACCCAATCATTTAATCAAATACAGTGAAGATATGAATATGATGAATTGATGATTCATGTCGGAAATTTTAGAAAGAAATAAGAAACAAACAAACGAAAAAAAGAACTCACCGATTTTACGATTTATATATTGATTCTGTTTTCCTCTTGCTTTAGACAGAAAAAAAATCCAACCCAAATCGTTGCTACACCTATGAATCGTTGATACAACTCCGAATGAAGGAAAAAAATCCAATTTAATCGAATGGTAGAGACTGAAGAGTCTCGATCTCCACGATTAAGAGTCTCGAGAGATAGAATAAGAAACGGAGAAAGGTGAATAGAAATCGGACCATAGACATCGATTAAGAGTCTCGATCTTCACGATTTTCAAGGGTTCCCGTTACAAAATTGACGATTGAAGTTCTCGACAGCATCTTGGCGCTCACGAAATAATCTCCCGCTTGGCCGCCGCTTCCGCTTCAGCTCTCGTATAGACGCCTCAAGAGAGTCACGCCTTTTTTCTTCTTGGACTGTTGTTGGTGCTGGACTTAATTCTGGGCCAAAGTTCCGAAATATATATATATATATATATAGTATAACTTGTTGGACAAATTTTATGCCCCTAATTTGTTGATGCCCTGGGCCTAAGCCCACCTTGCCCATGTATTGGGCTGGGACTGGTCAAGCCCTTACTTAAGAAATTAAGTTCTTACTTATTGATCCTGAATCTCCTATTCTACATAGATCTCTGCTTCCTGTCGTTGATGCTGACATTACTGAACTCATCTGTGAAGAACCCAAACTTGGTATTCCAGCCTCCTCATTATTACTCCTGTCAGATATGATGTTAGAGTGTCCTTATCATTCTTGCAGGTTCTATCACATACATTATTGAGCTGTAGGAGGATGTTAGTATATCTTAATACCTCCCTAATTTGTGCAACTTATCTAAATCCATTCAGTTCAAGAGATTATACTTTCTATGTAATTTAATTGGAAAGAACATGTTAATAATGATAAATCTTAAAAACACAATTTCTCGTTTAAAGTATATATATATATATATATATATATATATATATATATATATATATATATATATATATATATATATATATATATATATATATATATATATATATATATATATATATATATAATCACACTGTGCAAAGAACAAAATTCCAAACTCAAAATAAAATCAGTTACTACAGCATCATATCGCCCTGGTTCCTGAACTTCATCATAAACAATAAAATTACATGGAAAAACTAAGTCGTTGGAAAAGATACCTTATGTTCTCCATTTTCCTCCTGTAGCTGCGAATCCATTTACCTAATTTACCCTTTCTGAAAACCCTAATGAACCCTATCATTTTTATATTAACGAAAGTCTGTATTAATGTAACTTTTGTTTGGCGTTTTCAAATCGTAAATTAACATTCCCTCATATCTAAATACAATTATACCAGAATATATATATAAAAATTAGCAGTAATCTTAATATAGAAATGCTGAGAATTAATTTCGGTCAAAGATGAGTCCATACAAGCTGCAAACTTTCAAGTTATCAAAGAGTTTGAACAAATCCAATCACATCCATGCATGCAATGATCAACCGATAAAATCTGTAGTGTATATATATATATATATATATATATATATATATATATATATATATATATATATATATATATATATATATATATATATATATATCATTTGAGCTAAGTTTGATTTTTTCTTGAAATTTTCTGGCCAGACTTGTTCAGCCAGTGAAAATAAAAATTTCACCTTAACGGTGTTCGAGTTTACGAACACCTAAAATATCATGAAACCATAAATAACACTGAAGACTTACCTTAATTTGCGTTGAAACCATCTCTTCCTTCACTTACTCCCACACATATATGTGTGTGTATAAGTTCATATATGTATATGTATGTATGTCAGTGTGTGTGTGTGTTTATGAGAGAGACGAGAGAGATGGAAGAATATAAGATGGCATTTCGTCTGCAGATACACCTGCACCTTTGTAATTCTCAAACCCCTGAGAAAAAAGACAAGAGGGTGTATGAAGTAAAGGTGCAGGTGCAAATGCAGATAAAAAACTGAACATCTTGAGAGTTGAGAGAATACATGTACACATGAAACACCGTAAACCAGAGACGGATATATATACAATGTGCGGGGCACACACCATAAACGGAGTTCAAGATTCGCCACAATATTATTTTAAAATACTTTTAATTAACATTGGATACTCTCTGCATTAAAAGTGGTACACATAGCCAACCATAGCAACAAATTTAGCTTGAATAATGAAAATAAAAAAATGAACTTAAAATGTAGTAATATGATATTCGATGCATATTTTAACTGATCGAAAAATAAGATCATGTTATTAGTTTATTATAGAATATAGAATTGTATTCAAAAGATATAATAAAATCTCCAATATAGAATAGAGAATTGTACTCAAAAGATACATTAAATCTCTAATTTTATGTCTTATAACTTCCGTCGAGAATTTAAATATTCATGAAAAACGAGAAATTAAAAAAATAAAATGCTAAATGACATACAGTGACATACACTTAGTCTAAGAGGAATGGTAACACTGCTAGCATCTTGTTACATAGTTTTTTGAATGCCAGTTCATTTTGCTCTATTTAACACCTAATCTTAGCATTTGGTAACAAGTAGTAACATTCCTAACATTTTATTTTTTTTTTAATTTTTTTTTTCTAATTTGATAAAATTACTTTATTTTAATACACAAACATTTTTTAGGCACAACTATTAATTAAATTTTATGTTTTTAAACCACCGACAATTAATATAATATAAATCAATTACATGAAAATAAATATAATATTTAAGTGCAGGGTCTTTTTGGTAATTTTAGAAACTTGGTTTGTAAGAGGAATTAAGATGGGGTGTGATGTGTAAGTATGAGATTTTTGGATGATTATTTCTGTCAAATTCAGATATTCTAGTCTTCTTCCTCCCTGGAACTAATTGCAGCGACAGAGTCCCCCATCTTCAATTTTCAAGCTTCGAAATTGTGATTTTTCCCCAAAGCAAGTGAATAACTCAAAGTTTGTGGAGAGGATATTGAGGGAGGCAACAGCGAAGGTGAATCACGAAAAGAAAATAGAAAAAGGAAAGAGCCAATCAGATTTAAGATCTTCTATCTCTCTCATGTCGCTAGCTTCTTGACGAGTTCTTCCTGGCGCGTCCTTTAGCGAGCTGGTGGGGATGGAGTAGCATCTCATAGCGAAACTTCTGGCGAGAGGGGTGGCGAGGCCACTCCCTTAAGACTTATACACTTCTAATGGTATATTTTTTTGTGCCACTATATTATGTTTTTAGTGGCATATTTTATATATCACTATAAAAATTAATGGATTTAATGACACTTAATATTTTATACCACTAATATTCAAATATATTAATGACATAATAATTAAAACACCACTAAAAATTACATATTTTATGTCATGTAAAAGGATTAGCCACTAAATGTTCTTTGAATCAACCAATTTATGCCACTATAGATATTATGGTATTAATTTTTTGCTTCCATATGCTTTACTTTAGATCGACAATCTCTCATATTCTCTCAGTGGAAAAAAAAAATTAAGTGGGCAAATTTTTAGTTAGGTCGGAGTTTCTAAAGAGGGAAAAATCCACAACCTCTCTTTCCAATTTTTCTATCATCGACCCGTTCTTTCGTCGGCGTTGCTCGCCCTCATCTTCCTTGGTTCGAGATCAAGGTACAATTCACAAGCTACAATTCCTAGGGTAGAACATTATCTGCAAGGTTGAATGCTCTTCTGATTTGATTTTCGAACCGAGTCCTAAGGATTAGGCTCAAATCTAGATTGGACAAGCATCTCATAATAATTGCAATGGCGACAAATAATGAGCATATATCCTCTCCTTTTGAAGAGCAGATACCATACTTCTCTCTTATGGCCGCGTCAAAAAGTGAGTCTCATGTTCCTGTTGGGGAATCATCCACCTCCCTTTTGGCTGCTCCACTTGCTTTTCTGTAAAAAAATCAGGCTCTATGAGAGTTGGTCGGTACTCTCTCAACCACTTGTGTTCCATTTTTTTCTTTGATCTACTAATGTGCCCTTTTGAATTGTTTCATAAGTCAAACCATTCTTTTAGATTTACTTATTCATATGTTCTCATCCTCATGATAATGTTTGACATGAATGATGTGCATTCCTGTTTTAATAAGAAATCAACCATGTATTCTCATATGGACTTCCTATAATACTGATGACATGTCACATATCTTTGTTATCACTATGAATATACATTTATCAAGAAAGAAGCATTGTTTAATTTGAATTGCGAACATCTAGAACAAAATGTTAGTGTATTGAACAAGTATTTGTGGTTGGAAATTGAGTTAGAAAATCATGTAACACACGACCTGAACAGAAAACTAAACAACACTTAC
Organism: Lactuca sativa; assembly: GCF_002870075.4. Taxonomy (NCBI): domain Eukaryota; kingdom Viridiplantae; phylum Streptophyta; class Magnoliopsida; order Asterales; family Asteraceae; genus Lactuca; species Lactuca sativa. Next base: position 202,781,803 of record NC_056624.2, read on the forward strand.
CTTTTATTGTAGTTAGATATGAAAATGTTTGGCATGCGTGTTGTAGTAAATTTTGGCCTGGTATGTCTTCGGTAATTCCTAATATATTCTTCATTTTTAGTTTAATTATAATATATTTATATGTATCTTAATTTTCACACCTGTGATTGCATACATAGTGCCTATGCTTCTTGGATTACAAATATCTTAGTTTACATGATAAATATGGAAATATGATAGATTTATGTATTTCTATATTCCTGCTCACCCATGTATGTTCTTTATCTTAACAATTTTCCTCTTTTACCCTCATTTGGGTTAGAAATATTACATAATGAGAAGAGATAAGAGTCACAGATACTCGATTGTATTGAAATGTAGAAGTTGAGTAGTCAAAAACTTCTTTGAACCCTAGTCATCAAGATCATATCTTAGAAAATCTTCTTAAAATTCTCTTGCATTCGTATGATTATATAAATATTATATAACTCATCACTTGAAGTGATAAGAACAATCATGTATCATGTATTGGTACCAGTCCAGTGCATGCCAAACATAGTACAACTGTTCTCTCCTACATAATAAACACTACAAGCATGTCAGATGACATAAACAAATAAATGTAACCTTTCTTATTTGATGTGAGCCTTTAAATAGGACCACAACATTATTCAAGGCTTAAAATTTCCTATAATTACATGTTTGATTTTGATGAAGCATGTTGATGTTAGTAGTGATGATAACCCATATTTCTTTAAGTTTTAACTATTGACTTCAACATCATTTATTTCAGAAATTATGAAGGTTTCTGGTATGCTACAAAACCAAGGGTATAATGAGCTTGATAGATTGCAACATAGAAGCCTGAGCCCCATGGCTTCTTTAGATATTATGTCACATATTCCACGTGGTTGGAGTGGATTTCCACAAGAGGTTACTAATAATTTTACTTATTTAACTCCATAACTTCTTATTTCTCTAATAAACATTTGAGGTTATATATCTTGTGTTATGTCAGAGGTTAAGTGGAATGACAATGGATCAACAAGGAACTCCAGTAAGCCCTAGTTCATAGACAGTTAAGCGAATTTTATGATTGGAAATTCCCGTTGATACCTTCCCAAATGTAAGCTTTCTTAATTATAGGAATCTTGATTTTTTTAGATCAAAATATATATAAATGGGCACTTGAATGACATGTTTTTATTTGGATTTTAGTTTAACTTTGTTGACGGAATTTTGGGACTTAAAGGAAATTCACTAAAACATGTAGAGGCTACAACAGGGTGTCGTGTGTATATAAGAGGAAAAAGGTCAATCAAAGATCATGATAAGGTTCTTCCATATGATTATTATACTTTTTTAATATTTGTTCATAATCTAAAGGAAGAGAAATAGAGGGGAAGACCGAGTTATGAGCATTTAAATGAGCCACTTCACATTTTGATTGAGGCCGATTTACCACCATGTGTTGTTGATTTAAGGATGAGGCAAGCTCAGGAAGTTATCCATGAGTTGCTAAAACCTATGGTCTCTTTCTTATTAATAATAAATTCTCTCTTCCTTTTTCATTATTTCAAGTCAAACTTGTTTTTCTATAGTTTTGAAACACTTTCTTTCTACTTTGGATGTATTAATTGATGTACATGTCATTTTTTTGAAACTGAAAGTAGTTTTTTGAGCTCAAGATTACCACATATGAATCATTTCCTCTACTTTGACTTTTAAAGTTAAATGGGCTATGTTCAACTTCAAAATGATTTTTTTATCATGTTACCTTTTCTTCTATTGCTACAAATCTTGATTAAAATCATCTATATATACACTCTTCAAAAGTTAAAGATGTCAGTAAAATATTGAAATTGAAAAACATATGACTTTATCTAAAAAGAAAAACGTTTTCCTGTTTGCAGGATGAATTAGTAGACTATATCAAAAGACAACAATTAAGAGAGCTAGCCATGCTGAATTCAAATTTCAAAAAAGATAGTACTTGACCAAGTGGAAGTATGTCACCATTCAATACAAGTGGCATGGTAGGAAGAGACAAGAGTCACAAATATTAAAAGTTAGCATGAAGTTTGGAGAAGAAATTAAAGTAATAATGTTTCAAATTTTTTTTTGCTACCTTTGTTAGGTTATTTATTTATTTATTTACTTTGTTCCATATTTAGACTTATTTGACAGTTATTTAGACATTGTATCTAAAGAATAAAATACCAGTGATGAAAATCAATGTAATTTTTGTTATTTTCCACACACGTATAATGTAATTAGTTTTTTAATTTTATATTATACTAAAAAATATGTTGCTATATGTAGTATGCATAAAATAATCGGATGAGCACTTACTAGCACAAAATATGTGCCACAAAATACTTTTCTTGTATAATGGCAAAGAAAAAAGTGCCACTAAATGTAGCATAAATTCTAGAATAACATGGGTATTTAATGGCACAAAATTTTTGCCACAAAATATTTTTCGTTTGTTGTGGAAAATAAAAAAGTGACACTAAAGAGTTTTAGTATGAGCGTTTCTAGTGACATATTTTATTTGTGCCGTTGATTCTTTAAGAGACCTTTAGTGACACTTATTTTGGTATTTAGTGGCACTTTTTGTGTGCCACTAAATGACTTTTTGTTTGTAGTGTTAAATGGATAATAAGCAAAGCTAAAAGCAAACCAGACATAGTATTTACGTGGTTCAGTCAAGGAGACCTATGTCCACAGGTAGGAGGGGAGTATTTTTTTCAGAGCTCTCAAACAAGGGTTACAAGTATAATTTTCATAAAGAATCGTTTAACACTCTAGAATTCAAGATACAAAATGAATTAGCATGCATCCCTATTTATACTTGAGGGATCAGACTTAAAACCCTAATGGATCAAGCCCATTGGCCTATAGGCCTATGAAAGGTATCAACCAATCACAATTCACCATGTAGCATCTTCTGGAACATTCATCATTGCATGAGCATCAACAACGCACATGATGGAGCATGATGATCCATAGTGTCATGATGCAAAAGTGGCATATTAGGATCATCATGGCATATCAACCATCATAGTGGCACATCAAGCAATAATCCTTGAGCATCTTTAACTTCTTAGCTTCATTGAACAATCTTGAGCATCATGGGGGACTTCATAGCATACAGATCATCATGGGATACCTTGGCATATCAAGGGATGTGGATGACACATCTTGATTAAGGGATGACACATCCTCTCCAAGGTTGGGATATCTAGGCATCCACTCCACAATGACACATCCACCTCATGAGTGGCATATCTAGTCACTTGGTGGCGTATCCTGTTACTTGATGGCATATCATGTCACTTGATGGCATATCCAGTCACTTGATGACATATCATGTCACTTCGTGGCACATCAAGTTCCAATAGTGGCACACCTTGACTTCTAAGTGGTGCATCCAAGCATAGGATGTTCCATTCCACTTCCAGGTGCTCCATACCTCCTTTTAGAAGATCTGTTCCTTTTTCACTTGATCCGTTCCTTTGTCAGGAGATCCATCCCTTTCTCAGATGATCTATTCCTTTGTTACATGCTCCATGAACCCCAAGTAATCCATTAAGTTTCAAGTGCTCCATTGAAATTAAATGCTCTATACGAATGCTCCAAATGCTCAAATCACATTTAACAATCTCCACCTTGACTTGAGCATCCTATGAGCTCCACCTCAAACAAGAACTTCCTCTCCCTTCCTGTCATTAAGCCTTAAAGGGCTTATGTGACATCCTCATTTTCACGGCCAGAAAATACCGATTTTGTTTATGCTTTATAAAAAATCAGAGTACTTCGTTTAATAAAAATGTTGTGGAATTTGTTCCTAGAAAAACATGATAAATGTGTTATCAAAGCATTTATGAAGAAAAGTATTTTTATTCCTTTTAAAACCTTGGGATGTCATTGTCAATACAGAAACATAAGCATAAACAAAACTTACATTCATTTACACTAGTGATCTACATCTCTTTTAAATCTCTCAGTGTAAAGTAGCTTCGTTTCGACACTTATGATACAAATAAGCTTGAGTGGATAAGGTTAGGAAACTTGGTGAGTACATAGGGTTTTCAACCCATAATAATATAATTATTATGTTTAAACATCAACAATTAACCCAACTACCCATCCCCATTAGCTTCCTTACTATTAAGGATCTACCCTAAGAATCATCTATCTTTATTCGTTCATTTCGAAGCCCATTGCTTCCAGGGTTTATATGATAGGTACTAAGTCCATAGCTGCCAATGCTTGTTCGTAAAGCACTAATTCCATAGCTGCTAAAGCTCATTCATCAGATACTAAATCCATAGCTACCAGTGTTCATAAAGCACTAATTCCATAGCTGCTAAAGTTCATTTATCGAGTACTAAATCCATAGCTACCAGTGTTTATCTAATAGGTACTAAGTCCATAGCTACCAACGTTTATCTAACTGGTACTAAGTCCATAGCTATCAACGTTTATCTAACAGGTACTAAGTCCATAGCTACCAGAGTTTATTCAATTGGTACTAAGTCCATAGACTGCCAATGTTATTTATTAGGCACTAAGTCTATAGCTACCTATGTTCACTCATATCATCCTTCATCTCTCATCTTTCATCTACCCATGTTTTACCTAACATATTCGTAGTTATAAAATACATATATAGTTTAAATCATTTAAAACTTGTATAAAATCATTCATCCAGCATAGATAGCAAGTATACAAATAATATGCACACATAGCACGTAGTTTATATAAAATACTTCATATCTATGTGTAAGATGAAAGTAACTATACACTCACTTGATAAGGTGGTGACTCGGTACTCGGACAACACTTTGTTTACTTTAAAATAATTTCCTTCAACGAAACCTAGTATTATTACCACTAGATTTTAGTCTTATATTTACCGTAACTAATTATTAGTCTTATTATTATTATTATTATTATTATTATTATTATTATTATTATTATTATTATTATTATTATTATATGCGTTTAAATAATATTTTTCAACCACTATGTATAGATATGGCCCAGACATAAAACACCAGAGGGTAGGACCATTTTGGCATATAGCACTTCTGAAATCCAACAACCCTATGCGGCCCTTTAAACCAGATTCCCCGTACCGCGAGTAGTTAAAAAGATATTATAACGACACTTATATAGGTCATAATAATAGCCCAAATATTTATTATAAGTTCAAAATAACAATACTAATTTGAAATATAAGTTATATTAAAATAGGGTAAGCATAACTTACTTACAAGGGGGTTTAGCTAGGAGTCGAGCTTTGCAGGGGCAGAACTTCGTCGCTGAATCTTTCTAAGAAAGATTCATGCAACGCTTCAGCGCTCACTTTACTATACTAAAACTACAGAAAGAGAAGTCGAATCACGAGGGACCGAAATGCTCGGGGGATAAAAAGAGAAAAACTCTTGAATCAAGAGAATGGTGCAAGAAATACGAGAGCCCAAGGCTCTTATTAGTAGTAATTGAATTTTCAAAAACTACCCTCATAGTTACTTAATGACCTTATAGTTATATAAACAACTAAACACCCTTTTATAATACTATTTTAAATAGATTTAACGATATTTGTACTAAACTAATGTCGAAAGTATTCAACACTAGTCTTATTATCACCGCATCGTCGATACCTTTCTAATGATATATACATATGTATATATATATATATATATATATATATATATATATGTGTGTATGTATATATGATTTATACTTGATTTTAATACGTAAATATGTTATTATAATTTGTAACTCGTTCATACGAACTCCATTTTTGACGCTCTTTATATCCACACATAGGTGGGGATGTACTCTATAACTTTCATTTAGACTCCGTCGGCTAATTTTGACTTTATTTTTAAAGTTATATTTTTAACAGGTCGGGACAGGAAAAGTCCATTAAAAATTCATAACTTCTTCATCCGACGTCCGTTTTCGTCTGTCTTTTTACCGTTGCGCTACTATTAATGAGTTCTTCAATTCTCATTTAGGTTGCGTTGGCCAAAAATCGATCGATCTAAAATTTGAATATCGGGTCGTGCACTGCTATGCCAAATCTTAGAAAATTCATAACTTCCTCATACGAAGTCAGATTTGGTCGTTCTTTTTTGTTGTATGTTCACGGTTTAACGCATACTACAACTTTTGTTTAGATCACTAAGGCTAAAAAGTCCTCTATCGTAATTTCACTATTTACCTCTCCTAATGTCGTGCCGGTTTTGACGTAAAACTTCGACGCGCCATAACTTCTTCGTTATAACTCGGATTTCGACATTCTTTATATGTACGGAACCCTTGTAACATATACTACCACTTGGTTAAGATTATTCCTTCTAAATAATCTTCCATCAAAAACTCATTTTTGATGTTTATTGTCTCTAAATTGACTAGCCCGGATCTACAGGCGTTACAGCTTACCTCATGTGAGCATCAACCAAGTCCAAGCAAAGCTTGAACTTCACTGTAGGCAACGACTTTGTTAACATGTCTTGTAACACCTTAAATTTAAACCAAAATTTTCATTTTTAAATTACCAAAATATTGTTCAAAAACCAAGGCATCAAAAGCATAAGTGTCAAATAAAAATCATCATAAAAAAATATCAGAGTATCACATACTTCCCCAGTAACAAATCTCCCAGCGAGTATGTACAATCACACCTTTGCCTTCCCGTGATCCTCATAAATACCTAAAACACATATATCAACAACTATAAGCACGGAGCTTAGTGATTTATCCAAGATACCACATACATCACATCATAAATAAACAACTATAGGTTATCAGCAACCCTGGGGACAACCAACAGTCCCAGTGAGCAACAGCACGCCCTATAGGTTATCAGCAACCCTGGAGACTATATGCGGTCTCAGTTACACATAAACAACATAATACAAAATAACAGTTAGACCCAGCTGGTCATTACAAATACAACTATTCTATCACACATGTATGAATAATTAAGGAGACTCACCTGATACTGATGGCAAATAAAGCTCACACCCTAACTGCCGGAACTAGACTCTGCCTAATAACCTAATAATTAATCTAATTAATAATCAAGGTCCACAATTCAACTCGCGATTCCAACTCCCACAACTAAGCCTATTTAAGGTCAAAAAGACCACTTTACCCATCCCATGGTCCAAAACCCTAAATCTTGACCAAAGATCAAAAGTCAGCAAAAGTCAACTGCCCGACGCATACACTGGGCGTACTTTCCTCCTACATGGGGTGTACTCGAAAATCAAGTGGGATCAGGGTCAGACTTGGCTACACTGAGCGTAGCTTGAATGTGACAACCCGATATTTCGAGGCATTATGATGGAACGCAAGTTAAATTTAGGTCAAAATTTAACTTTCCTAAAATCTTATTTGGGTTAAATAAAGTAGTAGGAATCGTGTCAAGGTTTTCATACATATAAAGATCCCTAAAATCCGAGTTATAACGAAGAAGTTATGACCAACCGAAGATTCTCGGCAAAAACCGGCAATACTGATAAACGTAAAACGCGAAGTTTCAATACAATAGTTTTTGGCCTTAGGTATCTAAATGAAAGTTTTAGATATCATCAAACCGTAAACGTACATAAAAAGAACGTCCAAATCTGACTTCGTATGAGGAAGTTGTGATTTTTCTAAGTTACAGATATAGCAGTAGACAGCTAAAAACTCGAAATAAAGATCGAGAGACTTTTGGGCGACACAATCTAAATGAGAATCGAAGGGCTCAACAATACTAGCGCAACGGTAAAAAGTCTGACGAAAACGGACGTCGGATGAAGAAGTTATGGAACTTTAACGGACTTTTCCTGTCCCGACCTATTAAAAATATAATATTAAAAATAAATTCAAAACTAGCTGACGGAGTCTAAACGAAAGTTGTAGATCGTAGTCTCACCTTCGCGTGGATATAAAGAACGTCGAAAACGGAGTTCGTATGAGAAAGATATGAATTTTTGAAGTTTGTTAATTAATTTAAATATAAATTAAATTAATTCCCGGTATTATCCGAAGAAGGAGTCACCGGTCCGATCCCTCGTACGCCCAGCGTACCGTCGTACGCCCAGCGTACTCGGATGCTAGGCTCCGGTTCGTCCACGTCGCTCCAATGCTTCGACCGAGGATGCGCTCATGCATGACGCATGGGTACGCAGCGCGTACTCTAGTACGCCCCGCGTAACGCAACCTCTCAGACCCCTATAAAAAGGATGCGAGGGTGCCGGCCAAAATTGCTAATTTCCTTCCTTTCTCGCGCCGAAGCTCTGCGTTTCAACCCTCGGAATCATCCCAAAGGCCCGGTTTTCATATCCAAGGTGGGAAGAAAGTTTTACACTCCCGAGACTCCCGAGATTTCCCGAGAATCTCGAGAGATCCGCTTTCTCGAGTAGAAGTTCTGCTCGGTTTTCGTCACGCTTTCTTCAATCAAACAAGTGAGTTCATACCCCTATAAACTACACTTTTAAATGTTTTATAAATACTTTAATATGCTTTTAAGGGGGGGAATACAAGTTAAATACTCGATTATTGTCGTGTGTTATATAATAAAGTTCATTATACGCTTTTTATCAACGAAATCATATGTGATATTATAAACTTTTTAGCAAACTTTTGTATACAAAATGTATCACGATAACATCATAGCTTTTGAAATGAAAAGTGTTGTTATATATATATATATATATATATATATATATATATATATATATATATATATATATATATATAAATCAAACACTCTGCTTATATTGTATGTATATGTGTCCATCTTTGGTACTACAAACATACGATTATTTTGGCACGAAAAACATTAATATTTTGAGATACTTGTTGTTAATAAATCAATCATATGGGATTTATAACTAGTATACAAATGGATTTACTACAAGTTTAACAGTTTTAATAAACATATTACTTCAAATGACTTTCTTAAACGTATTTACATGATTAAAGGTCTTTATCAAACTGTCTTACATACTGTAAGCTTCCTTTCAAAATCGGTTACAAGGGTGTTTTCAAACAATGGTTTTACGTGTACTTAAACTGTCTTATCAAACAAAATACTTTCAATCATTTTATAAACTGACATCAAGTCACAAATTCTTTATTAGACTTTTCAACGGTTTTACAAAACTTCTTTATGCTTTTATATTATAAATTGCATGCCTCTATATGTATAGTTATATAAGAAATGTTTAAAAGACTTAGAAAGGCTATCCACCCTGTTTCCTTTTCCTCGATTTGGATGTGGTCTGGTGGGATATCGGGTACTCCTCCGAAGGTCGTTTAAATATTAGTTATATATCATGTATACATATATGGTCATAAATGTTCCACCAGTTAATTTAGTTTCGATACTCCTGGGTAGCAAAGGTGTATAACCTACTTGGACACCCATCAATTACATTTTAGTAAACTGTTATAGGAATAGTTTAGAGTAAACAAAACATTATCACTACTACAAGAAATTACACCGGAGTCAGTTCATTCATGAGTCTAGACTACATGCTATATGAAGGAATACTCTTACATGAATACTTATACATGAATACTTTTACATAGACATTATATGGCAAATTACTACTACATGCTATATGAAGGAATACTCTTACATGAATACTTATACATGAATACTTTTACATAGACATTATATGGCAAATTACTACTACATGTTATATGAAGGAATACTCTTACATGAATACTTTTACATAGACATTATATGGCAAATTACTATTACATGTTATATGTCTAGATACGGTTATATTGTTCGCCTTTCTATCTTTGCCTTGTGATTCAATCACATCATCGACGAGATAGACTGGGACTTTATCTCCTAGTACCACATCATACTTTGAGGGACTAACCATTCCGACAACCACTGCTAGCTACAGAGGTAAAAGAACAATCTACGGATGTTTTAGGTTGATACCATCGTGGGTATACATAAGGGACTAACTATTCCTAAACCCGGCTGTTAGCAACAGAGGTAAATGAACAGTCTACGGATGTTCTAGGTTGATACCATTTCAGGTATACTTAAGAGACTACTAATAAGAGTTAAACAAGGAAAAACCATCACATTTTCAAGAGATGCGTACTTTCAAAACAGTCAGGTCTAGGTAAAAGACTACTTTCAAAACATTCGAGTCTTGGTAGAAGACTACTTTTATACTAGTAGGAAATATGGGATTTTCTAGAGCTTTTCATACTTATACTAAATGTTTCATCATTCATTTACCAGTCTTTCATATCAACTAATCAAAGCAATGACATTAAATACTTATGAACTCACCAGCTTAAATGCTGATCTACTCTTTCAAAATAACTTGTATTCTTAGGTTACAAATAGACAGGTGTCGATACAAGGTTCAGAGAAGACGGAGCAGTCAAGACTCGTCTTTTATTTTGATAAGTTATCATCATGTCTTGTACTATGAAAGAAAACACTTGTAACTAAAATTATACTATTAATGCAATGGATGATGTTGTTGCTTGTTTACTACTTTACATTTGTTGTGATGCATACATGACGTCCTCTGCCCCAGAACGTTTCCGCCGTTCGTGGTTTTGGGGTGTGACATTGAAGTACATGGGGAGTGCACCGTCTGACCCCAAATATCACTCCAAAATGGTCTTAATCGTTAATACATGCATCCAAACACAGATCCGACCTTCTTATAACATCTTAATTCATAAAGTCCAAAACTCTAAGCCTTTCATTGGTTGAAAAGAGCTTAAACCTTAAGACTTTAACTTAATCCATACTCAACACTACTAGACTCTTGCATGGCTAGAAAGGGGCCATCAAGCAACCATTTTTATGAATTTATAAGACCTAAAATGCACAATAGGATAGCTAATATGCTCTAGAGTACTCCATACTCACAAAGGTCCAAGCTTTGGGATAAAAATCTCATAAAAACTCATCTATGGAGATCTAAAATGAAACACATCAAGGTATAAAATGTATACCTTCAAAAGATGCACAAGGTGAAGTACTTTCCAGATCCACAAGCTTGCAAGCAACATCACCTTCTTCACTAGTCGTCTTCTTCTTCACAAAAGGCCACCAAAATCACCACTAAGCTTCAAGATCTTCACTCGTAAGGAATAAAGTCGAGATTTGGGTTTGGAAGGAGTGGAGGCTGATTATGGGAGGTCCAATGGTTAGTTAATGTCTTCAAATATGGGTGAAACCCTAAAATTTATGGTTTAGAGACCGGGCTACTACGCCTGTCGCACCACATGTACGCCCAACATACTAGAATGGCTTTTGCGATCCTGGGCTCCTCACAAGTACGTTGTACATACCCTTATGTACGCCCAATGTACGGGCTGAAAAGTGGAGCTTAAACCACAAGGGACCATATGTGTAAACTTTGATTAGGTCAAGGGGTAAAAAAATTCAAGTACCTGATAATCAAATGTTACAATTTCCCCCACTAGAATCAGACTTCACCCTTGATGTCATCCTCAGGAAACATATCAGGGTAGTGCTTGCGGATCTCAGACTCGGGCTCCCATATCCACTTCGAGCCTTTCCGGTGTTTCCATTGAACTTTGACCAAGTTCACTAACTTGTTCCTCAAGCTCTTCACCCTCCGATCCATAATTGTCATAGGCTTCTTGATGTATTTCAGGTGATCATCGACCTAAATATCCTCCAAAGGGACCACCGCCGTCTAGTCAGCTATAAACTTCCTCACCTAGGAAACATGGAAGGTATCATGAATCTGCCTTAACTCCTCCGACAGCTCCAACCGGTAAGCCACTTTGCCCACACGGGCCAATACTCTAAAAGGGCCAATAAAATTGGGGCCCATCTTGCCTTGCTTCCTGAAGCAAATAACACCCTTCCAGGGTGATACCTTTAGAAGCACTAAATTCCCCACCTGGAACTCTAGCTCAGAGTGTCACCGATCCACATAACGTTTCTGGCGGCTCTTGTAACATCCATAAAATTCATGAAAACTTGTAAACTTTTAAAACAACCCATAAATCATCATTTTTTACAAAATAGTTTTTAAAACATGTTTAATATCAGATTTTTCCCAAAATCATAGAACAAAACACAAGAAGGTGCACGATCACGCTTTCGCCTTCCCACGATCATCTGAGGTACCTGAAACATAACCCAAAACTTTAAGCCCAATGCTTAATGAGTTCCCCAAAAGTACCAACACACAGAAAATAGTACATGTACAATAACAGCATATTATGGCTCCAATCAACCATCGGGTTGGAATACCCCAGGCCCTCAGCCATCGGGTTGGAATGCCAACATACAATGGGTCCAGTCAACCATTAGGTTGGAATACCCTAGGCCCTCAACCATCGGTTTGGAATGCCTACGTACTATGGGTCTAATCATCCTCGGGATGGAATACCCTAGGCCCTCAACCATCGGGTTGGAATGCCCCGTCCTGTTAGCTTATGCACAAAGCAGCGAAGCCTCAGCAACCGACCAGCATGTGCACATATAATAGATAAGCATACAAATAACCAACCAGTAAACAAAAAGACAGATCATATAGATCACTAAGCTTGGCATCATCCTATCTACCAGGATACAGATCTAACAGATCACTACAACACACAATCATACGATAAACCAGGATAACAATCCAAAGGGACGACCTTTGTGCCTTTAACCCATAAGTACAACAAGGAAAACTCACCTTGCAAATTGAATAGAACTGATGAGGCCCAACTCTGAATCTTAGCTTCCTACACAATACCTACATCCACCAAGTTACCAATTCCATCAAGATCCCAAAATACCCAAAATACCCTCAAGGTCCAACTTGGTTAAAGTCAACGGTCAAGGTCAACAGTCCAAGTTGACCCAACACGCCGTGTTCCATGATCATCCAAACAGTCGGGAAAACCTCAGCCAGCATGCCGTGTTGACTTGCAAACACGCCATGTTCGCCTTAGTTCCAACAACTTAATACATTCAACTGTCCTTCCGACTTCAAGAGATCGAAAAGCGTAGATCTAGACCAAAATGTGATTAGGAAGGGTAAAGTTTCCAACTTGATCATTGGGACTACCAAAAAGGTCCAAAAACCCAAATCACAAGCTTGATAATGCAAAGGCTTAACCAAAATTCCCTTAACCCTTAAGATCTGAAGTCCATCCCTTCCAGAAGTGATTCTAACACCTAAACCATCCTAGAGGATGGTGATTTTTATACATACATGTCCAATGTATGTCTTGAACCTATATTAGGTCAAATTGAGGATTATAGACCAGATCCTAGGTCACCTTGACCTAGAGATTCATAAAGTTGCAAACTTTATGAGATCCAACCATTTCAACATTTAAGAACAAGGAGAAAAATGGACAAAAACTCAAGATATAACAACTTTGAATGATAAAAATTGGGTATTGGACACTTACAAAGGTCCAGAACAGTGCCAAACTGAAGAATGGGGTTTGCTTGCTGGTTCTCTGCTTCCTTCTTCCACCTTTTTCCTTCTTTAGCTTCAAAACACCAAACTAGCTTCACAAATTGGAGAGAAAATGATTAGGGTTTATTTCAGGGCTTGAGGGGTTGATGGGGGCTGAGGGTGAACAAACCCTAGCCTCCACATTCCTTTAAATAGGTGGAAAACCCGGAAGATTAGGGTTTCTTTCCAGCCGTCAACACACGTGTTGGAAGAGGGAACATGTCGTTTTGCCCAAGATGAACACACACCTTATCAAATCTAGACACGTCGTGTTAGTGCCTCCAACACGTCGTGTCCAATCCTCAATGAAGGGTGCTACCACTTGACCAATTGACATGAAATAGAGTTATATGGATGAATTTAGAAGTTCCTGAACATCGGGATGTTACAAATCTAGGCCGTCAGCAATCTCTTTCTAACTTGATGGATAAGCTTCGTTGTCTTGAGCACTATCTCTATGCTCCTTATCACTCTCTGTCCGACCTCTCCCTAACAAATAGGAGTCTGACACCTCCGTCCATATAGAAGATCAAAGGGAGGCATGCAAATACTGGCATGGTGATTGTGGTTATAAAAAAAAACCAGCCAATGGGAGATAGGAGTCCCAGCTCCCACCAAAGGCAATGATACAAGCACACAACATATCCTCAAGCGTTTGAATAGTCCGCTCGCTCTACCTGTCCATCTGCGGATGATATGCAGTACTAAAATGTAACCGGGTACCCAATCCTCGTGAAACCTCTTCCAAAACCTGGAAGTGAAACGAATATCCCGTTCCGAAACAATAGAAGACGACACCCCATGTCGATCCACCACCACTCATACATAAATTTCAGCCAGCTTCTCTACAGAAGAACCCTCACTAATGGCTAGGAAGTGAGCACTCTTCATCAAACGTTCCATTATCACCCAGATAGCATCAAAACCTCTCGCAATCTTCGACAATTTTGTAATAAAATCTAGGCTTCTCTACCTTCATACCAATACTCTGAATAAGCCCATGTAACCATATCTACTCATTTATTCTTTCCGTCATAGACATGTACTCAGATTCCATTGTATATAAAGCCATAGTATCTTGTAATGTTGACTTCCAAGTGATGACACATCCGAACAAAGTGAAAATACAACATGCCCATGACTTGCTCTTCAACAAATCACCTCCATGATCAGCGTTGGCATATCCAACCAAGCCATGTTTCAAATTGGCTCCATACACCAAGCAAACATCCGTCGTTCCCTTTAAGTATCACATTATCCACTTGACAGCTTCCCAATGAGCCTTACCTGGATTGCTCATAAACCTGCTTACTACACTAACTGAATGAGCGAACTCAGGTTTGGTACAGACCATTGCATACATGATACTTCCAACATCAGTAGAGTAAGGAACCATGCTCATGTACTTCCTTTCTTCATTAGTTATAGGTATAGTATTTGGACCAAGTTTAAAGTGAGCTGCCAAAGGAGTTCCAACTGGTTTGGACAAATCACAGTTGAAAGACTTCAAAACTTTCTCAAAGTACTTTTGTTGAGAAATACATAACCTCCTTGCTCTTCCATCTATTTGAATCTCCATCCCCATTATCTTCTTTGCTGCTCCCAAATCCTTCATTTCAAACTCATTCATTAGGGTTGCTTTCAATTCATTTATTCCAGCCATGTCCTTGGCTATGATGATCATATCATCAATATATAGCAACAGATATATGTATGAATATGATGACAATTCCTTTGAGTAAACACAATTGTCAAACTGGTTCCAAGTGTAGCCATGTGAGATCATGAATGCATCAAATCTCTTGTACCATTGTCTTGGAGACTACTTTAAACCATACAAAGATTTCTTTAGAAAACATACATGAACCTTCTTATAATCAAGGAATCCTTCTAGTTGGGACATATAAATCTTCCCTTCTAAGTTCACATGAAGAAATGCAGTTTTCACATCAAGCTGTTCGAGCTCCAGATCAAATGCACTCACCATGGCCAAAAGAACCTGAATTGTATTTTGCTTCACGACCGGTGATAACACCTCATGATAATCAACTCCTTCTTTCTGAGAAAACCTTTTCGCCACCAACCTTGACTTGGATCTAGCTGGTTCAACTCCTGATATCTCTTCCTTCTTCTTAAAGATCCATTTGCATCCCACTGGTTTTGCTCCCTTTGGTAATGGAACTAGATCCCATGTTTAATTCTTCTCCAATGATTACATTTCTTTATTCATGGCCATCAACCAATTTTTTTCTTCATTACTTGCCAATGCCTCTTTATACAATTGAGGCTCCTCAGTGTCAATGTCTTCTCCAGTTTCTAAAGCAAAAGAAATGGATTTAAGGTCACCATAATTAACACGTCCCAAATATCTAGCATCTTATCGAATAACCCTCTTTGATCTCCTACGTGCTATAGATTCAAACACATCAAGCTTCCCAACATCAACACCACTAGACGAAGATCCGATAGGTTACTCTTGGATTTCATCTTGTCCAAGATGTTCACTACCGCCTTGCTCTTTTTCACTTATCACAACTCTGTCTGGATTTTGAGATGAAAATTTCACCTTCTGGCTAGCACCCTGATCTTGTTTCCTTGCTTGACTTCGATCACCTCCCTGGTTACCCATGGCAGATTCATCAAAGGTTACATCTCTGTATATGATAAATTTAGGAGTTCTTTCTTCTTCTGTACACCACACTCGATAACTTTTTACTCATGTTGCATATCCTAGAAATATGCACTTCATTTCCCTTAGCTCAAGTTTACCATCATTCACATGAGCATACGTGGGGCATCCAAATATGCATAAACCATAATAGTCAGAGGGTTTTCCAGACCATACCTCTTGAGGAGTCTTCAAGTCTATAGCAATTAACAGTGATATGTTTACCAGATAGCAAGCAATGTTAACTACTCCCACCAAAATTTTTTTGGATAAATTAGCAAATATTTGCATTCACCTTGCATGTTGCATAAGTGTTTGGTTCATCCGTTCTGCCACTCCATTTTGTTGTGGTGCGTGTCATACAGTGTGGGTCCTCACTGTACCTTTTTCCTTGCACAAATTATGAAATGGAGCATTGTAGAGCTCCAACCCATTATTAGTCCTCATAGTTTTGACCTATTTTCCAGTCCTTTTCTCAACCATGGTCTTCCACTCCTTGAACTTCCTAAACACCTCATTTGTTGGTCTTCAGAAAGTACAACCAAATCTTCCTTGAATAGTCAACAATGAATGTCACAAAGTATGAGCATCCTCCTTAAGACTTTGCTGGTACAGGACCCCACAAATCTGAGTGAACATATTCTAGGATTTCCTTGCTTGTGTGTTGACCGGTACCGAATTTCACTTTGCGATGCTTTCCTTTGATGCAAGCTTCACAAAACTCTATCTTTCCAATAGCCTCTCCACTAAGTATTCCTTGCTTACTTAGAACTGACATGCCTTTCTCACTCATGTCCCTAACCTACGATGCCACAACTTTGTCTTGTCATCACCTTCATTTAAGGATTAAAAGGTAGACACCGTTCCCATAATCCGTACTGCCTTCTAGGATATAAATACCTCCATGATTCATCTTCCCTTTCATTATATCTAGAGAACCTTTGGTGACTTTGACCAGGTCACCTTCACCAACATACCTCATCCCATTATTAGCCAATGTGCCAAGAGAAATTAAATTCTTTCCCAAGTTCTGGAATGTACCAGCAATCTAACTCCCTAACCATTTCGACGTGCATCTTGATCTGCACTGTGCCACTAACCTTGACACTTGTCACCCAATCATCACCCATCTTGACTATTCCATACCACTCTTTGAAGGATTCAAATGAGTCACAATTATATGTCATGTGATAGGATGGTCCTGAATCCAAGACCTAGACATCAGCAGAACCTGGTGTACTTACATTCAGTACCTTGCCATCGTTCCTTCATCAGAGCTTTCCTGAACCACATCAATAGTGTTATTGCTTCTTGATTTACTCTTGAACTTATTCTTTGGTTGTTGACAATTTTTCTTGAAGTGCCCATCCTCCTTGAAGTTATAACATTTAGCACTCGATGAACCTTTAAACTTCGAGTTTGAATGTGATCTCCGCTGTTTCCGCTTTTCCTCTCTTTTGTCCTTCCTCTCCCTGCGAACAAGCCGGAACTAGACACTTCCTCTCCAACTAAAAATTTTCTTTTCAATTCTTTAGACATCAAAGAGTCCTTCACATCATTCACAGTGATCGTTTTCCTACCATGGAGCATGGTATCAACAAAATGTTCATATGAGTTCGGAAGAGAACATAAGAGAATGAGCACATGCTATTCATCTTTAATCTTCACATCAACCCCTTGTAGATCCAAGATTATGCGATTGAAGTTATCCAGATGATATTTCACTTGGGTACTTTCATACATTTTGAGAGTGTACAACCTTTGCTTATGATACAACCTATTCATCACTGAGTTGTTTTGGTACTTGTAATAAAGTTTATCCTGGAGCCCAGAAGTAGTTTTTTAATCCACGACCTCCCTCAATACTTCGTCTATTAAGGTCAACCGAATGGCACTATGTGCCTTTGTCAGAATGTCCACCTTCTTTTCAACCGTCATGTCTTTAGGCTGTGTTGCCTCTGCTTCCAATGTTGTTGCACATCCTTATTGAACTGGAACAACCGTCATCTTCACCTTCCACAAATTGAATTCATTTGAACCATTGAACTTCTCTAAATCAAACTTGTGAGATGCCATCTTCAATCAACAGGAATACAAACCACAACTCTGATACCACTTGTTAGGAAGTAAAGCGGATAATAAGAAAAACTAAAAGCACGCAAGACATAGTATTTATGTGGTTTGGTCAAGGTGACATACGTCCATGGGCGAGAGGGGAGTATTATATTTTTTAGAGCTCTCAAACAGAGGTTACAAGTACAATCTTCAAAGAGATTTTCCTAACACTCTAGAATTCAAGATATAAAATAACTTAGCATGCATCCCAATTTATACTTGATGGATCAGACCTAAAACCCTAATGGGCCAAGCCTATTGGCCCATAAGCCCATGAAAGGTATTAACCAGTCATAATCCACCATGCAACATCTCTTAGAACATTCATCCTTGAATGAGCATCAACAACAAACATGATGGAGCATCATAGTCCATAATGGCATATAATGATGCAAAAGTGGCAAATCAGTATCACCATGGCATATCAACCATCATGGTGGCACATCAAGTAATAATCCTTGAGCATCTTCAATTTTTGAGCTTCTTTGAACAATCTTGAGCATCATAGGGGATTTCATAGCATACAGCTCATCAAGGTACCTTGGCATATTAAGGAACCAAGTGGCACATCCTTGCATCAAGATGACGTATCTTGATCAAAGGATGGCACATCCTCTCCAAGGTTGGGATATCTATACATCCACTCCATAATGGCGCATCCACCCATGAATGGCATATCCAGTCACTTGGTGGCCTATCATGTCACTTGATGGCATATCATGTCACTTGGTGGCATATTCAGTCACTTTGTGGAATATCAAGTCACTTTGTGGCATATAAAGTTCTAATAGTCGCACACCTTGAGTTCTAAGTGGCGCATCCAAGCATAGGATACTCCATTCCAAATCTAGGTGCTCCATTCATCCTTTTATAAGATTCTTTCCTTTGTCACTTGATTCGTACCTTTGTCAGGAGATCCATCCCTTTCTTAGATGATTTGTTCCTTTGTTACATGATCCATGAACCCCAAGTACTCCATTGAGTTTCAAGTGCTCCATTGAACTCAAATTCTCCATACGAATGCTCCAAATACTCAAGTCACATTTAACATACAAAACAATACTTTGAGACATCCATTGAGATGTACGTGAAATATGGACAACATGGACTCCAAAGAATCCAAGAAGGAGGTTTGTTGGCCGCCATAATTACATGGTATTGATTCTAAAGCTCCATATTATTGAAAATCAGGTAAAGATCATGGTTTTATGTCCTCATTTCTATTTTTTGTGTATGATGATGAAAGGGATTGTAGGTGTTTACGGTGGATTGACCCACCTCTTCAAAACAAATGGTATAGAGACAATATGTTTGAGTTTTGTAACATCTGTTTTTCAAAATGGATCAGTTGATGATATAAGGGAGTCAAAGGCATGGTTATTAAGGAAAACTGTATGTCATGATGTGGCACATGGAGTGTTACAATGTGACATGCCAAATGAAGATCACATGTTTTTAATGGGCACCATAAGGTGACATGAAGGGTGTCACGACATGGTGAACGTTGCAGCCCAAGCCCATGAATTTTTAAGGTTCCTCTATATTTAAGCACCTTAACCTGAAGTTAGGGCATCATTTTGCAGCCTCCAACCTTTCCATTTCGAAAACCCTAGCCCTTTTGAGTGTTCTTGGCCATTGGAAGGCACTCAGTTCCTATATTTTAGTGTACAGCTTAAAGACCAAGTATCTTGCAAAATGTTTTGGTGAAGAGCTCAAGTCTAGATCTAGCAAGGGAGTTTCATTTTCGGACCATTGTAAGTAAAAAGCTTCCATGTTGACCTTTAATTTGCTAGATCTTGTAATTTGATCATATATGTCCTTTTTGGACCTTGTGAGCTTGTTTGTTGGAGTTGAGAGAACTCTAGCACCTCTGGAGCTTATTTTATCACCTCATAATCTTGTTGGACTGAGAAATTTTGTATCTTGATATTGTTCTTAAAGTCATGCATTTTTAGGAAGGTTTTATGCTATTATGGACATAGGCTTTAGGATCTTATCTTGTGGTAAGGTCCTAATGGATAAAGTCGGAAACTTTATCCAATATGTCATTGTGAAAGATTTGTTGGATTTGGTGTCTAAGCCCATAACTATAATTGGGATGTACTTGAACCGATTGTAGCATGGTCCTTTTTGGGTTGCCTTCAACAATGCAATTTGATAGGATGGATTTTGAGAATAAGGTTATTTATGGTTTATTAATATATTAAAAGTATAATATATTAATATGAAATCATATTATTTAATTAGTATTGATCAAGAATTAATTTGGAATTAATTTTGTGGTTAAAAGAGACTAATTAAATATATGGGGATTGATTATGTAAATCAATGATTCTTGTAGTGTGGGCCAATGATCCATGGTTATGTAGATGAGCTAAACTAATCCATGGATAGTCCATGGAGGTTAAATCCATGGAGCATGATAATTTGGAAAGTCATGGGTCATTAAGGTTTACAAAGTGTAACCCTAGCATGTGCAACACTATAAATAGAGTCCCCTAGAGCCAAAATCGGTTGCTCCATCATTCCAAGAGAGTGATACATGATTTTGAGCTTGCTAACCTATTCTCTCAAGCCTCCTCTTGCATATGGTGTTTGTGAACCAATAGAGGCATCACACTTGAGGTGCTCAAGCTTTCAAAGGTCAAGTACTCTACCCTACTCAAGAGATAAACATCCAAACTAAGTTTTTGTTATATAGCTTCAGTTGTATGCTAGCTAGGGTGAATGCTTTGGAAAAACAAAATGCATGTATAATTAGAAAAAACATAGATCCAAAGCATTTAGGGTTGCATGTGCACCATAGGAGTGTTATAGTGCTCAAAACCCAACAAGATTATATCTCAAGTTTTGAGCCTTGATCTATAAGGATTAAGGTCCTAATGAAGATTTGAAGGAAACTACCAGTTACTACGACGTGGTCGAGGGATGACCACGACATGGCGAAGTCTGGATTCGTGACTGTTTTGTCTTTGCATCCCCTCGATTAGACCAATGAATGGTCATTATGTGGCACTGACATTGACTTTGACTGTTGACTTTTTGACCAAGTTTAACTTTATGTGAATTTGAGGGTTTTGAGTTGTAGTTTAAGGATTGGTCCCTGATTGTTGTTTAGGTGATCTGTAGTATTAGTTTTTGGATTTCCGAGAGCTGTGTTGTTATCTGCTAGACGGTGAGGTGTGTTTTCTCACTATACATTGTATTGCATTAGGTGTCTTTGTTTTTAGGATGTTGTTATGTTGTAGCGATATGTTAGACTGGTAGATCTACTATAATTACTTGTGCTTGCTTGTGTGCATATTTCAGCATCGTGTGGTTGGTTTGAGGCGGTACTGCTTTTGTGTTGTGGGCCAACATACCCAGGAGTGGTCCAACTATATGTTGTAGGTTCGGGAATGGTTTAGCTTTGTGTTGTAGGCTCAGGATAATGTGGTTGGGTTGAGGCAGTACTGCTTTGTGCTCTGGGCCAACATATCCAGAGCGATCCAACTATATGTTGCAGGCTCAGGAGCGGTCCAGCCTTGTACTGTAGGCCTGGTGTGCATGTATTGTGTGTGTATTGTTGTGTGGGGTATTTTGCGGGAACTCACTAAGCTTTGTGCTTACGGTTTATGTTTAAAATGTTTTCAGGTACGTATGGTTCCAATGGGAATGGCCCGAATTGATCACATTACATCCCCTAGAGATCAAGTTTGCGTTGGATGTTTTTTATTTTACTCTGATTGTCTTTTGGAACAACCGAATGAATGGTTTTGATTTATATAAAATGAAATTTTTACTCACTATTTTTGGGATGTTACAAGTTGGGACTTGTTCTTAATGGTGGTAATGTCCCTCAACCTTTGAATGTGCCTGTGAATGCTCCTGAACTTGTTGCTCAAGCTCTACTTTCTCTTAATGGTCCTAATTTCCCTTAACCTTTAATTATGCCTATGAATGCTCCTGAACTTGTTACTCAAGCTGCAATACATGTGCTTTTTGTGCTTGCTACTAAAGTTGAAATATGGAAGCGGATGATGGTTTGTCTTGTGTGTCTACTTGTTGGTAGGATGTTCAAAAATTGACCATGTAATGTACTGTTTTGTAGTCTTTTGGTTTAGGTATATGTTCCATTATGAATGTAATCATGTAATGTTTTGGTTAATTAAATGGGAATGTTATTATGTATCTTTTACTCATGTGGTTAATGAAATGGGAATGTTATCATGTATATTTTACTCTTTTGGTTAATAAAATGTGGATGTTATCTGAAATTCAGTCTCCGTCTGTAGAAATGTTGTTACCTAAAACATATTCTTGAATTTAATGCTACTGAAGGTCTTCCTGAAATTAGCATATATATGTCTTGCGCATTGTCTTTGCTCCACAGCTGGTACTATTTCCTTAGTGGTTTCAAGTAATCCCTAGAATGTGTTAAAGAAAGTAGTGACTTAATAATGGACAAAACTATAAGCAAGCGAGTTAATAAGGGACAAAACCATATGGGGCAATTCCGCGACTTATGTTGATAGAAATAACATTCAATCCTTCCCCCTTTTATAGGACATGATCATCAGTAACTAGTCTCAGAAACCATCTCTAATTGTCCTTATTCTCCATGTCAACAACTGCCCAAGCAATGAGATATACTTGGTTGTTTGTATCCCTCCTAATTGCACTTATCCATCCCTTTTGGTTTCAAATATTCTTCCAGCGTAACATCAATTTGCTTCAGTGTCGAGCAACTCCTTCTCATAATCATCCTGTTGGAATAGTGTCTAAGGCTGTAACTATATCCGGTTGTGCATGGTCCTTTTGGGTTGCCTTCATCATAGCAACTTGATAGGATGATTTATTAAGAGAGAGTAAATATTATTAATATATTATGGGAATAATATAATGAATAATATATTTGTTATTTGATTAATATAAGTCATAGAATTAATTAGAATTAATTTGGTGACTTAAAGAGATTAATTAAATAAAGGGGTATAAACTGTCAATTGTTTGATAGTTAAGCTTTAGACTGTAAATCCATTATGATGTGGTATGGACGAATTCTAAGAGGTTTAGGATAGCTTAAATCGTCCATATACTTATCTATGGAATGAATTTGGATAGCCTTAAGAGAAGATTATCCAATTAGGGTTTAGGTTGTAACCCTTAAGGAGTCTACAAGTATAAATAGACCCCATGACATAGGGAATTCGATACTTCTGAAAAAGCAAGAGAACTTTGGTCGAATTCCTCCCCTCTCCTCTCTCCTAAATCATTCTTATTGCTATTGGTGTTTGTAAGCCATTAGAGGAGTGACACTTGTGACTCTAGAAGCTCCAAGACCTCAAGATCAACAAGGAACTCAAAGGTATGATTCTAGATCTGTTTCAATGTTGTTATTTAACCTAATTAGTCATTAGAAGTCTTGGATTCAATGCATGTTTATTAGAAAGCCTAGATCCAAGCATTAGGGTTTTGCATGCGCACATAGGAAAGTTCTTATGGCTAAAACCCATCAGTGGTATCAGAGCCTAGCTTGGTTTTCTGTAAATTGTTGCTTGATTAACTGAAACAAACCTGCAAAATTCGATTTTTGGTTTCTGAGTCATGGACTCGGCGAGTCTCAAAGTGGACTCGGCGAGTAGGCCTGACTCGGCGAGTCCCTTTGTGCACTCGGCGAGTCCAGGCGTCAGGAATGGCCAGATTCGGGATTTCTTTGTGTTTATCTTATCTTAACTTACCATAAACTAATTAGATCAATATTAATTCGTTTTTCTGATAAATATAACTATTATCTTGATCTAGTTAAAGGTAATTATCAACTAATTAAATATTTGATTTCCTTATATGATAATTAATTAATTATTTTGATTATTTTGGTAATTATCTTAAAAGAAATCTTGAATAAATCAAATATAGATAATTAGGATATTAATTGTTAATTGGAATTATTTGTTATTTGATCCTCCATGTTTTAAATGTTTAAAACCTACCCTCTTGTTTTGAAATTTACTTTTGTGATTAAAAGTTTTAATTTAGACAACTTAAATTTCAAACCCTAGATTTTTTAAAAGTTTTAAAATATAACCCTATACTAATATGATATTACTAGAATAATATATATATATGTATAACTAAATGCTAGTCTTACCGTTAGTAGGCCTCATTCACGAAGCCAATCTATAAGGTGGGTATAAGGTTGCGGCCTATAAAATGGCGTTTAATGGGTGTACACTCACACCTACCGCTTGCTTGATTGGTGGAGGGTCGTTAGCCGAACGGGTAGGATAGGGCAACCTCATCCTCTCATTAAAAGTATAATAAGAAATACAAAGTAACTACACATATTTTTCCAAAATTTCCCAATCCTAGTTACTTTAGGAAAAGTGAATTGATGCAATCCCATGAAATTACACTTTGCACCTTGCTAAGATGTTAGTGGAGCGTGTGTGGTTTACCGGCACACTAATTGGTTCTAAGCGAAGGTGGCAAAGGGTGATTCATTGGTTATCATAGTTCGATGGAGCGTGTGTGGTTTACCGGCACATCGAATAGGTGATTGTTACAATGAAGGCACCATGTGAATTTGCATGGTAATTCACACCCGCTTTGTGATCCTCGGCATCCCAGTCACAAACGAGAGGGGCATATCGAGATTTAAACATGCCATTGAATAGTCTCAATGAATCACATCCGAACCTAGGAATTCTCAAAAACACTTAGGACTAATAGTTTAAGTTTTGTGATGGAGAATTAGTGAATCGTCATTCACTTACCTTCAATTTATTTGCATGTTAGATTACGGCATCCCTTTTCTAGTATGTAAATGTTATTGTTGGATCCTAGCCCTAATTTTCTTATTGGGTGATAATTAGGGATTCTTATTCTAATCTATCTTTGTCCTTTTCTAATTGTAGATGTCGAACGCAAACAACGCTGCTGCTAGTTCTTTCACGTTGATGAGCCTTTGCCAAAAGGTCACCTTCGATGGAACGAACTTTGGCGAATGGATAAGATACATTCGCACCATTGCTCGCTATGAGGATAAGGAGTATGTCCTCGATGAGAAGCTCGAGAAAATCAACCCCGAAATTGCTACTCCCACCGAAATCACCGCCTTTGAAACTCATGAGCGAGATGCAACGAAGGTACATTGCATCATGATCGCCACCATGAACTCCGAATTCCAAAAGTCCTACGAGGACATGTACCCGTACGAGATGCATCAAGACTTATTGGAGAGGTACCACCAAAACACGAGACAAGAGAGGTACGAGATTTTCACTAACATGATTTCCGCAAAGATGGGTCATGGAGAATCTCTTACCGTGCACTTGCAAAAGATGCAAAGGTATGTCGACCGCCTTCGCAAGTTAAATGTTGACTTCGGTGAGGATTTGGCGATCGACATGGTGCTTCACTCTTTGCCTCCGATGTACAATCAATTTAGGATGACCTACCACATGAACAAAGAAGAGGTCACCCTAAGCAAGCTCCAAGGTCTCTTGAGGGTTGCTGAGAGCAACTTCAAAGACAAGTCTGTTGCACCTACTCCCAATCCGCCCGCTTCTCCTGTCTTGGCTATTGGACAAGGGAAGGGTAAGAAGAGGAAAGCTTCATCGAAGAACTATCGCAAGGTGAAAGCCCGAGATGGTGCCTCTTCTAGTGGGACCAAAGTTGATCCCGCCAAGCCCTGCTCTAACCCGAAGGAGGCAGAGTGCCACCACTGCCACAAGATAGGACATTGGAAGAGAAGCTGCCCGGATTACCTGCAAGCAATCAAAGAAGGAAAGATCAAGCCATCTTTCGCAGGTATATATACAATCAAATCTAACGATTCTAATCATGCTATTTCTTGGGTTCTTGATACCGGTTGTGGTTACCACATTTGTTCTAATGTGCAGGGACTAAGAAGAAGTAGGGATGTGGAGCAAGGAAGGATCAATCTAATCATGGGGAACAGAAGATCGTCGCCTGTGACCAAGATTGGAGTGTATTCCTTAGTGCTTAGGAATAGTTTAGTTTTAGATTTGAACAATTGTTGCTATTCGCCTGAAATGGCAAGAAACATCATTTCATTTCATGGTTTATATAGACAAGGATTTAGATTTTCTTTTAATAATGAGAATGGTTCTATTTTGGCTTATCTAAATGGTGTCTTTTACTTTGAAGTTATACCATGTAATGGAATATATGAAACCGTTATGATTGTTGATAACTTAGGAAATGATGTTTTGAATATTGATTCTTCCACTAGTATGGATAAAGCATCCTTGTGGCATTGTCGTCTTGGACATGTCAACAAGAAACGCATATCCCAACTCCAAAAGGATGGAGTGTTGGAGTCATTCGACCTTAGGGAAGATGACACATGCGAGTCTTGTTTGCTTGGAAAGATGACTAAGTCGCCCTTCACGAGTACATGTGAAAGGGGCGAGGGTCTATTGGACCTAATACATACCGATGTGTGTGGACCGTTTAGATCAACCACGAAGGATGGGAACCGCTTCTATGTGACTTTTACCGATGACTATAGTAGATATGGGTATATCTACTTAATCAAGCAAAAGTCAGACACCTTTGAAAAGTTCAAAGAGTTCAAGAATGAAGTGGAGAATCAATTGGGCAGGAAAATCAAGATGCTTCGATCCGATCGAGGAGGAGAGTACCTAAGTCTTGAATTCCACGATTATCTCAAGGAGTGTGGAATAGTTTCATAATTGACGCCTCCTAGGACACCGCAGTTGAATGGTGTGGCAGAAAGGCGTAATCGAACCTTATTGGATATGGTTCGCTCTATGATGAGTCGTGCTTCGCTACCAATCTTTTTTTGGGGGTATGCCTTAGAGACTGCCGCCCATATCCTTAACCGAGTCCCTACTAAGAAGGTTGCCAAAACACCTCACGAGATGTGGACAGGGAAAGCTCATTCGTTGACACATATCAAGGTTTGGGGTTGCGAGGCTTTCGTAAGACGAGATACTCACGACAAGCTTGAACCTCGAAGTGAGCGATGTATTTTCATCGGCTACCAGCAGACATCCTTTGGATATCTCTTCTATAGACCGAAGGACAATGTTGTCTTCGTTGCAAGAAGAGGAGTTTTCCGAGAGCGAGAACTCATAAGCCACGGAGACAGTGGGAGGCAAATCGAGCTTGAAGAGATTCAAGAGTCGATAGATGAAGGAACCTCTACCGCTGGCACTCAACCTGAGGAGGAAACTCCGGTTGAACCGATTGACGAATCCCTACCTCTTAGACGTTCCGATAGAGTTAGAGTTCATCCCCAGTTTTATGGCTTTCATATTACTACCGAAGGGGACACGTATATTAGTGATGGTACACTAGTAAACCTTGATGAACCTAATAGCTATAAGGAAGCCATGGCAGGCCCGGAGTCTGTAAAGTGGAAAGAGGCAATGGATAGCAAGATCCAATCCATGTATGATAACCAAGTTTGGAATTCGGTTGATTATGTGCCCGGACGTAAGACCGTTGGGTGCAAATGGATCTTCAAGAAGAAGACCGACGTGGATGGAAACGTGCACACATATAAAGCGCGATTGGTTGCGAAGGGCTTTACTCAAACTCCCGGAGTTGACTATGATGAGACCTTCTCACCAGTTGCGAAGATTAAATCTATTAGAGTGATGCTAGCTATTGCCGCATTTCATGATTATGAGATTTGGCAAATGGATGTCAAGACCGCTTTCCTTAATGGAAAGCTGGCTGAGGATGTTTACATGGCTCAGCCAGAGGGGTTTGTGGATCCGAAGCATCCGGATAGAGTGTGTAAGCTTGAGAAGTCCATTTATGGACTTAAGCAAGCGTCTTGCAGATGGAATCTTTGCTTCGATGAGAAAGTCAAAGAGTTTGGATTTGTACGAAGCGAAGACGAATCTTGTGTATATGTCAAAGCCAGTGGGAGTATAGTAAGCTTCCTCGTTATATATGTCGATGACATTTTACTCATAGGAAACGACATCCCGACTCTGCAGGAGGTAAAGTCCTGGCTCGGGAAGTGCTTCGCTATGAAGGACCTCGGAGAGGCTTCTTACATCTTGGGAATAAGGATAGTAAGAGAAAGAAGTAAGAGACTAATTGGACTTAGTCAGAATACTTACTTAGAGAAGGTACTAAAACGTTTTAGTATGGAAAACTCAAAGAAGGGAGAACTACCGATACAAAGTAATGCCAAATTGAGTAAGACTCAAAGTCCGAGTACCGAAGCTGAGATAGCAGAAATGAGCCGAGTACCATACGCTTCCGCAGTTGGTTCAATTGTGTATGCTATGACTTGTACTCGCCCTGATGTAGCCTTCGCTTTGAGCATGGTTAGCAGATATCAAGGGAATCCTAGCAAAGCACATTGGATTGCGGTGAAGAATATCCTTAAGTACCTTCGGAGGACGAAGGAATGGTTCTTAGTCCTCGGAGGGAGTGATGACTTGAAGGTGCGAGGGTATAGTGACGCCAGTTTTCAGACCGACAAGGACAACTACCGTTCGCAGTCGGGCTGGGTCTTTACCCTAAATGGAGGAGCAGTGACATGGAAGAGTTCCAAGCAGGAAACCGTAGCTGATTCAACGTGCGAATCAGAGTACATTGCAGCGAGCGAAGCGTCGAAGGAGGCAATATGGCTAAAGAACTTCATCGGTGATCTTGGAGTCGTACCTGCCATAAAGGAGCCCATGGAGATTTTCTGTGATAACGAAGGAGCGGTTGCCTTGACCAAGGAACCGAGGGATCATGGTAGATCAAGACATATCGACAGAAAATATCACTTCATCAGACATCGTGTAGAAGAAGGACAACTCGTAGTGAAGAGGATATCATCAGAAGATAACCCAGCAGATCCGCTTACGAAGGGACTGAGTAGGGTTAAGCATTTGCAGCATGCTAGGAGTATTGAGCTGAAGGATGATATTAGCGTAGATTAGATAGTATTAGAAACGTGTAATAGATAAATGTAATTGACATTTGATGATTAAATAAAGGAGTTTTATTTATGAGTAATGTTACTATCTTATGTTAATTGTTTAGCTATTGTTTCACTTTGCATGTTTTGACTTCCAGAATAATTGAAATTATTAGGAATAATCGAATTATTCAAATGGTCCACAATCGTTCATATGTTGGAAGTACATGTGAAAGAAGATTGTCATGAATTGGTGTGTAGAATGTATAAATGGTGTTAGACATAGCAAAGGATTGCTGCAACATTCATGAGTGCTTATGAACTAGTTTTGAGCATTGGAATAAACCCGCGCTTGCTGGAATCGCCTTATGGAATACGATATGAAAGGTGATCGCAAGACGATAATATCATATAGTCTTAAAACCTAGATATATGGTTTATTATTTGTTAATTGATTGTACATTGATAATACGAAAACGCATCAGTAACTTGGTGTTATAAAACGTATTGTTGTGTATAGTTGGTAAATGAATAAGTAAATGCATATAAGTCGAAGTTTATCTGTAACTTTTATCTAAGAAGGTAAAAGCGATATCTCGGCCGCTCGATGATTTGATTTGACTTATGTGCCGGGCCCGGTCAGAACTGAATTGATGTGTTCGATTAAGTTCTATGTCAAATAAATCAGAGATCGAGAAACCTAAATGCTTGACTAACCATTCCATAGGATTGTCAGCATGATATCTAACAGAGGACTGTACGTTCCCTTATCTAAAGGACAAGATTGATTAGATCAAAGTTGACAGCGTCTTTGAGAGCTACGATTGCAAACCGAATTGTACTTGTATAGTTACTAGACTTATCCAAGTGGGAGACTGTTGGAATAGTGTCTAAGGCTGTAACTATATCCGGTTGTGCATGGTCCTTTTGGGTTGCCTTCATCATAGCAACTTGATAGGATGATTTATTAAGAGAGAGTAAATATTATTAATATATTATGGGAATAATATAATGAATAATATATTTGTTATTTGATTAATATAAGTCATAGAATTAATTAGAATTAATTTGGTGACTTAAAGAGATTAATTAAATAAAGGGGTATAAACTGTCAATTGTTTGATAGTTAAGCTTTAGACTGTAAATCCATTATGATGTGGTATGGACGAATTCTAAGAGGTTTAGGATAGCTTAAATCGTCCATATACTTATCTATGGAATGAATTTGGATAGCCTTAAGAGAAGATTATCCAATTAGGGTTTAGGTTGTAACCCTTAAGGAGTCTACAAGTATAAATAGACCCCATGACATAGGGAATTCGATACTTCTGAAAAAGCAAGAGAACTCTGGTCGAATTCCTCCCCTCTCCTCTCTCCTAAATCATTCTTATTGCTATTGGTGTTTGTAAGCCATTAGAGGAGTGACACTTGTGACTCTAGAAGCTCCAAGACCTCAAGATCAACAAGGAACTCAAAGGTATGATTCTAGATCTGTTTCAATGTTGTTATTTAACCTAATTAGTCATTAGAAGTCTTGGATTCAATGCATGTTTATTAGAAAGCCTAGATCCAAGCATTAGGGTTTTGCATGCGCACATAGGAAAGTTCTTATGGCTAAAACCCATCACATCCGAATCGTAATTTTTTTCTTCCATGTTTAACTCTGCAATAAAACAAACATTCATAAGTAGTTCATTTTAAATGCATTATAGGAATTGATGAGCTTAAACGGGGTAGAAATTACCTAAGGAAACAACATAAAACCATGTGTGGAAAAAAAGCTAATTTATTTAGCTTCTATTGTTTTCACCTGCTTCACGACGATAAGCTTGCATAAAAAAACCCTTATTTACGTACGGGGTACCACTTTACTTACACTGATTTTCCAAGTCATATTCCACGTAAACACATAAACGTTCGAATACCGGTTAACCTACTAATAACCCTCTTTTGATTAAGTTAACCAGTAATTAGGACTTAATTGACTAAAAAAGTATAATTACTAAATCATTTGGTAGGTCTAAATATAAGAATTTTTCAATAGATTTTCCTATTTAAAAAAAATAAAAAAGTTCATGGGTTTTCATGAATCCTTGAGTTTTCAAATGATCTTAACCTTTTATATATATATATATATATATATATATATATATATATATATATATATATATATAAAGATAAAGAGAGAGAGAGAGAGAGAGAGAGAAAGAGAGAGAGAGAGAGAGAGAGTTAAGATCAAAAAAGAAGGAAAATTTTGGTAGGATGGTAAAAAAAATCTACATATTTTTTTAGCGAACTAACAAAATGAATCATTAGATGATTCATAATAAAAAAATTTCAAAAAAAACATCTTCATGATTCATTTTTAAGTAAGTTAAGAAAAAATTCACTTTTATAACAATTTTAGTGAATAACAACAAAATCATTGTATAAATGAATCATCGAGATGTTTTTTGAGAATTTTTTTTATGAATCATGTTATTTTTTATTCATTTAGTGATTCATTTGTTTTGTTCGTCAAAAAAATATGTAGAAAAAATACTTCTTACCTTACTACCAAAAAATATTTCTTACCGAATCTATATATATATATATATATATATATATATATATATATATATATATATATATATATATATATATATATATATATATCATACTATATTATAAAGGAAACATTTTTCCTTTCACCACATTCATATGAAATATCTATGGCTTTTCAATTTATTTCTAATAATAATTATAAGTTGGTTAATAAGGTTAAATTAATATCAAACCTAAAGTGTAATCATATATAAACTAAATTTTAATATTAAAATAATATCTTTACTTCTACTTATAAAGTTATGTTTTTTTAATTTTTAACATATTATACTTAATTTGTTAATTTTAATATATTGTGGGATGTAAACTATTATCATTTTAAAGATATAATTTTGGAACAATTAGTATAAAATATTTAAATTATTAATTTGAATATAATATTATAGGGTCAACTTAAATATAAATTTTAGTTGAACTTAAACAACCCAAAGAATATTTTGTAAATAGTTAAAAGTGATTAATTGTATTGTCTTTCTAATAATGATTATAAGCTGGTTAATAAGGTTAAATAAATCTCAAACCTAAGGCGTAATCATAAATATACTAAATTTCAGTTTTAAAATAATATATTTACTTCTACTTATAAAGTTATGTTTTGTAACTTTTAACATATTATACTTAATTTATTAGATTTAATATGTTGTTGTATGTAAACCATTATCAGTTTAAAATTACAATTTTTGAACAGTTTAGAACAAAATACTTAAATTGTTAATTTAAATATAACATTACAATGTCAACTTAAATATAAATATCAGTTCCACTTAAAAAAAACCAGAGAATATTTTGTAAATAGTTAAAAGTGATAAATTGTAGTGATAAATGCAAAAAACTAAATTGTAATCTCAATTTAACTAAACTATTTCCTAAAGATATTCTTATAATCGTTAAAAGTTTTTTAATAAGTAGCTTAAAATAACTTAAAATAACAATAGTTAAAAAAAAATAACTCTATATAAATGATTATATTGTTACCTTTAAAATTAAAAAATAATGTTTGATGTTTTAAATAATTATAATGATATAAATTAAAACATTAAGCAAATAAATTTTAAAAAATTAATTAAAAATAACAACAACTCTAAATAACATTAAACCATATACTAGTATATTTAATTTTATTCATGTGTAACTCGCGGATAGATGTCTTTCAAACGATTGATATTATGCAATTATAATATATATATATATATATATATATATATATATATATATATATATATATATATATATATATATATATATATATATATATATTATCATATAATTCAAAAGAATCAATTTAGTATACGAATTATTATATCAAATTTAACAACAACGTTATTGTTGTATTTAAAAAAACATATATTTGTAAAGACTTCAACTATATAGGTGTTTCTGCACAACGCACGTGCATTCGCCTAATCATCATAGTATATTATAAATGAAATATTTTTTCTTTCACCACACTCATTTGAAACTCCCATGCATTTTTCCTTTCAACACATTCATTTGAAACTCCCATGACTTTTCAATTTCTTTCTAATAATGATTATCAGTTGATTAATAAGATTAAATAAATATCAAACCTAAAGTTTAATCATATATAAATTAAATTGCAATATTAAAAGAATATATATACTTCTACAAAGAAAGTTATATTTTTTTTAACTTTTTACATATTATACTATATTTATTAGGTTTAATATAATGTTGGATGTAAACCATTATCATTTTAAAGCTACAACTTTTGAACAATTTATATAAAATATTTAAATTATAAATTTAAATATAACATTACAGGACCAACTTAAATATAAATTTTAGTTTAACTTAAACAACCCAAATAATATTTTGTAAATAGTTAAAAGTGATAAATTGTAGTGCTAATAATGATTATAATTTGGTTAATAAGGTTAAATAAATATCAAACCTAAAGTGTAATCATAAATAAACTAATATTCAATATTAAAATAATATATTTACTTATACTTATAAAGTTATGTCTTTAACTTTTAACATATTATACATAATTTATTAGATATAATATGTTGTATGTAAACCATTATCAATTTAAAGCTACAATTTTTGAACAGTTTGAACAAAATACTTAAACTATTAATTTAAATATAACATTACGGTGTTAACTTAAATATAAATTACAGTTCCAATTTAAAAACTCAATGAATATTTTGTGAATAGTTAAAAGTGATAAATTATAGTGCTAAATGCAAAAAATAAATTATAATATCAATTTAACTAAAATATTCCCTAAAGATATTTGTATAATTGTTAAAAGTTTTCAAATAAGTAGCCTAAAATAACTTACAATAACAATAGTTAAAAATAATTTTATATAAATGATTATATTGTTACCTTTAAAATCAAAAAACAATGTTTGATGTTTTAAATAATTATAATGATAGAAATTAAAATGTTAAGAAAATAAATTATAAAAAAAATAATTAACAATAACAAAAATTATAAATAACATTAAGCCATATATTATATTTAATTTTATTAATGAGTAACTAGCGGGTAAAAGTCATTCAAACGGTTGAGATTATATAGTTATAATAGATGTATATATTATCATATAATTCAAAATAATCAATATATTATATCAATTTAGTATACGAATTATTATATTAAACTTAACAACAACGTGATTATTATATTAAAAAAACATATATTTGTAAAGATTTCAACTATATAGGTGTTTCTGCGCAACGCACGGGCATTCGCCTATTATACTTATAAAGGAAACATTTCTTTTCACCATATTCATTTGAAACTCCCATGTAGTTTTCCTTTCACCACATTCATTTGAAACTCCCATGACTTTTTAATTTCTTTCTAATAATGAGTATAAGTTGGTTAATAATGTTAAATAAATATCAAACCTAAAGTATAATTATATATAAACTAAATTTCTATGTTAAAAAAATATATTTACTTCTACTTATAAAGTTATATTTTTTAAACTTTTAACATATTATAATTAATTTATTAGTTTTAATATATTGTTGGATGTAAACCATTATCATTTTAAAGCTACAACTTTTGAGAAATTTATATAAAATACTTAAATTATTAATTTAAATATATTATTACATGATTAACTTAAATACAAATTTTAGTTTAACTTAAACAACCCAAATAATATTTTATAAATAGTTAAAAGTGATAAATTATATTGTCTTTCTAATAATGATTATAAATTGGTTAATAAGGTTAAATAAATATCAACCCTAAAATGTAATAATAAATAAACTAAATTTCAATCTTAAAATAATATCTTTACTTTACTTATAAAGTTATATCTTTAACTTTTAACATATTATACTTAATTTATTAGATTTAATATGTTATTATACGTAAATCATTATAAGTTTAAAACTACAACTTTTGAATAGTTTGGACAAAATACTAAATTTTTTAATTTAAATATAATATTACAGTATCAACTTAAATATAAATTCCAATTCAACTTAAAAAACCCAAATAATATTTTGTGAATAGTTAAAAGTGATAAATTATAGTGCTAAATGCAAAAACTAAATTGTAATCTCAATTTAACTAAAATATTTCCTAAAGATATTTTTATAATCGCTAAAAGTTTTCAAATAAGTAGCTTAAAATAACTTACAATAACAATAGTTAAAAATAACTTTATATGAATGATTATATTGTTACCTTTAAAATAAAAAAAAAAATTAAATAATTATAATGATAGAAATTAAAATGATAAGAAAATAAATTTTAAAATATTAATTAACAATAACAACAACTATAAATAACATTAAACCATATATTATATTTAATTTTATTCATTAGTAACTTGCGGGTAGAAGTTATTCAAACGATTAAGATTATGCAGTTATAATAGATGTATAGATTATCGTATAATTCAAAATAATCAATATATTATATCAATTTAGTATAAGAAATATATATTTGTAAATATTTCAACTATATTGGTGTTTCTGCGCAACATGGGTCATTCGCATACTATACTGATAAAAGAGGCAAATTTCAAAGCACTACATTCATTTGAAACTCCCATGACTTTTCAATTGTTTTTAATTATGATTATAAATTAGTTAATAATTTTAAAGAAGTGCAAAACCTAAATTTTTATCATAAATTAACTAAACTTGAATATTAAACTAACATCTTTTACTTCTACTTATAAATTATATCTTTAACTTTTAACATATTATACTCAACTTATTAGTTTGAATATGTTGTTGAATGTGAATTATTGTTATTTTAAAGTCACGGCTTTGAATAGTATAAAATATTTCAATTATTAATTTAAATATAACGTTAAAGGCTTCAGTTATATTGAAATTTCAATTAAACTTAAAATAAAATAAAATATTATTTTATAAATAGTTAAAATATGCATATTGTAGTGTTAAATGCAAAACCTAAATTGTAATCCCAAAATAAGTAAAAAAAAAATGAAACTATTTTTATAATCATTAAGAGTTTCTAAATAAATAGTTTAAAAATAACTTACAACAACAATAGTCAAAAGTAATATTATGTAAACAATTATATTGGTACCTTAAAAAAATAATGTTTGATGTTTTTAAATACTTACAATGATAGATATTAAAATGTTCATCAAAAAAATTAAAAAAAAAATAATTAACATTGACAACAGTTATAAATAACATTAAACCATACATTATTTTTAATTGTATTTATGAGTAACCCGCAAGTAGATTCATTGGAGGCGATGGATATTATATAGTTTTAATAGACGTATACATTATAATATCATTCAAAATAATCAATGTTTGATAACAACTTAGTATAAAAATTATTATATCAAAGTTAACAACAACCACATTGTTATAATTAACAAAAACACACACACACACACACATATATGTATATATATATATATATATATATATATATATTAACTATATACTAATATTCTACACAACGCACGAGTATTCGCCTAGTGTGTGTCTATATATGTGTGTGTGTATATATATATATATATATATATATAGAGAGAGAGAGAGAGAGAGTGAGAGAGAAAGACTTAATACTTTTGTCATATTATTTATCCACTAACTTTTATTTAATAAAAAGTTTTTAGTAAGAGCATCTTGAATAGCCAACCTTACTATGACTTAAAATATTTGTTAACTCATTATTCTACAAACTTTAATCTCTAATAAAATGATATCTCCAATAGTTAACCTCTTCCAATAGTTTTTTTTCTTAATTTAACAAAAATTTCCTTTTTTGTGTAAAGTTTTTTAAAAGAACTCTCTCTTTTAATTAATCATTTTTAATATACATCATACCTAAAATGTCAAAGTAATTGAAAATATTATATAATATTTATAAAAAGTATATTTCATACATGAAATGTCATTAAATATTTAATATAAGTAATTAACTAGTAAGAAATAATAGTGATTTAAACTTAAAATATAATTAAAGGGATAAAATGATATATGATAAGAGGAGGATATAGATGTACAAAACATTAAATTATATTGATTATTCAATATATATTGAATGTTTAATAAAAATAACAAAAATATGCTCAAATGATATAAGTGGTCAATATAAAAAGTTACTAGTAACTACACAAAAAGCTTCTATTGAAGACTATCTTAATATATTTTCTAAATATTAACCTTTTTAAAAGCCTTTTTCTCAATTTACCTAATTTATTCTTTATTTATATTAGAAAAAACATTATAAATGGTCCATGTTGTTTCCCAAAATATGTAGTTTAGTCCTTGTGGTTTAAAAACAACATAGATGGTCCATATGCTTTTAAAACTTTTAACGATTGATTCTTATTGTTAACTCCGTTAAGTTTTGTCTATTAACTGAAAGACATTTTCGTCATTTCACTAATACAGGACCATTTATGATGTTTTCTCGCATTTAAAAAAAATGAAATAAAATGCAAAGGATATATATATATATATATATATATATATATATATATATATATATATATATATCATCGAGACACTCACAAATAATCATATTTTGCCTCTTCTAGTTCGTAAAGACAACACATCAAACTAGCAGCCATCAACCATAACAATCCAAGTAATCACATTTGTTAATGGGAATGGAACTTAATCGAAGAAAGACCTTGTCCTTATTTTATCCCCTGTTCTTGCATACCCTGCGATAATTTCGATCCAACAACTTGTTGTCCTATCGGATATCTCGTTAAATAACTGTAAGGCAAGTTGTGTTTCTCTATTCTTCATATATCCACTTATCATGTCATTCCATGTGACAACATTCTTCACAAACATTTCATCGAACACCTTGTGGGTGTCAATCATGTTACAACATTTACCATACAAGTCTACTATTAAGATTCCCACCACTACGAAAAATTTCCTTTTAGTATATATATTGACTTCAATTTTATATATATATATATATATATATATATATATATATATATATATATATATATATATATATATATATATATATATAAACTTCTGTTATTTATGATATATGTCATAATCTATTGATCATAAAAGATGAGTTTAATAAAGGGGAAATTAGGAAAAATAACCTTCATAAATGAGCTTTTTTTAAAATAACCGTTTTTTAATTTTTAAAAAATGATCACTTTCTCCTAAACGTCTCATTCCAGACTACTCTTTATATTCTGGACTATTAATGAATTATTTATACGTAATTGATTTGTACAAAAAGCTTTGTAATTTATACTCCTTAAAATTCAAGATATGAATAATATGTTTTATAATATAGTATAAGATAATAAGATACGAAAACTTTCTTTCTAGTAAATATATTCACTTATGTTATTTATATATATATAAACTTCTATTATTTAAATTATATGTCATAATTTAGTGATCATAAAAGATGAGGTTAATAAAGGAAAATTAGGGAAAATAACTTTCATAAATGAGTTTTTGAAAAGAAAATAACCATTTTTTAGTTTTTAAAAAATGATCACTTTCTTTTAAACATCTCATTTCAGATTATTCTTTCACATTCTGACTATTTTTTATTTTTTTTTACAAAGAATGTTCAATTTTGGGTTTGATTCTCAAGTTCCAAAAAAATATTTTTTGGTTTTTTACCAATTTTTTTGGAAAAAATATCATCATTTATGTTCGAAATGTCTATTTTTAAGTGTTTAATATCAATATTTTCTATGAAATGTCTGATTTTATGCACTAATAATATATAGTTCACATTTACTATATATGTTTAACATTTTCTTAAACTTAAGTAAAAAACGAATTTTTTTTCTCAAAATTTCGAAATTGTTCTTCGAAATTCAGACTTGTTCTTGAAATTATGAATTTTTTTTCCGAAATTTGAAATTTTAGTCTGTAATCCAGAATGTCGTTCCAGAATCAGTAAAAAAAATGTTTTTCTTGGTCCGAAATGCTCATTCCGGACAAAATGGTTATTTTTCCTTAAAAAAACTTTGGTTATGTTGGTCAAAATAATATTAAAAGATGGTTAAATTACTCAATTTCCCTTAATAAAGTATATGTTTACCTGCTTAGTGCTTACCATATGTTATAATTTGGTTTATTTTTATTTTTATAGAGATTGGTTTGAAAATTGGTTAAAACCCAAAACCCATCAACCCGTGGGTTGAACCCGAAAACCAACGAAACCGACCCATGAACCTAAAAAGTTGAACCCGTTTAAAAACCGAACTCAATGGGTTTCAAAACCCAAAAACTGAAATTATTAGTTTGGGTTTGGGTTTGGCTTCACCCAAAACCGACACGTACACACTCCTAATTACAACCCAATAAACTACTTTACTCACTTCATCCATACTATCTCATTTTAATGATTAATTTTTCATTTATTTATGTTCGTTTTGGATGTTTGATATTTAAAAATATAAATTTATCACGGAGGAGAATACAATTCTATAACCCTTTATCTATTTTAACAATGTTTATGGTTTGAAATTCGTATAAAAATTAAAAAAAAAAAAATTATTTTTTAAAAATATTGTTTAAACCAAAATTTCCAACAACTAATACATTATTTAGTAAATGTTTCATGATATATTTATGTTAAGAATATTAGTGGATTTATGAGTAATTTAGTAATAGAGTAGATTTGTCATTCTAAAAATAAAAAGTAGAAAAATATATGTTCAACTTATAGTTTGTTGTATATTTCCTGTTTAGGATTCATTTCAGAATATAAACTAACCCTAATTACATTGATTTCCTTTAGAGGATGCGGTATGAGCCAAAAACGAGAAGCAACCGAGTGATGTGGCACCCTCAACGGCGTCGTGAACGGGAGAGGGGGGGGGGGGGGGACACTGCCCCCTACTCGTTTTTGCTCGTTATGTTGCATCTTGTAGTAACGAGGACAAGATAAAACAATAAAAATGATTGATTATCTCCTTCATCAACCAATCAAATAATTTTTCCTATTTTCTTTTTATACCTCTTAACATGATATAACATGTAGAACACCATTTCCTCGTTGGTGTTATGGTGGTGTTATGGATAAGGTGTCACCAATTTGATGTTACATCCAATTGACCACAACCAATGTTCTTACGGAATTGATTGGTTGTAGACTTGTAGTTCCAAGGACAAACACCCGGTCATGATTCTTGGCCCTATATTAATTTTTGAACAGACAATGGAGACTTTTAAAAACCTAATTTTATAATAAAAACTATTGTCAAATAAGAAGAAATGCAAATATGCAATGCCTTCTGTTTCAACTATATTGACTTAAATTCGAATAATAAATCATTTCATTAAATAAATATTAATATTGTATTTTGAGCAAAATTATTTGTAACATAGGAATGGGAATACCGGAAATCCGGAATATAATTTTATTCAGCACAGTCATGAGCCACGAAAAAGTAACCACGTGACTGTACTCTGTACTACTCAGCAAGCTAGATATTTATCACGTGACAGCAGATGGAGTCCCACGTGGGAATAACTCTTGCAATGTCTCTTTGGTCCCCACCACCCTCAACCCCCGGTGTCTTGTCAGACTTGCCCTTCTTTTGTTTAACGCACGGCCATTCTTATAGCTGGAAAATTCACATAATTGGTCCTTAAAAAATTGAAGAATTACATTACTGTCACAGTTCTAGAATTACGTTATCCACCTTTGTCTTTGAACTTTTGAATAATTACTTGGCAGCAAGTTAAGTTGTGTTTCTCTTCGTTTTTTATTTTTTTTAGCAAGTTAAACGACTATAAACAAACGAACATATAAAAAATATAAATAGAAACATATATATATATATATATATATATATATATATATATATATATATATAACAAATGTTGATCGTCAATAATTCTTATATTTTGATTTTATCTACTATTTAGTAGTGCGTTTTTTATATTTTTGCAAATCTAGAAGTTGTAAGGTTAAACTCCTCACAGAAGTTTTGCTTTCACTTCCATCCGTTTTAAAACATTTAATAAAATCTAATGTATAATATATATAACCGAATATAAAGAACGTAGACGAACGAACGAGACCATTGTTAATGTTCGTTCGTTTAACTAAAAAAAAACTATTATTCAAGTTTGTTCATCTATTAAATAAGGAACTTTCTATTGAACGTTTCAGGATTGGTTTGTTGAATATTCAATTCTTTTATAGCCCTGCTCAATACTCTACAAAGTTATACTCAATTAGCATATGTGAGTTTGTTATTATCTCTTACATTATGATTTTAAATATGTTTAGATTTTTATTTAGTTCTATACTAAAAATCTCAAGTAGTCTCTGATTAATCCTAGATAATATGTGCCCGACTAGTTGGCGCCTAGAGATTAATCTATATTATGGACCATGTCTAGACCGTTAGTAAAAGTGTCGTAGCAATGAATTTTTAACATCTTCAAGAAGTTCGATCCCAATGAAAATTATTTGAGAGTATAATGTTTTATTAGTCATATTAGCTTATTTTGTTATGGTATTAGTCATTTCACCGACTTTATTATATATTAGTTGTATTTAAAAAATCAATTGATTTACAATTTAAGGTATTCAACTAGTTGTCAACCAATCTCTAGCTAGACCGACTAATCTCTAGTCGTTAGTCAATTGACTTAGTACCACATATCGACTTTTAAAAGCTTGGTTCTAATGAAAGACTATAGAATTAGTTTATGTTAGAAAATAGGGGTAATGAATATTAAGAACAACTTAGATATTTATGGGTTCGTGTATACATTCCAAAATCTCTAATTCAACTCTATAAAGGTGAGGTACATGAAACTAGTTTTGAATAATGCAAAATTACTATCACGGTTTCAAGCAAATTTTGGGAAACAAAATACATAATCCTTGCTTTGTATAACATTTTTGGACAACAATTCGCAGAAAAAAAAATCAATGGAAAAAGTATAAGACTTAATATATATATATATATATATATATATATATATATATATATATATATATATATATATATATATATATATTGAGAAATTTAATTTTAACAAAAAAATTTGCTTCTATTCGTAACAAAGGTGTCATTTGGTTGTAATAAAAAAACAAATATATCTCTTACAAAGTGCATATTGCTACTGGTCGGAGGACTACCATGCACCCCACAAGGGTGCCATGGCTCCATCCCTTGACCTCATCAGGTGTGATGTTTCTAAAAATTCGTGTTTTTTTAGATCAAATCAACTTATGTTAGTATGTATTTTATGTCTTCTAAACTCGTAATATATTAGAAATTTACTTTACCATCTCTTGAATTAATTTTGATCATGTTAAATGATTTAAAGACATTAAAATTATTAACAATTTATAGCTAAATCCATGAATAGAGGTCGGACAATATGGTAAAAGAATTGTGGTGGCATCTATTGGAAGAGTACGAAGAAAGCAAAAAATCGAAATATGGACCAATGCTGGCACAGTCACCGTATTTGTGTGGACCAATAGTGAAAATATTCTTGTAAAGTAAAAGTTGAAACTTGAAAGCGTATTTACGGAGTCCCCACCACTCAGCCTTGCCCTCCACCCCACCTGATTTTGTCGTGGTTATTTGTATTTTGCACTTTTCACCCTCATGCTTTTATTTTATTTTTTGTATTCTTCTCTTTTCTTTTTAGCATGTGTTTGTATGGTGATGAATTCATGAACGTGGGCGGATTTGGCTCCCATGTTTCTTCGCTTCAACTGGAGGTCGATATTATATGACTTTCACCGGTTAAATCGCACGTAGATATACTCAATTTTTTTAATTAAAATAATAAGAAAATATTTAAAAATTATATGTGTTACAACTTTTATCTAAAAGATTATTATTGTTCTAATTTAATTGGTCATGGTATTTTTAAATCTTTTCTGAAAATTACAAAAGATTATTATTAAGAGTTTTTATTTATCAAAACCAGTGCTTTTGGAAAAAAATTTATCAAATATATATAATTTCAAAAATATTTATTAAATAGATGTAGTTTTAAATTCTTGTATTTTTTTCTACAACTTTCAGCTTTTTAATTATTTTTATTATATTTTTTAAGAGAAGTCTCGTCCTCCTAAAATATAAAATGTTGACATTTGTCACATTTAATGACATATTTAATGAAGTTAATAATAATTAAATTCACTTGTTACCATTTAATATAAATAGGAGGATAGTAGAAA
This sequence comes from Lactuca sativa, assembly GCF_002870075.4. Classification (NCBI taxonomy): domain Eukaryota; kingdom Viridiplantae; phylum Streptophyta; class Magnoliopsida; order Asterales; family Asteraceae; genus Lactuca; species Lactuca sativa. The sequence continues at coordinate 202,825,211 of NC_056624.2, forward strand.
GAAAATACAGGAGAATATCTAACTTTTCTTTATATATATATATATATATATATATATATATATATATATATATATATATATATATATATATATATATATATATATATATATATATATATATATATATATATATATATATATAGGGAAGAGTTATATGGAAAATGAATGATTAGGACAACACATATTTGAACCAATGAAAACATGACAACACATCACTTCCATAATAACTTCCACAATACATTACTTGTGAAGAAAGAAATGGACACGTGTTATTTGATTATTGGTTCCGGTAGATGTTGCCCTAGTTATTTGTTTTCCATAGAACTCATTCCTATATATATATATATATATATATATATATATATATATATATATATATATATATATATATATATATATATATATATATATATATATATATTGAGATTAAAAAAAAGATTATGAGATTTAACCTAAGCCGTATATTTCTCATTTATCGTTTTAACGCTCCAACTTTAATATGGATATTCCAAGCCTATCTTCAAAAGTCCATGTGGCATCCTCAATTTCACGGTCAAAAAAGACCGATTTGTTTATGTTTTATTTAAAAATCAGAGTGTCTTTTTAAAGAATAATAATGTGGAATTTGTTCTAAAAAATATGATAAGTAAATTATCAAAATATTTCTGAAGAAATATATTTTCATTATATTAAAAACATTAGGATGTCATTGTCAATACAATATATAAACATAAACAGAAATAGTACATGTCTTACAACATCTATTATTCTAATGACCTATAATCCATAGATCTCTCATCAGATCATCACTCTTGTGCTCTATTGCCACTACCTATAATACAAAAAACTAAGTGGGTCAGGCTTGGGAGCCTGGTGAGCATATAGGGTTTTCAACCCGTAATAATTAAGTTTATTAATTTCATCAAATCGTTCAACCCGATTATTCATTCTCGTTATCCTCACTCTCTGTCCCTAAAACATCTAATTTAAGGGACCAAACCTAAGAATTATCATCGGGATGGACAACACTGCTTAGGGGATTCCTCATCAATATATGTCAATAAGACAACCATAAGGGGGATGGAGTACACCAGGTGAACACGTAGTTTAAACGCACCTACAGGTTGCGAGCCTGCCAGCGTTCCACTGGACCATCTAGAATAGTCTGTGGTCGTCATCTATACTCCGCTAAATGACTAAATCAACTTAAACATTTAGGCCTCTCATCATGTATTTCATCATCTATATCATATACCCATCTTTACCCATCATAATTATAGGTATAAAATACATATACAATTTAAATCGAATAAAACATGTATATTTTGTTCATCCAACATATATATCAAGAACACAGATAATATATACACATAGCACGTAATTTATATTAAATACTTCATATTCATGTGTAAGATGAAAGTAACTATGCACTCACTTGTTAAAATGATGACTCGAAATTCGGGCAGCGGTTCACTTCTAACAATTTTCTTTTCCTTCGACGAAACCTAGTATCATTATTACCAGATTTTAGTCTAATATTTATTGCGATTAATTATTAGTCTAGATTCATCATTAACTCAAAGTATACTTTCATGATCTATCAAGTAAGGAACAGCCAGGTAGGATCATATTAGAGGTAAGGTCCATTTGGGATACGAAGTATACTCTTTGGAAAGCCCAGTTTAAACACCTTACTAAATCACAACCTATACATCATCCACATAAGTAGATCAATCAGTATAATGACTTTGAATCACTTATAAATCTTGTTTATAGGTTCATAATAACGATAATGAACTTAAACATAAGTTACACTTAAAGTAGGGTAAGCATAACTCACTTACAAGGGGGTTTAGCGAGGAGTCGGGTCCTGCGTGGGCAGAACTTCTAAGATGAAGGATCTTCTTCTCGGGGCCTTATGGCACTACGGAACTTGTCTCTAACACCTAGGAAGTGCTGGGGTAAGGAAAAGGGGCTATGGGGGGTGTTTGAGAGAGAGTGGGATAAGACTGGTGTGAGGAAATGAGGAAGAAATGGGTCCTATTTATAGGCTAGCAGAGGGTCGAACGCGGGGCGTACAGGATTGGTACGTTGGGCGTACTACAGTATGCTGGGCGTACTGTGTGTTATGATGGGCGTACACGGACACGTGTCAGCATTGCATGCGAAGTCGTGGGGAAGAAGGTGGGGCTGAGATTGTGCCACGTGTCAGCCTCGCAACTTAACCCATAATTTAATTATCTTCTAAATTCCATAACTTTCGCATACGAGCTTCGTTTTGACGTTCTTTATATCCATGCGTAGGTAGCGACGTGATCTACAAATTTCATTTAGACTTTGTCGGCTAATTTTTATTTACTTTTTAAAGTTATATTTTAACAGGCATAGACAGTTAAAGTCCATTAAAAATTCATAACTTTTTCATTCGACGTCCGTTTTCGTCTGTATTTATATCGTTGAACTCCTATAAACGAGATCTTCAAATCTCATTTATATTGTGTCGGCTAAAAATCGATAATCAAGAATTCGATTTCTAGGTTGCATACTACTATGTTAAATCTTAGAAAAATTATATCTTCCTCTAACGAAGTCAGATTTGAACGTTCTCTATATGGACACTCTCGGTTTAACGTATACTACGACTTTCATTTAGATCGCTAAGGCTAAAAAGTATTTTATCGCAAACTCACTTTTTATGATACACAGCGTCGTGTCGGTTTTGTCGCAAAAATCGACGGGTCATAATAACTTTTTCGTTATAAGTCGGATTTCAGCGTTCTTTATATCTTCGAAATTCTTGTCATGACCACTTCAGCTTTCTTCATAGATATTAGGTCTATCTATTATTTTATTTTTGATGCATATTGTATTATTATTTTATTACATTGTTATAAGCACATATGTATCACATAAATCACATAATCCTCAAATAAGTCCTCTTCATTAGTTCAAAATAGGATACACTTGTCGACCCTAACTATTACATCATAATATTAATGTTTAGCCAGAAACACGGACGTTACAGTCCAGGCCTATCTTCATAAGTCCATTTCATCCAAGTCTTCAACACACTAAGCCCAATTCTTCGAAAATGGATCTGTAAAGCCCAATAACTCCTTGCAAGCTCACGAAGCCTAGCAACAAGCTAATTTGCAACAGAAACGAGACTACAAAAACCTACAAAACACCTTATGCAAAATATAAAATACCTGATACGATCCAAGATAAGGAAGGAATGGAATATGCAATGCAAAAACAATAAAAAAAAAAAGGCTAAAATTGATAAAAATAAACTATATAAACAAAGTAAATAAAACAATCTATCAAATCACCTCAACTTAAACCTTACTTGTCCTCAAGTAAAAACAAGGCTAAAATGAACCTAGGATGAGCTAATCTAAAAAGGAAAAAGAAAGATACCTTAGAACTTGGTCAACATCACTCAACATGGTTAAAGTCAGTCTTGTATGGACTCTACGCATCTTCCAAATGTTCTCCAATTTAGAGCCATAAACCACATTCTCTAAAAATTTAATGGGCGAATAGATCTTGTCTGAATGCGGCAGTCATTAAAGTGTACAAGACAAAGGAAACAAGGGGATGCACCCAATACGGGCACTATAGTTTATCAATGCATACCATAATGTATGAGGAAAGACACCTCTCCATACACAATGATTCCTACATTGGCCAAACTAAGTGTATCATAACGACCTTTGCGTTGGATTAGGTGTCTAAGCTCATAACTATAATTGGTATGTACTTGACCCTATAGTAGCATGGTCAATTTGGGTTGCGTTCACCGAAGCAATTTGATAGGAAAGATATTTGAGAAAGAGGTTATTTGTTATTTATTAATATATTATAAGAATAATATATTAATTGAGAAATCATATTATTTAATTGGTATTGATCAAGAATTAGTTTGGAATTAATTTAGTGATCAAAAGAGACTGATTAAATTAACAGGAGCTGATTATGTAAATCAATGATACATATAGTTTGGGCTAATTATCCATGATTAATTAGTGATGGACTAAGCTTATTTGAGAGTCCATGAAGTGTTAGTCCAAATGAATTATTGGATCAAAAGCCTAAGTGAATGGATTAGGGTTTACAAGTGACCCTTGGCATTCTATACTATATATGTAACCCCTAAGCCCCTAAAATCGACACACAAGTATTCCAAGAAGAAGCTAGCCGATTTTGGTGCCTCCTACTCTCTCTCTCACATTGTCCTCCATTTGTTCTTGGTGTTTTGTGAAACATTTGAGGCATCATATTTGAGGTTTTAAGCTCTTGAAAGGTCAAGTTCTACAAGCTACAACAAAGAGGTATTCATCTAACTAGTTTTTATGTTTCAAATATCAAAGTTGTATGTTAGTTGTAGGTTTCATTCTTTGGATAATTTTTATTGCATGTATAACTTGAGAAAACTTAGATCCAAAGCATTAGGGTTGTATGTGCACCATAGGGATGTTATAGTGCTCAAAACCCATCAGTGGTATCGGAGCCTAGGGTGTTTTCTGTTATATTGATGCAATTGTTTGATTTTCGATTAACGAGTTTTGGCCACAATTGGATTATGATCATTGCCACAAACTATTTTGTATCAAAAAATTCAATTTGTTTTATATGATACTGATTATCCTCATCCAATTAAAAGACAATTATCAAATTTTAAGATAATTTGATTATATGATAAGTTGATTATTAGTATTATTTAATTTGAATTGTCTTGCTATATGAGTTGAATTAGGTTAAATTAGTAAGAGATAAAATAATATTATTATTTTATTAGTTTAAAATTTGATCTAAATGGCTTTGAAGAGTTACAAAACTTGTCATCAAGTTTTGGAATTCAAAAGGTCTTGAAGAGTTACAAAACTTGTCATCATGTTTTGGAATCCAAAAGGTTTTAAACAGTTTCAAATCTTGCCCTAAAGTTTTAAAATTTAAGAGTTAGTGGAATTTGAAAAGCCTCATTTATGAAACATTAAATTCCAGACCCTAGTAATTGAAAAGGTTTAAAAATGTGCAACTCTTGGTTTTGTAACTTAATTAAAAATTAATTAAATAGTTTTAATTTTGAATTTTTATATTTAGAATCTTGATGTTTTTGAATAGTTCAAATTACACCTTTATGAATTTTATTAAAATAATTAAATGTTTAATTAAAATAGAATATTAATAAATCCATAATCATATGGTCTAAGTTTAATTAAATTAAAAGTCTAATTTATTAATAGATTAAACCACTTTGTATTTTAAATGTGTAAAATACACCCTTATACTATATAAAATTAAAAGTCTAATATATTATATATGTATAAGTTAATATTCAGTCTTACCGTTAGTAGGTCTCATTCACGAAGCTGGTCTATAAGGGGTGTTTAAGGAAGCGGTCTATAAAATGACCGTCATTGGGTATCCACTCTTACCCACCGCACCCTTGACTAGTGGAGGGTCGTTAGCCGAACGGGAAGATAGGACACAAACTTTCATTATAAGTATAATAAAATACCAAGTAACTAAATGTTTTATAAATTCCCAATCTTAGTTACTTAGGAAAAATGTGAATTTGGTGCTAATCCATGAAATTGCACATTGTACCTTGTTGGTAGTTAGTGGAGCGTGTGTGGTTAACCGGCACACTAATATGGGACTAATGAAGGATGGAAATATGTAGCTCGTAGTTTGTCATAGATCAATGGAGCGTATGTGGTTAACCAACTCATTGATTAGGTGATAAATGACTTCGAGAGTACCAAGCTAATTTGCATGGTTATTCACACCTTGTTTGTGATCCTCGGTATCACAGTCACAAACTTGAAAGGCCTAATCGAAATTAAACATGCCATTAAAAATTTCAATGAATCTAAAAAAGATCTAGGAATTTCATTTAAAACCTAATTCGTTTAAAATTTCATTTTCGTGGTGTAATTGGTAAATCGTCATTTACCTACCTTCAAATAATTTGCAATTGGATTACGGCATCCCTCTTACGAATTGTAAATTATTGTGTTCGATCCTAGCCTTAATATTTCATTTGGGTGTTATATTAAGGATTAAATCAACTTACTTGAATTTATCCCCTTGTAGATGTCTAATTTTGGCAACTATGGTCTTCCTTATCTTTTTGGAAAAAGCTTTCCTCATGGAGATGATATTTCACATGGCGATCAAGGTGAAAGATCAATCTCTTTGTCGTGCATTGATGGAACTGGAAATCATACTTCACCTTCTCCACCTCCTCCAATTATTATCCCTGGCCCACGAGTTCGTCGACTTGAAAAGTTCAAGGTCACTCAAGCCCTATTGGCAAGAAAACACGAAGATGGAAAGTTTGTGTATGCTCACGTCTTGGAGATGAAGTTGCATATTGACAGGCTGGGAATGTTGGGTGTCGTTTTCCCGAGGAAGTTGGCTGTTAACTTGGTTCTTCAATCATTTCCCGAGTCGTATGGTCAGTTTGTTAAAGACTACTATATGACAAATCACGATGTGACCCTTATCGATCTTACATATTTGCTAATTGCTGCTGAATCATCAATGATTTGGCGCACTGGTCAAGAGAATTTTATTGGAAGATCTACATCCCAAATTTTCATGGACATAGGCAATGAAATAGACATCCCATAAATGATTCCTTCTCCAAAGGGAAATGAATTGGCCATGGTCAAAAGATTTGACCATAAGAGAGAAGCCAGTTCTGAGATAGTTACATGTGCGAATGCCAAAGATTCCACTTGTTTCTAATGCCGTTTAAAGGGACATTGGAAGCAAAGCTGCCCTGACTACCTGAGAGATGTAAGAGAGGGTGGAATCAAATTGTATAGTTCTACTTTAGATAAGTCCACTATCTAACTCTATTAAGTTCCTATTTATAGATTCTTAATAAATGATGTGATAAGATTGCATTTTCATGTTTTGTAGGATTGAAGAAAAGAAAGGAAGCTTAAAAGGAAGAGTGAGCTGAGTCTGGCCGCGAAGAGATGGATTTCGATCGCATGGTTCGATGATCAGATTTTTAAGCCGTTGCTTAGGAGTTATGATAGATTGCTTAGGAAAATTTAGTAACATGGTTTTCATTTGTATTTTCATTGTAAGGACAAGTTTTCCACATTTTATAAATAAATAAAAATTTTGATTTTATCTTATTTATGCTTCCTTGCAATGACATTTGTGAAAATTGTTGTTTGTATGTTTCTATTAATAGCAATTTTGAAAATGGTTTGATTCTTAGTTATATCGATTGTGGTAGTGTCGTAATTTTCTAAATAAGGAAAGATTCTCATCGCCCAAGTTTCAATTGGACATAAACTTGGAATCATGTGAAAATCTTGGTACTTAGGAAAAATGAGACTAATTCCTTGTTCACATATGTATGTAAGTCAAGTGTAGGACTAGGAGATCTAGTACACATTGTTATGAACTGGTCAGGTCCACCACAAGGAACGATAAAGTCTATTCGTCATGATTTACTAAAAGTCTAGTAAATATGGTTATGCTTACAAGATTAAGTGTAATTTTGAATCATTGAAAAAGTTTCAATGTATAGCAGAACGAATAAGAAGAATCAAATTAGGCAGAAAGATAAAATTTTCTCCAATCTGAAAGGAAAAGAGAGTACTTCAGTATCATGTTTTATGATCATCCTAATGATTATGGAACCATGTCACAATTGATCCTCAAAGTACACCTTAGTGCATTTACATGACTAAGAAGAGGTGTCGGAAATTGTTGTAATGGTTAAATCAAGAAGGTGAGTCATACTTTGTTCCAAAATCAAGTCTTAGAGTTATACTCCAAGATTGTGTCTTGAGTGACATGTCCTAAGTAGGTTTATAACACATCATGAAATGTGGAGTAGAAAAGTTTTCTTACTCATGTACATTTGAGATTGGTAGTTGTGATGTTTTAGATAAAACAAAGACCAACTAAGACAAATTAAATGAAGTGTTTTTCTTGATAAGATCCCGCACTAACTCTTGAATATTTGTTTGTCAATGAATGTTTCTTGACAAGCAAATCTTATATGTTAAGAGGTCAGTGGGAGTCTTAAAGATCTTTAAAAGTTTCAAGAACTAATCAAAAGTAAACCTATTGTTAATCGCTAGCACACGACTTGAGGTTCGTAACCTATCATGTTGACACATTCTTGTTTTTGTGCAATTCTAGTTAAGTTGACTATGCCTGTGAGTTTTATAAGTCCTCATTTGATTGCATAAGGCAAAGCACCTTGATCAGTGAAAGTACACTGATCTGTGTGGGTGAGCTGCTTAATAACTGGGAAGCAATGGTAGGCCCTTGTGCTACCAAATGCAAAGAAATTAAGATTGAACAAGTTCAGTCCATATGAGTTCGGATGTGTTACAAACCTTGACTTGTTTTCTAGAAGTCCAACTAATTTCTGGAAGCACCTTGATCGGTGAAAGCAATGGTAGGCCCTTGTGCTACCAAAGGCAAAGCACCTTGATCAGTGAAAGTATATTATTTTCTAGAAGTCCAACTAATTTCTGGGTACATGTCAAATCTAGTGGGAGCATAAGTGTTATGCTGGAAAGAATGTAATTATTATACTAGTGGGAGCAGAATTATTATGTTAAGTGTTGCCAGTTAGGAATACTAATTATAGGAAACAAACTTTTAATTTGCAAAGTTGCAGAGTTTGAAAAGTTGTTTCGCTATAGTAGGTTTTAAGGGAGAGGAACTAATACTTCATTTCGAATCTAAAAGATTAGATTGAGATTTTAATAGAATCTAGTCATGCACATACATGAATGTTATGTTGAAATGTTTTAAGAGAAGGAAATTCTATATATGGAAATATTATAGCAAAGGACTGGTCAAGTGTCATGTCTTTATGTAAGACATTATGAATCATATATCATATGCTTCGGGTATAGGATCGCTTGCATACGCTATAATATTCGCCTGTTCTAATTTTCCAAATGCCTAGGGCATTGTGAGGGAAAAGGGACTAGAACTGGTTATGACCGAAGTCATTAAAAACTGTCAAGGAAAATCTAAGGTTTACCAAGGATTGGTTGCTTGTGGATAGTTGGAAGTATAGTAATGAATGGACCATATTGATATAATTATGAATAGATAGGATTCTATTAAGAATGGATAGTCATATGGAAATTATGGAAAAGTTTCCATAATGGGAGTTGGATATTAAGAATCTATGAGTAAGTTAAAAACTTTTATGCAAGAAGGATGTTCAAAGGAAAGTACTTTGAATATGAGACTCCGTATCTATGGAATTGTCTTGTAACAATATCAAATGGAAAGTCTTGTAATTGGCAAAGTCTTTGTGACTTTGGTGTCTAGACATTACAAAATGATCATTGCATGATAGTTTAGAATCTAACACAGTCTAAAAGTGAAAGAATTTGGTATTCTTACACTTTTGATAAGGATTAGGAAATTGTGAAATGAGCATCATTGGAAATGTGTTTAATTGATCCATTTCATAAGGAAAGGACCATAGATGAACATAGTATGCATGCTTGGAGCATGAAATAACTATTGTTTTAATTCAAGTATTAAGTTGATTTTTTCGAAACATTATACAAGGAATAAATTCTAATCAATATGGTGATGAAATAATAAGTATTTTTATTTATATTCAAAAGTTTTGAGACCATATTTGATTGTTTTATTCTTGTGTTTCACTTCACATGTTTTACTTCCCGAATAATAAGATTATTCAAACATCCACAGTCAATCATACTTTGGAAGTAAGTAATGAGGTAAGACTGTCATGAATCCAATTGTAGATTGTCTAAGTGTTTAGACATAGCAAAAGTTTGTTGCAGTGTTCATGAGTACTCCTGTAATAAGATTTGAGTATTAGATTAAACCCACGCTCATATGAATCACTTCATGGATTTTATCACGAGTGATTGTGAGACGATAATATCTTATATTCTTGAAACAGAGACATATGAGTTGTAGTTTACAAGTCGGATTGCACATTGATGATACGTAAATGCACCAGTAACTTGGTGTTATAAAACGCATTGTCGTGTGTGATTTGATGAGTAAATTGAGCAAGCATATGAGTCAAAGTTTATCCGTTCCTTTTACCCTAAGAGGGATAGAAGCGATATATGTGGGCCCCTTGATGATTTAGTGATGACACCCTAAGTGCTTGGCCAAGCCTGGACTGATTTAATTTGTTCAAGTAGTCAGTCATCATAAATCGAAAATCGGGAAACAACACATGGACAGAGAGAATGATTATAATCAATGTCTCATGTCCATACGATATCTTGTAGAATGGAGCAATATATGATCCCTTATCTAAAGGACGATTTATTGATCAGAGTTGATAGCGGCTTTTGAGAGCTACGATTGCTAGTCGGTTTTTGAAGTCGTACTTGCAGTTATAGTTATTAGATTTATCCAAGTGGGAGACTGTTGGATTAGGTGTCTAAGACCATAACTATAGGTGGTATGTACTTGAGCCGATAGTAGCATGGTCTATTTGGTTTGCATTCACCGGAGCAATTTGATAGGAAGGATATTTGAGAAAGAGGCTATTTTTGATTTATTAATATATTATAAGAATAATATATTAATTGAGAAATCATATTATTTAATTGGTATTGATCAAGAATTAATTTGGAATTAATTTAGTGATCAAAAGAGATAAACAGGGGCTGATTATGTAAATCAGTGATGCATATAGTTTGGGCTAATGATCCATGATTAATTAGTGATGGACTAAGATTATGTGAGAGTCCATGAAGCGTTAGTCCAAATGAATTATTGGATCAAAAGGCTAAGTGAATGGATTAGGGTTTACAAGTGACCCTTGGAATTCTACACTATATATGTAACCCAAGCCCCTAAAATCGACACACAAGTATTCCAAGAATAAGCTAGCCGATTTTGGTGCCTCCTACCTCTGTAACGCCCCGATTCTCGAATACCAATTTATGGTTATAAATTCTCATGAATTCAAGATCTACTCGACCAGTTGGTTGCCTGACTCATCGAGTAGCAACGGGTTTTAGCCACGTGTTTAAGTGACCAACTCGCCGAGTCGGAAGAGCGACTCGACGAGTTGGAGCTGGAGGGTGAAACCCTAATTTCCGGGGTTTGGCACCATATTTAAGGGGTCATTTGCCTCCCTTAGTTCCTTTGCAACCCCTTGAGAGTCCAGAAACCCTAATTCGTGTGTGTGCTCCATATTAGTGTAAATTTCAAGATTGGAAAGAAGACCTTGATGCAAGAAGCTTGAAGATCAAGAAGTTGGAGGCAAGAACGTTTGTGGGTCTAAAGTCTATCTCAGCTAGCTTCATTTGAGGTATCAATTCATTATTTTGGCCTCATTCCTTTCTAGATCTCTTTGGATGAAGTTTAGGGCTTCTTGGCTTGGTTATGAAGCTATTCGTGGGTATGAGCTCAAATCCGAAGTTGTAACTTCAGAACTGAACTCTCTTTGATTTGTAAGTCCATAAAGCTATCAACATTGGCAAGCATGAACCCCTCCTTAAGTGTAAAACCCAATTTCAAGCTTGGTTTTGGTATTTTGATTCATTAGAGCCTTGCATGCATGTAAAGTTTGCAACTTTACATGATAAGCATGCCTTGGGAACTTGGATCTGTAGTATGGAGCCTTGGCATGGCTTAAAAAGCATCTGTATGGACGAAGGACTGAAGGGACTCGGCGAGTCGCATGGTAGACTCAGCGAGTCATATGAAGATGGTCATGAACTCAACGGGTTGGATGAACAACTCGGCGAGTCCGATGAAGATTTCATTGGGCTCGAAGAGTGGCATGGTGACTCGGCGAGTTGGCAGGTTATGCAAGGAACTCGGCGAGTAGCTGAGTGTACTCGAAGAGTTGAGGTCAACATGGACTGTTGACCTTGATAGTTGACTTTGACTTTGACCAAGGGTTGACTGTTTTGACTTTTGAGTATAGTTGGTACGCGGATATTTATGAATTGGATCATTGATGGTTATAGGTGTTGGAGTTTGGGGCAGTGTTTCAGGAGCGTGATTTCGTGGTTCAGTCCGACATTGCAAGGTGAGTTATCCTCACTATACTAAGGGGTCTAAGGCACCAAGGCCGGCCCATTGGATTTGATATCCTAGTAGTTATTGATATATTGGGTTTGAGTTAGTGATGTATGCCAGTTGATATGCTAGTCGGGTAGATTTGTAGGATTACCTGTGATACTGTATGATTATCTATATATACATTAGTTATGTTATATGTCGACATGTTATGTGGGATGGGTTGAGGTTGTACCGCTCCGTGTGGTAGCCAACAAACCCTAGAGTATTACAAATATGAGATGAGGCCCGGGCAAGGCATGCAAGACTCATACTGAGGACTCGGGAGCATTCCAGATACGAGCTAAGGGCCGGGTAGGGCATGCCAGACTCGTACTGTGGGCTCGGTGGCGATCCAGATGTGAGCTGTGGGCCCGGAAGGTAATCTAGACTCACATTATGGGCCCAGGGCTAATCCAGTCTGTAAAGCCGTGGACCCGTTGCATGTTGTTCAGTTTATTATGTTATGATATTGCTAATATTGTTGTGGATTGTATGTGTATCGGTATTTTAAGGGTAACCTACTAAGCTTTCGGGCTTATAGTTTCAGTTTATTGTTTCAGGTTCAGCGGATGGCCGCGGGTAGGCGAAGGCATGACTGTACGCTTCCTCGATTGACGATCATGGTTTCTGGGAACTCTTATGTATAAACTATTTTGAAAACAAATCGTAATAATTGAATGGTTTCAAATGATTTAAAAAGTTTTAAATTTGCTCGAATTTTATGGGTGTTACACACTCTCTCACATTGTCCTCCATTTGTTCTTGATGTTTTGTGAAGCATTTGAGGTATCACATTTGAGGTGCTAAGTTCTTGAAAGGTCAAGTTCTACAAGCTACAACAAAGAGGTATTCATCTAACTAGTTTTTATGTTTCAAATATCAAAGTTGTATGCTAGTTGTAGGTTTCATGCTTTGGATAATTTTTATTGCATATATAACTTGAGAAAACTTAGATCCAAAGCATTAGGGTTGTATGTGCACCATAGGGATGTTATAGTGCTCAAAACCCAACACTTTGGGCCTTCAAGCACGGCCTTCGAGCAAACATCCGGTTTTGGAGGTTTCTCCCTTGTACTATCCTTTACATTCTACCACCTCACCTTCATTGCCTTTTCTCACCAAAATCAAAAATAAAAATTACAACTCAATCTAAGAAATAGACACAATACAACCTAAATCTTCATTCTTAAACTTATGTTTTCGGTCTTTTGTCTTCTTATTTCTCTCCCTTTTTTTAAGATGAGAGAAAGCTTGAACTTGGAAATTTTTTTTGCGATGCTATTTTTCTTCTTTATTTTTGTTGTTTTTCTCTTTGACTTTTTATGTGCATTTCTTCAATCTTCCTTTATTGTTTCTTTTATTTTCTTTGCCAAATTTCTTCATTCGTTTGTTTTCTTTCATCTTGTCTTTCTTCTTTGCAGGTCTAAGGAATTTCACCATAAAACATAAGACTCCAATAATATGAAAAATAAGTAATAAATATAGGCTAATATGGATACCTAATGATCATTGATAAAGTGTCAAGATACGGTGGGATATATCTCAAAAAATTGGTGTTACTGAAAAAACTGTGGTCCAAAAAATATGAATTAGGGGACCCGACTCAAAGTTCATCAAGCACCTCAATGTAAGGAGTGATAAACATAACCTATCTAACTATTTACTCTAAACCCATAAAAAATGATAATCTATCTCAAAAAGGTGGTGAGAATCTAATTATGCAAGGCTCGGAATACTAAGGGGTATTCCCATCCCCCCCCACCAAAACTGAGATGTGATTCTTCCATGTCTTCAAGATACCTTACCGGGATAATATTTGTTTGCACACATCATCCTGACTAACCACTTCTATATTTTTTAAGAGAAGTTAAATATCCTCCTATATTTTATTTTTACTCATCCTTCTACCGTATCAAATGTTGACATGTGTCACATTTAATGAAATTAATAATAATAATTTAATTTACTTGTTACCATTTAATTTGGGTAGGACGATAGTATGAGGAACTGTAGGAGGATATTTAACTTTTTTAATATATATATATATATATATATATATATATATATATATATATATATATATATATATATATATATATATATATATATGTATATATATATACACACACACACACGCATAGAGGCAAGACATTTGTGTTGCTAGCTTCCAAGATATTAAATAAAGGATTCTTAATTGTTTACCACAACAATCAAAAGGTATGTTGTTCCTTCTATAATTTTTCGAAATTACCTAGGGTTAGTGTGTTCTGTGTTGTTTAATAGAATGTCCCATCAATAGTGTTATGACTTACATCTTTATGGTGCATGTAACCTTAACTGTTAATGATTGATCCATGTTAAAACCATCATTAGGTCCCGTAAGTTTGTGCGGGTACCCTCACAGAGCTGAGCCGGTGAAGGAGTGAGGACATGTAATACGTTGTGAGGGTGGGAGTGTTGGTCGTGCAAACTTGCGGTGGCGGGGGCCAGTCGTGCAACGACATCAGAGAGCATCCTATTCTTGAGCATTTTGGAACTGTAGATTGCACGGTTGAAGTATGGGTTGCGCAAACCTGCACAACTGGAGAGAGAGCATCCAATTTTTTAAGCATTTTGGAGCTGTAAATTGTACAGGTGAGGCAGGCCGCGTAAATTGTTGTTTTTTTTTGCCAATTTTTAACAAGTTTTCTCTCCATAAGCCCAGTTTTCTCACAAACTTCATCATAATCATTATAATCACTGCTATTCCTCAAGATACTTATTTTTTACCGACTTTAATCATAGAAACATCCAAACTTCAAGCATAGTTTATTTATTCACAATGCATTTATTTAATGTCTTTGCCAATACATGGTTCCACTCCTTTAGTCTTCAAAAATTAGGATCTTCGATGTTACTTCGAATTCTCCCGTGTAAAATCCCTCATAAAATGGTTTCAAACGCTGTCCATTCACCTTGAAGATTTGATCAGTATCCAAACTCTTGATCTTAATTGCACTATGATCAAATACTTTTACAACTATAAAAGGTTTGTGCCATCGGGATCATAATTTTATTGGAAATAGCTTTAAGAATGAATGATGAATGTGTAAAACTTGAAGCTTGGTATGTTTCATTATTGCCCTTTTTATTTTTAAAAGTTTCATTTTTGGTCCTTGTGTAGTATACGGGGCATACCACATGGTACGCTTTGCATACAAGTTGTGAAGCGAGTACACGGGGTGTACCACATAGTACGCTTAGCGCACTGATGCGAGGTGGGATCGGGACTCCGGACACGTACGTCAGGCGTACGCATATGTACACGGGGCGTATGTGCCTTTTAGTGAAACCCTAATTTTTGGGGTTAGAAACTATTTAATCACACTTATGGCTCATGTTACCCTCATTAATCAGCCTCCACTAACCTTATACCCTCATATTTGAAACCCTTAGACCTATCCATTGTGTTTTGAGCTCATTGTTTTCATTTTGGTGTGCTTTGGTTCATAATCAAGAAGAAGGAGCTTGGTGCAAGGTTGTTGATCAAGGAAGAGCTTTTGGATCCTGATTCTCTACTCCATTTCCAGCTTGTTTGAGGTATAAAGCTATGATCTTGTTCATTAGTAGCTCAGATCTACTTTATATGAGTTTTGGACCCTTTTTGGCCCCATGAATGAGATCTAGTGGTTTGACACCACTCCGGGAGCTATGAGTTGCCACTCTTGGTGTTTTTAAGGTTCAAAGTCCATAAAGTTAGCACCTTTAGGGTTTAGAATCACCCATACATGATATTATGTCCATCTAATGAAAGTAAAGTGCTATATCTTGAAGTTGGGTTCTTTTGGGGCATGTAAAGTGTAACACCTGGTTTTTCCTAGCATGTGTTATTTCATGAGATATAGATATTATGACTTGAATAAATAAGATAAATCCTTGAGCTACTTTATTTTTACAAATTATATTTAATACAATATAATTAAATAATGTTATAGAGCTCGTTAAGAGGATTCCGTGGATATAAAGATCATCAGAAATGGAGTCCATATGAGAAAGTTATGATCGTTTGAAGATTTGATGAAAGTACACTGCTATATTGAGAAAGTCAACAAAAATCAAGTCAACGGTCAAACCTTTGTTCTCACAATGTGAGGAATGCTGTCTCACGATGTGAGCAACATGAATCGATGAAAACATGTGGCGAAAGAGCAGGACATGTGGCAGAAACCGGTCTAAACACTTCTCACGACGTGAGCAAGCCCAGACTATAAAAACGAGTCCTTTATGTTATTTTGGAGGATTTTGGCTCACAGGAGGAGAGATGTTGGTCGGGATCCGTTCTTAAGAGTCTATACCAGAGATATTATACCTTCATATGAGGGATGCGAGCCGAAATATGAGATTTAATGATGTATATTTTACCCCGTTAAGTAGTAATTGTGATATATGATTATTATATATATATATATATATATATATATATATATATATATATATTAGACATGTGTAACGATTATAGGTATTCGTGATATGGAGCTATTATGAACCTATTGGTGAGATAAGTGAGACAATCTCATGATTAGATATTGAGTATTGGTTGATAAGGGTTATAAACCCTATTACCCGAGAAATACTTGATTTGAGCGATTTTGCCATGGGCTTACGGATTTAGCCTATTATGATAATATTATGATATTTGGTTATTGTTGATATAAGAAGTCATAGGGTATAATTATTAGCGAGTCTGGACAGGTTCTAAGCAACTTGTTATGTGATAAATATGGTATATCATGTAACGAGCTGATAGATAGTGGAAGAGCAAATATGAGACTGGAATAAGTCTATCGAAAAACCAAGTGAGTAACACTACTCTAACATCTATTGTTGTGATAACTTTTATAATTATTATATGGTTGATAATTATTGACAATACTTAATTGATGATTGAGATATTGAGAAATTGTTAATTATTGATGGATTAGATTATGTTAATAGATAGATGAATATACTATAATTGAAAGATAGAACTTATTTGATAGATTGGTCATGGCTCGAGATATTGAATATGAGGGAGGTATTGATTATTGATAAGATAGATATTTGAGTGATAGATCATTACTGAGAGATAGATCCCTTGATGAGATGATTATATTGGATATGTGACAATTATGTAAAATTTATATAATTTGCATGAATTGTATGATTTTATGCTTTATCTGATTTATATTATTATGTTATAGTATTTTTTATTCACTAATTCGTGAGGCTTATGTTTTTGTGATAATCTTTTTTGCAGGTAGATTTATTGTGACGCCCGGCTCGATCCTGTGCTTGCTACCAGCACGATCCTTATGATAACTTCTTATATGCTAGAGTGTCACTGTATACTAAAATTATTTGTAAAACTTTTAAATGATTTTTGATAAATTTGAGTGTACCTTGGTAGAAAAATCTGGGCGTTACACAAAGTCACCAAGTCAGTGACTTTATAGTTCTAGACGCTTACTAGGGATTAGATCTATGGTTTGGACTCCTGGTCTTAAGCATTAAGTGCTTAATGTGGGGTTTGGCTTAATGGGTGAGTACGTTGGGCGTACAAGTCTGTACGCACGACATACAAGCCATATAGTGTGTACGCTTAGCGTACAACTGAGTATGCCTCACATACTCATTTAGTTAGATTTTGTATTTTTGGCTTCAAGGTTGGGCCTTTCTTTTGAGATTAAGTACTTGGGGTTCTTGTTGGGCTTTTGGGTAAGCCCATGTAAGGGTTTGGGCCCGATTTAAAAAATTAGGCCAAGTATGGGCTTTGAACAGTTAGTTGGATTTTAGGCCTTTTGGATTATAGGTTTGGGCCTAAGTCTTGGTCCAAACTAGGCCAGGGGTAAAATGGTTATTTTACCCTAATTATGGACTGATAGTTATGGATTGGAAACCAATTATTAATTGGATGTTATTTGGTATTGATAGCACGAGGATTTGTCGGTACTAGAAGCAAGTGTAAGATCTTTTACCTGTCGATTGAGGTGAGTTTCCTCATTGGATTTAGCGGGTCTAAGGCACTAATCTCGACCCTTATTGTTTATGTTAGGATGCTAGGATTCTACATATGTTATGTGTTGCTATATATACCAGGCAGGGCTCGATGCCTGTCGAGGCTCGATGACTGTATCGTATGCTATTGTTTTATGATCATTATATGTGTTAGCATGATTATGTGATATATATTGTATGTGTATAGTGGGCGGGGCCTAATAATAGCAGATTCGTATACCGAGTGGGGCTCGATGTTGGGCGGAGCCCAAAGGAGGGCGGGGCCTGGTGGAGGGCGAGGGGCCAGTATGTGATTTAGTATTTATGGTATGGGGTAGTTTGGGGAACTCACTAAGCTTTGTGCTTATGGTTTTTAGTTTATGTTTCAGGTACTTCTAGTTCCAAGGGTAAGAGCTTTGGATGACTGCATTGCATACACGGCATAGTTCCTTTTTTGTGATTTACTCTGGTTTAAGATGATGTTTGACACACTTATTTTATTTGGTTTGTATCGATGATGTTTTTGGAATACTGTTTTTTATTGAATAAAAAAAATGAAATTTTTGGGTCATATGTTTGGAACGTTACATAATGAAAATCTTTTGACCCGAAATAAAGTGTTTTTGGGGTTTGTACTTATCATGAAACTCCTTTGTCTTCTCTTTGTACCTTTTGAACCTTTTGATTATCTCCTTCTTGACCACTTCCATCATTTGAGGATTTAGTCTTCTTTGAGCCTCTCATAGGTTTGCAATCATCTTCCATGAGAATTTTGTGTGTGCATACATTTGGACTTATCCCTTTTATATCCATTATTGTCCATCCTGTGGTCTCTTTATGATCTTCCAATACTTTCACCTATTGGTCTTCTTCAAAATATTTCAATTGAGAGGAGATGATCATTGGAAGAGTCTCGTCTTTACCTAGGTAAGCATACTTCAAGTGGCTAGGTAAGACTTTTAATTCAAGTGTGGGTGGGTAGATAATGGAATGGGGCATCTTGTTAGGAGAATGAGATAAGGCAACTTGAGAGACATCTTTCTTTGCTGACTTGCTAACTTCCACGGTCTTCACAATCTCTTCAACTTCGAATTCCAATGTATACATTTCCAAATTTTCCTTCAAACTCTCACAATCAAGGCTCATGTTAAGTACCATATTCAAAATTTCCCCATGAAATAAATCAAAAATATCTTGGGTTATCGGCTCAATCACATCAACCAGATACAATGGAGAAATATTGTTAGGGTATCTCATTTATTCAAAGATATTGAAATCAATGGTCTCTCCATCAAACTCCATGATGATCTTCCCCTTATGGACATCAATGATTGTGTGATTAGTATTCATGAAAGGTCTTCCAAGGAGGATCATATATGACTTGGAAGGAGTCTTCTCTTCAAGATCTATAACATAGAAATTCTCGGGAAAGACAATTTGATTTACTTGTACTATCACATCCTCCAACACTCCTCTTGGAAACAAACTTGCCTTGTCCGCAAATTGAATAATTACTCTGGTTTCTTCCAAGGGTGCAACACTAAGAAATTGAAAGACCGAATATGGAATCATATTGATCAAGGACCCAAGGTCTAGCATGATACTTTCAACATGCAAATCACCAATAGTGCAAGGGATAACAAAGATTCTCATATCCTTGCATTTGGGAGGTAATTTCTTTTGTATAACCGCAGACACAATTGCATTGATTTGAATCTTTTCATATGCCTTTAATTTCCTCATTTCGGTGCATAAATCCTTGAGAACTTTTTCATAGCTTGGAATTTGATTAATCGCATCCAATAATGGAATGTTGATTTGGACCTGCAGAAAGTTTCAAAGAATTACTTCTCTTCCTCTTTCTTTTTCGATCCGGATGACCGAGAAAGGAATGGTGGTGGTATGACAAGTGGCTTGGTATTCTTGTTGGATGATTTAGGTTGATCAATGTTTGGCACAACCGGTTCCTTTTGCAGAACTACCATCTTTGAAGGTTCAATAGCTATAACCTCTTCTTCTTCTCTTGATGCTCTTTTGATGGTTCTTTCTCCAAGATTTTCCCACTTCTCAAAGTTACTACATTCATATTAGGATTCTTTTCGGTTTGAGATGGAATTTTACCCCTTTTTCCTATCTTGTTGACAGGGATAGATAAGTCTATAATTTGTGCTAGAATGTTGGAAAAGGTGTTCTTTGTCTCTTGTTGAAATTGTGTTTGGTTTTGAGCAAGAGAAGTAACAAGTTCTTGAAGACTCGTTTGATGGTTACCACTTGATTGGCCTTGTTGTTGAGGTTGTTGATAATTTGGATTGATATGAGATGTTTGTGGAGTTGCATATTATGTTTGGGTATATGGATATGGAGGGTTTTGTAATGAATATTATGGATATTGAGGTCTCATCAAAGTATGTGGCATGTTTTTCTTTTGTTGGTATTAGTTGTTTGGGTTATTCCTCCAATTGGAATTGTAGTTATTTTGAAATTTCATGGGTCTTGGTTGACCTTGATATCCTCCCATTGCATTTACATCCTCCGGTTCACTTCCAAGTGTAGGGCACTTATCCATATAATGCCCCATCATGGCACAAAATCCACAAACCATCATTTGTTGACAACTTCCCACCACCATTTGAATCAACACATTACTCAAATCCAAGATTTTTGATTCTAAATGTTGGGTGTTTCT
The DNA here is from genome assembly GCF_002870075.4 of Lactuca sativa. Taxonomy (NCBI): domain Eukaryota; kingdom Viridiplantae; phylum Streptophyta; class Magnoliopsida; order Asterales; family Asteraceae; genus Lactuca; species Lactuca sativa. Next base: position 202,845,987 of record NC_056624.2, read on the forward strand.
AACTTCACCAAGAACTTGTGGATAACTTCTCTTCATGTCACTTCGAGTCCCAAAGTTTCTTTGATTTTGAGAAATGTTACCAAAAAGAGATCGGTGTCTTGTTGAATACGTCACCACCACTTGAATCATCAATCATCCTTAGATACTTTCATTCACACCCTTATAAATTTATTAAATAAATAGTTGTTCAGGTGTATTGTGTTGAGGAAAACTTGTACACAAGTTGTTGAACCGCTCCCAAAAATTATGAAAGTCTCATTCTCCCCTTGACGAATCCCCAAAATGTCACCCCTTTCACTTGATATTCGAGAGGTGGGATAGAAATTGTTATTGAAGGCTTTGAGTAACTCCTTCCATGTATGAATAGATCTTGATGGTAAGTTGAATAACCATTCTCTAGCTTTATCTTCCAAGGTGAATGGAAATGCAGTTAACTTGAAATCATCCAATGTCACATGTTTGGGCAACATAATAACACATATCATATGAAAATACTTCAAATGCCTTTGAGGATCTTCTCTATCCAAACCATAGAATTTGGTGAAGAGTTGATGTATGAAACTTGATGTCAATTCGATCCCTCAATGGTTTTCAGGATAAACGATACCAAGATATGTGCGAGTAACATCCGTTTCCATCATTTTTTCTAAGTGTCAACTCTTGAGGGGGATTGGGTAGTTTGGGGTTTTGTTGCATGTAATTGGAAGGTTGTTTGTATGGTTGGTATGAGTAATGTTGGTGATTGAACAATTGTAGTGTATATGGTTAATAGTTAGGATAATTTTTGTAGAGGGTGTTGTTGTTGGTACATAGGATATTGGTACATTTGACGTTGTTGGTAAATGGGTGGTCGTTGTTGTTGAACTTGAAGAGAATTGTTTTTAGGTTGGCTGTTTTGGTTTTATAGTTATGGTTGTTTATAATTAGGTTGATTTGGATGAGGAGGGTGTTGATTCCAAGGTGACATATATACGAGGGAGAAGTGTTGTTGTTGTCTTGGTTGTTGGGGTGCGGTATTGGCATCTTGATTGTTTGGGTTTGGGTTGGGATTGTGAGGTGGAGTTTGATTCTGGTTATGTAGTTTTTAAATGGAACGTCTTCAAAAAAATTACCAACAATTGGAGAACTCGGCTCGGTGCTAGTATCACTTGACGTATGAACTTGATCTTCTATGTTGACTAGTGGAGACAAATAAGAAGCTTGAACGAGTTGTTGTTTTGCTTGTTTGGCTAACTTTTTTAATCATTTTACTTCTTTTTCAATATCAGGATTGTAGAGTAGTTTACTGTTTCTTGTAGACCTAGGAATAAACAATCAAATAACAATAAGCCAATTTCCTCGACAACGGCGCCAAAACCTGGTGGGATGTCAAGTCCACCTAGCAAATTACACCATTTTGTTTACAAATAAAACGTAATATAGTAGTAAAAAGGGGATCGATCCACATGAAAATGGTTGTATTCAATCACCAATGTAATCCAATATAACAAATGTAATAAATCTAACTAACTACAATTAAACTAAAGGGGGAGGGGGTGTGATTGTTTGAAAACTGAAAGACTTAAAGAATTAAAATACTTGCAATTAAGCAAGATGGTGAGATGCTTAAATATTGTAGAGAGTTGGTCAACTAAGGAAATTCAACACAATAAACACTTGTTTGTTTATCATTATGATTCCATATGTAAGCTTATCCTTCATCCCATATTGGTTATAGCAATCATAAGGCATGATATGCCAAAATTCCTCAAAGGTAGTATGGAGGTTGGGTAAGCCCACAATGCACCTTCTTAATCAAAATTAAGGATTCAATTGAAGCAATTGAACCCAAGAAAATTGACTAACCTTAAGAATGAAGGAATTCCTAATTCATGGAGGATGTCAATGCTTACACATCCATAAAGGAGTCATGATCCATAAGCTAGAGATGATTTCTACCATCATAAAGCCCTTGTTCTAAGAAAATTCAATGATTTATTACTAAACCAAAGAAAAAGACTAACAATTGTTTATCAAGTACCAAGCTCATGATCAAAGTATTAAACAAGCATAAAAATTATGAACTAAGAATTATAAACATGAGATAAATGATAACCAAACATGAATCCTTAAAAACTCACAAATATCCAAGGGATTTAGCCAGAGTAAAACAAAATAAAGAGATTAGCCACTCATAGCAACAAGACAATAATCATAAAATTGTTTTAACATCAAGAAATTAGCAATTACTATAAGAATGAGAAGATGATGACTCTAACACTCCAAAATCACCTCCAAGGTGCTTCAATGGTGGAAAATTCGAAGTGATTGCTGCCAAACCTAACCCTCAAGGTAAATGATGAGACAAATAACAAAAATGCCCCCAACTGTGCAGTTGTACGGGTGGCCGAACAAATTTACACAAGTGAGACCCTACCCTCACAAATAATGTTGAAATACTATTGACTCTTTTTCTCCATTACTCCATCCTACTACCTTAGATTCATTTGCCCCCCTCCACACCTTACATGAATCAAAACGGACCAATCATCTTCAAGCTTCAATATGGATACTCCAAGCTCATCTTCAAGAGTCCAGGACTCCTCTCCATAAGCCCATTTCATCCAAGTCTTCAGCACATCAAGCCCAATTCTTCCAAAATAGATCCACAAAGCCCAATAACTCCTCGCAAGCCCACCAAGCCCAACAACAAGCTAATCCACAACTGCAACGAGACTCCAAAAACCTACAAAACAGCTTATGCAAAATATAAAGTACCCGATACGATCCAAGATAAGAAAGAATAGAATATGCAATGCAAAAACAATAAAAAAAGGCTAAAAATGTTAAAATAAACCATAGAAAAGAAGTAAATAAAATAAACTATCATTTCCTCAAATCCAATGTCTTTGAAAAACAGGACTGGAATGTCTGGGTGTATGCTCAGGTTTATTTTCTTGACAAATTCTAATTAGTTTTAGAGTAAAATACAGTTTTGTCCCTAATAATAACATTTTTTTGTAATTTTGTTCATTATTTGTGGTTTTCGAACGTTTTTGGTCTTTCTTTCAAGTAATATGACTATATTTATGAGACCAAAATTGAAAAAATGAACGATATTGATGGACCAAAACTATTCATTTTACTTGGAGTGGACCAAAAAAAACTCAAATAAGGAGCAATATTGGAACACTAATATGCCAATTTTATAGGTTCTTAACGTGTGGCATAAGCTAGTTGGAAATTCATGTACAACTGTGTAAAACAACCACTTAACCGGCTAAACATAAGCACCAATTAGGAAAAGAATGTGCATATGACAAAATAAAGAAAGTGAGTGCCACCAAGTTATCACATACAACTTTCTTAGGGCTTGTTTTTTTTGGATAAAAGGGATTACCCTTGGCAAATTTTATTAAAAAAGAAATTACAAAAAAGAGGACAAACGCCCAAGATAAAGTAAAAATAAGACCAAACTAAGGGACATGCCCCAAAGCAAGGAAAAACAAAGCATAACAAAGATCTAGATAAACAAGACCTAAAACATCAACCCTGATCTACTGGAATAGAGATATGGCCTCCGTGAGAGGAGCTCGGATGTGAATCAAAAGTCGGGAGGGTATCTCTTGGATGGATGATAGGAGGAATGCTAGAATCGTCTTTAGTGTCACCAATTCTTTGGTGCGAGAGAGCATCAAACATGTTGGGCGACACATTCTTTTTCTTCGGCTCGCGAGAGATTGGTTTGTAAACTTGAGCGATCTTTAGAGCGGGCCCTTTATCTTTGCGATTGTCAACTTGAAATTTCTTTTTTGGGAGAGGGATTGCTCTATTTCTTTTTTTAACCATTTGAAAACCTTGATTGTCAACTTCTTTCGGAGTGGACGTGGTCGCCTTTTGGACGGGGGTGCTAGTCGAGTGAGAGGGGCAAGTGGCATGGTAACATCTTAAAAGTTCAGATATAGCTTGTTTGTTAGCCTCTTAATTTTTTAAAAGCCTCTTAATATTTCAGATATAAAGTTGTGTCTGAAAATAAATAAGAGGTGAATGTTCCTTTTTTACCGTGCTCCGCTCAGTTTTCTTTGTATACTGATTTTCCCTCCCACCCCTCTCTAACAAAACGCCGACAACATCTTCTTACCGCTTTGCCCTCATAAGCTTCCATTTTATTCTTCTGCCGACTACACCATCTCGGCCCACTTCTCCGGTGGTCGTCGTCACCAGTGAACCACCTCCAACCAACACAGCCCACCAGCCCTTCGCCGCCGACAACATGTAACTCTTTCTTTCCCTAATCTTTTTCCGGCCCACGCTGCCCTCCAGCCCCCACCCCATCTAAATCGGAATTACAAAAGGTCAAAAGTAGAACAAGAATGCATTTCTTCTCCTTCTTTCCCATGTGTTGCATTTTGTTTCCTCTGCGTTTGTTTTTTTTCCTTCATATTTTTTGGTTTGAATCGAAGAAACAAATCAACAAGGATTTTTGTGATGAATATAATGGGTGGAATTGTAGATAGTGATGTTATAGCAGAGGAAATCAACCAAGATTCACAACTCACTTTGATTCAATTTGAAGGCGGGTGGGTGAGTAGAAGTTGATGGTGCCATTAAATATGTGGTGATGATGATGAAGGTTAATGACAGGTGGTGCTCAGTAATGGAGATTGTGTGAGATGGGCATGATGGTTGTGTGTAATGAAGGGGGTAATGGGATGTTGGGTGGCTTCACCAATTACATGTATATTCTCTTGGCCAGTTATATAACTTGGGAATTAATTTTAATAATATGTATTAGCTTTTTTGTTTCTTTTACTGGATTTGATGTGTTAGTTGTAATATGATGTTTTTATTGTTGAAATGTTTGTTGGATTTGTTTTTAAAGTTGTGAATATAGAGTGCATTAAATGTTGGTAAAATGTTTATGTAAATGCGAATTTCTCAAATTTTTGATAGTTTTATTTGGTATTTATTATTAATTTTTAAACAGAAGGATAAAAAAGTCATTTTTATAATTCAACATATTTATTCAGAGGTTCTAGCTAAACAACATGTTAAAAGTTCAGATCTTAAAAATTCAGACCTTCTTAAAATTTCAGATCTTAAAAATTTAGATCCTACCAAACAACCCTTTAGATGGACAAAAAGACTTAGAATTTGTGTTTGCTTCTTCTTCTCACACTTTAATTAGCATTTGTTTTGTTTTGTTTTGTTTGTAACATTGTTTTATCATTTTTTTACGACTATAAATTTACCAAAAAATTATTCCCTACAATGCTCACTTTGGAATGTCTTATGTTATGTTTGATTGACCGATGATTATTTTTCGTTTTAGTAACTTGCGAAATACTTTAATCAATCTTATAAAAAAATAGAGAAACAAGTTCCAAGAAAAGCAAGATTCTATAGATGTCTAATAAGGTCCGCTTCGACTGTGTTTGATTTTCTTTATTATAACATCCCATTTCAATTTTCCCTTATTTTAGAATTGTATTTTGAAACATCTATGTATTTAGTGAAGCATCCCACTTTAATCACAATTACGACCCATGAAGACACGAGCTTACGTAGGGGTGTTGAACGGGTAATTTTTTCGGGTTTCGGGTAATTCGGGTTTTTCATATTAGAAAAATTACCCGTTACCCTACCCAAACTAAATTCGGGTAATTCGGGTTTGGGTAATTTGGGTATCGGGTCGGGTTTGGGTAATTCGTGTATTACCCGAAATATATGATTTTTTTTTTGAATTTCACCTAAAAATAAATTTAATGAAATAAATAAGTCGTGCTTTATTAGTCTTGTTTATATAAACAAACGAGACATAAACGAAGTTACTCAAGCTTTGAACATTGAGATTTTCTACTCAATAATACACGAGATATCAAGTAATTTTTTAACGACTCAATCTAATCTAATAAGATGTTAAAAAAACAAATACCTAAAGATCTTAATTTAAAAGTTTAAAATGTTTAAGATAAATGTAGTCATAAGTTTTGTCATGTTCTAAAGTTTCGTCAAGATAATGAGTTTGTTAGTTGTAATAAAAACTATAATCAAGAAAACAGTTAAATTTTAAAGAACGTGATGATATATAAAAATTACTTTTAATATTGTTAGTGTCGTATGGTCATAATAAATATATTTATGTTTTACAATAATGATAGTTAGTTTAAGCGTGATCAAATACCTGTTATATAGTACAAGCTCTACAAAAAAAAATTAAATAATTTGGGTAATTCGGGTATACCCGAAACCCAAAAAATATACCCTTTACCCGACCCGAAAATTTTTCGGGTAACCCAATTACCCGGAAAAATTTACCCGATACCCGATTTACCCGACCCGTTTTACCCGATACCCGAAAAAATCAGGCGGGTAATTCGGGTATCGGGTATTTTCGACAGGGCTAAGCTTACGCATCTCCACACATTGAATGAAGACACGAGCTTACGCATCTCCACACTAGGGATGCAAACGGGGGCGGATATTAGCGGGGACTGCAAAACCCATCCCCGTGCCCGACTTCCATTGTCCATACCATCCCTGCGCCCGCCCCGCCAAATGCCCGACGGATTTGGGTAAAAATATCCCCGTCGGATACAGGGAACCCGATGGATACCCGTTTAGTATAAAAAGCACAATTAATTTTGTAATTCTAAAAATATAGATAAGCATAAACAATGATCGTGACAACGAAAATGTTCAAAAGTTCATATTTCATTTTTATAAATGATACAATACAAAAAATCATGGCATTTTCATGTTTGTTAAGAAACTAAAAAATAAAACAACAATTATAAATTCCATTCTTGCGTTCTTGTTCAAAAAAAAAAATTCTTCATCGCCATCGAATCATTATAAACTAATTATCAAAATCTAGCATGCTTGTATCCACAATGCTTGTATTATGCTTGTATCCACAATGTATGTATTGATAATGCAAATGTGTTCTTTTTCCCACTTAATTGTTTCCTGCAATGATAAAGAAGATGATATTCGGTTGTAAAAGAACGAATAGTAAATATCAATGTGCAAGTATTTTTCTTATATTAAACAACCCTCGAGAGTCCAGAGGATATGGATTAAAAAGTTAATGGAATACATATTCAAAATATTATATAACAGCAAATAGCAAACGAAAAAATCCATATTTTTGCACAACACTAAATATATATCAGTTATCAGTGGCGTTCACAGCCATACTTGCAGGAGAAAAGAAAAAAAAATGAGTTTGGTGGGGAAGTTGAGAAGTAGAGTATGGAAGCGGATTTCTTATGTTTTAAATCAAAGAATTTTACTAGAGAAGTAGAACTGGAGAATCGAAATGCAGGAAAAGTCTTCGACATTAATAAATGTAGGAGTAGTGTCGAGTTTGAAATCGAAATGCAGTGGATGCAATTGGATTTCTCACAGGTCACATGCTCACAGATTACTAAGAGACACATGACGGTTCAATAGTCTAGGTGTTGTGAATTGAAAACAATTAATAGCAATTAATGAAAATTAAAAACTGATTTTGATATAGATATATATACCAGAAATTAATAATTAATTCAAATTAGCATGTCTGCCACGTAAGGTACTGAAAGCCCTTGCTGCTTCTTCATTCCAGGTGAAGCTATCTGGCTTTCTGGAAGAAAGGTGCCAGGTTCATCAGGGTCGAAATCAAACCTGATAGAAGATTCATCAAAGTGCTTGGGTTCCTCAAATGCCCAACTCGATTTGGACTTATCGGGTCTAAAACGGAGCGGATAGTATTATACCCGTCCCCGCCCCGTCCCCGTTTCGGGTAAGATATATAATCCCCATCCCCGATCCGTTACCCGTTAAAGTGGGGAATCCCCGATCCGTTCGGGTCGGGTCCCCGCGGGTCGCGGGGAATCCCCGACCCGTTTGCATCCCTACTCCACACCAATGTGTTTAGTGGACTTGCTAATGTTACTAATGTAATAGTTTTATTATCAATGTATTTAGGCAACGTATTAACGTTACGAAAATTTATTCCACTTAGTTTCTTGGTTTTTGAAGGACTATTCTACAATTTTATTTTTTGAAAAAAAAAGTTTTAACAGCCTATTATTTTGTCGCATTTTATAAACCTTTCAAAGTACAAGTTTTAGTAAAAAAGGTAAAAGTAGAATGCTGCCTAAAACACAAAACAAAAAAATAAAAATAAAAAACGACCCGGAAAAAAGTCCGAGCTTTTTTATTAGTTTTTTTTAACAACTTTAAATAATCTTTATGGCATCCTAACTTTTTTTTTTTCATAATTAATATCTAGACATTTTAACCTTTCCATAATTAAAATCTATTATTATTATCTTTTACAAAACGATTCTCAATAATATACATATGTGTTCATGTATAGGCATGAAAATTTCACCCGACTTAATTGGGGATGGATATTCCCCGCAAAATAGGTACCAGGGATGTGGTCGGGGATTCCCATTATGCTAAATCTGGGGTTGGAGCCGGGACCGTGTATACTAATCCCCAACCCGTTCCGCCCCCGCATTGACGACTATATATATATATATATATATATATATATATATATATATATATATATATATATATATATATATATATATATATATATATATATATATTACTTTATTGATAATTTTTTATCATAAATAAGACCACTAAGAATGAATTGATTTGAATTGAATTGAGAGTCCATATACCAAATTAGGTTTCCTAATTCCAAGAGTTATTAAATCCTCATTTTGTTCGATAGTCCGTATAACAAATCGTCACTTATTGTTTTGATGCATGTTAGAAGTTATAATTGATGTAAAAATAATTTGATTATGACCCCTATTTTTGATCACTTATTAAACGTGATATTTTTTTTTGCGTAAGTTTAGTTTATTATATTGATAGATCGAGGATGGGCCGGGGAAAAACCCTAAATTTAAAGGGGAGAAAATTCGATTCCCCACATCCGTTGGGGATGAAGATGAGGTTAAGCGCTTGGGGATGGGGATATAGATGGTCAACCATGCCCTATTTCCATCCCTATTTATGTAAAGTTAGAATTGTAAAAACATATAAAAAAAAATAACTTTTTACATATCCATTTCATATGCACTCTTATTTATAATTAAATATAACCCTACTATAAATTATGTTTTGCATATTCTACGTGCACAAAAAATTTTGCAGCATTGTGGGGGTGGTACCTATGGTTAGGAATCGATTATGTTTATGAGTCCGTTGGTTTCTTCGGTTTGAAATTATTTGGTCCAAATCGAAAACCAAACCAAGCCGAATTTAAATTCCTCTGGACCATTATGAAAACTAAATTCCAATTTGGTTTAGAAACCGAGGAAACCAATTTCCTAAAAGGGCTAAAATGCCATTTATTTACATTGATTATTAACATTTTTATTTAAAATATAAAATATATTTTTTAACTAATTATTTAATGCAATTCGTTTTTTTCGGTTTGGTTTGGTCTAGACTTCATGAGATTAAAAGACAAACCAAAAACCAAATACAAAATTCGGTTTGGTCCGAACCAAAAACCAAATTTGAAAATGATTTGGTCTGAAATCTGTTTCGGTCCAATTTGGTTTTCGTGTTTTTCAGTTTCAAATCTAATAATTCCCCTTGTAGTTAAACCACAATACGTAATGACATGCTTCAACATGGTTGAAAGTTAAAAAAAAGACTAAAACTAAATAAAAACTACTCCCACAAGTGAATAGCAAGGTTTTGAAAACCGGACCGGAGACCGAACCCAGGGCCGGCTCAACCAGTTTGGGGGTTCTAAGCGAACAAAAAATTTGGGGCCCTTTAGCATTTACTATACTCAATGTTATAAACCCTCCTCCTTTATCCAGGACCTGCAATAATAAACTAAAAAGTTTATAAATGACGGAGTTAAATTTTTCTAATACATATATATTCTTTATGAATAAATTTAAGACATAAAATTAATTTTTCTAGCTTTTTTTAGATGCAATAAATAATCACCAAGACAAGTGGTATAAGTGTAGAAAATATGTGTAGAAGATATAGATTAGGATTATACCACCCCTCACATAATATAAAGCTCAAATCTAGAAAACTGAAAATTTCATTCCAACTTGATTCACATCAATAGTAATCAACCAGCAGTTAACAATGAAATCTAGAATTAAAAATATAATTGAAAAGATTAACCCTAATCAGCTATTAACCCTAAATAATGAAAAAATCAAAAGTGAAAAGTGAAAACACAAACACATTACCGTTTCAGTGTCCAGTGACAACCTTGAATAGTTAAATCATCAATGATTTTGAACAATGGAGTCTATGAAGAAACCGAGAATGAAGAAGGAAGAATAAGAACCGAAGTACATAAGGTATTTTCAGCGCTTATCCGTGTGGAAGAATCAAGATCGATGATGCCTAGAATCGAGATCAGAGATTCCTAGAAAGCTAGAACCGAGAATCAGAGTTCGAGAATGGAGAAGAAGAAGAACAGAAGTGTAATCGTAGAGAAGAAGAAGAATAGGAAGAGTAATCGTCGGTTGTAGTTGATCAATACTTTTGATTTTTGAGGAGTCAGATGCGTGATCGATACAGAAGAATAAACGTGTGGAAAATTAAGTGGGGCCCCTTAAAAATTGGGGCCCTAAGCCCTACCCTTACTCAAATGTACATAAGGCCGGCCTTGACCGAACCGTTCGTCTTACTGGTTCGATGGTTCAGGTGTTCCAACCGGTCGGACCGGTCTCAAAAACCGGATGATGTCATAATTATTTTTAATTATATAAAAAATACAAAAAATGTAAAAAATAAATATTTTTGAAAATTTCCAGTTTTGACCGGTTCACATGAATACCGGTTTTTTAGCCTTTAAGAACCGGATCTGGGACCGGTTCACGGTTTAACCGGTCGAACCGGCCGGTCTGGTCCGGTTTTCAAAACATGGGTGAATAGAGCCATCTTACAAATGTGGGGGGATTGGATGGTATGGTGACCCACTGATTGCCATATCATCCACAGACCCACCCTTTGCAATGTCATCACCTCTTTTTGATCGACCGCATAACTTCATTTCCTTGAGTGCATAATTGTCATAATGTAGTTCAAACGGAGTGCTTCAATTATATGCAAAAACAATTAAGTTAATCATGAATTCAAGTCAAAGAAAAGTCAACCATTCAGGTCCAAATAGTCAAAATTACTGACTTACCCATTGACGTCAAAAGGGACGGGTGAGTATTTTCCGACATTTCAATCTCGACTTCCGCATGAGAGGGAGTCTACAAAGGGGCAAAACCGTAATCTCATGATTGTGTTGTATCAGATTCTTTACAGCTACATACTTTGTGAGGGTAAAAAGGGAAAGTTAGTGCACAAAGGAACTCAGTCCTCATTCCTGACACAAATTTGTAAAAGAAATATTGAGAGTGACTACAATCATTCTCACTTGATCCTCCAATTCTTGTAAATATGCTGATTTCATCTCAAATCTGTTTTGTATAGCAAGTCTCTCACTCTGTATTTTTCAGATAAATAAAAACAAATTAAGAGTGATTGGTAATTATTTAGTGATATTCCCATAATTAACATAAAATGAGAAAAGACCTTTAGCTCTTGAATATGGTTAGGGGTAGTGTGAGGCATACCCTTCCAATGTATTTCCTTTTTATCTTTAGAAATAATATCCATAGCCGTTAGAACATTTAGTGCATCATTCCAACAAACAATTCGATAAAATTGGCAGATTGTTCTAGCAATTTGAAGTAGAAAAGTAACCCACATCTAATTCAAAGTGAGAAATTATCGGCAAATTGGAGTTAGATTAAAGTTCTCACCCAAGAGCGGTTTGAGATTCGGCATCATCGGCATGAATATCAAGGTGCTTTAACCTCGAAATCGTGCTGTCGCCAGCAGGAATCCATAATGGGGTTTTACCCCCAACATGTTCTTGATTAGCATTCAAACCCATCAGCACCCACCAATATTCATCAGCAATTCTCAAAGAGGAGGACACTAAGATGGTAAACTGGAAGAAATTAGTCTTGATTTAATGAAAATACGAGTGATACATCATACAAGAAATTCATTAGTGTTTAAAACATCAAGAAAGAAAGTTAAAAGCTGTACATGAAAAAGTAAGAAAACAGAAAACTGTAAAGCGTAGCGGGAAGAAGAGGATATTGGTGGCGATTACAATGGTGTTGATGTTGATAATGGTTTCTGTAACGTGTTGATCGTGTGTATAGGCCTCCAAGAAGTTGAGGCAGTTTGGTTGAACAGGGTTAAAGGAGGAGGGAAACAACGAGGGTTTGACTAATTGACTTATTGTAGGCTAAATGGCTAATTATCGAAAAAATATCACTATTTATTTTTATATAAATTACGTTGTATATAAGGAATAATAATCTTTATAAAGTTAGGAGATATCTACTTGCTAATTATATCTATATATCATTATAAGCATCTATTAAAAACTTCTTATGTGAAAGTAAAAGCTATAATAATCTGTATGTAACTTTAATGTTTTCGATTGTGATATATACACTAAAGTTTCAATATTTTTATTTATTTGACAAGAAAATAATAAAATTTATTTTTTTGACAGTAAAGTTCTAATTACCGGCATTTTTTGACATGTTTACCTTTTTTTCCGGTTAGCCGATAATTAAGATTTTACTGTCAAATTTTTTTTATGACTTTCTTGTCAAATCGTGAATTAGAACTTTACTGTAAAAAAATAAAGTTTATCACTTTTTTGTCAAATCGTTGAAAATATTAAGACTTTAGTGTATTTTCATAGCCCAATAACTTTTAATTGTGATTTTTGTCGCAACACCATTGTTTTTCTTATATCATCATCTTTACCTTGATACAATCATGATCAAAGGATACAGATGCAAAAGAGAAAGCGAGAAATGGTGAAAAGACTTATACACTTTCTTCTTGCTTTGCAGCCAAATCTTAAACTAAAAAACAACCAACATATATTTAATCAAAAGGGTGTGAATGTGGAGAAGGGGTAAAAAGAGCATTTTCGTTTTTTCCGATTTCTTAGTTCTCCATTTTTAGAACTTCAAAAAATCAACACAACCCTGATTCTTTCTTTCTTTCTTGATTATCTTCATTTTTTTTTCAATATCGAGTTGTTGAGATTAAAAAAAACTATTTAACAAGAAGCAAACGTTAAAGAATTTAATATAATCTAGCTGACTAGAGCAAGTTTCAATAACTCTTATGCTTTAGAGACTATCATATCATTAAATTTCTAACTAAAAAAAAGAATATATACACTAAAGTCTCAATATTTCCAACAATTTGAAAAGAAAGTTCACGATTTGACTAGAAAGTCCTAAACTTTATTTTTTTGACAAAAAAATCCTAATTACCGGCTAATTGGATAAAAGGGGTAAAAGTGTCAAAAATTGACGGTAGCTAGGATTTTACTGTAAAAAAAATAAAGTTTAGGACTTTCTTGTCAAATCAATAAAAATATTAGGACTTTAGTGTATATATTCATTTTCGATTTAAAGCTATGGACTATATTTACTACATGATTTTGATATCATTTTTAAACAAGTCTTCAAGTTATGACGTACAAGTCAACTAAGCATTAAGTATAATGAATCAAGCATGGAAGAAACGTAAAATGGGCGGCAAAGCCAAATTCCCCCGATCTCCCTCTGATTTTATTAGTTAAACTAGATTATGATTCGCGTTAAACGCGGAGAATATAAATTAAATACACATCACATTAATATATGGTATTTGTTTTAGGTGAAATTTTAATAAAAATGTTAGTTAGATTCATTTTGAGTTTTTAAACCAAACTTATTAAATAAAAGTATTTAATATTTATATTAGAACAATTTGGTGTTTTAATACAGTAATTTTTAACATAAATGATCCACGTGATATTTATTTTATCACAACATGATGCGGCTCATTGATTAAAACATGTTGTGTAATAGCTTTATGAATTGACTTTGTTTGGTATACAAACCCCCATGGAGGTTCATATGGCACTTTTCATATTGGTCATGTAAAACCAAAAGCAACAATAAGTTATTATATATACTAACAACGTTAAATTTTGTAAAGCAATTTGATAAACATTACAATTAAAGTGCATTGCCATAGTCATAAACATCAAACTCAGACATTGTAATTTGGTCAATTTCTAAAGTATCTTTTCCTTATAAGAATAAAATATGATTTTTCAGGCTACACCTAATTAGATATACATATCTTCAGATCAAAGAAATTATTACAAAAAAAAAAAGCCTTGTTATGAACAAAAATATAATATTAGTTTCATAATTTGCCAAAAGTTAACACTAATAAATAATAATGAACTTTCACAAATCTTGCATTTTGGTCACTGCATCTAACTAACAAATGAATTTTAGTTTAGAGGATTTATTCAAGAAGTACATCCATGACTTGTTGTAGCTGAATTTAGGGGAATGCTAAGACCTATTAAGATATGTGGGAATGGTCTATGAGACTACGGTTGGTTTCTGGTCGGCAATTCAAATTCAAAATGTTAGCACATATCTTTCCACTAGTAGATTGATTAATTTTTTTATGACATTTCAACAACAATATAGTAATAACAGATAAAAAGAACAAAGTAAATGCATGAAATTAGAGAAGAAGAAGGAGACAGAGTAAATATAAAACTTGGAAAAAAGAAATGGAGAAGAAGACCATTGAAGAAGACCATTATAAATTGTACGACTCAATCCAAAATCATAAGAATAAAAAATTCAATGCAATTATATATATATATATATATATATATATATATATATATATATATATATATATATATATATATATATATATATATATATATATATATATATATATATCTTCCAAAAAATTGAGATCCTAAGATATCAACTTGGAGATTTTCGGCTATTTATCTGGAAAAAAGATATCGGTTATATTGATTCAAAATTTCAAATTAACTAACTTGCTTATTTAATGAGTTTTAAAATTCAAATCGTTATCTCAAATTGATTCATTTTACGTGGGATATACTGAGAAATAAATTATGAATAATATTGACTTTAATTTTAACTCACAAATATTTTGCTAATTTAATGGGATTAGTTTAGATTTTGTGGGTTAATAAACGAATTATTGATATGCTTATTTAATGAGTTTTCTCACAAAAAAGGGTTCGATTTTTGAATCCAAAAGCTATAAATAAGGGAGTTAAATTAGAAACAATATTAATTATAGAATCTGATATCTCGTATATAAATAGAATGATATGCTTCAGTTGATAATATAATTGTTGAATTTGAAGATTCTATAATTTAATTTAATTGTGTTTGATTTTTATTTGGGGAAGATGATGTCAACAATTTGATCTAATGGTAGAAAACATATGATTGAAATACAATCAAGGGTCCTTAATGATTCATTGGTGAATTAAGGGTTCTCTTCTAATACTATTTAGATATGAATGAAACCAATATGCTTAAAGTAGATTGATTAATTTTTTTCATGACTTCTCAACATGAATACAGTAATAACATGTAATAAGAAGAGAGAGTAAATGCAAGAAATTGGAGAATGAGAAGGAGAACAAAGTAAAGAAAGAACATAGAAAAAAGAATTGAAGAAGAAAATTGCTAAAGAAGAACACTGTAAACTGTAGGACTCAATCCAAAATCGTAAGAATAACAACTTCAATGTAATTGTATATATAAGGTGTTTTTTAAAAATCAAATCATTATCTTCTAAAAAAATAGGTTCCTAAGATATCATCTTAGAGATTTCCAGCTATTAATCTAGAAAAAAAAAAGAAATAAATCAGTTATATTGATTCAAATTTACAAATTAATTAACTTTCTTATTTTATGAATTTTAAAATATAAATCATTATCTCAAATTGATTCATTTTATATGAGATATTCTGTAAGATAAATTATGAATGATAATGATTTTAATTTTGAGTATCAAATATTTTAAAGATTTAATTGGATTAGATTAGATTTTATAGGTTAATAACCAAATTAATGATTTGCTTATTTAAAGAGTTATTTAAAAAAAACGGATTTAAATTTTGAAGCCAAAAACTATATATAACGGAGTTAAATTAGAAACAATATTAATTACAGAATCTGATATCTCGTATATAAATAGAATGATATGCTTTAGTTGATAATATAATTGCTGAATTTAAAGATTCTATAATTTAATTTTATTGTGTTTGATTTTTATTTGGGGAAGATGATGTCAACAATTTGATCTAATGGTAGAAAACATATGATTGAAATACAATCAAGGGTCCTTAATGATTCAGTGGTGAATTAAGGGTTCTCTTCTAATACTATTTAGATATGAATGAAACCAATATGCTTAAAGTAGATTGATTAATTTTTTTCATGACTTCTCAACATGAATACAGTAATAACATGTAATAAGAAGAGAGAGTAAATGTAAGAAATTGGAGAATGAGAAGGAGAACAAAGTAAAGAAAGAACATAGAAAAAAGAATTGAAGAAGAAAATTGCTAAAGAAGAACACTGTAAACTGTAGGACTCAATCCAAAATCGTAAGAATAACAACTTCAATGTAATCGTATATATAAGGTGTTTTTTAATAATCAAATCATTATCTTCTAAAAAAATAGGTTCCTAAGATATCATCTTAGAGATTTCCAGCTATTAATCTAGAAAAAAAAATTAGTTATATTGATTCAAATTTACAAATTAATTAACTTTCTTATTTTATAAATTTTAAAATATAAATCATTATCTCAAATTGATTAATTTTATGTGAGATATTCTGTAAGATAAATTATGAATGAAAATGATTTTAATTTTGAGTATCAAATATTTTAAAGATTTAATTGGATTAGATTAGATTTTATAGGTTAATAACCAAATTAATGATTTGCTTATTTAAAGAGTTATTTAAAAAAAACGGATTTAAATTTTGAAGCCAAAAACTATATATAACGGAGTTAAATTAGAAACAATATTAATTATAGAAATTGATATATTCTATATAAATAGAATGATATGTTTCAATTGATAACATAATTGTTGATTTAAGATTATATAATTAAATGTAATTGTGTTTGAATTCTATTTGGAAAATATGATGTCATCAATTTGATCTAATGGTGGAAAACATATGATTGAAATATAATCAAGGACCCTAATTGCTTCATTGGTGAATTAATGGTTATCTTTTAATAATATTTAAAGATTTGTGAATTGTTGTGATTGATTATATTTTGGATTTCCGATGTAAACTAACTGCTTTTTTAGAAGATATGTGCTTGGTAGCCTCATGGGGAAAACAGGACAAGTTTTTTTTGAGAAGCAATTAGAAGGCCACTAGTTTGCTATATAACAGTTTCATATATTTGGTGTTCATTACATAATAAAGAATGACTTTTCTTCCATATGTATATGTAAATAATATACTCTTTGGTAAGTATTCTCATGGTATCATTAAGATGTAGCCTCTTAATGCTCCGATATTAAAGTATTTGGTTGTTCAATTTTTTTTTATCTCTAATTTGTTCATTCCGTCGGAGGTTTACTTTTTTTTTTTAGAAACAACGATATTTTTATTAAACTGACCCCAATAAGCAAGGAGCTAAAAAGGGGTAGCCATAAAACATTACAGTTCATTGAAATCAATGCAATTATAGAGATACAAAAGGAGAAACATTCCAATCCTCCTAGTTACAAATTCAATTTTTTCCTCTTACTTTCAGCCAAAGAAACACCAATCATTTGTTCATTCGGGAGGTTTACTTAACAATCATTTTAGCAAGTGAGTTGAAAATATTAACAATTCCAACCCTTAGGTTTGATAATGCTGTCAAATTTAGTCATTTCTCTTTTATTTTTTATTTTTAAGTCTAGATTGACTATTTTCCATATATATTTTATCTAAACCTTTCTTTTTATTTTATTATTTTTATTAATTATGTAATTTATTGTTTTATTTAAAAAAAAGGTATTTTCACTATAAAGTACAAAAACTCTAGGCTCAATTTAGATATGTTACAGAACACAAACTCGAACACTTCCTATAAAACATGTAATGACATAAAGGGGACAACTTTACAAATTAACAAATTTGAAGAATGAAAAGTAGTGAAGATAAAGTTTTGCACCTTTCTGCTTGATATCTTGGAATTCTACCCCCCTAATAATTTCTTCTAGTTCCTTCAAAAGTTATCTTATTTAATGATTCGTTATATTATACCTTATGGGCATACAGATGGACAAATGAAATCCAAAATTAACAACCTCACAGGCTCACACACCACTAGTTTGGTAGATATAATATTCTTGTGACTTGTAGGATTATTTCTATTTATGATATCTACTTATTTTACCTCATTCCTTTTTCACCTAAGAGAAGGGAGACTGACCGTTTGAGGTTGTTAACGTTATGCCATATACTCATATTAGTTATTATTTATTTACAAAAATAGTCCATACACTATGATCAATTATACAACCCACACAGTTACAAAATATACCCCAAGACATTAGCAATAATTGTCTAAATCTTAAATATTTAAATGCTATGTCCGAAGTTGAAAACTTTTACAAAGTTTTGGTGCCTTTAGTTGAAGGGTAGTGGTACTGTGAGTCAAACATGGCTAGAAATCACGAAATTCTGACTAGCACCATTATTTATAGGTTCAACATCTTACAACTTTTATCTCAAATTTAGAGTTCTTTAATTTAATTTGAAAGATGAATTTTATGACAAACTGTACTTATGTGATGAAATAATATGATAAAAACGTAAACATTCTAAAAAAGCGGTAGTGACACTTCTGATTGGACAGAAAAGAGTAATGGACTGAAAGAAGCCCAATTGAGCTACAAAATGTATTGGGCCTTTGCAATAATAGCATACCATTTTTTTAAATATAAATCATTTTCTCATTTAAAATTCAACATCTAAATTTGTGGATGTTCATAATTTGCGATAATATCCGTATTAAACAACCAAGCTCTAAAACAAAGTTTTTCACGATTAACAAGTTTATAAGCTTTGATAATGGTTGCACATCTCTTTATCTTCTGTCTTCTATCTATCAATCTATATTCTATCTATCTATTATAATAAAAGAATCAATTTTTGCCACATGTATTCTCTTCCTTTCATTTAATCAAAAAAATTAAATTACCAACTTACCATTATCTTCCTAATTAATGAGGATATATTACATTATTATACCTCTAACTGAAGAGATGATTGCAATATTAAGTTTAAAAGCTCACATTTTGTCGATTTTTTGAATCCGTTATATTTTTTGTTTTGAACTTACTTATTAATACAAATTGTATCCTATTATTATTTTAATTAAAATTAAAATAGGTGAATCAAATAAATCTCTTCTTATTTTTATATCAATTTATTGTTAGATAACCATTTCATTCAATTACAGATAATTTGGAGAGTTTAATAGTTAAAAATAAATCCAATCTTTAGAATAAATAAGAAAATAGATAAAATCAATTAATTATATATATATATATATATATATATATATATATATATATATATATATATATATATATATATATATATATATATTAATTATGGGCTGTGAGAAAGCAAATAGAAAATATGCGACCAATTAAAAATGAATTCATGATTAAATGTTTTGCGTAAAAAATTATTTAAATTTAAATATAAAAATTTTATTAACACTATGAATGACAATTATTTTAAAATATTTTTATTTTCAAAAACATAGCTTGAGAAAAACAAAATATTTGATGTATATCTATAACTGGGAAGATTGGTCATACTACAATGCTATAATGTGAACAAATAAAAGTAAGACGTTTTAAAGAAAATAAAATTTGATCCATTGTTTTTATATTGGTCAACCTGGTCATCGAACGGGTAACACTAATACATTATTATATAGTATATGCTAGTTTTTCTTCATTGTACTTTTAACTACAAAAAAATAAGTTATTTAACAAATTAAACTAAATCTGATTTCCTTTAGTATTAAATTGATAAAAAAAGACAATGAACTTAATTTAAATCTTGCTCGTATCAATTGCTTGTATATTTTCATAACAAAAAAAGACTAAAAAATTAGCGAACTTCTTTCTATGACCCATATGTTTGCGATAATATGATAAATTTAAAACATCAAATTTTCTAGGGTACATTGATCATCAATTCATACATCATTATGTTAGATCGTTTGATCGAAATAACCTATAAGATAAGTAGCATCATATCATCATATCATATCATACTATATTATAAAGAATACATTTTTCCTTTCATCACATTCATTTGAAACTCCCATGCATTTTTCCTTTCACCATATTCATTTGAAACTCACATGACTTTTCAGTTTCTTTTTATTAATAATTATAAGTTGGTTAATAAGGTTAAATAAATATCAAACCTAAAGTGTAATCATATATAAACTAAATTTCAATATTAAAATAATATTTTTACTTCAACTTATATATATATATATATATATATATATATATATATATATATATATATAACTTTTAACATATTATATTTAATTTATTAGTTTTAATATAGTATTTGATGTAAACATTATCATTTTAAAGATACAATTTTGGAACAATTTGTATAAAATACTTATATTATTAATTTAAATATAATATTACACGGTCAACTTAAATATAAATTTTAGTTTAACTTACACAACCTAAAAAATATTTTGTAAATAGTTAAAGGTTATAAATTGTAGTGTCTTTCTAATAATGATTATAAGTTGGTTAATAAAGTTAAATAAATATCAAACCTAAAGTGTAATTATAAATAAAATTAATTTCAATTTTAAAATACTATCTTTACTTCTACTTATAAAGTTATGTCTTTAACTTTTAATATATTATACTTAATTTATTACATTTAAAATTTTGTTGTATGTAAACCATTATCAGTTTAAAGCTACAATTTTTGAACAGTTTTGATAAAATATTTAAATTATTAATTTAAATATAATATTACGGTATCAATTTAAATATAAATTTCAATTCCACGTAAAAAACCAAAGAATATTTTGTAAATATTTAAAAATGATAAATTGTAGTAATAAATGCAAAAACTAAATTGTAATTTCAATTTAACTAAAATATTTCCTAAAAATACTTTAAAAATCGTTAAAAATTTTCAAATAAGTAGCTTAAAATACTTACAATAACAATAGTTAAATATAACTCTATATAAATGATTATGTTGTTACCTTTAAAATAAAAAAAACAATGTTTGGTGTTTTAAAAATTATAATGATAGAAATTAAAACATTAAGAAAATAAATATTAAAAAATTAATTAACAATAACAACAACTATAAATAACATTAAACTATATATTATATTTAATTTTATTTATGTGTAAATCGCCAGTAAAAACCATTCAAACGATTGACTAAACTACAATATTAAAATCTCATATTATATTTCTATTTATAAAATTATGACTTTAACTTTTTAATATAGTTAACTTATTTGTTTAAATATATTATCATATGTGAGCAATTATCATTTTAAAGTCACAATATTTGTATAATTTATGAGTTGATGAAAAATAGGTAAATTATTAATTTCAATATAATATTAAACAATTAACTTAAATAAAAATTTTAGTTAAACTTGAAAAAAATCAAGAGACTATTTTATAAATAATTAAAGATTATGAATTATAATGTAAAACCTAAATTGTAATCCTAAATTAACAAAAAAAAACATGAAACTATTTTTTATATTAATTAATAGTTTTCAAATAAATAGCTTTAAAATAAGTTACAATAGAAATAGTTAAAAGTAATATTATATAAAAAACTATAATATTTTCTATAAAAACAAAAACAATGTTTTTTGTTTTAAATAACTATAATCATAGAAACTAATAATATTAATCAAATAAATTTTAAAAACATTAAATTTTTGAAATCAAATTAAAATAATTAAGTGTTTTGAAATACGTTATTTTAAATAACTTACAACAACAATAATTAAAAGTAAATTTATATATAAAAAGTATATTGTTGTCTTTAAAAACAAGAACAATGTTTGATATTTTAAATAATTATAATGATAGAAATTAAAATCTTAAGCAAATCAACCTTTTAAAATTAATTAATCATACCAACAAGTATAAATATCATTAAATCGTAGCTTATATTTAATTTTATTTATTAGTAAACTACAGGTAGACGTCATTAAGACACGTAGAATTATACAATTTTAAAAGATATCTACATTATCAGATAATTCAAAACAAACAATGTTTATACCAACTAATTATAAGATTTATTATATAAAAACTAATAACAATGTCATTGATATTTAAAAATTATATATTTATAAAAATTTCAATATATTATTGTATTCTTCGTAAGGCACGGATGTTCACCTAGTTTATTAAAATAAAATAATACACATACGTTATTATACACGTAAAAAGATACATGCCGCATCGTTTGCTAAAGAAATTAAAAAAAATATCCTAACTAAAAAGTAATAAAATTTGATTTGAAACTTGTATTGTGAGACTATTCATCATGATAAAAAGAAAAAGAATATGGAAATTGAAATTCGTATGTTTTTTCACCACTAACACAATTTATAGCATTCGCCATTCAGTTTGTTTTCATGCACATGTAAAATAATATATCTCAAAGATTTTAGGCGTCATCAATATGGATTTAAAGATAAAATAGCACCAGCCAAAAAGAGATAAAAAGTGGCATGAAAAATGAGGTATACATGTTAAGAGTCTTGAAAATAATTTCTTTGCGAGAGATAAAAGTACTCGACCGACTTAAAATAAAATATATGCCAGTAAATTTTCTAAACATTTGGAGGGTTTGTCAGTGGAGATGGTATCCAGTGTTGGGTGATTAAGGTGATGTTTGTTTTGTTTTTTCTTTTAAATGCTTTTCTAATATTTTTGTTTATAGTCGGCGTATATTTTTTCTAAAGTTAAAACTATAGTTTATAAAAAGACTATAGAGTATAGACCTGAATAGGTTTGCACAACCTCTTGTAGAAAATATAGAATAGACCGTCTAACTAAAAAAAAATCAACCTTATTTCTTGTCAGGGCCGGCCCAGGTACTGGGCGGCTTGGGCAATGGCCCAGGGCATCAGGTTATTGGTGGCATAAGTATGAGCCCGTATAGGTATATCAGTGTATATGAAGAAATTCTGGCCCATTTTCTTCAATCAGATCTACATCACCCTATTCAGCTGGAGAGGAGTTATGACAGCAAAAAAAATAATAATGATAATAATTGGGCGCGTGCGGTAGAACAGAAGTCGAAGAGGCAAGTCAGAAATTTCAACACAGGTAATCATTATACAACCTTCTTAACGCCATTATTTACGCCATTAGTCAGTAGTCGACGGTTGGAGATTTCATAGATGCAACAGACGTGATTTCTGATTTTTCTTTAGCAATATAAATCGAAATTGACATCTCTAATCTCCACTTCCGTAATCATCTGTGATTTGTTATGCTCTAATCTTCGTTTAAGCTTTAGTCTGTCACTTGCGGAGACACAATATCAATTCTATTCTCGCTGCTCGTGTTTTTTGTCTACAGGTTGTTATAATGAAGATTTTAGAGTTAAGTTAGAGGTTATCTTCCTATCTTCAGTTATTATGGGATTGGGCAAAACTAAGTTCAAATTTGTATTCCGACTTTTAGAGACAATGGTTACTTTTTATCGCAAAAACACATTTGGATTCGAGTGAAAATATTCGATGCCCTGTTTGAATACATTAGCTTGGCTGTAGCACAAAAAGTTAAATTTATATTTGTTTGGTCACATTTACAGTTTGAGTTTTCAATTGTTTATTTTTAGTATGCTCTTCTTTTGACTTTGCCGTAGAATACTTGAGTGTTTAGTTACCTTCAAGGTTTTAACACTTTGATTGCTTAACATTAATTTGTAATTGTTTAGTTATTAATCTGTTTTAAGGATTTAAATTTTTATTGTTTAGTTATTGTTAGAATTGTTCATATAGACTTCAAGGATGTACATAGATGATTTGAAGCTCTATACAAACCAACAATAACTGTTCACTGTGCGAGATTATACACATCATAAATTCTCCATATAGGTTTGCATATTATATATTTGAGGCAGGAAACAAAGTTTAAAAGTTCAAAAGTAAAAACTCAAAAGTTTAATGCTAATCTTAGTCTCAGTTCCAAATTACATTGCTTTTGTGTGCATTGGTGAAGATGTTTCTCTCACCCAATGATTCAATCTGTTTTAGAGTCTGAATTGAAGGTTGTGTGTTTCCATGAGTTTGATGTGGTTTTTGACACAAATTCATGGTATAATGAAATTTTGTTTTGAACGATAGCTTGTGATGTAAATTAGAAAGCTTGAATGTGAATTTGTGTTTTAATAACCTCTGGCAGGATAAAAAAGAGTTGGCATTATGTTGCAAATAGTAAAAATTAATAACATATATGGTTGTCTTTGTTGAATCTATTTCTGTCAAAGTTTCTTTAAATGATAATTCTTATTTGAAGCTTGGAACAATTTGTTTAAAACTTAGTTATTTAAGTGTAATTTATAGAACAAGTCATTTTAAACATTGTTTTTAAGTGATTTTAGTAGGGTTTTTTGTTTATATTAGTATATTTAATACAAAATATATTGCAATTTTGTATTATAAATTATGTTGTAACGGTTCAAACATAAGGGCATTATTAACTTATTTCGCCCTAGGTAGTAAAAACTAATGGAGCGGCCCTGTTTCTTGTATGTTGTCTTCTTGAGTGATTTTCCATCTCTACTACCACCTCTCTCACCATCGCCTCCGACACCTCAACCGCACCAGTACCTCAACTACCTATGCAGCCGCCATCACCACCCCCCTCCACCCCTCCACTCTAACCGCTGCCGCCATCACCCGCACCTCTGCCACCACAACCACCTCCTCTTCCACCACTAACGATCGCCACATCCGACACCTCCACCACCACTTCCAACACCTCCACAACCCCCTCCACCACATCCACCATCACCATCACAAGTACCTCCGTCATTACCACCACCACATCCACCAACTTCGTCTCCACCACCTGTGTTGTTTCCGCTATCTCCGCCACCACCAACACCACTAACATCGTTGCCACCAGGCACCAACGCAGTTACCTCCTCCACCACTCCCACCACTGCCATGATGTCACCTCCACCACGACCATCGTTAGATATCATTTAAAAATCAGTTTGGTTAATATGTGTATGTGCATATAGTTTGTTTGCTTCATCTATGGTTAATGTGGTATTAATATCATTTATGCATGACGTAGACTTCAAAAAAAATAATCTTCTTTTTACAAGTTGCTAGTATACATCTTCTACATACACATATGTGGTTTGCATAGTGCAATGATTTACCTCTTCAAAAAAAAAAAAAAAAAAAACAGCGCCTACAATCTACATTTAGCTCTCTTTCAAAGTCTTTGTCTAGGAGTTCTGGTAGCTGTCGACCAGGGGATTGTATTAAGATTTGTTTCTTATTTCTTGTGTAATTGGTGGATTGCATTATTGGTATGGTGACTTATGATCGCTTAATTTCTTTTGCCGCAATTAGGGGATCATAATCCAATATGCATCCGGTGCGATTAGGTAATTTATGTATTTCATTTTCTTCATTATAGTGTCGGATAATCATGGTGGAGGCTGGACTGAGTGAAGTAGACGAAAAAAGTGGTTATAGGAGATATCTTTAACATGTTAGGACCACCTTTTAATGAACTGAAGCATAACTACGAGGATTTAGATCGTACTAATGATATGATATTCATCACGGTATTCCCTCATCAGATTGGGACACATGACTTATGGGTTGTTGTCTAAACACCAAATTATGGCAAACAATGTTTATTTCTCGATGATGTATTAAGATCGGTAAAATAATGTTTATTTCTCAATGATGTATTAAGATCGGTAAGCATTTCATATCTGCTCGATTCTTACGTGTTCATAATTTAGATGCTTACATATGCACTATTTCATTGGAGAACTATAAAATGTTTGATTCACCGGTGAAATTCCAATGTAACAATTGGAAATAATGTCTGTGTTGAACATGACCATTTGTTTAAATAAATTAGTTTTCATGATATAACATGGGTTGTTGTGGAGGATGAAAATTGTAGATTCTTCCATGGAATGATAAATCGAAAGTGTAGACACTTTGCAATTTGGCGTGTCGTGTGAAAGTCACAATAGTCATTAAACCGAGAGTGTATATATAGAGAACGCCCTAATTCGACTTCATAAGCGGAAGTTAGGATTTTTGGAAGTTTCAGCGTAACAGTATACAACTCAGAAACCGAAGTAGAAATAGGTTGATTGTTAGGAAAAGTAATCTAAACGAGGGTTGAAGATCTCATCCATATGGTTTCCTCGATATAAAGACAGTTGATAACATATATCATATGAGAAAGTTATGAATTTTTAAGAGACTTTAACAATGTAAGCCTATTAAAAATAAAGTCAAAATAACTGAAGGAGTCTAAACGAAAGTTTTAAATCTCTTTGAGAGCTTTTTGGGGGTATAAGGAATGTGAAAACAAAGTTCGTATGAAGATGATACAATTTTATGAAGCTTTCCGAGAAGCTCCACACATATGTGGGTTTCACGGTGCGTACCTTCTAGAAGGTGGGGTGTGAACCACCATATTTGCAACACGTGGCAGAAAATGGGAGGAGCAACGTCTTAGGTGTGCACGGAGTGCACACTAGGCGCAGCACATAGTTACGCTATAAATAGATTTTGGCTGCTCATTTTCTTCCTTACTCCCTATCATCCTCTCTCTCGAAATTATCACGATTTTATCCCATTTCCCTTAGTTTTAGCCTTCGGCGAAGCCCTTCGATACCTGAAGAAGTAGTAGCTAGCGAGTAGAAGTTCTAACAGTTCAATTTCCTAACTTCAATTAGGAAGAACCTCTTTAAATTTAGCTACACTTTAGTCTTTTCAATGTAACTTATATTTATAGTAAAAAATCGTCAATAATTCCATGGCGTTATACAAATTGATCTACTTATGGGAGAGGTGTCTAGAATGGTCATGTTGGCTTGGTTGTTGGATTTCAGAAAAGCTATTATGCCAATATGATTCTGCCTCCCAATTTTCCTACCCGGATGATCCTTAATTGATAGATCTTGATGTAGACATTCGGATTAATGAGGATCTAAACTATTCTTAGTCTCCAGGATCATTAGACTATAACTCTGTAGTAATTATACTTATGTCACGCCAAGGAATATATGAGGTGTTAGATGGAGCTCTGCCCATATCACCAGTCACCCATTTTATCAAGTGAGTGCATAGTTACTTTCATCTTACATACATATATAAATTATTTAAGATAATTACATGCTATATGTGCCTATTGCCCGTGTTCCTGATATCTATGCTAGATGAATGATTTATACATGTTTTACTCAATTTTAAATTGTATATGTATTTTATTACCTATAAATATGTTGGGTAAAGATGGGTAGATATAAGATGACATGAATGATGAGAGATGAAAGGTGATATAGATGATGAGAGATGAAAGATGGTATAAATGATTAGAGGCCTTGACTTTAAAGATGATCCAGTTGTCTAGGGGAGTATAGATAACGACCACCGATTATTCTAGACAGTCTAGTGGAACGCTAGCATGCTCGCAACCTGTAGGTGTTTTTGAACTTAGTGTTCACCAGGTGTACTCCATCCCCCTAGTTGCCTTCCTGACATATATTGCTATGGACTCCCCTAAGCATTATTGTCTATCACGAAGATGATCCTTAGGGGTAGGGGTAATCAGGTTGATGATTTGATAATAATAAATAGAGATTTAATTATTGTAGTTTGAAAACCCTATGTACTCACGAGGACCCCAAGCCTGACCCACTTAGTTTCTTATATTACAGGTAGTGGCACAACAACACATGTGTGATGAAATGATGGATGTCTATAGGCCAGTAGTTTAGACAAACTAGTGTAAGGCATGTATTATTTCGTTTATGCTTATTTGTTGTATCGGCAATGACATCCCAAGGTTTTTAATATAAATAAAATACATTTCTTCAGAAATGTTGTGATAATATCATTATCATGTTTTTAGGAACAAATTCTGCAATATTACTCTTTTAAGGATACTCTGATTTCAAAATAAGCATAAATAAATCGGTCTTTTCTGGCCGTGAAATTGGGGATGTCACATTGACCGTCACCTCATGTGTCAATGCCTACAACCGGCTCAACCAGATACCCTTCAAACACGATTCTCGATATGCAAATGGCATAAGACAAACCCTCAACTAATAAAAATCAGTCCATCATAAAGAGACTATGATTCTTAGGTGGAGAGTTAAATTAACCGAATCATAACATCTCACACACAATCACATGCTGAAATTCATAACTAGTAAAAGCATGAATAAAGCAAATACGATGCATGCCTACAACAACATATGATATAAATCAGGTCTCCTCATCCCGCAACTAAAATGCTCGGTTTCTCACCACTAGAGCCTCCGCCCTACCCTCATGGCCACCAGTAATCCTCAGTATAATTGGATCATGTGCCCTCACCGATCCATTCATCAACCTCGAAAATTTGGCCTTCTTTTGGACCATCTGATTTTTGTAAAAACAAATCGAACTCAAACCTCAAGGATAATCCCTACTAAATGACCGGTGTAACGTCCTAAAAATGCCAATAAAAATGTTCATTTTAAACACCGATTCATACAACCAGTTGTTCCAGAACCAAATAAAGCAGAAGTTTATTCTTTTCAAACATCAGAGTGTCTCAAAAGGAACCAATGCGGAAAAAGCCATCAAGGGATGTCGTGCAGTCAAGTCAGGCCCTTCCTTTTGAAACTTGAAGTACTTAAAAATGTTAAACCACAAACTATAAGCATAAAGCTTAGCGAGTTCCCCAAATTACCACATACTGTACATACATTTGGGCTACCCCTCATGGTCTTGCATACAAGTGCCATGGGATACCCCCATGGTCTTTCATACCATTGCCATGGTTGTCCCCATGGTCTTCCTTTGCAGTGCCTCGGCTACCCCAAGGTCTTACACACAAGTACCATGGGCTACCCCCATCGCCTTTCATACAAATACCACAGGTTACCCCCGGAGTCTTCCATGCAAGTATCACAAAGACAACTAGCATCCTACATTACATAATCCAGTGGACCGACATTGGTGGCTTCGACTAACGAGTAGAGTAAGGAGACTCACCTCAACCCTGAAGACAAGATAAATCACTAAATTGAGTCGACGATATCAAACCTACCATGCTAAACATATCCACAACAAAACCCTAGTTAATAATTATGGAAATCACTGGCCCACGAAAGGTATACGCTCATAATTAAATCTCTTTTGGGAAAAAGACCATTTCACCCTTCTAGTACCAAGTCCAACAGTGAAACTGGTAAAAAATTCAATGGTCAACGCTCAGTTGACTTACACCATAAGTAACTAATCTACACCCAACATAGAGCTACACCCTGCATACAGAGGCTACGCCTTATGTAGATCCTCTGATCCCAAAAACTTCTATTAAGCTCTTAGTATAGCAAACCAAACTCTCATACCTAATCTTAATGAATGTCTCAATGGATAAGGTCTCTGACTGCATCTCTTTGGATGGCCAAGATGAACACACAACCAAACTCTAAGTCTAAGATGACACCTTTTGCTCGAGAACTCATTCATTGATAGATGAGAGTGCCCAAACTCTCATTTTTATTACTCTATAACTTCAAAAATATCAGAAGGAGGCATTCAATTGGTCTAGGTTAACCCATACTCATAAGGACAAAGATTAAGTAAAAAAGCATAAAAACTAATGAGCTAATTTGATCTAACAAAAGGAACATCAAGATGCATTCTTTATACCTTCTAAAGAGAGGTGGTGAAGTGCAAAGTCTGGATCTATAAAGCTTGGAGCTCATACTTGCTTCTCCAATGGACTCCTTATTCAAGAATGCACAAAAAAATATTGCTAATGCTTCTAAAACTAACAATTGGTGGCTAGGGTTTCAAAGGAATGATATGAGGTGATGGAGGCTGGTTATGGGAAGGTTTCCAAGAAGATACAACCCTTAAATAGGGCACAAAACCTTAGGGTTAGGGTTTTAGCTAGCAGTGGCTACTCCATGCGTAGCAAAATCTATGCATTGTGTATCTCATTAAAAACGTGTTCCTCTTTCAGAGTCTACGCCATGCAAAGGGCAAAATCCCCAAATTCCAATTCAACTTCAAACAACCATAACTTCTTCGTTTTAAATCCATTTTCAGCGTTCTTTATATGCATAGAAAGGTACTGAAGAGCCACACAATCCTATCTAGTTACTTTTGGCTTAAAACATGTCAAAATAAAACCATAATCCATGCAAGAATCCTAACGTATAACTTTTACCATTTTACCCTTTGTTTCCAGCACATGAAACCAAGGCTTCGATCTCATAACCAATATTATCAACCTTCAATAAGGTCCAAATTTTACATCCTCAAAGCCCAAAGCATTTACATGATCGAATTACAGTTCATAAACCCTAAATTAAGAAGCGTCCCAGAACAAGGTGTCGCAACCAGCCTGACCGCAACTGAAGCAACCCCTTCCTTTCTTACAACAACTCCCCTTGAGAGTCCTCCCACACTTGGCATAATGACCATGAAACCGATGGCCTCCTAATCACGAATCATGAGTCATGGTCATATTCTCTTGGCATATTACAGTCTGGACAAGCTCCAACCCGCGTTTCATCTGAAGATGGATCTTAATCTCTCGCTCTCGGGCTCTAGCAATCATATCATCTAAGGTCTTGCAGCTTGATAGGCTCACAAACTCCCGAATATCATCGCACAACATACCATGGTACTTCGACTTCTTTATTTCCTCATCCACATCATATTGCAGAACCAATAAATCCCTCTCCCTGAACTTGTTGGTGATCTCTGCCATGGTCATTGTCGTCCAAAGAAGGTCCTGAAACTCCCTCACCAAGTGTTGCACCTCAAATTCTGGTGCAAACTCCGCCCCTAAATCTCGACACAAAACTTTTCTGAGACATGGCCGCCACGAACTCTGCTTCAAAGGAGTGACCAACCTCCTTCCACCACTCATAGGCTTCATCCCTCAAAAGGAAAGATGCAAATCCGACCTTCGATTTCTCAGGCCAGAAACTAGCTCGTTGAGTACTCTTCATATCAGCAATCTACCACCTATTAGCAATAGGATTCTTCTTCCCGAAGAACTCTAGGGCTCTACAAGTTTGAACTCCTGAAAAGAGAGAGACGATCCCCCAACTGAATTGTCGCAAACTCCTCACAGGCAGCCCCATTTCACTCATCCAGAAGCTCTATGATCCCATCCTTGATGGTACTAGACACCACAGGTGTCGCATCCAAAATATCGTGAGTGATCTCAGATGAAACGAACTCAAGAACCCTCTCATCAATCGACTCAGCACCAGAGCCTGAACTTGAACCAGAACCAGAACCTCCTCCACGAGTACTCATCACTATACTAAAAGTCAACCATACAAATGATCCGAACATACCTAAAGAATCCTCATTCCCTAGGCTTCTTAGAATCCTCATGACTTTCCTTGATTCGAGTATGGATGATGTGCTTTTAGTAGTATAGGCCCAATACTACCTTCCACGCATATCCTTACTTTCTTCAAGAATTATCCCGAATCGTCTATGTCACAGTCTCATAGTAATATATCCCATACCCACTAAACAACACACCACTCACAAGCACTTACTAAGCTCTCTTAGGATCCCCCACCTCACCTTGCCATCAGCTGCTAAAAAACTCATACTAATGTCAGCTAACTACTTCATGAATACAATTACATGCAACAAAAATTAAATAATCTTTCGACTAAAAGACTCAACTCTACAACGGTTAGACTCAAACGAGAGTTGCATAATAGAGCTAAATCAGTCACTCTAAGATTATTTAACATTTGCAGCATGTAACTTATCATATTCATGCAGTAATTAACTCACGTCAATATAAGTCCTACAAATCTCAAAGAAAGAAACATTCACGCAGTAGAAATCTACAAGACGCAAAACATCAAAAGTCATCCTTTCTAATAGGCATCTATCCTAATAAGCATTCTAGAATGCAACCCTGAACATATCCTTATGCTAACTTCTACAATGCAAAACATATAACATAACAACATGTATGGGTATTATGGGAATCACTTACTTGAGCTCGACTGATTGCACACATCGCACCCTTTCTTTGTAAAAGTCTTTTTAGAATTTTTATTTTCTTTAAAAAGTATTACTAATTCCTCAGTTTGAGTTCAGACACACCCGAAAGTGCACCTTTATCCCTCAAAACAAGGCTCTGATACCAAATTGTAACATCCCCAAAATAGTAGTAAAATTTTCATATTTAAACAAATTTGTAAAATCATTTGTTTATAAACTAATTAGAGTAAAATGTATTTTTCAAATATCAGAGTAATACAATAACAATCAGTGTGGAAAATCCATCAAGGAATGTTATGCAGTCAAGTTGGGCCCTCCCTTTTCAAATTGGAAGTACTTGAAAATGTTTAAACCACAAACCGTAAGCATAAAGCTTAGTGAGTTTCCCAAAATACCACATACCATAAATATGTTGCCATGGGCTACCTCCAATAGTCTTCCCATACAATTTCATGGGCTACCCCCATTATCTTACTCCCAAGTGCCTTGGGTTGTCCCCATGGTCTTACTCCCAAGTGCCATGGGTTTTCCCATGGTCTTTCCTTAAAATGTCATGTGTTTCCCCATGGTTTAACATCCAAGTGACATGAGTTACCCCCATCTTCTTTCATGAAAATGCCATGGATTATCCCAAAGGCCTTTCATACAAATGTCATGGGCTGCCCCCGGGGTCTTCCATGACAGTATCACAAAGACAACTAGCACCTTACACAATATAATGAGAAGACTCACCTATCTCACGAAATTAGCTAAACCACAAATTAAAGCCCCATAAAAGATGCTACAACACTCCTATCAAAACATACAAGGTCTAACCTTAGTCTACACACTAAAACCATCAATCTTGGCCAAAAGTCAACCCATGTCAACAAGTCAACAGTCAACTTCCAAGTCAAAGTCAGATACCTACATCAGCAACCTCCACGTCATGCCCTTCCTTTGGCCGCATCGTGGTCGCAAAATGACAAAATAATCGGGCTGCCCCTAGTTGCTACATCATGGCAGTATAAAGGCCACACCATAGGAAATAGGTCTGAACAGCTTAACGAACTAAGTTGTTTTCTCCCACTTCCAAGAGCTCCAAAGCTCCGATTTGATCCTTCCAAAGGTCTTGATGAAAGATCTAGTATGCTCAAGGTTCATATTAAAGTGATATTGCTATTTAGCATATGATATTAATGGGTCACGCTAACAACAACTTGATATAAATTATTATTTATTAGAAATCGATTTTAATAAATATTCAATAAATCTTATAATTAAATTAGAGAATATTTATTTCTTGGGAATAATAATTTTCATTAAGCAAGTAACATTACATAATTCATATGGTATGAATGAGTAAGTCATGCACAACATTTTGGACTAGATAAATTCTTTTGTCTTTTACCGAAAAGTTAAATTTTATATTTTATAAACTTGGTTTATAAAATATAAAAGCTTTTGTCTTCTTTTTCCTTTCTTAATTTCGAAAATTAAGAGACAAAGATGGAGTGGTCTTTTGAATAGTTTATTCAAAAGAAGAGCATGGTCTTATGATTATTTAAAAGAAAAGAAACCATGCTTTGAGGAGTATGGGAGACAAGTAGAGTATAAGACTCATAATGTTCTTAAAGTGTTAAGGACTAATGGTCCTTGGAAGTGCTTTATGAATGACTTTATGGGGATTTCATTTGAGAATCTCTCAAGCCTCACTAAAATCGCAACATGCTTGTATGCATGGGTTTTCTCTCTTTTCCTCTCAAGTCTTGAAGATATTACTTGAGTTTATACTCTCTTGAAGTTCATACTTTGGTTATGAACTTCAAGCTTAAGAGTTAAGAGTTTTAGACTAGCATCTACATCAAGTTGGCTTTTTGTTGGTGCCTCTTAAGTTCATCATTCTTCATCAACTTCCAAGCCTCCCAAGAGGAACCAAAGAGCTATAAAGGTTGTTATTTCTTCATCTCTTATTTGGTTGTGTTAGTTTTCCTTCCAAACTTGGCAAGAAGATCCTTTGTGGGTTATAAATTTTTTTATGTTATTCAAATCATTAAGTCTTATGTTGCTAAATATTATGTTTTTGAAATGTAAGACATGCAATTGTGGTTTACACCAAAGTTAATACCATCATAGAACAAATATAATGCTTGTACTTTACTTTCAATTCATAAAATAATTACGGATTTCATAAGTTGGATAACAAGAATGAAATAATCCTAATTCTAGTGGCCAAAATGAACCATGATTAAATTAAACATTATATAAAAACGAAACTACAATTGCCAGATAGAATCATGAACATAAGATCAAGTCACATGATTAAAAGCATGGACACAATCGTAATATAGATCGGAAATGGAAGGCTTTAGTCAGACATGGATAAATCTTGAGTCCAAGGCCTACGATGTTAATTCTACTTACAAACAAAATCTAAATGTTTCCAAAATGAATTCCAAGTGAAAACTAGCAAGAACTCCTGGTAAAAATCGCCTCTAAGTCGTCCAAGATGATATATATATATATATATATATATATATATATATATATATATATATATATATATATATATATATATATAGAGAGAGAGAGAGAGAGAGAAAGAAAGAAAGAAAGAGAGAGATAGAGAGATAGAGAGATAGAGATAGAGAGATAGAGATAGAGAAAGTGTATGTGTGTGACAGAAATCCCTAATAATATCTTAATAAGTCATTGGGGAAAACTGCACAAATGCAGTTTTCGAGATCCACATAACCCATGTGGATTTAGGCTAATTCCACACACCCCGTGTGGAAGGAAGTAGGCTATCTTGATCGGAAATTATTCGAAAGTAAAGTGCTCAAAATTATGGATTTTGGATTTCATACACCCCGTGTGCACTCAGTGTAAATCCACACGCCCCATATGAAATGAAGTCGACACCTGGTGAGCTGGTCAACACGCACCTTGTGGATTTTCATGCCTATTTTTCTCCCATTCACACACCCCGTGTGAAACCCACAATTTTGGTTCTCCTTAAATTTTCCAAAATCTTTGTTTCCACTTCGTTTGCTTCCAAATCTTTTCTCGATCTTCCTTAGCATCCCCAAAGTGCACTCCAAACTTTAAATCTACCTGAAATCCACCATAAAATGTGCAAATCAATGCAACTCAATGCCTGAATTTACAACCATTTGCTATTCGATCACATGTTGTTGATGCAAACTCAACATCCACTTTACATGCAACTTATTCAGATACGACTCCGGGCTGGTATGTTGATTTTGGTGCCACCTCTTACATGACTTCATTTATTTCAAATGTTCACGGTGCCAAGCTTTATAATGGGGCTGATTTTGTTGGTTTCGATAATGGTAATACTTTACCTATAAATGATATTGGGAATTCCACACTTCATAACATTCCTTTATTAGATGTTCTTGTTGTTCCTCATCTTACCTAAAATTTGATTTCCATTCGTAAAATTACCAATGATCTTCCTATTGATATCTTATTTTCCAAATCCGTCTTTTCTACTTCAAAATCGTCTCAGCAAGGAGATTCTAGCTTGAGAAAGGGTTGATCAAGGTCGTTACATTCTAGAGCAAGGTCAAATAGCGCTTTTATCCAAGTTATCCAAATCTAGACTTCATGCTTCTTTTGAAGTTTGGCACAAATGTTTGGGTCATGTTTCTTTTGATGTTATTTCCTTTTTGTCTAGGTTAGGTCATTTGTCTATTACTTCTTTATTACTAAACACTAATATTTGTTCTTGTTGTCATATTTCTAAAAGCAAACAATTACCCTTTTCTATAAATCCTAAGCGCTCTTTGCATATGCTTGATCTTGTTCATTGTGATTTATGGGGACCAGCTCCCATTATGTCTACTAATGGTTAGCTTTATTATATAATTTCTGGGGATGATTATTCTAGATTTACCTGATTCTATTAGTTAAAGTCTAACTCTGATGTTTTTGAGACTATTAAAACATTTTTAATTTTTGTTCAAATTCAATTATCCACAAAACTTAAAGTGTTCTAAAGTGATGGTGGCATAGAGTTTCTCAACCATCGGTTTCATGCTCTCTTTCTTAAGAATGGAACTCATCATCATGCCTCCTTTTCCTACACGCCTCAACAAAACGGTAGAGCTGAAAGAAAACACCTCCATATTACAGATACAAGCCTTTCTATGCTTTTCAATGCCCATGCTCCCGCTTCTTTTCTGGTTGATGCTTTTGTATCGACAACATATATTATTAATCATTTACCCATGAAGGTTCTCAATTATAAGTCTCCTTATGAGCTCATCTTTGGATCTTCACCAAACTATGACACCTTCCGGGTGTTTGGTAGTTGGGTGTTTCCTTATTTGCGAAATTATGCTCCACATAATTTGGCTCCCTAAAGTGTTGAATGCATTTTTCTTGGTTATGACACTCATTATAAAGGCTATCGGTGTCTAGATTTTTCTTCCTCTCGGATTTATACAACTCTCCATGCACAATTTGTTGAAACTAGTTTTCCTTTTTCTGGTCAAATTGCAACAATCGACCTTGCTACCTTGCTTTTCTGCAATTACTGTGATGGTCCGCCTATTCTTGCCACCAACTCTACAAATCATCCCTCTGGCCCAACACATACAACATCATCTCAATTTGGGCCTCCTGTTAAGACCAAAAAAAGAGGTCTTAATCCTTCACCCGGATGCTCCTTATGTTACGATCTAGCTGAGTCCACGGTTTCTCCTCCTTATCTTCGTACTGAATCGTCAATAGTCCAAGAAACTGATCAACCCATGGTTTTTTCTCCGACCCAATCCCTTCCTACTCATCTGATGCTTACTCTAGGAAAAGGCTAGAATTACAAAGCCAAACCCAAAATATATTGCCACTTTTGCTTCTCTCTAGCACAATCCTCTTCATATTGCTCTTTTTTTCTAATAAAGAGCCTCATGGTTTTAAAAGTGCTATCAAAGATCCAAAATGGTTATCTGCTATGAAAGAAGAAATGCATGCATTAAAATCTAATCAAACTTGGGTCTTGGTTCCTAGACCAACTGGTTCGAATGTTGTTGGTTCTAAATCGGTATTTCAGACAAAATACAATTATGATGGCTCTCTTGATCGGTTTAAGGCATGTCTAGTTGTCCAATGATTTACGCAAGTATCAACTCTTGATTACTCATTGACATTTAGTCCGGTTGTGAAAGCTTCCACTTTCTGAATTGTTTTATCCTTGGCAGCCTTAAATAAATGACCTCTTCATCAACTAGATGTTAAGAATGCCTTTTTTAAATAGTCATCTCACTAAAAAATGCATTTATGGAACAACCCCCTGGCTTTCTTGATCCCAAATTTCCTAATCATGTGTGCCGCCTATAGAAAACTTTGTATGGCTTTAAACAAGTTCCATGTGCATGGTTCCAATGTCTGAGTTCTTTTTTATCTACCCTTGGGGTTATTTGTAGTCGTGCTGACACTTATCTCTTTGTTTATAAAAAAGAGCATGTGTATTCTTTACCTTCTGGTTTATGTTGATGGCCTTATTCTTACAGGTAACCAACCTCGGTTTATTACCTCTTGTATTTCACGATTAAATCGTGAATTTGCAATAAAGGATCTCGGAAACTTAAGTTATTCTCTTGGTCTTGAGGTGGTTTATATTAATGATGGTTTGTTCCTTAGTCAAGCTAAATATGCTCATGAAATTCTTACAAGAGTCTGCTTATTGGACTCTAAGCTCGTTTCTACTCCTCATTCTACCTCTGACCATCTCACAAGCTCTGGTACTCCCTTTAATGATCCTACTACATATCACTCTTTGGTTAGTACTTTGCAATATTTTACCATTACACGTCCTGACTTATACTATGTTGTCAATCAAGTTAGTTAATTCTTTCATGATCCAACTATTGATCACTTTCAGGCTATTAAACGAATTTTGAGGTATGTCAAGGGTACTATTTCCTATGGCTTATCTTTTTGGCATTCTACCAAACCGAGCATCCTTGGTTATTCTGATGTTGATTAGGCTCGTTGTGTTGAGATATGTCGTTTTATGTATGGATACTCTATTTTCATTGGGGGGAAATTTTATATCTTGGAGTGCTATGAAATAGCCTACTGTCTCCGAATATAGCCGTGAATCTGAGTATCGTTCTATGGCAAATACAACTTTTGAGATTGTTTGGGTAACTCATCTTCTTTGAGAGCTTCATATTTTACCTCATGGCCGTCCAACCTTTTTATGTGATAATCGAAGTGCTGTCTTTCTCAGTCAAAATCCTGTTTCCCATAATCGAAGTACTCCCTTTAATGATCCTACTACATATCACTCTTTGGTTGGTACTTTGCAATATCTTACCATTACACATCCTGACTTATACTATGATGTCAATCAAGTTAGTCAATTCTTTCATGATCCAACTATTGATCACTTTCAGGCTATTAAACGAATTTTGAGGTATGTCAAGGGTACTATTTCCTATGGCTTATCTTTTTGGCATTCTACCAAACCAAGCATCCTTGGTTATTCTGATGTTGATTAGGCTCGTTGTATTGAGACATGCCGTTTTACATATGGATACTCTATTTTCCTTGGGGGATATCTTATATCATGGAGTGCTATGAAATAGCCTACTGTCTCCGAATCTAGTCGTGAATCCGAGTATCGTGCTATGGCAAATACAACTTTTGAGATTGTTTGGGTAACTCATCTTCTTTGAGAGCTTCATATTTTACCTCCTAGCCGTCCAACGTTTCTATGTGATAATCGAAGTGCTGTCTTTCTCAGTCAAAATCCTGTTTCTCATAAACGAGCCAAGCATATTGATATTTATTATCATTTTGTTCGGGAACTTATTGCCTCTGGTAAATTATGCACTAGGTTTGTTCCTACTCGGTTGCAAGTTGTGGCTATTTTTATCAGGAGTCTTCCAAAGCCTTTATTTGAGCATTTTCTTCACAAACTTTGTGTTTAGCCACCACCCATGCACTTGAAGGGGGGTAATAGCGATAATTATATAGTTGGAGTTAGATAGCATTCTCTTAGTATATTTTTATCATGTATACTTAACTTTAGGGATTACTCATTTCAATTGTATTTGAACTATCTGTAATTGAATTATATCTACTAAATGAAAGCCTTCTCCCGAGTTGTGTTGAGAGTTATAAACGTTACAATATATATATATATATATATATATATATATATATATATATATATATATATATATATATATATATATAGGCTTAGGTTATTCTATTCAAACTAAGTATTGTGTTATTGTATGCATAATTGTGGGCCAATCATTTTACTTAATTTTGGAAAGTGAATAATACATATTATTAAATTAAATATAATTAAAAAATACCAACTAATTTCATTCTAAGGGTATTTTAGTCAATTAACATAAATTTAAAAAAAGAAAATTACATATTTTAAGGAAAATAGATTCTATTAATTTTAAAAATCTGATTGTATGGATGATAATTCTCCTAATTCGAAAATTCTTACGGAATATGTTTATCAATATATTGAAAACTAACAAATATGATTGAACTATATAATAATTATACATTCTGACATAATATATATATTGATTTAATGAACTTCTTGAAGAATAACAAAATTTTGGATACAAGTTAAAAAAAATTCATTACATTCTTAGAAAAGAAAAAAAAAATTATGTATTATTCTAAGCGAATGTTACACTTGTTAATAACACAAAAAACACATTATATGAATCACTCTACAAGAATATACTACTACATATATATTTTTCATTATATTGTATATTATTCTGGTAGAATAATCAATTCCTTTTGGAAGATTGGTGGTCATTGTTCATCTTCATCTCATACAATGCTCATCTTCAAAATTCTATTCTCAAAGAATCAGAATTCAAGATTCCATTCCAGTAGAATATTGTAAGTTTCATATGTACCATGTTTTGCTTTGATATCTCTCGTTTAGTACCTACAAAAATAATGGTATTCAACACTTGATCATTATAAACCAACAATATAAGATAAAATTTAAACATAAATAAGCAAACCAAAATAAAGTCACACAAAACCCATTAAAGAGAAATGGATTCGTGATTCCACAAGAAACTATGTGGATGAAAAGGATACATCTCAATTAAACTAAAAACATTCCAAATACACCAAGCATTGCTAATACTTCAAGTTGACATAAAATGTATATATAATGTCTATATGCTATTATATGAGGGTATAAATAGAAGAAATATGACATAAATGCCTATATGCTATTATATGACAAAACTCCTACATAGCAGAAAAATGTATATATAATGTCTATATGCATAGTAGAAAAATGTATATATAATGCAAAGATATAACCAAGAATTAACTTAAGAATGAACTCAAGTTTCAAACTAAGAGTAAAGGAAGGTGACACTACAATGAGTTCATAGCGCTTATATAGCAAGATGCTTCCATAGATCAAGGTTAAAGCCAGATAACATAAAAGTCCTAGAGTTACAGGCGAATTAGCACCTATTGCAAAACAAAGAAAGGGGGTCAATCACTCAATCAATTTTAAAAATTATTGCAATTTCATAAGTGCTTGTTGTGCCATTATTTAAAATTCTAACTAGATCAAACTTGGCAAATGCTCTAGGATTAGTAATGAGATTCAATCAGATTCTCATTGTAATATACGTTGACTTATATAAAACCAGATTCAATAATACCTCCCCCCCCCCCCCCTTTTTTGGTCCAGTTTATCTTTCATTCCGAATTTCACAAAATTGACTATGCGAGTAAGGAAACAAATTCATCTAAATCGAGATACATTTATCTTACCAAGATTGGCGGTTAGAGATGAAGTAAAGTTCAGAAGAGCCAATATAAAAGAGACGGCATGGCCGAGTAGCAGAATGGACGAAATACAATAGCAAAAGGAATAACTCAGAAATCGGAACTACACACAGTATAAAAAAACCTCTTGAAATTCGAAATCCGTTGTGCACTGCTTGGTACTTTCGTCTACACTTCTTCCTAAGCTACTTCCTCTTTGTCAAATAGAAATGAAGGATGAAAGGGACTGTTTTGAGCGGTGGAGACCACGCAGTCAGGGTGGCTAGAGTGTGGTGGACCGAAGGCGATTAGGGTTTTAGGTCGTGAGTAGTACGTGACGTCGTGGGTAGGAGGATAACCCTCTAGGATGCTAGGGCTTTATTGGGTGGGAGATTGAGGAATACACGCTTATTTATTTAGTCAATAACATGATTATAGGGATTACTTTTGGAATTTACTAAACAAATTGCTAAATTACCCTTATTTATTTATTTAATTAATTATTTTTTATTGGATCACATTTATGTATACAATAACACAATATTTAGTTAAAACACTTGAACCTATCTCTCTCTTTCTCTCTCTCTCTCTCTCTCTCTCTCTCTCTCTATATATATATATATATATATATATATATATATATATATATATATATATATATGGCTAGGTTAAAGTGTTTTTTACATTTATTGTGTGCTAGAATGCACCAATAGGAATTTAGTAAAATTATATTATTATTTAATTAAATAATGATAGATATTAAATGGTTTCCATAATTGTATGTATATTAAATGATATCCATAATTATAATTTTCTCTTTATGGAAATTAATTAAATTCGTCATTAATGTCAGCAATAACATTTTTTCAGAATGAATTCGTATCTAGGTTTTTATGTCAGCAATAACATTATTTCATGACCCACTCACTTAAAATACAATAAAGTTGTATGGAATATGAATAATGAAGGTGTATTCTAGTAGAATATATTCTCGTTCTCCTAGAATACATTCTTATTATTTTATATATGAATTCATTCTGAAAGAATATTATTATTGACATTAATTACGAATTAAATTAGTTTCCATAAAAATGAATTATAAATATGGATATCATTTAATATACATTTAATGTTTACTCAATTCTTATTGGTAAATTCTAGTACACAATAGATATGAGAAACATTTGAACATACCTCTCTCTCTCTCTCTCTCTCTCTCTCTCTCTATATATATATATATATATATATATATATATATATATATATATATATATATATATATATATATATATGGTCTGTATTTTAGAGGTATTGGTTTATTCTTTTATAGATATCTCATTCATAACATTTATAGTGAACTTATTTTCAATTTAATCTCCATCGAGATTAAATGAAAACCAAGTGTGATAGGACCCGTTCATTGTATATTCAACAACTTTGATGTTGGTCTTTAATCAAAGACTTCATTTATTAGGCATAGATACCCCTATATCTATGATAGATTATGAAACATCATCATATTAAATGTTTTTAGCCGACGTAGAGGACGATTGACGAATGTATTATAAAAAGTTAGAACAAACATCTATATATATGCATCAACATGCATGTGTTTACCTATCGACCACAAAGACGGTAATTATACATCGTTTTCATTCAAAATAAATAACCTTTTATTATTTTAATTCATCTTTTCATATTAAGAAAAAATAATCTTAAGAAATAATTCCAAAAAAAATCATTCGGTTGTAGAACTTTTAACTTTTATATTGAACAAAAACTTTATAATCCAACAGTTAATCTTTTATAAACTTTTAGCTTTTGCTTCTTAACTAATTTTATACATTTAAAATTTACCAACTATTTCTTAAGAATATTTATACACAACTAAAAACTACGACTTTCAACTTCCAGTTTTCAACAATCATTTTTCAGCTAGTTTTGTTATACACGTTCATATAATTTTAACTTTTCAATATTAATGACCAATACGTTAAAACATATATTTTAGATTATTAAAATCAAATTTTATAAGTTAATAATTTCCAAGAAATAGATGTGTGCGGACTTAGGTTCAAATGAGAACAATTATGTAATCGAGATTACGAGAAAAAAATCTCAAACAAATATCTTATTTGATTGAAAGGATTAATATAAAATGACTTAATTATAAATAAAAAGGGAAAATAGTAATTATAGTAATTATAGAAATAACAAAATCCATATTAACATTATTAAATTCATCTATATCATCAACTGTTCATCAAAATATCAACGACTAATTCATCAAAAATTATCGAATGTGCATTAGCTACAATCAAATATCCTCTTGATTCATCGATCTCAACACGTTTTAATGGTCATCAATCATCAAAATTTCATCAATCGACTCTTCATCAACATCACACAACATTTACACCCTGATCCCGAGTCAAAATTAACGTGGGAAGCAGAGAGAAAAGAAGAGAATTGGAGAGAAATAATGACTTAAGAGTGTTCCTGAGTTTATTTTTTGGAGTGATTTGAGAATAAAGGAAAGGAAATCACAACATTCTTTTCTCTCCTAATCTTCCTCCCAAATCGAAGAGATTTGGAGAGAAGAGAATCACTGATAAAAAAATCCCTATGATTACCAAACTACCCCTATATTGACGTACAACATCACAGGAAAAAAATCGTTGTTTCTCTGACAAGGGTATAATTGTCAACTTTTAGTTTTCATTTCTTTTCTTTCCAACTCAGGAACACAAAGAAAAAAAAATCATTTCCTTTCTCTCGAACTCGGGAACAGAAAAATAAACTTTGCTTTCTTTTCCTTTCCTTTCTTTTCTCTATGTATTTCTCTTCTTTTCTTTTCTTTCTTTTAAATGAAACTCATGAACAAGGTGTTAATGATCGAAGATTCATCAAAAGACCATACAATCATTAAAATTTCACAATCTCATTCTTTAGGTAAAGAAATCGTTTAAAATATAGTTTTTCATCAAAATTTTCTTTATTTTTATCTCAGTCTACTGGTTTGTCATCACTTTTGATAGATTTTGGTTTGATTTGTATTTGTTATGTTCAATTCTTCATGTTTTTCGCTATAACTGAACTTAACGTGTATGCACTACAA
The DNA here is from genome assembly GCF_002870075.4 of Lactuca sativa. Lineage (NCBI taxonomy): Eukaryota > Viridiplantae > Streptophyta > Magnoliopsida > Asterales > Asteraceae > Lactuca > Lactuca sativa. Next base: position 202,890,137 of record NC_056624.2, read on the forward strand.
CTGTTTGATGAAATGCTCCAGATAGTTTTTTTTCATAATTTTTTTTATCTTAATGTGCTAGTTTGTCATTTGATTTTGATATGATTTGGTTTGATTTGTATTTTTTGAGTTCAGTTCTTCCTGTTTTCCACAGTTATTGATATTAACATGTATATGAAGGTTTTTACATGTAATAACGCAGATAAATCCTTATACACTTAAAGGTACATGCAACCTATTAGATCTAGTCATAACACTATTGAAATAACATTCTATAGAAGAACAAGAACCCCATGAACCCTAGGTATTTTCGAAATTAATAAACTAGTTAGGGATCATATACCTATTTGATTGTTGTAGTAAACAATCAAACATATCCTACTTGAAATACTCTCGGAAGCAAGCACCATAAGTGTCGTGCCTCTTATGGTTCACACCCAAACCCTAGAAACCAAGGAATCTTGAAGAGAGAAGAGAGGAGGTGATTTTAGGCCATCATTCTAGTCACACGAAGGTTATCTAGTCCTCTTCTGCTTCATTTCCCTATAACAACCCTCTTCAAATACTACATACACCATATATGGACATAAGTCATTAAAATGAACAAAATACCCCTCATATGTCCCATTACCAAATTTTATTGCTTTAAACTATTTCTCATGAAAAAATATAAATGTAGGTGAAAACCGTGCATAAATCCGAGATCGTATGCAAAAGTTATGAAGAAAACAAGAAAACCTCTAACAAGGATTTACACAGGTCGTGTAAATCAAAGCATGCATTTACACGGGTCATGTTTTCATGTCTGCACACACACAAAACTTGATTTTTCTCAAAATAACACTATACTTTGCATAGTTCTTGAAGACCCTTTTCTAAATAACTTTGTACTATTTATTTAGGTTCTCACGTGATTAGGAGGTGTTTTATCATCCAAAAACACTCTACTTAATCCATTAAGGACTCATTGAAACCTTTAAGATCATGATGATCCTTAGACTTTAAATGAAGGTTTAATTAGTCCATTATACACTTGAACATTCCAAAGTCCACAAAACTTGTTATCAACTTGTTGTATACTCAATAGGATGTTGTCAAGTGTATGAAACCATACCTAATCTCATTCTAAACACCTAATCTAACTATGAAATCATCGATTCCATTCCATATTCCCAAATTACCCTTTTGGCCAAAACAATCACTAGTGCTAGAACTTCACTAGGATCCCTTCATGTTTATGTTCCGATTCATCTATAAAGTGTCAATTCATATCCATGAATGTAATTGACCTCTTAGATGTCAAGCATTATATAGTTATCATAAGATTTCCCAAAATGCCCTTTTCAGTACAAACTATATGGATTCATTCAATAATTAATCAACACTTATTATTTTGCATCTAAATCATTCTAATAGCATCCATTCATGGTTATAAACTTCATTTGCTCAAAAAATTATACCATAATGCATAAAATCCATTGATGTCATCATATCTTTCCTAAAATCACCTAAAATTCATGTTTATGCAACATTCTACCATCATGGATGTGTTTGAATATTCTAATTGGATTCACTGTCATCAAACATCATCTAGGTCATTAAATTGATTGCAATTTAACACATAAACATGAAATCCCCAATTTAGATTTCTAAGGTTCATGAGGGTTTTCACCCAAATCCTCAAATCCATCAATGCGATGATTGGATTGAGGTTATGATTCATCAAATCAACTCAGGGGGGTTAGAAACCAAAACCCTAATCGTTAACCCTAATCAAATTTGACATTGAGGTTCATCCCCTTCATCAATTTGAATTTTAAGCTAAATGGGGAGGAAATTTTTACCTTGCAAGCCTTGAATCCTTCTTTCATTTGGATGGTTGCTTAATTCACCACTTGAATCACACCCTAGATGGAAGGTAGAAGAATAATCGCCATTAGAATCTCTCTAGAGTGCTTCTGTAACATCCATAAAAATCATGCCAAAATTTAACTTTTTAAAACATTTCAAAACCAATAATTATTACAAAACTTGTTTTCAAAATAGTATAGTGTCAGAGTATCCCAGAATCAAATCATAAAACATAAGGAGGTGTACGATCGTGCCTTTACCTTCCCGCGATCATCAGAAGTACCTGAAACAAAATCAACAACTGTAAGCCCAAAGCTTAGTGAGTTCCTCCAAAATACCAACGTCATAAAAACATATCAATAACATATAAGTAAACAACATGCATAATGAGCCTTCAGCCTAACTGGACCGCCTTGCAGGGCCTTCAGCCTATCGGGGCCGCTACCGAGCCTTCGGCACGTCTAGACCGCCTCGTAGGGCCTACAGCCTATCCAGACCGCTTGTCGGGCCTTTGGCCTGACTGAACCGCCTTGCAAGGCCTTCAGTCTATCCGGACCGCCTGGGTATGTTGGCCTTCAACACAAAGAATGACCGCCTCAACCCAATCCCCAATCAAACAATCATGTGCACATAAATATCATATGCTAGCATATATAATAGTCAAACCGATCTAACATATCACTAATCATAGCAACATTCTATAACGAGGATACAGACATAAGCGGTCACTAACATTGCATCATCCTATATACTAGGATACCACCTAACCAGGTCACTAAGCATATCACGATCCTAACTACCAATATGGGAATCAATAAGCATATCATGCAATAACCCGAACACAAATCCGAAAAGGGCCGACATTGGTGCCTTAGACCCTATTAATATAGTGAGAAGAAATCACCTCACAAATGTTGAACTGTAGTGCTAAGATCAAAGTCTCGAATCACATCCACGAACTCCACCACCTATATTCATCATAGAACCACTTCCATAAATTCCCAATTTACTAAAATACCCCCAGCAGTCAAACTGGTCAACCCTTGGTTAAAGTCAAAGTCAATGGTCAAGGTCAACAGTCCATGTTGATCCAACTCGTCGAGTGTAGTTCACCGACTCGTAGAGTCCTTCCAAAACTCGAGAAACCGTGAAAACCCTAGGTAACTCGTCGAGTTTCTAGACAACTCGTCAAGTCCATGCGTGTCCAAAAGTCGGAAAAACCTTATCTGACTCGTCAAGTCCTCTCACTGACTCGCCGAGTTCATGCATAAACCAACAACGGCCAATCTTCAACAGACTCACCAAGTTGGCCATGCAACTTGTCGAGTCCCTTCAGTCCATTTCCCATTCAGACGTTTGTAAGCTACCCCAAAGCTCCAAATTGTAGATCTAGCTTCCTAAGGCACAAATTCTATGTAAATTTGCAAACTTAACGTGTATGCAAGGTCTTAAAGGTTTAGAACACCAAAACAAAGTTTAGAATGAGGTTTAGGGAATGGTGAGAGGTCACTACAAAGTAAAGCTGATAACTTTATGAATTTTGGACGTAGAGGAGTCAATATCTGAAGTTACAACTTCATATCATGGCCAATACCCGAAATTGTTCACATATATGCTAAAAATGGCCTTAAACTTAAGCATGGAGAGGTCTAGCTAGGGAGAAGTCAATGTAACGGCTTGTTACCTTCTAGATTATGCCAAGATGTAGTAGAAGTAGGATCCAAAAGCTTTTCCTTGTTCCAAGCTCCTTAGACTTCAAGTCCTCTCCACAAATTCACCTTCCAAGTTTCTTAACATACAAAATGGAGTAAGATCACGATTAGGGTTTTTTGAGCTCAAGGGGAACGGTAAGGGAGGCTGGTGGAGACTAATGACCCTTTAAATAGGGTGCAGAACCTGGAAAATTAGGGTTTTATTTTCCAGCTCCTAATCGTTGAGTTAGGGTCCTCCGACTCGTCAAGTAGATCCAATAATCCACGCGGGCTAACCCGCCTCTACATGACGAGTTGGGGAAACCAACTCGTCGAGTATGTCCATAAACATGTATGTAAAGCTTTAAAACTTATACATGGGAGTCAGGGTGTTACATATTCATACGTATTTGGAAGAGAAGTAAGGAGAGTGTTCATCTTATTTCCCTCTTTTTCACATTTAGTCCCTCTAATTTTGCATTTTTGTCAAAAATGGTCCATTCTTCCAATATATGTGACTTTTCTTTGAGAATAGACATCCTAAGTCCCTCTTAATCCATTACATAACTTTTTTAGTAATTTCCATTAGTTGATTCAACCCTTGGTCAAACAGAGTTTGCCAAATTGCCAATTTTGGTCCCTTAACTCTGGAATGTTAACATTCCAACCTTTAATTTTCTAAGCATTATATCGACCAATGATACAACTATCATTTAAATGACTTAATTATGTAAATCATCCTTTATATAATTACTTAATTAATTTAAGAACTTTATCTTAACATTTAGGATGTTACAACATGTTCTATATCATAGTTTTCCCAAAATCATAAGTCCAGAACATGAGGATGTGTACGGTCACGCATTCTCCATCGTGCAATCCTCTGAAGTACCTAAAACATAACCCAAAACTGTAAGCCAACGCTTAGTGAGCTTTCCACAAAATTACCAACACACCATACATATATTAATAACAAACAACATATATACAAAGCCTTCATCATGACTGGACCGCCTCGTAGGCCTTCAGCCTATCTGGACTACTTATAGGACCTCCATCATGACTATTGGACCACCGCACCAGGCCTTCAGCCTATCTGGACCGTCCTCCGGGCCTTCGGCCTGACTGGACTGCCTCACATGGCCTATAGTGTATCCGGTCCGCCCTCGATGTCTTGGGCTTCAGTACAAAGCAGGACCGCCTCAACCTAACCAATCATAACATGTCGACATACACATAACTAGTAAACATATAAGCAGGCATCCGAAAAACAGGCAGATTTACAGATCACTACCGCATGATATCTTCCTATCTACCAGGATATAGATCTAACAGATCACTACAGCACACAGTTATACGATAAACCAGGATAACAATCCAAAGGGCCGGCCTTGGTGCCTTCGACCCATAAATGCAGTGAGGAAAAATCACCTTGCAAATCCGAACAGGTAGTAGAAAAGAATATTGCTCTACGAGTCCACTCTATAGATCACCTATACACATGGAAAGACCTAACCTTAGGCTTCACAACAAATACCAAAATTACCCCTAGGGTTAACCTAGGTCAAAAGTGAAAGGAAGTGAACGGTCAATGAAAAGTCAACCCAACTGAGTACGTCCAGTGTACTTAGCCTCTACGCCCCGCGTACTCCGCCCTTGACCAAAAGCAGGCAATTGACCTCCTACGCCCAACGTACGTTGTGGCCATGCAAACCTCCGTTAAGCTCTTAATACAACGATTCCAAACGTCCTCATTTAGATCTAACCCTAAAAAGGTGTCCCAAACCATAAAGTTTCCAACTTTATGGTCATGCTGATGGGTTTTGAGCATAACAACAATCCTATAGTGCACATGCAAACTCTAAAACATTGGATCTAGGTTTCTCTATTGTACATGATGATTATCCAAAGCTTACAAACCCAAGGTCTAGCCTACAAAATCCAAAAATAACAAATAAAAAAAAAGTCTAAATGATTACCTTAAATTATTGCAAGAATCTTCAAGCTTTGAGAGCCTAGTATCACAAATGTAATACCTTTAATCAATCATAAACACCAAGGTAAGAAGGATAATATTGGAGAGAGGATATGGAGGCACAAAATCAACTCTAAGGACTCTAGGGTTCTTCTGGTTGCCGATTTTGGATGCCCCAGGGGTCCTTATATAACTGAGCTGCTAGGGTTTCAGTCAAAAACCTAATTGGATAACATAGGCCTTAAGCAGCCCTAAGAACCTTCTGGAATAAGGCCTTGGATGATTTCAAGGTCGACTTCCACCCTAATTTCATCCACCCCCTATAACCCATAAGATCCACAGCCTAAAATTCAATTATCTTATAATTGCAATTCCAATCCCCTAAGTTTAATTAATATATTTTGATCACAAAATTAATTTCTTAATTAATTCTTAACCAGTATTAATTAATCAATATGATTTCTCTTTTAATATATTATTCTTATAATGTATTAATAAACCATAATATCCTCTTTCTCCGCTAATCATCAAGTCAAGTTGTTCCGGTGAAGGCAAACCAAAAGGACCATGCTACAACCGGGTCAAGTACATACCAAATATAGTTATGGAATTAGACACTAATCCAACAGTCTCGCACTTGGATAATTCTAATAGTTATAAATGCAAGTACAACTTCAAAATATGATTAACAATCGTAGCTCTCAAAAGCCGTTGTCGAACTCTGACACGTCCTTTAGATAAGAGATCGTATAGTCCTCCGTTCTCAATATATCGTGCAGAAAATTATATGGAACATAGTCATACTTATTGTCCAGCAGTTTGTTTCTCAATCTTTGATTTGTCTGACATAGAACTCAATTGAACACATCAACTCAGCCCTGACCGGGCCCAGCACATAAGTCAAACCAAATCATCAAGGGGACCTGATATTGATTTTAGCCTCTTAGGATAAAAGGAACAAATAAACTTCAACTTATATGTATTTACTATTCACTCATCAAATCATACACAACAATGTGTTTTATAACATCAAGTTACTGATACATTACGCATTACCAATGCATAACCAACTTGCAAACAATAAACCATATGTCTAGGTTTAAAGACTATATTATATAATCGTCTTACGATCACTCATGATAAATTCCATGAAGTGATACCAGTAAGCGTGGGTTTAATCTAATGCTCAATCTTATTTCATAAGCACTCATGAACATTGTAACAAACTTTTGCTATGTCTAATACACTTTAGACAATCTACAAGACAATTCATGACAGTCTTCTTTAATACCTACTTCCAAAGTATGAGCGACTGTGGATTGTTCGAATAATTTTATTATTCGAGAAGTCAAAACATGCAAAGTGAAACAATAGGTAAATAATTAACACAAGACAGTAACTTTACTTATAAATAATACTCCTTTATTTAATCATCAAATGTTAATTAAAATTTATCTATTACACGTTTCAAAGCTATCTAATCTAAACTAATATCGTCCTTCAGCCCAATGCTCCTAGCATGCTGCAAGTGTTTAACCCTACTCAGTCCCTTCGTAAGGGGATACGTTGGGTTATCCTCTGACGATACCCTCTTTACCACGAGGAGTCCCTCTTCTACCAGATGTCTAATAAAGTGATATTTCATGTCGATATGTTGGGATCTGCCATGATCCCTCGGTTCCTTGGTCAAGGCAACCGCTCCTTCATTATCGCATAAAATATCTATAGGCTCCTTTATGGCTAGCACAAATCCAAGGTCTCTAATAAATCTCTTCAACCATATCGCCTCCTTTGACGCTTCGCTCGCTGCTCTGTACTCTGATTCGCATGTTGAATCATTTACGGTCTCCCGCTTGGAACTTTTCCTAGTCACTGCTTCTCCATTTAGGTTAAAGACCCAGCCGAATGAGAACGGTAGTTGTCCCGGTCGGTCTGAAAGCTAGCGTCATTATACCGTCGCACCCTTAAGTCATCACTCCCACCGAGGATAAGAAACCATTCTTTGGTCCTCCGAAGGTACTTAAGAATATTCTTGACTGTGGTTCAATGTGCTCTGCCAGGGTTCCCTTGATATCTGTTGACCATGCTCAAAGAGAAGGCCACATCAGGGCAAGTACAAGTCATAACATACATGATCGAGCCAACAGCGGAAGCATAAGATACTCGACTCATCTCTGCTATCTCGGCTTTGGTACTCAGGCTTTGAGTCTTACTCAACTTGACATTGCTTTGGATCGGTAACTCCCCTTTCTTGGAATTCTCCATACTAAAACGTTTTAGTACCTTTTCCAAGTAAGTATTTTGACTAAGTCCTATTAGCCTTTTACTCCTGTTTCTCACTATCCTTATTCCCAAAATATAGACAACCTCTCCGAGGTCCTTCATAGCGAAACACTTCCCAAGCCAGGACTTAACCTCCTGCAGGGTTGGGATGTCGTTTCCTATGAGCAGTATGTCATCGACATACAATACGAGGAAGCTAACTATAATCCCACTGGCTTTGACATATACGCATGAATCATCCTCGCTTCGCAGGAAGCCAAACTCATTGACTTTCTCATCAAAACAAAGTTTCCATATGTGAGATGCTTGTTTCAATCCATAAATGGATTTCTCATGCTTACACACTCTAATAGGGTGTTCGCATCGACAAAACCCTCTGGCTGACTCATGTAAACATCCCCATACAACTTCCAATTAAGGAAAGCAGTTTTGACGTCCATCTTCCATATTCCATAATCATAAAACGCAGCTATGGCTAACATAACCCTTATAGATTTTATCCTCGCAACTGGTGAGAAGGTCTCATCATAGTCAACTCCGGGAGTTTGAGTAAAGCCCTTCGCAACCAATCACGCCTTATAAGTGTGCACTTTCCCAACCATGCCGGTCTTCTTCTTCTTGAAGATCCACTTGCACCCGACCGTCTTACGACCCGACACATTGTCAACCAAATTCCAAACTTGGTTGTCATAAATGGACTTAATCTCGTTGTCCATAGACTCTTTCCACTTTGCAAACTCCAGGCCTGCCATGGATTCCTTGTAGCTGTTAGGTTCATCCAAATTTACTAGTGTACTATCACTAATAAACGTATCACCTTTGGTACTAATATGAAAACCATAAAAATCCAGTGGAACACTAACTCTACTGGAACGTCTAAGAGGTAGGGACTCGTCAACCGGTTCAACAGGAGTTTCCTCCTCAGGTTGAGCGCCAGTGTTAAAGGCTCCTTCATCACTTGATTCTTGAAGCTCTTCAAGATCAATTTGCCTCCCACTGTCCCCTTGGCTTATGAGTTCTTGCTCTCAGAAAACTCCTCTCCTCGCAACGAAGACAACATTGTCACTCGGTCTATAGAAGACATATCCAAAGGACTTTTGCGAGTAGTCGATGAAAATACACCACTCACTACGAGGTTTGAGCTTTTCGTGAGTCTCTCGTCTTACGAAAGCCTCGCAACCCCAAACCTTTATATGTGCCAACAAGGGAGCTTTCCCTGTCCACATATTGTGAGGTGTTTTGGCAACCTTCTTTGTAGGGACTAAGTTAAGGATATAGGCGGCATTCTCTAAGGCATACCCCCAGAATGAGATAGGTAACGAAGCCCGAATCATCATGGAACAAAACATGTCTAGCAAGGTACGATTACGCCTCTCAGCCACACCGTTCAACTGCGGTGTCCTAGGCGGCGTTAATTGCGAAAAGATTCCGCATTCCTTGAGGTAATCATGGAATTCAAGACTAAGGTACTATCCACCTCGATCAGATTGAAGCATCTAGATTTCCCTGCTGAACTGATTCTCCACTTCTTGCTTAAACTCTTTGAGCTTTTCAAAGGTTTCTGACTTGTGCTTGATTAAGTAGATATACCCATACCTGCTATAATCATCGGTGAAAGTCACATAGAAGTGGCTTGCATCCCTTGTGGTGGTTCTAAAGGGCACACACACACCAGTGTGTATGAGATCCAATAAACCCTCACCCCCTTCACAATTACCAGCGAAAGGCGACTTGGTTATCTTTCCAGTAAACAAGACTCGCACACGTTATTGTCCCTAAGGTCGAATAGGTCCAACACTCCATCCTTTTGGAGTTGGTCTATGTGTTTCTTGTTGACATGTCCAAGACGACAATGCCACAAGCATGCTTTGTCCAAACTATTGGAAGAGTCGATATGCAACACATCATTTCCTAAGTTGTCTACAACCATCACAGTTTCATATATTCCATTACAAGGCAATGCTTCAAAATAGAAAACACCATTAAGGAAATAATTAATAGAACCTTTTTCATTATCAAACGAAAATCTAAATCCTTGTTTATATAAACCATGAAAAGAAATGATGTTTCTTGCCAGTTCTGGTGAATAACAACAATTATTCAACTCTAGTCCTAACCCACTACACTACTAAGCACTAAAGAGTAAACTCCAATCTTGGTGACAAGCGACGATCTTCTGTTCCCCATGATCAAGTTTATCTTTCCATGCTCCATATCCATATTTCTTCTTAGGCCCTAGAAATCAGAACAAATGTGAAAACCACATCTTGTATCAAGAACCCAAGAAATAGCATGCGATGTGTTATTAGATTAAATAGTGTAATTACCTGCGAATGACGGCTTGATCTTCCCATCCTTGATATCTTGCAGATATTTCGGCCAGCTTCGTTTCCAATGCCCTTTGTCATGGCAGTGGTAGCACTCTGTATCCTTCGGGTTCAAGGAGGGTGTAGCGGGACCAGCCTTGGTTCCATTAGAAGAGGTACCATCATGAGACTTTATGGTGGCTCTTTGAAGGAGTCTTCCTCTTCTTACCCTTCCCTTGCCCTATAGAGAGAGTTGATGCAACAGATTTGTCCTTGAGGTTGCTCTCAACAGTCCTCAACAAGCCTTGAAGCTTGCTCAAGTTGACCTCCTCCTTGTTCATGTGGTAGGTCATGCGGAACTGGTTGAAACAAGGTGGCAAGGAGTGAAGAATGATATCAATCAACATCTCCTCATCGAAGTTAACATTTAACTTCAGTAGGCGGTTGACATATCTCTGCATTTTCTGCAGATGGGATGTGACAGAATCTCTGTCCTTTATTGTGACATCCCCATTTTTACGGCCAGAAAAGACCGACTTTGTTTATGCTTTATAAAAATCAGAGTACTTCTTTAATAAAAGTGTTGCGGAATTTGTCCCCAGAAAAACATGATAAATACGTTATTAAAACATTTTCGAAGAAACGTATTTTATTCATTTTAAAACGTTTGGGATGTCATCGTCAATACAGGAACATAAGCATAAACAGAACTTACATTTATTTACACTAATGATTTACATCTCCTTTATTCTCTCAGTGAATTATGTCTTCGTATTGATACCTGTGATACAAAGAAAACTGAGTGGGTCAGGCTTGGGAGCCTGGTGAGCATATAGGGTTTTCAACCCACAATAATACATTTATTATATTCAATTATCAACAATCAACCCAAATACCCATCCCCATTATCTTCTTTAAGGTTTTACCCTAAGAATCGATTATACTTTCTTCATTCATTCCTAAGGGTTTACCTAAGGAACTGGCATACAGTCCATTTGCTACCACGGTTTATACAATAGGCACTACGTCGCATAGTCACCAGGGTTCATACAATTGGCACTACGTCTCATAGTCACCAGGGTTTACACAATAGGCACTACGTCTCATAGTCACCTGGGTTCATACAAATGGCACTACGTCTCATAGTCACCTGGGTTCATACAATTGGAACTACGTCTCATAGTCACCAGGGTTACACAACAGGCACTACGTCTCATAGTCACCTGGGTTCATACAATTGGCACTACGTCTCATAGTCACCACGGTTTACACAATAGGCACTACGTCTCATAGTCACCTGGGTTCATACAATTGGCACTATGTCTCATAGTCACCACGGTTTACACAATAGGCACATCGTCACCAAGGTTTATCAAATAGGCACAAAGTCGCATCGTCACCAACTATTCCATCTACCCATGTTCTACCCAACATTTTTGTAGATATAAATACAAACACAATTTAAATCATTTAACACCCGTATAAAAACATCAATTCCAATCCATCTCAAATAGATAATTAATATCTAACACATAGCACGTATTTCATAGCTAATACTTTATATTTATGTATTAGAAGAAAGTAACTATGCACTTACGCATATAAACAACAATATATATAAATATACACATAACACGTATTTCATAAAATACTTCATATTTATGTGTAAGATGAAAGTGACTATACACTCACTTGATCAGAAGATGATCTGACAGCACTACGTCTTGCAGAAGTAGTGTCTCTTCGTAGATCTGGAAGATCTTCGCAAAAATCGGCTCCTCGCGGGCAGGGCTTCGGCTCGGGAATAACGCTCTTCGGGATTCTCGAGGCTTCGGATCTCGCTTCGGGGCTCGGGAATGATACCGAGGCTTCGGGATATGATTGGCATGCAAATCGAGGCAAAACTTAGAGAGAGGGAAGAGTTTGAACAAGAGAAAATGGCTGATTTCGAGTTCTATTTATAGGCTGAGGGTCTGGGATTACGCGGGGCGTAATCTCAAATTACGCAGGGCGTACTCAGTACGCGGGGCGTACTCGGTTACGCGGGGCGTACTTTGACGTCACTGCATGCGTCGATCTGTGGCACTCGAGTATTGGTCAGACAAGTTGCATCCGACTGAGTACGCGGGGCGTACTCAATTACGCGGGGCGTAATTGACTCGTCGAACTTCTAAATTGCGTAACTTTCGCATACGAGCTCCGTTTTCGACGTTCTTTATATCCACGCGAAGGTCAGACCATACTCTACAACTTTCATTTAGACTCCGTCGGCTAATTTTGACTTTTATTTTTATTATTTATTTTAGAAGGCCGGGACAGAAAAACTTCGTTATAAATTCATAACTTCTTCGTCTGACGTCCGTTCTCGCCTAACTTTTCATCGTTTTGCTACTAACAACAAGATCTTCGATTCTCATTTAGATTGTTTCGGCTAAAAACCGCTCGATCTCAAATCGAGTATTTGGGCTGCATACTGCTAAGTCAAAACTTAGAAAAATCATAACTTCCTCATACGAAGTCAGATTTGGGCGTTCCTTTTATGCACGCTCTCGGTTTAACGAAATCTACGACTTTTGTTTAGATCGCTAAGGCTAAATATCGCTCTAACATAAATTCACTTTTTACGTCATTCAGCGTCGTGCCGGTTCTGTCGCGAAACTTCGACAGGTCATAACTTCTTCGTTATAATTCGGATTTCGACGTTCTTTATATGTACGGAATCCTTGTAACATATACTATAACCTAGTTAAGATTATTCATTCTAAATAATCTTCTATCAGAAACTCATTTTTTGACGCTTATCGTCTTTAAATTGACTAGCCCCGATCTACGAGCGTTACAATTATCTCCCCCTTAGGATGATTACGTCCCGGAATCATCAACGAAATAGGGCTTGTATAATGATTCCATATGTCATCCTTCCATCCTAAGTAATCACCGTGATGCTCAATCTTGCACCTGCTCTTCATACTATGTTGGCTTTCAATCGTAACCTTTGAGTTACAAAATAGGTCCTTATTGAGGACTCCTTTTTCTTCTCAGGATAAATACTTTCCTTTATCTGTTGTAACAGACCGATGGGTCGTGCTCTACTGACCTCTCATCGCATGATGTAATGCTTAGACTTTGGTCTCTTAGAGTTAAATTCCAAAATGGAATATACCTTCCTTCATATTCTAATGCGATATAATCACATTTCAGCATGTAACATTTCTACCTACAAACTTCTTTTAACAACGAGAGCGACACTATCAATCGCATTAACTTCAACCTTCTGACTTAAGTCAGATGTTACATCTAACTCGGTCCTCTAGACCACGTAACAAACTCCTCATAGTCGGACTCAATTTAAACATGACCACTAGGGTCGGAACAATAACCATATTACTAGTCATCACCGAAACAATGGTAATGACATACCAGAATAAAATGGAATCAATCACTAGCTTCTTGGTAACCTTGCGACTTTCACTGATCCAAGTGCGAGTCCTGTCCTTCCGGTAGTATATGCATCTACTACCTTTCACACCTACTCATACTCGTCCCAAGTATTGTCCCGCAGTCGACCAAGTCACCATCCAAGAAAATCACAAAACAATTTAACACATACGAATGTGTCCAAATAATCATAAACAATTTCCCTAGACTCTACTAGGACTTCTTCATTGCTCAATCTTCAATCATCAACTCTAATTCAACTCGATTGGTGATGGAAATACCAGACGATGAGACAACTTCAAGAATTTCACCAATCGTTCCATCATCCCGCCAATCAAATGTGTACTTCAGACGTACCGTACTCCTCTAAACGTACTGTTATTTCATAAGACATACTCTAAAGGCAGGATACCACTCTTATGATATCTTCCGATAGGTGTCATTCACTATCATAAGCCTTCTTTATTTCTTCCATTTACTCAATTCTCTACAAGTCTTCACCATGACCTTTTGTACATCCAAGCAGACATTCGGTGTACCAAGCGAGAATTTTAAGATAAGAAAGCTTTAATTACGATAAACGTATAAGTCTCCTTATCACCCCGAAACGTTTACATGCTAGTTCTAATATCGTAGTCGTACGCTTAGAATCCTAAACACATAAGGTTTCCAGATCCGGTCGGCAACAGACCATAGATCCGAACAAATAATAGCATCAATATAGCTATCACACAAAACATTTAGCACATAAAAGCATTTTAGGCATCACTCCTAAAATAAACTAGTGCTTGTGTCACTTTAGGTGTACTACCTAACATATTTTAGACACACTCCTCACAATCATTACTTAGCATTCTAAGTTTAAGTCTAGAAATTTCCTACAAATTCCTAGTTCGCTTAAACTAATGCTCTGATACCAACTGTGACATCCCCATTTTTACGGCCAGAAAAGACCGACTTTGTTTATGCTTTATAAAAATCAGAGTACTTCTTTAATAAAAGTGTTGCGGAATTTGTCCCCAGAAAAACATGATAAATACGTTATTAAAACATTTTCGAAGAAACGTATTTTATTCATTTTAAAACGTTTGGGATGTCATCGTCAATACAGGAACATAAGCATAAACAGAACTTACATTTATTTACACTAATGATTTACATCTCCTTTATTCTCTTAGTGAATTATGTCTTCGTATTGATACCTGTGATACAAAGAAAACTGAGTGGGTCGGGCTTGGGAGCCTGGTGAGCATATAGGGTTTTCAACCCACAATAATACATTTATTATATTCAATTATCAACAATCAACCCAAATACCCATCCCCATTATCTTCTTTAAGGTTTTACCCTAAGAATCGATTATACTTTCTTCATTCATTCCTAAGGGTTTACCTAAGGAACTGGCATACAGTCCATTTGCTACCACGGTTTATACAATAGGCACTACGTCGCATAGTCACCAGGGTTCATACAATTGGCACTACGTCTCATAGTCACCAGGGTTTACACAATAGGCACTACGTCTCATAGTCACCTGGGTTCATACAAATGGCACTACGTCTCATAGTCACCTGGGTTCATACAATTGGCACTACGTCTCATAGTCACCAGGGTTACACAACATGCACTACGTCTCATAGTCACCTGGGTTCATACAATTGGCACTACGTCTCATAGTCACCACGGTTTACACAATAGGCACTACGTCTCATAGTCACCTGGGTTCATACAATTGGCACTATGTCTCATAGTCACCACGGTTTACACAATAGGCACATCGTCACCAAGGTTTATCAAATAGGCACAAAGTCGCATCGTCACCAACTATTCCATCTACCCATGTTCTACCCAACATTTTTGTAGATATAAATACAAACACAATTTAAATCATTTAACACCCGTATAAAAACATCAATTCCAATCCATCTCAAATAGATAATTAATATCTAACACATAGCACGTATTTCATAGCTAATACTTTATATTTATGTATTAGAAGAAAGTAACTATGCACTTACGCATATAAACAACAATATATATAAATATACACGTAACACGTATTTCATAAAATACTTCATATTTATGTGTAAGATGAAAGTGACTATACACTCACTTGATCAGAAGATGATCTGACAGCACTACGTCTTGCAGAAGTAGTGTCTCTTCGTAGATCTGGAAGATCTTCACAAAAACCGGCTCCTCGCGGGCAGGGCTTCGGCTCGGGAATAACGCTCTTCGGGATTCTCGAGGCTTCGGATCTCGCTTCGGGGCTCGGGAATGATACCGGGGCTTCGGGATATGATTGGCACGCAAATCGAGGCAAAACTTAGAGAGAGGGAAGAGTTTGAACAAGAGAAAATGGCTGATTTCGAGTTTTATTTATAGGCTGAGGGTCTGGGATTACGCGGGGCGTAATCTCAAATTACGCAGGGCGTACTCAGTACGCGGGGCGTACTCGGTTACGCGGGGCGTACTTTGACGTCACTGCATGCGTCGATCTGTGGCACTCGAGTATTGGTCAGACAAGTTGCATCCGACTGAGTACGCGGGGCGTACTCAATTACGCGGGGCGTAATTGACTCGTCGAACTTCTAAATTGCGTAACTTTCGCATACGAGCTCTGTTTTCGACGTTCTTTATATCCACGCGAAGGTCAGACCATACTCTACAACTTTCATTTAGACTCCGTCGGCTAATTTTGACTTTTATTTTTATTATTTATTTTAGAAGGCCGGGACAGAAAAACTTCGTTATAAATTCATAACTTCTTCGTCTGACGTCCGTTCTCGCCTAACTTTTCATCGTTTCGCTACTAACAACGAGATCTTCGATTCTCATTTAGATTGTTTTGGCTAAAAACCGCTCGATCTCAAATCGAGTATTTGGGCTGCATACTGCTAAGTCAAAACTTAGAAAAATCATAACTTCCTCATACGAAGTCAGATTTGGGCGTTCCTTTTATGCACGCTCTCGGTTTAACGAAATCTACGACTTTTGTTTAGATCGCTAAGGCTAAATATCGCTCTAACATAAATTCACTTTTTACGTCATTCAGCGTCGTGCCGGTTTTGTCGCGAAACTTCGACAGGTCATAACTTCTTCGTTATAATTCGGATTTCGACGTTCTTTATATGTACGGAATCCTTGTAACATATACTATAACCTAGTTAAGATTATTCATTCTAAATAATCTTCTATCAGAAACTCATTTTTTGACGCTTATCGTCTTTAAATTGACTAGCCCCGATCTACGGGCGTTACATTTATCTTGGTGGTGATCATCGAAGTGATGATCTCGTACCTCTCCTGCCTGGCACTTTGGTGGTACCTGTCCAGTAAATCCTGATGCACTTTGGTGGTACCTATCCATTAAATCCGGATCCAATCATTGAAATTGGTCTCATCGAAAATCACCCTCCCACACAAATTCATGAGTGAGAACGAGCCGGAAGAGGTTGAGCCAGAAGCGTTGTTGTTGTTTGAGTTAGACATCTGAAAAAGAAAAGAGACGAAGCTTGATTATATAAGAATCCCCGATTAAACACCAAAATGAGAAATTAGGGCTAGGATCCAACAACATTATTTGCAATTTAGAAGAGGGATGTCGTAATCTAAACAGCAAATAATTTGAAGGTTAGTGAATGACGATTCACTAATTTCCAGTTTTCCACCATGAAAAACGAAAAAGAAATTAAGTTTTAAATGTATTGAAAACTCCTAGATCTTTTGAGATTCATTGAACTTTTCAATGACATGTTTGTGACATCCCCAAAATCTCGGCCAAAAAAGACCGATTTCATTTATGCTTTTTAAAATAATTTCAGAGTAAATCCTTTTGATTTAAAAGAGTTGCGGAATTTGTTCCCCAAAAAAAATATGATAAAATAATATTTATCAAAGAATTTCATCAAGAGATGTGTTTTCATTATATAATCAAAACTCGGGATGTCATGTTCCGATACAGACCATAAAGCATAAACGATAACATTACAAGTCATTCAACAAATATATACATATACATACTTGTAAACAAAACAACTCGATGATTCATCCATCTTACGCCCTTGCGCCACTTCCTGTAATATAAATAAAACTGAGTGGGTCAGGCTTGGGAGCCTGGTGAGCATATAGGGTTTTCAACCCACAATAAATAATTATATTTAATTTCACCAACCAACAATAACCCGATTACCCATTCCCGTTATCCTCACTTTATGTCCCTAAAACAACATCTATCTCAAGGGACCTAATCTAGGATTTTCATTGGGATGGACATTACTACTAAGAGGTTTCCTCAACAATAGATATCCTAAAGGCAACCATGAGGGGGATAGAGTACATCGGTGAACACATCGTTCACAACACCTACAGGTTATGAACCTGGTAGCGTTCCACATGACTGTCTAGAAAGAGTCTGTGGTCGTTATCCATACTCTGCTGAATAACTAGATCAACAACAACAACATCGAGGCCTCTCATCTGTTTATCACGCATCAACTATCTACCCATGTTCTACCCAACATATTAGTAGATAAAAATATATATTTTTATACATAGTTTAAAACCTGTATAGCATTCTCATTCGATACATATTCCAATTAACAGATGAGACACATACACATAACACGTATTTCATAGAGAATAAATCATATCTATGAAATAGAAGAAAGTGAATATACATTCACACATATAACAACAAAATATACACATAACATGTATTTCTAATAAAATACTTCATAATTATGCGTTAGAAGAAAGTAACTATACACTCACTTGATCAGAAGATGATCGGACAACACTACGACTGGTAGAAGTAGTATTCTTCGGTAGATCTGGAAGATCTTCACAAAAATTGGCTTCTCGCGGGCAGAGCTTCGGCTCAGGAATCTTACTTCTTGGGATCTTCGGGGTTTTGGGACTTGCTTTAGGGCTCAGGAATAATACCGGGGTTTCGGGGTACTTCTGGCACGCAAAACGATGCAAAAAGGGAGAAAGAGAAGAGAATTTGGCAAATGGAGTCAGCTACCCTCGCAAGCCTTTTATAGGAGGCTGAGGCCTCACATTACGTTGGGCGTAATGCTCTACGTAGGGCGTACGCCTCGGAAATCGTCACTGCTTACGTATCTGAAGAACTCGAGTGTGAGGCGCATCATGCTTCGCTGTACGCTGGGCATAACCCGGATACGTCCGGTGACTCCCCTTCGGATAATATCGGATTAATAATTAAATTTATATATTAATTATTTAATAAACTTCAAAAATTCATATCTTCCTCATACGAACTCCGTTTTCGACGTTCTTTATATCCACGCATAGGTGAGACTACGCTCTACAACTTTTGTTTAGACTCCGTCGGCTCATTTTGATTTATTTTTATTATTTATTTTTAGTGGCCGGGACAAGAAAACTCCGTTATAAATTCATAACTTCTTTATCCGATGTCCGTTTTCGCCTATCTTTTTATCGTTTCACTATAATTAACAAGATCTTCGATTCTCGTTTAGATTGTTTCGGATAAAAACCGCTCGGTCACAAATCGAGTATTCGGGCTGCATACTGCTAAGTCGAAACTTCATAAAATCATAACTTCCTCATACGAAGTCAGATTTGGGCAATCTCTTTATGCACGCTCTCGGTTTAACGAACTCTACGACATTCGTTTAGATCACTAGGGCTAAATACTACTCTAACGTAAATTTCACTTTTTACGTCATTCAGCGTTGCCGGTTTCGTCGCGAAACTTCGACAGATCATAACTTCTTCGTTATAACTCGGATTTCGACATTCTTTATATATTCGGAAACCTCGTTCCAACCACTACAAGATTATATGTAGATATCAGTTTATCTAACATTTTATTTTGACGCTTATTTTTATTCTCAATTACATTAAGACACACAATTAAGCACAAAACACATAATACTCAAATAATACACG
The DNA here is from genome assembly GCF_002870075.4 of Lactuca sativa. Classification (NCBI taxonomy): domain Eukaryota; kingdom Viridiplantae; phylum Streptophyta; class Magnoliopsida; order Asterales; family Asteraceae; genus Lactuca; species Lactuca sativa. The sequence goes on from NC_056624.2 coordinate 202,909,597, forward strand.
TCCATTATTTCAAAACGGGTTACAAAGGTTAACCTAGACTATTACATCAACATTAATGATAAGCCCAGAAACAAAGGCGTTTCAATGTTTAAATCTCGATATTCCCTTCAAGTTTGTGACTGGGATACCGAGGATCACAAACAAGGTGTGAATAACCTTCCAAATGTACTTGGTGCCCTCGATGTTACATTCACCTAATCAATGTTCCGGTTAGCCATACACGCTCCAATCTATGAAAAACATCGAGTCACCGTTTGTCACCTTTGCTTGACCCAAATTAGTGTGTCGGTTAACCACACACGCTCCACTAACGTCTTGACAAAGGTACAAAGTGTAATTTCATGGAATAGCATCATCTTCACATTTTTCCTAAAATAACTAAGATTGAGAATTTTTATAAAAACATTTAGCTACTTTATGATCATTATACTTTTAATGAGGAATTATTTGCCCTATCCTACCTGTTCGGCTAACGACCCTCCACCAATCAAGGAAGCGGTGGGTGAGAGTGGACACCTATTGTAGCACATGGTTCCTGGTATGTATGATTTATCTGAGTATTTTACATTTTTAGCCTTGGACTCGGTGAGTCGTAGGCTAGACTCGCCGAGTAGGGACGGGATTTTGAGCACATCTAAGTTGGCGACTCGGTGAGTCCATCAGTCTGGAAGAAACCCTAATTTCAGGGGTTTGCACCCTATTTAAACCCCCTTTATGCGCCCCAAGTTAGCCTCCTTCACCCTCAGAGCATCATATACCGAACCCTAACCCTCTCCTTGTGATTTGAAGTGTTCTTGTGCTTGTTCCTTGAAGTTTGAAGAAGAGAAGGAAGGAAAGACCAAAGGAGAAGGTGGAGAGCAAGAATCTAGGACTTAATCCAGAGTTCATTGAGGTACAATTCGGATCGATTCTGTTTTTATGCTCAAATCCCCATTAGAACACCATTAAGATATATTTGATCCATTTCCAAGCTTGTTAGTAGTATAGGGATCATAATGAGCTGATAGCTGCTAGATCTGGCTATGTTCGAGTTCCAGAAGCCTAGATCTAATACCTTTATGGGGCCATATTGCATGAAAGCCCTAGATCTACCCCTTTTAGTGTGTTTTGAGCCTTAGAATCCCCATGGATGATTATATACACGTAAAGTTGGAAACTTTACGTGTTAACTGAGTCTTAGGAACCCATATCTATGAATGGAATGCACTTGATTCAAGCATAATCGAGTGTAGAGAGATTGCATGTATGCGACTTGGCGAGTTGTTCTTCGAACTCGGCGAGTCGAGTCGCGAGTCCCCGACTTTTCCCCTTTTCGAGTAGGCGAGTAGAGCAGTTAGCCATAGGTGGACTCAGTGAGTCGGAAGCCAGACTCATCAATGGAGGGACTCGGCGAGTCAATGCCCTGACTCGGCGGGTCCAAGGTAATCTTCATAGAACTCGGCGAGTCGAGGACAGAACGTGTTCATCGGATGAAGATTAACTTGACGAGTTGTTCATACAACTCGACGAGTTGGATGAAGGACCATTGAGTATTCAGTTAGGAAGAGAAATTGTCGAGTCAATGCCTAACTTGACGAGTAGAGACGGGAGTAAGGTCAATCGACTGGATATGGACTCGACGAGTTAGCAAGCCAACTCGACGAGTCGGGTCAACTGGAAGTTGACTTTGACTTGACTTGGGTTTGGAATCGGTCAGGGGTAAAATAGTCATTTTACCCTGGGATTAGTATCAATGTCTGATTAAGTGTTTTATGGGAATATAGCCAGGGAATCACCGGAGCAGCTGTCAAACATTTGCGGATCAGCTTTTCAGCAGTCGGCCTTTTGAGGTGAGTTACCTTCCAGTAAGGGTGGGTCTAAGGCCACAATGCCGGCCCACCAAGTAGGAGTATTTTAGAAGATGATTGTCTTTGTGATAATTATCTTGGTTTGGATACGTGTTTGGTTATGAGATAGATCTGTATGATATATTATGTGCATGATAGGGATAGTTTTCCCTTGACAGTGGTCTTTAGGACCGAAGAGTAGGTCAGTACTCGGATATGCCTGATTGTATGCTTATAACTTGTTGTTGTATGCTAGTAGTAGGGGGTGGAATAGACCCTAGTTACCGGTTGAAGGATACCGATGATGATTACCGGTTGAATGATACCGATGATGAATACCGGTTGAAAGATACTGATGACGATTACCGGTTGAAAGATACCGATGGTATTGTATGATATGTGGTATGATGGGGGAACTCACTAAGCTTCATGCTTACAGTTTTAATTGTGGTTTCAGGTACCTTTTCGTCAAAGGGGAAAGAGTCGGCGGCGTAGCGGTGCATCACACACATGATTTCCGCACGGGATTTTCTGGGATCGTACTCTGATTTTCTGGTTTCCGATGATATCGTTTTGAGACATGACCTTATGTTTTATAATTAATGTAACTTTGACAATGTTTTAGCAACACGCTTTATTACATGCTAAATTCTAAAAATGCAATTTTTGGCCTCGAAATTTGTGATGTTACAAGTTGGTATCAGAGCCCTGGTTTGAGGGATTCGGACACACCCTCGGGGGTGTATGGACTCAAACCGAGGGACTAAAAGATTTTTTTTTTTAAGGAAAATGGTTTTCTAAAATCTAAAATGGGAAGTTTCAAGAAAGACAAAGTGTGTGATGCGTGCGACCGGCCGAGCTCAAGTAAGTTTTCCCCAAGATACCCATACTTGTTATGTTATGTTGTATGGTTTCGATTTAGAAAATTGAATGCTAGAATAGGACTAAGGATCTACCCATTGCTGCCAAGAGATGGATCACAGACATCGAGTCTGCGCAGCTGACGAGTTTCTGCCCGGAAGGGTCGAAGGTCCGTTTCGATGCAGGATGTTTGAGGGATAGAGCCAGGGATTGGTGGGAGTTGATTGGCGATACGTTGGGAGCCCCGGTCATTGAGGCTATGACATGGTCAGATTTCGTGACCCGATTCAGGGCTGAGTTTGCACCAGCTGTGGAGCTTCAACAGCTGGCCATAGAGTTTTTGGATATGAGACAGACTACGGAGACTGTGGCTGAGATCACCGCCAAGTTCCGGGAGAGGGCCTTGTTGGTACCCCAGTATGCGGGGGATGAGGATATGAGTTTGAACCGATACCATGACATGCTACGGGCTGATATTCGGGAGCATGTTAGTTTCTCTGCTTGCCCTACCCTGGAGTCCATGATTGCCAGGGCCAGGGAGAGAGATTGATTTAGAGCACATACGTAAGAGGAAGGCCGCTGAGGGGCAGACGATGGGGGCATCGGGAAAGAAGCCCAAGGGAACCGATGGTAGGCCGAAAAGGCCAGACAGGGCGGGACCACTGTAGGAAATGCGGTCGGGCACATGAGGGAGTTTGTCGCACTGGGCCGGGTTTAGGCTGCTATAAGTGCGACAAGGTTGGGCATTTTGGCAGAGATTGTACTGCCCTTGCTTCTGCGATTTAGACATCAGACCAGATTTGCTTCCATTTCAATCAGAGGGGCCATAAAAAGGCCAATTGTCCCAGGTTGACAGCACCACTAGCAGCAGCAGCGCCGGTAATGGCGCCAGCGTCAGCGACAGCACGGGTTATGGATGGCCAAAAGGTCAAGTCGGAGGCTCCAGTGGTTCGGAGCCGAGCATTTCAGCTGACAGCCGAGGACGCACGCGCTGCACCTGATGTGGTGACAAGTATGATTCTTTCCCTCTGATTTATTTGTATGATGTTATGATATTGATATGTGCCCTGTGTATATGTGTTTAGGATCGTTCCATGTGAACGGTATCCCAGTTCAGGTATTGTTTGATTCGGGTACTACCCGATCATTTGTCTCTCTTGCTCTTAGCAAGAAGTTTCCTGAGTCTTCGGGCATGTTGGACTGCCCTCTAGAGGTCGAGATTGCAGACGACCGATCAGTGCGAGCATCGGAGGTCTACCGAGATTATGTTTTGAGGTTGTTCGAGGAACGTTACCTGGTAGACCTGGTTCCCATACCGTTGCGGGGGAACAAGGTTATTATAGGCATGGATTGGTTGAGCCCCAATGGGGCAGTGATAGATTGTGCACATCAGTTGGTACAGATCAGGACCCCAAGTGGGGGAGAGTTGGTAGTTCATGGCGAGAGGCCACAATGAGGACCAGCTGTATGTTCAGCAGCTAGATTCAGGCGCTACCTTCAGCAGGGTTGCGCAGGGTATATCGCATATGTTATGGACACCCGGGAGGCGGGTAAGGCGACAGTGGGCGATGTACCCGTGGTGCGGGAGTTTATGGATGTATTCCCCGAGGAGTTACCTGGGATACCTCTGGAGAGGCGAGTGGAGTTTAGGATCGACCTGGTCCCTGGCGCGGCTCCGATAGCCAAGGCGCCGTATCGGTTGGCTCCTCCTGAGATGCAGGAGTTGTCTATACAGCTGCGGGAGCTGTTAGACAAGGGATTCATTAGACCGAGCAGTTCACCCTGGGGAGCCCCGATTATGCTTGTAAAGAAGAAGGACGGGTCGCATTGGATGTGTATAGACTACCGGGAGCTGAACAAGGTAACGGTGAAGAACCGTTACCCACTCCCGAGGATCGATGACCTCTTCGACCAGCTTCAGGGAGCATCTTGGTTCACCAAGATTGATTTGCAATCAGGGTATCATTAGATGAGGGTCAGAGAGGAGGATGTGTAGAAGACTGATTTTCGTACACGTTATGGTCATTATGAGTTTGTGGTGATGCCTTTCGGGCTCACCAATGCTCCTGCCGCGTTCATGGATCTCATGAATCGCGTGTGTCGGCCGATGTTGGATCGGTCCGTGATTGTTTTCATTGACGATATCTTGGTTTATTCCAGGACGCGAGAGCAGCATGAGGAGCACTTGCGTGAGGTTCTAAGTAATTTGAGGAGGGAGAGCTTATATGCTAAGTTCTCCAAGTGTGAGTTCTGGTTGCGCGATGTGCAGTTTCTGGGGCACCTTGTCAACCAGGATGGGATATCAGTGGATCCGGCCAAGGTGGAGGCGTTGATGAGATGGGAGGTCCCGAGATCTCCACCCGAGATTCGGAGCTTCCTAGGATTAGCAGGCTATTATCGGAGATTTATTCAGGACTTCTCCAAGATAGCCATACCTCTGACCAGGCTGACGAGGAAAGCCGTGGTTTTTCGTTGGGGGCCCGAGCAGCAGGCCGCATTTGAGACGTTGAGATAGAGATTGTGCGAGGCACCAATCTTAGCCCTGCCAGAGGGCATGGAGGATTTTTTTGTGTATTGTGATGCATCCATCTCGGGTTTGGGCGCAATGTTGATGCAGAGAGGGCACGTTATTGCTTACGCTTCGAGGCAACTGAAGTTTCACGAGGCGAACTACCCGACACATGATTTGGAGCTGGGCACTGTTGTGTTCGCCCTCAAGATTTGGCGTCATTACCTCTATAGGGTTCGTTGTACCATTTACGCAGACCACAAGAGCTTGAGGTATCTCATGGACCAGCCGAATCTGAACATGAGGCAGCGTCGGTGGCTTGACGTGGTAAAGGATTATGATTGTGAGATCCTTTACCATCCGGGGAAAGCCAATGTGGTGGCTGACGCACTTAGCCGCAAGGCAGCGCCGATCCAAGATATCTGCCTGAGGATGACAGTGGTGACTCCGCTTTTGGAGCGGATTCGGGAGGCCCAGCAGGAGGCTATGAAGGAGGAACATCAGAAGAGTGAGCGGATTGTGGGGCAGGTTTCCTCATTTGACTATGATAGCCGAGGGTTGTTGACTCTTCACCGTAGGGTGTGGGTACCTTATCATGGAGGCGTGCGCCAGGTTCTGATGGAGGAGGCGCACAAATCCCGGTTCTCCATTCATCCCCGGGGGACGAAGATGTATAGGGATCTTCGTCTGGACTATTAGCGGCCCTGCATGAAGCGGGATATAGCTTGGTACGTGGAGCGGTGCTTAACCTGCTGGAAGGTCAAGGCCGAGCACCAGAGGCTCCATGGAAAGATGCAGCTGTTGGAGATTCCGTTATGGAAATGGGAAGACATCATGATGGACTTTATCACCAAGCTTCCCAGGACCGCGTGGGGAGTGGATTCGATCTGGGTCATCGTCGATCGATTGACCAAGAGAGCCCACTTTATCCCGATTCAGGAGAGCATCTCGGCTGAGAAATTGGCCGATATCAATACCAGGGAGGTGGTGGCACGACACGGAGATGTACGGTTTACTTCCAAGTTCTGGAAGAAGTTCCATGACGAGCTGGGTACTCGTCTGCATTTTAGCACTGCTTTTCACCCACAGACAGATGGCCAGAGTAAGAGGACCATCCAGACTCTGGAGGATATGCTGCCGGCATGCGTGCTAGACTTCGGTGGTAGCTGGGATACCTATCTTCCTTTGGTTGAGTTCTCATACAACTACAGCTACCACGCGAGTATTGACCGTCCTCCTTTTGAGATGTTATACGGAAGGAGGTGCAGGACCCCCGATATGTTAGGGTGAGGTAGGCCAGAGGATCATGGGGAGCACCGAAGTGGTGCTCAAGACAACCGAGAGGATTCAACAGGTTTGGAGCAGGCTTCAGACTGCTCAGAGTCGGCAGAAGAGTTACGCCGACAAGCGCCGATCAGACCTGGAATTCCAGGTCGAGGATATGGTTCTCCTGAAGGTGTCGCCATGGAAGGGTGTCATCTGATTCAGGAAACGGGGCAAATTAGGCCCCAGATACATTGGACCTTTCAGGGTTCTGGCTTGGGTGGGCAAGGTGGCGTATAGGCTGGATCGGCCAGCCGAACTCAGTCAGATACACAGCACTTTCCATGTTTCTCGGTTGCGAAAGTGTCTGGTGGACGACTTAGCGGTGGTACCCCTAGAGGATATTCAGGTCGATGGCAGCCTACATTACATTGAGCGACCAGTGGCAATCCTCGACCGGAAGTCGAGGGATCTGAGAAACAAGAGGGTGGAACTTGTGAAGGTGCAATGGCAGCACCGGAAGGGTTCAGAGTGGACTTGGGAGCCGGTGAAGGAAATGATGGAGCATTACCCCGAGTTGTATCAGGATCGAGCAACAGACTTCGAGGACGAAGTCTAAAATAAGCGGGGGAGATTTGTAGCACCCGGTTCCTAGTATGTATGATTTATCTGAGTATTTTACATTTTTAGCCTTGGACTTGGCGAGTCGTAGGCTAGACCCGCCGAGTAGGGATGGGATTTTGAGCACGTCTAAGTTGGCGACTCAACGAGTCCATATTCTGGACTCGGCGAGTCCATCAGTCTGGAAGAAACCCTAATTTCAGGGGTTTGCACCCTATTTAAACCCCCTTTATGCGCCCCAAGTTAGCCTCCTTCACCCTCAGAGCATCATATACCGAACCCTAACCCTCTCCTTGTGATTTGAAGTGTTCTTGTGCTTGTTCCTTGAAGTTTGAAGAAGATAAAGAAGGAAAGACCAAAAGAGAAGGTGGAGAGCAAGAATCTAGGACTTAGAATCCCCATGGATGATTATATACACGTAAAGTTGGAAACTTTACGTGTTAACCGAGTCCTAGGAACCCAGATCTATGAATGGAATGCACTGGATTCAAGCAGAATCGAGTGTAGAGAGATTGCATGTATGCGACTCGGCGAGTTGTTCTTCGAACTCGGCGAGTCGAGTCGCAAGTCCCCGACTTTTACCCTTTTCGAGTAGGCGAGTAGAGCAGTGAGCCACAGGTGGACTCAGTGACTCGGAAGCCAGACTCATCAATGGAGGGACTCGGCGAGTCAATGCCCTGACTCGGCGGGTCCAAGGCAATCTTCATAGAACTCGGCGAGTCGAGGACAGAACGTGTTCATCGGATGAAGATTAACTCGACGAGTTGTTCATACAACTTGGCGAGTTGGATGAAGGACCATTGAGTATTTAGTTAGGAAGAGAACTCTTCGAGTCAATGCCTAACTCGACGAGTAGAGACGGGAGTAAGGTCAATCGACAGGATATGGACTCGACGAGTTGGCAAGCCAACTCGGCGAGTCGGGTCAACTCGAAGTTGACTTTGACTTGACTTGGGTTTGGAATCGGTCAGGGGTAAAATAGTCATTTTACCCTGGGATTAGTATCAATGTCTGATTAAGTGTTTTATGGGAATATAGCCAGGGAATCACCGGAGGAGCTGTCAGACATTTGCGGATCAGCTTTTCAGCAGTCGGCCTTTTGAGGTGAGTTACCTTCCAGTAAGGGTGGGTCTAAGGCCACAATGCCGGCCCACCAAGTAGGAGTATTTTAGAAGATGATTGTCTTTGTGATAATTATCTTGGTTTGGATACGTGTTTGGTTATGAGATAGATCTGTATGATATATTATGTGCATGATAGGGATAGTTTTCCCTTGACAGTGGTCTTTAGGACCGAAGAGTAGGTCAGTACTCGGATATGCCTGATTGTATGCTTATAACTTGTTGTTGTATGCTAGTAGTAGGGGGTGGAATAGACCCTAGTTACCGGTTGAAGGATACCGATGATGATTACCGGTTGAATGATACCGATGATGAATACCGGTTGAAAGATACTGATGACGATTACCGGTTGAAAGATACCGATGGTATTGTATGATATGTGGTATGATGGGGGAACTCACTAAGCTTCGTGCTTACAGTTTTAATTGTGGTTTCAGGTACCTCTTCGTCAAAGGGGAAAGAGCCGGCGGCGTAGCGGTGCATCACACACATGATTTCCGCACGGGATTTTCTGGGATCGTACTCTGATTTTCTGGTTTCCGATGATATCGTTTTGAGACATGACCTTATGTTTTATAATTAATGTAACTTTGACAATGTTTTAGCAACACGCTTTATTACATGCTAAATTCTAAAAATGAAATTTTTGGCCTCGAAATTTGGGATGTTACACCTATTAAATTGTCATTTTATAGGCAGCAACCCCCTTTATAGATCGGCTTCGTAAATGAGGAATACTAACGGTAAGACTAGCATTAATCTTATACATATATATAATCATTATTCTTATAATATTATAATAGTAAAAGGATTGAATTTTAAACTTGTAAAATTCTAGGGTTTAGAATTTAAACATTTCAAAATTAAACTTTTTATTCAAAAATTTAAATTCCAAAACTTGAGGGCGAGTTTTGAAACTTTTCAAAACTATCTAGATCAAAATTCAAATAATTTAATTAAACAATTAATTGGTGATTATCTAATTTTGACATAATCCAATTCCATGAGAAGATAATTCTTTCAAATAATTCAAATAATTAAAGTTTATCATATAAGACAAAAATTATCTAATTAATTGATAAATATCTTTTATTTTGACAAGGATAATCACATCATATTAATAAAAAACGGATTCTATCAATCAAAAACATTTTTGGTAATTATTCCAAGTCAAAATAAGCCAAAATCCCGAAAATCCCTCTTTCTGACACTCCGACTCGCCGCGTCACCATTTGGACTCGGCGAGTTCATCAGAGGACTCGACGAGTCTGTCAGGTGAAAGGCAAAATTTTTGACTTTATGCAATAAACAAACACTCAATGCATCAAATACAATAGAAATCAAACAAAGCTCTTATACCACTGATGAGTTTTGAGCATAACAACAATCCTATGGTGCACATGCAAACCCTAAAACTTTGGATCTAAGTTTCTCTATTGTACATGCAAATTATTTAAAGCTTACAAACCCTATATCTAGCATACAAAATCCGAAAATAACAAATAAAAACAAGTTTAGATTATTGCAAGAATCTTCAAGCTTTGAGAGCCTAGTATCACAAATGTAATACCTCTAATCGATCACAAACACCAATGCAAGAAGGATAATCTTGGAGAGAGGATATGGAGGCACAAAATCGTCTCTAAGGACTCTAGGGTTCTTCTGGTTGCCGATTTTGGATGCCCTAGGGGTCCTTATATAGTTGAGTTGTTAGGGTTTCAGTCAAAACCATAATTGGATAGCTTAGGCCTTAAGCAGCCCCAAGAGCCTTCTGGAATAAGGCCTTGGACGATTTCAAGGTGGGCTTCGACACTAATTCGTCCACCCCTATAACCCATAAGATCCACAACCCAAAATTCAGTTATCTTATAATTGCAATTCCAATCCCCTAAGTTTAATTAATATATTTTGATCACAAAATTAATTTCTTAATTAATTCTTGACCAATATTAATTAATCAATATGATTTCTCTTTTAATATATTATTCTTATAATATATTAATAAACCATAATATCCTCTTTCTCCACTAATCATCCAGTCAAGTTGCTCCGGTGAAGGCAACCCAAAAGGACCATGCTACAACCGGGTCAAGTACATACCAAATATAGTTATTGACTTAGAAACTAATCCAAAACATGCATGCCTTAATAAGTCCTTAAACCCAAAACCCTAGTTTATCTTAATCACTTAAGACCTTTATATCGAGCATGCAAGCACTAAATGGGCCAAGATAGCATTTTTATGACCTAAAGCACCTCAAGTCTTCTGAAAGGAGAGGTCCTTTGGTCTTAGAGTAGTTCAAACTCATCAAGGCCAAGAAAAGGGACTTAAGCACATAAAACTTCCCATGGAAAGATCTTAAGGAACTACAAGTAAAGGTTAGAGCTTTATACCTTCTAGAGCTTCCCAAGGAGGCAAGGATCTTAGATCTACAAGCTTGCTTCCACACCAATGCTCCTCAATGGATCTTCTTCTTCATTCTACATACCAAGAGCACACACTTAAGCTAAAAACACACACTCAAGGGCTAGGGTTTTCCAAAAACATCTCAAGGCGAGGGGAGGGTGAAAAGTGAGGGAAATGATGCTATAAGGATGATTATATATGGGCTTAGCCCTGAAATTTAGGGTTTTTCACACATGGCAAGTACGCCCCGTGTATATTGATGTACGCCCAACGTACTAGGGCACGCCTTAGTACGCTAAGCATAGACACGTACGCATGGTGTACTCCCACTTCTCCAAAATTACAACTTTGCCACTAGGCTTATAATCAATACTTCGTTCTACTTATGGACCGAAATGCAATAAAAAAATATTCCGATGTTGATTTTAGAAGTACCTAAACACCGAGATGTTACATAATAATAGGACACAAACATATTTGAAATGCTTGAACCTAAAAAGGGATTAATAATCTAATTAAAGTGAATGCATGTGTATGGACATTAAATATAAAGAATTAGGTATATAAAATATATTACCGCGCAACCGATAGCCATAAAAAATATTCAAATTTGTTGTCATCACTCGTCTTTATATGTGTAACCGTCCCTGCATTCTTCTTCTCCAATTTGTAACAATATAAATGTAGTCTTTGAAAGATTTCTTCAGAGGTCCCTCTCAATAGATTTAGAGCATACATTTTAGCATTCAATGCTTGCCAATATGAAATATGTACACAAAGATGGTCATTTAAAGTTCGTTGTATCTATTTTCCCCCATAATATATTACCGGTATTATTAGCTAATACGCCCTTCAAGAAGTGATCTAATACCCTGTTGTTGGCTTGTCGGTGATAGGGGCGTGGTTGTGTGTTTGAGCAAGTGTGTTTCTCCAATAGTTTAACAACTTGAAATGTATCAGTAGTACTATGTTTTTGTTGCCCTAATCCGCCAATCATAATTATCCATATAGCAAATTGCTACAAACATGTATTTACTATATTATTTCACTTTATATTAGAAACCTTCACTAACACTTTTCATTCCTAATTTAAGCTTAAGTGTTTCTTTGTTTTTGAAGAGTTGGAATAACTTCATATGAGGATTATAGTTGTGCATTGTGGCCCCTTTAGTATTTTTTTTGAGCTAATTCGGGCAATGGTAAAGGTTCATGCATACCCCAATGAGGGGTTGTGTTTCTTCAAAATCGAAAAAATATAAATGAAACTTTTCTTGTTGTGATTTTCGAGGTTGTAAGGGATCGGTTTCCTCCTCTCCATCGTCATAATCATCCCCATCAAATTTAGTGTAGCTCTGAAAATGTTCAACTGGATCTCCATCTAGAATTATATTACCATCATCAACCGACATCATTAGTTTTGCCTCATCATTCACGTATTCATCAACATCAACAATAAGGTCGGAGTGAACAACAACCTTACCTTTATACCTATAATCACCCCTATGTATAGGGTCATTGTAAGAAGGAAAATGGTTGGTTGTCATAGGTAATAAATTACAAATTTGGTTACTTCTAGCATCGGAAGAACCATTTCAAGAATGATTTTCCCCGGGAAATCGATTAGTACCATTTTCTATAACATTATTAACAACAAACAATTTTACTATGTTGGGAGACATAGTAGTAGGAAAACTAAGAAAATATCTAACATCACTTTCGTCAAGAATCTGCATAATTATATTTGATCTAGGACATTGAAAAGATAGGCGAATTTGATTAGAGTGTAACCTGGGCGTGGAAGCAACCAACGTAACTAACCCAATGAATTTGATATCATTGCTTATATCTACAACAAAACATGTGTAATCCGGAGCAAGATATTGCATCTATCCGTCGATACGCTGCCATTGCCCTCCATTAGAAACTAGAACTCGGAAAAAAAAACTCGTATACGTATCCATTCCGGAATGTTTATGGAAAGTACCGAACACACAAATATATTAAAAACACAAATGTATTGCATATTCAGAAGAAAAGCATAGAAAAACCCTAATTCTAGTTGTCCGGAACACCACTCCAAAATGTACGTCCGTTCCGGACTTCAGTCTGGAATACACTTTTTCAGTCCGGAGGTACGGCGTGTCAGATTCCGGACCTCATCCCCACCAACCGGCACCCACTTTGAAACAAGATCATAAATATTCTGAAATATCGTATTCAGGATCACATCTCCAGAACAAAACTTTGTGCTCCGAAATATGGTATTCTGAATCAAGTGGTCATTTTTCCAAAAAAATGTGGGTTATTTTTATTAAAATGATTGTTTATAAGGGTTAGATTACTCAATTTCTTTATTTATAATATTTTAATTATGGTTGATGTATACAACAAGTTGTTCTCCATAAACAATAAATTATGTTTTAAAATATTGTGTTGTAAAATTTTATAAAACTTAAAATATTATCTATTAAAAAAATGTTATACACATACCACTTCCATTTAAATAACGGTTTTATATATAACTTCTCTAGAATGAAATCCACAATTAGAGGCTTTGATGGTTAACTTAGTCAAATACTCGTTTTAATGTATAACTTTGCTTTTGAAAACCTACAATATTAAATGCGATTAATTTTCTTTTATAAGAAGCTTGATTTTTTTTTTTTTTTTTTTTTTGAACCGGCAAATATATTAAGAAGCTGGATGATGATGAAGTTACAATATAGGGTTTTCACATAAGAATTCATGTGTTTTAATTGAGAATGTGTTCAATTAATGTAATCAATTAATAAGTCACAATATAGGGTTTTCACAATAGAATCATGTATGTTACGGTATAAGTTTTCAAGCATACCAACGGTAAGTCACAATATAGGGTTTTCACAATAGAATCATGTATGTTACGGTATAAGTTTTCAAACATACCAACGGTTACACACAAGATAACCGCACATTTCAGATAACCGCACATTTCTTCATACTCACCAAACTTTGAAACAAAGTACTTATTATAAAAGTGATTAGTCATTAAAGAATACTTGGATATTAGACAATGAATTTATTTTCTTAGAATAGGAAGTTAATATATACTTGAGATTAAAACCGATGTCTTCTTTTTTAGAAACATTTTGTTATACATTTTATTAATGAAGTAGGCTAACCAACTTGTGGATATTAGACAATGTATTGATTAAAAAATAAAGAATTAAAGCATTAGGGAATTGATTAAATATTCAAATTGAATAATTTACAAATATGTATATAAAGGTCTTTTGCCTCACGGTTAGGAGTAATTCTTTCAATTGAAAAGTCGTGGGTGAATGTCTCTTTGAAGACATAAATTGTAATTTAAAAGTAGATTAGTTTATCGTTCTAAAAGGTATATATACGTACGATCGTGTATGGATATGGACATATTTAGTTAATTACTTACCCTTTTTGATGTCGTACATTTGAACAATACGTTATGATCTTTAGCTCCTTTTTCTTTTACACTTTGAGTCATACCAATTCAAATATTGGCATACAACGATGGGTTCAAGTCGAGGGCAGACAGATGGATGAAGTTTGGTGGCTGCAAATTATTTCTTATTTTTACAAATTATAAACCAATAAAAGAAAAGGGATTAGAAAACAAGAAAAACGTTAGAATAAAGTTTTACATGGACCAAAAAACAATACCGTAACAAAAATTTTAAATTTAATTATATTTGTAAAAAAAAACATTTCAGACTAAATATAATTATGTTATATGATATACTGTTAGGAAACAGTTTACTTATTTCCATGGTCAAACTCACTACCAGAAACATGGGTTTAGAGGCAGACGAATCGCTTGCTATTCTGTCGCTAAATGTTGTTTGCGATGGATCAACGACAAATACACTTCATAGGTAATTAAAACATAGCTAATGACTTGGCGAGAGTTTTAGCGACGGATCGGTTTTCCTTGTGACAAATTTAGCGATAGAATATCCATCGCCAAATGGTCACTCAATACAATTTGTCAGGACATTGGCGACAATTTATTAACAACATTCTGTCGCAAGTTTCCTTGATCAATTTTTTTTCCAGAGCTAATTCCTCGCAAACTTTAGACATGATTTTTTTTTCATAGCTAATCCCTTGCAAAATTTATATATTAATTTTTTTTCCATTGCAAACTTTAGACATGATTTCTTTTCCATAGCTACTCCCTCGCAAAATGCATATATTAATTTCTTTTTCCGTCATTGATCTGTCGCAGACATGTAATATCATGCTTCTTTTATTATGATTCTTAAACAAAAAATACTACAATCATCAAATTATTATACGGAAAAAAAAACCATCAAGTAATATACAACCAAAAATTAAAGAGTAAATTACACGAATGGTCCCTATGGTTTGGGGTAATTTGCGCGCTTGGTCCCTAACTTATTTTTTTTAACTCGGAAGGTCCCTACTGTTTGTTTTTGTTACGCATTTGGTCCCCACTATTTATTTTTGTTACACGCTTGGTCCCTATTTTACCTAAAAAGACTATTATTTAAATAGGAAAAAATGATGGGGTATGTAAGGTAATATGAAGGGGTGGGGTTGAGGTATGTTTATTTAAATAAATTTATAAAATCAAGAGCAAAATAGTCTTTTTAGGTAAAATAGGGATCAAACACGTAACAAAAACAAACAGTAGGGACCTTCCGAGTTAAAAAAATAAGTTAGGAATCAAACGCGTAAATTACCCTAAACCATAAGAACCATTCGTGTAATTTACTCAAAATTAAAACACCAAAACTATCAAAAATTCACCAAAATATGATTCAAAAACATCAAATAAAAACATCCAAAAACAAAACTGTCAATCTCGACCACACTTTTTTGCGTTATGTTGCTCCTACGATGGTGCAATGTTGATATTGGACCAAATGACTCCCTAAGGGAGGATGAAGTCGTTCCCATTGAACCCACCGAACCCACTGAACCCACTGCCACATCAGCCTTTCTCTTTGATTTTTCTTCATATTTTTAAACCCACAACACACGGAAATCCTATCTTTCTCAACTCACTCAACCCACTTAATTAAAAAAATATACAAAATAATCAAGGTAAAATCTTAATTAGCAATAGAATTACCGCTGGTACCACTCCCTCTTCGGCGAGTTGTTTAATTGGTTTCACGAACTCACTTCATCCTCTCTCTCTACTTTCTCTCTCTCATTTTCTCTTGTACCATATGTTTTAAAACTTGTACCTTAGTTGTTTAGTATTTTTTTTAATTGAGTGGATTGAAAATATAGGATTTCCGTGTGTTGTGGGTTCGGAAAAATTGTGAAAAATCAAAGAGAAAAGTTGTTGTGGCAGTGGATTCAGTGGGTTCAATGAGAACGACTCCCTCCTCCCTAATAGATATCGACTTATTTATTGTTAGTTTCTTATTAGTTATTTTTTAATAATAATATAACGTTAAAAACAGTAGAAGAAAAAATATATATACGCAAGACTTATAAAAACATACTGCGCCTACAATTTTAAATGACAGCAATTAATAGTAAATACATCCCACCGGTAGAAACCCGGCAGCCAAATCTACGGCGCCGTAGTATGAGGGCAATAAAGTCAATCAAACCTTCAATCGGGTCAAAGTTAAATTCGGGTCAGTCACGCATGACGCAAACCCACATTTTTCTGTCGGACAAACCACGATCTGTCAAATACTATCCACCCGTCTTCTCCCATCATACATCCAGCACCCATCATCACATACATAATCAACATCATACATATAACACACATACATACATGATACATCAAATACATAAATCAAAACCCATTTCGTTCTCCCTATAAATCCCCGCCTTTGCCTCCAATTCCAATCTTCAAACCGATTCCCAAATTTCCAATTCAACCCTTTTGTTTGTTCAAAAGTCATAATCATATTCCAATGGGTGAGGTTGGTGTTTGAAAAATATCAGCTTCAATTTCCTCCCTCGATCTAGCCGTTATCGTTAATCTAACTTTTGTTTCTTTCCTATTTTGTTAATTACAGAAAGATGATACAAAGAAGGAAGCTGGTGAGAAAAAGCCCGCCGACGCCGGCGGACCAAAAAAGTCCGACGGTGGCCCTCTAACCGTCGTTCTTAAACTTGACTTGCATTGCGATGGATGTGCCAAAAAAATCATAAAATCTATACGCCACTTCGAAGGTAGTAACAATAACAGATTTCCATAATTCAAAAACCGAATCATATGAGGGTTGAATTATAGAGACATAGTGTGTATAACTTTATATTGCTTGTTTATTCCGTCAAGCTATGAACGTGACGGAGTTGCCAATAGGGATTATTTTTTTAGTTTTAATAAAAAAAAAATTATAATTCAAATCAAAGGTTGAATGTATCTGTATGCAAATGGCGTACGTTAGACTCGAAACTACTGTTGGTGTAACTAACGACGGGAAATGAAAATTACGTGTTTGTAGGTGTGGAAAGTGTGAAGGCCGACACCCCTGGCAACAAACTAATGGTAACGGGGAAGGTGGATCCCACGCGCATCAAGGAACGAGTAGAGTACAAGACCAAGAAGAAGGTGGAGATCCTCTCTCCTCAGCCCAAAAAGGACGGCGGAGGTGGAGGTGATAAGAAGCCTGATGAAAAGCCACCGGAGAAAAAACCTGCCGATGACAAAAAACCAAAAGAGGTACTGAAATTAATTAATGAAATGCTGGGTTGTGAGTTTATTTCCATTAAATTAATATTTTTTTTTTATCAAATTTGTATTGTATTTGATTTTTTTTTGGGTGGTGGTTGATATGTAGCCTCAACCAAGCACGGTGGTTCTGAAGATTCCGCTCCACTGCGACGGATGCATACACAAAATCAAACGACAGATATCAAAGATCGATGGTAAGTGTTTAATATTCTACCAAATATTCCTCATAACACATAATAAATGAATAAATTAAGAAGCCATTTTTCTAAATAAAAAAGTTTGTTTGAGATGACGTATGGAATTATGGATTTGTTTAATCTGATCATATATATATATATTTGTCTTTTGTAACAGGTGTAGAATCAGTGACGCCAGATTCCGGCAAGGATATGGTCACAGTGAAAGGGACAATGAACGTGAAAGAACTCCTTCCACATTTAAAGGAAAAACTTAAAAGGAAAATCGATATTGTCCCTCCTAAAAAGGAAGAAAAAGGAAGTACTGACGCAAAAGATGACAAGAAAGAAAAGGGAGAAGGTGGAGGTGGAGGTGATAAGAAAGAGAAGGAAGGTGGTGGTGGTGGTGGTGGTGATACAAAGGCTAAAGGCGGTGACGGTGTTGCCAAGGCGGCAGTTGGTGGTGGGGGTGGTGAAGATAAGAAGAAGGGAATAGAGGTGGTCAACAGAATGGAATATTCCGGTCATAATCCTTACACATACACGATGCCATCGTATAACCAGAATTATTACAATCAGAATTATTATAATCAAGATTATGGTGTTTTAGCATCTTCTAGTCATGGCTATGTATCTCAAGGTTATAATTATGGACATGGAATGGAATATTCGCATCCACCGCCATTGCCGCCGCCGCCGATGTACCTTCACGATCCTCGAGTGGCAGATTCAGGGATGTTTAGTGACGAAAACCCGAATGCATGTTCAGTTATGTAAATAAATTTTAAATATAAATTAAAAAATGTAAAAAAATAGATAAACGGGATTGGTGAAAATGAGACATATAGATTATTATTATATCGTAAGGTTATAAAATTAGTTTTAGAAGGGTGGTTTAACGTTAGGTTTGTTTTATTATTTGACTTTGTTTATGATTAAGTATAAAATTGTGGTTAGATATTCAATTTTGTGATGAATAATGTATGTAACATTATCTACAAAAAATACTGAATGGTCCATATTATAAATTCTATGGTTGTAATTATGCCACACGGTTAATGTTTTTTAATTCATGAGTTCTATTTTACTATTTTTTTTTATTAAGTTTGTTTTATATATGATGCAATTGGCTCTCTATATATTGTTTAAAATATGTTGATAATATAAAATGGATAAAGCTAAACCTAATAACATTTTAAATTCAATAATTACGTATGTACAATTTCGATCGACTTGTTAAGTTTTTGCTTGTGGTTTCCAAAAAACTAGAAAGATTTTTAAATGTATTCAAAAATGTTATTTTTGAAATTATTGTGATATAACTACTGTATTATGTAGATATATTATCCTACAACCGCCTAACGAATTACTAAAATGGCTCTTAATTTTCATAATCAAAACATTTTCAACATGCATAATTGTTAACTTCTTTTACCATAAAAAACATATTGGAGACGAACCTAACTTGTTTCGTTTGGTAATGTTTTGTCACTATAACTATAATATTAAATAGGGATATATACAATAAAGTCCCAATATTTTTATCGATTTGACAAGAAAGTCCAAAACTTTATTTTTTGACAGTAAAGTCCAAATTACCGGCAGTTTTTGACACTTTTACCCTTTTTTCCCGGTTAGCCGGTAATTAGGATTTTTTTGCCAAAAAAAATAAAGTTTAGGATTTTCTTGTCAAATCGTCAATTAAGACTTTACTGTCAAAAAAATAAAGTTTAGGACTTTTTTGTCAAATCGTTGAAAATATTGGGACTTTAGTGTATATATAATTTTTTTGGTTAGAAATTTAATGGTATGATACTCTTTAAGCATAAGAGTTATTGAAACCTTCTCTAATCAGCTAGATCCTATTGAAATCCTTTACGTTTGCTTCTTGTTAAATCGTTTTTTTAATCTCAACGAAGCGACATTGAAAAAAATTGAGATAATCAAGAAAGAAAGAAAGAACCAGGGTTGTGTTGGCTTTTTGCAGTCTCAAAAATGAAGAAATTAGAAACCTAAAAAAACGAAATTGTCTTAGCTTTATACAAACACAAACAACACATGCCTAATCAAAAGGGTGTGAATGTGGAGAAGGGAAAGAAGGGCAATTTCGTTTTTTTCGGTTTCTTATTTCTCCATTTTTGAGACTGCAAAAAGCCACACAACCCTGCTTCTTTCTTTCTTTCTTGATTATCTCAATTTTTTTCAATGTCGGTTTGTTGAGATTAAAAAAACGATTTAACAAGAAGCAAACGTAAACGATTTCAATAGGATCTAGCTGATTAGAGAATGTTTCAATAACTCTTATGCTTAAAGAGTATCATATCATTAAATTTCTAACAAAAAAAATTATATATTCACTAAAGTCTCAATATTTTGAACGATTTGACAAAAAAGTCCTAAAGTTTATTTTTTTGACAGTAAAGTCATAATTGACGATTTGACAAGAAAGCCCTAAACTTTATTTTGTTGACAAAAAAGTCCTAATTACCGGCTAACCGGGAAAAAAGGGTAAAAGTGTCAAAAACTGCCGGTAATTTGAACTTTACTGTCAATAAAATAAATTTTAGGACTTTCTTGTCAAATCGATGAAAATATTGGGACTTTACTGTATATATCCCTATTAAATACTATAAACTTGTTAAATTTTCTTATTCTCTTTGACTATTGAGAATATTTAAGAAAATCACTTAATAGTCATCTGATTGGCGAGATTTAAGAGATTTAAGATCAGTAAGTAATTGAGTAACATAAAACAATCTTTTAAAATGTAATGAGATAATAATATATATACAGGGGCGGATCTAGGGGTGGTCCACGGTGGCACCGGTAACCCCTAACTTTTCCGGCCGCAGTGGAAAAATTTTCGAAATTTTTATTTTTTCTACTACCGTGCATCTCTAACTCTCCCGTATAATCCCTACTGTAAAAT
This sequence comes from Lactuca sativa, assembly GCF_002870075.4. Classification (NCBI taxonomy): domain Eukaryota; kingdom Viridiplantae; phylum Streptophyta; class Magnoliopsida; order Asterales; family Asteraceae; genus Lactuca; species Lactuca sativa. Next base: position 202,930,001 of record NC_056624.2, read on the forward strand.
CCTACGTACACCCTTATATATATACAAGGTTTAATATATATTCCAAATATTATAATACTAGTTGTGAAACTCATCTTATTATATGGGTTAATTAAAAAAGAAAATGTTAAATATAAATATCTAAATATTTGAGAACTTTTAATTTAAAAAAATAAATAAATAATGAAGTATTAAAATTTAAGTACTTTTTAATCTTTTAAATTTAAACAAATAATTTAAATAAATAAACAAAAAACCTAATGAGCTTTAATTTGGAAATTTTGAATTAAAAGATAAGTCCATTAATAAAATTAATATTCATTTATTATTATATTAAAATATTATATAGAAACTAATAAAATAAGATAACCTATAAAATGATATGTGGAAAAAAAATATTAATTAAAAATAACTACAAAACGATATTTGAAAATTTGAATAATAATGTGACCAAGGTTATAAAACTCGTTACTCGGTATCTATTCGGCCGACTACCGAGTAGCGAGTACTCGAGAGTACTCAGATTTGGAAATTTGTGTAGAAATATTTTTAGAGAAATTATATACATCAAAATCATAAAATAAAATCATAAGTTGATTGAAATATATAACAAAATTGGATACATATAAACACACAAAAAATGAAAAACACATAATGATCTCACTTCGTGAATAATTACTGAATATTTAATATATATATATATATATATATATATATATATATATATATATATATATATATATATATATATATATATATATATATATATATATAGTAATAATCACATGTGTGTGTGTTAAATAATAAATCATTAAAGCTATTATACATATTAATCACCGAGTTGACCGAATTTCATAACACTATTCAGTTTGTAAGGGGCTGATCGGGGAGTACTCGGAATTATGTAACTCGCCTCGGTAAGGGGGCGAATAGTAAGTACTCGGAGAAGTAATCGGCCAACTCGGCGAGTTTTACAACACTGAATGTGACATGTGACAAAAACTTTTGATTTATTATAGCAGATTTTATAGGAAATAGTACAACACGTGGCATGAGAATTAGAAATTGTGACCCTCCCGAATCATGAAAATATGCATTAAATTTCAGAAACGTGAATCACAAAAGAGTTTTTGTGGTATAGTTGAATAGGATTACATTCTTGACTTCCATTTTTCCATCCAAAGGTTTATCATTAATCGATAATGTTGCAAAAGTCTTATGTATTTCAATTAGGTTAATTAGATTAAAAAAATAGTAATTAGACCATCTTAACGTCTTAACGGTTCATGTCAATTTGTCCCAAGATTCACATAGGAAATCAATCGCAGAACGCTAGCAATATTTTAGGTATTTCAAAGTTGTAATTTTATTTTTTTTTGAAACGCCAAACTATCATACTCCTAATCAAATCCTAAACACCATCTATGTCTACTAGTGAGACATGAACTCATGACCTCTTATTTGAAAAAATCACTTCTTACCGCTAGGCTAAAGGACCTTTGGTTTCAAAGTTTTAATTGATGAACTTTTTATTTGATCTTTTATATATAATTTTATTCCCCCACCACTATGTTTTTATCACGCGTGTTAATTAGAATTTCAAAAACAAATAAATGTTAGACTTGATATCACCATCAATTAATTTTGTAAGGATATATAATGAAAATTTGGTTAGCAAATATTGTAGTGATAATTATCGTATGCCAATTATTTCGGATTTATTTCGAATTAACTGTATGTCATATCGAAAATATTTTTCTCTAAAAAAATTACATTACATATTTATATTTTGAAGTTTGGAAAAATGATGTCTTAAATCATATCTATTTATATATAAAAGTATTAATTATATAAAAAAACATCATGACTTGTTATTTCTTCTAAAACTTAAGGTGTAACTTCGCCATGTATACATCATTTAAAATTTTGGCTACAACTGATAAAGTGATAATATACAATGCATTTTTATAATTAAAAGTTTTATGAATAGACATGGTGAGACTCATTTTTAAGTGGGACCATACATCTCATTTGTTACATATTAAAACCAAAATTCTATTTCTTGTGTCTCATTTGTTACATGTTTAAAGTTTTTGTTTTAAATGTAAAATTTTAATCTAAAACTTATTTTAAATAATTTCTAGTTTTTATATAGTTTTATGTTTCCAGAAACTTAGAGTATTTTTATCAAATATTTATATACAAATAAAATTTGTAATATTCATTTATTAGCTGCAAACTATTTTGGTCAATCATACCTTATATATCACCAAAATAGAGATGTCTCATTTCAAAATTGTTGGTAATTTTTATAAATAGATAACAAATTGAATCATTTTCATTTTAAATATGATAACCTGCACCATCTCGAATGGTTAATATGAACTTGTTCTAAGGTCAAAACATTAGACTATTAGAGTTGGAAAAAAAAAACTAATATGATAAGTTAACCCAACACGAACATACAAACTTGACATTAAAAAAACGGTTTATTTTCAGAAATTTCAACTCATTTAATTAAACGAATTTGATATTACATGTCATGAAAACTAATGAGTTAAAGTTTAAGTAAAAAAAAAAGAATCAACTCTAAAAATTAACAGGTAAAATTTAAGTAAAAATTTGAACTCTAAAACCAAAACCACATGTAAAAAAAAAGGTTAAGGTTGATCAATTTGGATGTGAAAGTTGCTTAACCTGTTAACCATCTAGGTTTAAATTTCCTTTTCAATATTTTTTTTCTTTTGATCTCATACTTTACGGTCTCATTTGTCATCTGATCACTCATCTAGGTTGGTCATTCCTTCTCGTGACCTCAATTCCCCACCTCCCAACACCAAGATTTTCTACTTAAATTTACATTGATTTTTGCCTCTTTACATCTACTCCTTGTACTCTTAGTTTTTCATTTTTTGTTTTACTTTCCACCTCTTCAACTCCTCAACTTTCAACATGTTTAGTGTTTTAAATTGACACATCACAATATTTACGGGATACTACCCCACACTACTAGATTCTTATCACAACGTCAATCATTTTACTATCTATTTTCTTAATAAAATGGTAATTTTGTTACTATCCTAATATATTTGTATCTTATACTTTTATTAAATTATCTCTAAATAAAATATTTTCATCATGTATGATGCATGTCAAATTAAACATTTTATTATAATAAAATGTTTAATTTGACATGTATCGGATACAAATATTGTTTATTAGTGTTATAATTGTCAAACATTATTTAATTTGATATTATAATAATAATAATAATAATAATAATAATATAATATCAAAAGCTTCATGTCTAATGTTTTATTAATGTTAGAGTTGATATCAATATTAAAGGAAGAGACAGCTTATAAGAATTTCCATTTGGACTACTAGTAACAACCTCATCTCTAGTGTAACATCCCAAAATTTTCAACAAATTTAAACATTTCAAAAGCGACCCATTTATTAATGAAAGTGTTTACAAACTATTATTTCCAAGACATTATTTAACATTAGAGTCTCCCAATATCCATTCAGTTGTAAAACCAATGATGTGTACGGTCACGCTTTCGTCTTGCCACGGTCCACTGAAGTACCTAAAACCATAAACCAAAACTGTAAGCACGAAGCTTAGTGATTTCCCCCAAATACCAGCGCACAACATATCACATATATCAATAATAACATATATTGGGTCCACATCTAAAGGACTGGATAACCCCTAGGCCCACAGTATAAGTATAGCTAGCCAACAGGCCCACAACATAAGCCCGACTTGTCCTTGGGCCCAAAACTTATGTCTGGCTTGCTTCCTAACCCAATCATTCACCAGAATGGAATACCAATGTTAATCTCTTAGTACGAGTCTGGCATACCAACCAATCCTCGGCTCGTATCTGGTATGCTATTGAGCGCTCGGTATGAGTGTGGCATGCCCAACCCGACCCTTAGCTCATATCTAGCTACTGAGCCGTCAGTATGAGTCTGGCTTGCCCTACCCGGCCCTCAGCTCATATATGGAATGTTCCAAGGTTTGCTGGCTACAGCACAAAGCAGTACAATCTTAACCCAACACAATATCTAAACATATACAGATAATCATGCAAACAAAATTAAATGTAGTCCTACAGATCTACCAGACTAACATATCAAGAACTAGCATATATCAATGAATATCAACTAATGGGTCGGCATTGGTGCCTTTGACACACAAGTATAATGAGGAAAACTCACATTTCGATCTAATCAATAGTTGATGAGGTTCTGACTTCAAATCCCAGCTCCAACTGACACGTATCCCTCCAGGTGACCAATCACAATCAAAATACCCAAAATACCATTAGGTCAAACTTGGTCAAAGTCAAACTGGTCAAAATCTATAAGTCACCTGAGTCAACCCAGTCGCGTCAACCCAACCGAGTTAGCTCAACCGAATTAACTCAAGGTGCGTATGCGGGGTGTACTCCAAAGATACGTTAGGCGTACAAGCAGCCTCACATGTTGACCACCAACGGGGTGGTTGACCTCGTACACAGGGCATACTTCCAAAAGACTCAAAAACCGATAAGTGCTTAATGGCTTAAGCACTTACAACCATTTTTCAGATCCATCGCTAAAATACCCTCAAGAATCATAAAGTTTCCAACTTTATGACTTTGTATGGCCATTAAGAGCTTAACTCCACTTCTTAACCCATTAAGACCTTCTAAATGATGCATGGAGAAAAACCAACCACTTGAATTCTATTTTTATGACTCAAGACCCATACAAGGATCTGAAATAACAACTCAAAGGGGTCAAGATCATGATTTGTTCAAGAATCATCATTTTGGGACCAAAAAGAGACTTTAAATAGCAAAAACCTAGATCTTCAAGATATAGTGGAAAAGATGCAAGATTTATACCATTTGAGGTTAAAACCAAGCTAGAAATCCCAGATCTATAATTCACTCCACTTCAAGGTCTTCACATCAACTTTATCTTTCTTCAAAACAACACCAAACTCTCTTAAGGCTCACAAAATTAGTGTTTGCATGCTTTCTACGTACGCCATGCGTACAAAGTGTACACCCAGTGTACACACACGAACACACGTCGTACTCGCCCCTTCTCAACCTTTACCAAAATGCCACTAAGGGACCATTTCCATTCTTTCATAACTTGAGGACCAAAAATGCAATACATCTCAATATAACGATCAAAAACCAGGTGTTACATCTAGAAGCTAATTTAAAAGGTTCGACTTGATAAGAATGGATGACAAGTTAAGCACAACATAAGTTTACAAATACACACACACACACACACAAGAACACACACACATACACACACATACATACTTACATATATATATATATATATATATATATATATATATATATATATATATACAATGTTTATAACCTGACTGGATTAGAAATATTAAAATATGTGCAAAGTTCAAAATAAATAACAAACAAAAGAATATAAATTTAAACATAGATTTGACAAATATATAAATATTGTTATAAAAAAGTTAATTGATACTTAAAGTTTCATTGATGACAACAATATTATAAAAATGAACAATATATGTAACATCCGGTTCCCAGATAAATCCCTTTAATTCTAAGTGTTTATATATGTTGCAAACGTGGCCATTATGTTGGGTGTACCTAGAGTACGCACGATGTACTCGAGTCAGGGGAAAACCCTAATTTTTGGGTTTTGGACCTTATAAAACCTCATTAACTCCCTTGAGGCTGACCTTATCCTCAGCCTACATCCCATAAGAATTTTTCCTCGAAACCCTAGCCCCTTTTAGAGAGTATCGAGCCTTTTGTGGGTTTTGATGTGATTTTGGTGCATCTTGAAGAAAGAAGAACCCTTTAGAGAAGCACTTATATATTTGAAGCTTGTAGATCCAGACCTTGCTCGCCTTGACCATTCTTCTAGAGGTATAAAGTCTCAACCTTGATGATTAATCTCTTTAATCTAGTTAGTTAGGGTTTAGGCATATTTTGGTCCATTGGGTTAATTCTTATGAGTATAAGTTACTCCAGAAGCTTAGGATAGTAGATCTTGATATCTTTGAGGTCCCCAATGCATAAAAATAGCATCTTGATGGATTTAGCTCCACCATGCATGAGTTGATGCTTAGTGAGTTCCCCTAAAGTACCTTCACAAAACATAACAAAAAATAGCATGCAAATATGAGACTTCAACCTGACGGGACCGCCTCGTAGGGCCTACAGCCTATCTGGACTGCTCTATAGGCCTTCGACATGAATGGACCACCTCGCAGGGCGTACAGCCTATCCGGACCTCCCCAGGTATCTTGGCCTTCAGCACAAAGCAGGACCGCCTCAACCCAACCACAATATGTCGACTTATGTAACAGATAAACATAAACACAGAAACAACCAATACAGATAATCATACAAATCTACTAATCAGTCATATACTAGCATAACACCATCCTATAGCTAGGATACGTAACCTAATGGGTTGGTATTGGTGCCTTCAACCCACAAATGCAATGAGGAAAACTCACCTCTCAGTTTGAAGAAATAGTTACATAGATCACTACTATAATTGCTAACTCTACCAGCCACATAAACAATCAAAATCACTTAAGCTCAAACTACTAATCAAAATACCCAAAACACCCCTAAGTCAAACTTGAGTTAAAGTTAACGGTCAAAGTCAACCTACTGCTGACCGCCACAGTATGGCCATCCATGGCCACGTTGTGCTCGCAATATGACGAAACATGCGTACTTGGCCCAAGCACCACGTTGTGGTGAGGTTCCACCGCGTTGTGGGTATCAGCCAGAAAGATGTAATTCCTTAAGCTGATATCCAACCCATTCCAGGAGTTCCCAAGCTCAAACTAGGTCCAAACTATAACCTAGATGGATGAACTTTCCAACTTTATCCTTTAAACCTTGCCAATAAGTCAAGATCCAAAGCCCTAATTTCTTAATGGAAGCATAAATCACATTCCACTACTTAAGCACTTAATCCTAGAGTTACTTATCCAAAGTTTCCAGAAGGATTTCCATCACCTTTTGGACCATAAAAAGCATAGCTTTAGGGACATGCATGTCTAATGCATATCCTTTCCATTTTTAGGGCAAAACAAGGGCAAAAAGGGCCAACATTCCATGCATGGCCTCAAAACTCAAGTTTACTTCAAATCCAAAGAGTTAAATGCTCTAAATGGCCTGGAGATTCATAAAGTTGCAAGCTTTATGAGATCTCATCTTCTAAAACCCACCAAACATGAAGAAAAGTGGCCAAAATCCAAGATCTAACAACCCAACAAAGAAAAGATTGATTCTTGAACAGTCACCCAAGTCTAGAAGAGAAGATAGAAGGTGTGTTGCTTGCAAGATACTAATCCTCACCAAGGGTTTCCTTCTCCTTCAAAAATGCGAAAAAAAGTATGAAGAATGTGATGGGTTTTAAGCAATACAACAATCCGATGGTGCACATGCAAAACCCTAAAGCTTTGGATCTAGGTTTCTCTATTGTACATGAAAGATATCCAAAGCTTACAAACCCTAGATCTGGCATACAAAACTAAAAATAACAATTAAAACAAGTTTAGATGATTACCTTTCACAAGTAGCAAGAATCTCCAACTTCAAGAGCTTAGTATCACAAGTGTAATACCTCTAATGGCTTACAAACACCAAGGCAAGAAGATGATCTTGGAGAGAGAGAGAGAGAGAGAGAGAGTATGGATGCACAAAATTGGATCTAGGACTCTAGGGTTCTTCTGGTTGCCGGTTTTGGATGCCCTAGGGGTCCTTAAATAGCCGAGCTGCTAGGGTTTCGGTCAAAACTCTAATGGGATAGCTTAGGCCCTAAGCAGTACTATGGAACATTCTGGAATGAGGCTTGGATGGTTTCAAGGTGGGCTTCCATCCTAATTTCGTCCACTCCCTTAATCCATAAGATCTACAGCCCAAAATCCAATTATCTTATAATTGCAATTCCAGTCCCCAAAGTTCAATTAATCTCTTTTAATCATAGAATTAATTTCTTAATTAATTCTTGATTAATATTAATTAACTAATATGATTTCTCTTTTAATATATTATTCTAATAATATGTTAATAAACCATAATAACCTCTTCCCATTAATCATCCATTCAAGTTGCTTTGGTGCAGGCAACCCAAAAGGACCATGTTACGACCGGGTCAAGTACATACCAAATATTGTTATGGACTTAGACATTAATCCAATAGAATGAACTTCCAAGAGTGATGGAGGATAGTGTTAGGGTTTTAGTGCTTAAGAATGTGATGGAGGCTGAATGAACTCGAAACCCTAGCCATGATGTCCTTTAAATAGGGCTCAAAGCCCAAAGGATTACGGTTTCACTAAAACATGCTGCCACGCCGCAGCACCTCAGGACCACGCCCTGGTGGTCCATGAAAACCAGCGACCCAAAAGATAATGCCATGCCATGGTGAGGCCCCATCACATTGTGGCCACCTAAAACAATATTGATATTTGAAAATTAAACTTGTACTTAAAATGGGTGTTACAATTCTCCCCCACTTGAATCAGACTTCATCCTCGAAGTCCTCAACTACGAATAACTCATGGAATTGCTCACGCATATACGCCTTAGTTTCCTATGTCTGCTTGGAACCCTTCCGATGTTGCCACTGTACCTTTACCAAAGGCACCTCCTTTTTGCGGAGGGTCTTCGTCTTCCTATCCAAAACCGCCACTAGTCTCTCAACATAATTCAGGCGTTTATTCACCTGAATATCATCCAAAGGGACAATTACTGAATCATCTGCTACACATTTCTGAAGCCACGAAACATGTAAAGTGTTGTAGATCTGACTGAGCTCCTCTAGAAAATCCAAAATGTAATCTACCTTGCCAACCCTAGCAATCACCCGAAATGGCCTAATATACCGAGGCTCTTACTTTCCCCTCTTCCTAAAGCGTATTACACCATTCCAGGGTGATACCTTCAGCAAAACCATGTCACCAACATGAAACTTCAACTCAGATTAACACTGGTCGGCATAACTCTTATGTTCGCTATGAATTGTCTATAGCCTTTGCCTAATCTATTGAATGAGATATGTCATTTGAAGGACTACCTCAGTCCTTCCCATGACCCTATGACCCACCTCTCCTCAACATAGTTCGATACAAAACTGTTGGATTAGGTGTCTAAGCCTATAACTATTATTAGTATGTACTTGAACCAATAGTAGCATGGTCCATTTGGGTTGCATGGCATCAGAACAATTTGGATAGACTTTTGTGAGAAGAGGATATTTATGATTTATTAATATATTATAAGTTCTAATATATTAATATAAAATAATATTATTTAATTAGTATTGATCAAGTATTCGTTTGGAATTACTTTTGTGATCAAAAGAGACTAATTAAATAAATAGGGATTGATTTGGTAAATCATTCATTCTTATAAAGTGGGATTATGATCCACAGTTCTTCATGTTGGGCTAAACCCATGTGGTGATCCATGGATACTCCATGGAGGTTAAAACTCATGGATCATGAGGAATATGGAAATTCATGAGTTACATGGTTTAACCATAATGAGCACACTATATAAGAAGCCTCATAGCTCATGAAATTGGCACTAAGGAGTGACTAGTGATACACACATGAAGGCTAGCCGATTTTGAGTTAATACAATCTTCTCTCAAGTTATTCCAATTGTTGGTGGTGTTGTGTGAACCATTTGAGGCACAACACTTGGGGCACTAAGCTCTTTAAGTTCGAAGGAATCAAGCTACAACAAAAGGTATACATTCTATATTGTATATACTCCATAATATGCTAGTTAGGATGATACCTTGGAAAATTGATATTTGCATGTATAATAGAGAAAACATAGATCCAAGGTATATAGGGTTGCATGTACACCATAGGAGTGTTAGAATGCTCAAAATCCCAACAACGGTATTAGAGCCTAGGCTTGTTTTCTTATAAACTTTATGCAAATTACTTAAAAAATCAAGTTTTTTGATGTCTGGACAGTGGACTCGCCGAATCCTCTGACAAACTCGTCGAGTTGCATGCATTTTTCCTTAGACTCGTCGAGTCTAGTAATGGGCTCGACGAGTTGGCAGTCCAGATTACAGTTTTTTGATGTTTTTGGCTGAAATTGGACTAGGATTATTACCTTAAGTTGTTTTTGAACTTATAAACTTTTTTGATGTGGTAATGATCATGCTTATCAAATTTAAAAGATAATTGTCAAAGTTTCATGTTTTGTATTAGTTTATATGGTTAGGCTAATTACATGAAATTTGTTTGATATGAATTGTCTTGTGCTTATGAGTTTAATTAAGATCATAGACAAATTGATTGTTTTTTGTATGTTACAATTTTGATCTAAATGTTTTTTGATGAAATCCATAACTTGTCCTCAAGTTATGGAAAAGTGAAAAGTCTTTCTTTTAAAAGTCATTAAAACTCATAGGTTATAGAAAAATGAAGAGTCCTTTTCATAAATGGTTTTATGAACTCCATAACTTGTCCTCAAGTTATGGATTTTCAAGAGTATTTTCATTAAATCCTATATTAAACTCAGAAGTTATGGACTCCAAAAGTATTTGCATAGTTCAAAACTTTCCCTCAAGTTTTGGAATTTGTAAATGTAAAAGTCTAACTTTTGAAACATTTAATTTCAAACCCTAGAATTTTAAAAGTTTAAAATTCAACCCTTATACTATTATAATATTATAGGTTTAATATATATATACATATATATATATATACATATATATATATATATATATATATATATATATATATATATATATATGTATAAGAGTAAAGTCAGTCTTACTGTTAGTAGTCCTCATTCACGAAGCCGGTCTATAAGGGGTGTATAAGGTTACTGCGCATAAAATGGCATTTTAATGGGTGTCCACTCTCACCCACCGCTTCCTTGACTGGTGGAGGGTCGTTAGCCGAACGGGTAGTATAGGACTCTAATTCTCCCTTCATTAAAAGTATAATGATAAATATAAACTAATTAAACACTTATAAATTCCTAAATCTTAGTTACTTAGGAAAATGTGAATATAGTGCTAACCCATGAAATTGCACTTTGCACCTTGTTAAACCGATTAGTGGAACGTGTGTGGTTAACCAACACACTAATCTGGACTGACAGTGCATGGAAAAGGGTAGCTTGATGTTAATCATAGATCAATGGAGTGTGTGTGGTTAACCGACACATTTATTAGGTAGTTGTAACATTGGGTGTACCAAGCTAATTTACATGGTTATTCACACCTTGTTTGTGACCCTCGGCATCCCAGTCACAAACTTGAAGGGCACAATCAAGATTATACATGCCATTGAATAGTTCAATGAATCTCAAAGGATCTAGGAGTTTCAATTCACTTAAAACCTAAAATTCTTTTTCGTTTTTCGTGGTGGAAATTGGTAAATCTTCATTTACCTACCTTCAAATATTTTGCAGTTTGGATTACGGCATCCCCTTTTCAATTTGTAAAATATTGTGTTGGGTCCTAGCCTTAATATTTCGTTTGGGTGTTATATTAAGGACTGAATCAACTAAGTTGAATTTCTCTCATTATAGATGTCTAGTTTAGACAACTGTGGTCTACCCAAATCCTTGGGAACAAGCTTTCCTCTTGAAGATGATGTCCCACGGTTGGATTGTGGAAGTCATACTTCACTTCCTCCACCTCCTCCAATAATTCTCCCTAACCCACAAATTCAAGGTCACTCAAAGCCTTGTTGGTTGGAAGGAAATTCTATATGTGCTCACATATTGGAGATGAAGTTACATATTGACAAGTTGGGAGAGTTAGGCGTCGAAAGTCTCCAGGAAGTTGGTTATTGATTGGGTTCTTCAATCAATTCGTAAGTCGTATAGTGGGTTCTTTAAGGACTACTATATGGGAGATCACGACATGAACCTTATTAATCTAACCTATTTGCTTATTGCTGCTGATCAGTAATGAGTTGGGGCGCTGGAAAAGCAAATTGGATCGGAAGATCTACTCCCCAAAATTACATGGACATTGACAATGGCAACATTGGAAGTCCATAAAAGCTTTCTCTTCCAAATGGAAAATTATCGGCCATCGTCAACCCGGTTGACCAAATGGTAAAGAGAAAGGCTAAGTCTGAGATTGCCCCATGTGTTATTCCCAAAGAGTCCATATGTTTAGGTTGCCAAGGGAAGGGGCATTGGTTGTGAAGCTACCATATTTTCCTGAAAGACCACAAGTATGGTAAAGTCAAAGCTTGACTATACTTCAGGTAAGTCTATTGTCTAACTCTATTAAGTTTCTATTTGGAGATTCTTAATACATGATGTGACTAGGTCGCATCTTGATGTTTTGTAGAATCGAAGAAAAGAGAGGAAGATTAAGAGTAAGAGCATGCTAAATCTGATCGCGAAGAAATGGATTTCAATCACATGGTTCGATGATCAGATTCTTCAGCTGCTGCTTAAGAGTTATGATAGATTACTTAGGAATATTTAGAAACATAGTTTTCACTTGGAATTGCATTGTAAGGAAAAGTTTTTCCGCATTTTTTATAAATAAATAAAATTTTCCTTTATTTTTTTTATTATATCTCCTTGCAATGGAATTTGTGAAAATTAATGTTTGTGTATTTCTATGTTAGCAATATGAATTTGATTCTTTCATTTGTGGTAGTGTCGAGAATTTGCCAAATAAGGAAAAATTCTCATCACCCAAGTCTCAATTGGACAAAAACTTGGAATCATGCAACTTGTAGTGTGTGATGAATGAGAACTTTTGTCTGTAGGAAATTAAGACTAATTCCTTGATTGCATGTATATGTGAGTCAAGTGAAGGACTAAGGGATCGAGTACACATTCTTGTGAACTGGTCAAGGTCCACTGCAAAGAACGATAAGACTATTCTCCATGATTTACTAAAGTTTAGTAAATATGGTTATGCATACAAGTTTAAGTATAATTCTGAACATTGGAAAAGTTTCAATGTATGGCAGAACAAATGAAAAGAATCAAATTAGGCAGAAAGATAAAAGTTTCTCTAATCTGAAAAGATGGGAGAGTACTTTAGTATCATGTTTTATGATCATCTTAATGATTATGAAAAACCATATCACAATTGATCCTATAAGGATATCTTAGTGCATTTGTATGGCTAAGAATAGGAATCGTGAATTGTTGAAATGGTTAAATCAAGAAGATGAGTCATACTTTGTTCCAAAACAAGTCTAAGTGTCACACTCCAAGATTGTGCCTTGAGTGATATAATCTTAAGAAAGGTTTATAACACTTATCAAATGTAGAGTAAAATGTTTTATACTCTTGTACATTTGAAATTGGTAAGTTGTGATGTTTTGGATAAAAAAAGACCAACTCAGTCCAATTGTGTGAAGTGTTTGTCTTGATTAGAATCCGCACTAACTCTTGAATATTTGTTTGTCAAGGAATGGTTCATAACAAGAGAATCTTATATCTCAAGAGGTCAGTGGGAGTCTTAAAGATCATGAAAGTTTCAAGAACTAATAAAGAGTAAACATGTTGTTAAACACTAGCACACGACTTGAGGTTTGGAACCTATTGTGTTGACATATTCTTGTTTCTGTGCCATTCCAGTTAAATTTTACAATGCATGTGAGTTCTATGAGTTCTCAATTGTTTGCATAACAACTTGGAAGCAATGGTAGGCCCTTGTGCTACCAGGTGGCAAGAAATTAAGCTTGAACAAGTTCACTCCATATGAGTTTGGATTAGTCACTAACCTTGTCTTGTGATTATGGTTATGATAAATTGACATGAATATGAACACATACACCATAACATCCAAGTGTCATAAGGTTTCTCTCCGATTCATGAAAATGAAGGTGAGGAAACGCTTTCCCTAAGTAGATTTTAAGGAGATAGAAATTATGGTATTTCTGTATTTGCATTCTCAAATTCAATTATGATTACGACATCCCTTTTCATAATTCGAATTATGAGAAATGGTAAAAAGGTCTAAACATTGGAGACTTATTGCTGTAAGTTCTTAAATAGTTTAGACACACATGTGAGCTATCTAAGGAAAGGTGTATGAGTTTGAGAAGCCTAGATAAAGTCTTATCAAAGCATCTCATATCAGAAATCTGAACTTTGGTAAGAAATTCAACAAAGTGTTGATTTCTAAAAGTTCAGCTGATTTATGAGCACATGTCAAAGCTAGTAGGAGCATTAGTGTTTTGCTAGTACGATAATAATTATAATGCTAGTTGGAGTATAATTATTATGGTAAGTGTTGCAAGTTAGCAATGTTAATTATAGAAAAAAAAAGTTTCAAAGATGTAGGGTTTGAAAGGTTGTTTTGCTATAATTAAGGGAGAGGAATTCATATTTCATTTCAAATCTAAAAGCTTAGATTGAGATTTTAACCAATTTTAGTCAAATATATATGAATGTTATGTTGGAATGGTTCAACATAAGGAAATTCTATATATGGAAATGTTAATTGCGTTCTCAAAATTTGATTATGATTACGACATCCATTTTCATAATTCGAATTCTGAGAACATGGAAAAGAGAAATATTATAGCAAAAGACTGATTAATTATCATATCTTTATGTTAGACATTATGAATTGTGTCCCATATGCTTCAGGTATAGGATCGATTGCATATGCTATAATATTCTCGTGTTCTAAATTTTCCAAATGCCTAGGGTATTAAGAGGGAAAAACTAGAACCGGATATGACTAAATTGGTTAAACGACTGTTAAGGACGATATAAGGTTCGCCAAGGATTGGTCACTTAAGGAGTTGGAAGTATAGTAATGGATGGACCATATTGACATTATTATGAATAGACTATAGACAAGAGACTATTAATAATAAATTGTCGTATGGCAAATATGGAATGTTTCCATATTGGGAGTTGAAGAATAGATGAGAAAGTTAGAAACTTTTATGCAAGAAGGATGTTCAAATGAATGTACTTTGAATTTGAGACTTCATTTCCATGGAATTGTCTTGTAGCAATCTCCAAAGGAAAATTTTGTAATATCATTGGTCAAGCCTCTGTGACTTTTGGTACCTAGACATTACAAAAGAACCACTGCATGATAGTTTAGAATCTAACACTTTCTAGCAGTGACAAGAATTTGGAACTCTTACACTTGCAATAAGAATTTGGAATGGTGAAATGAGCATCATTGAAATTTTTTTCAATTGATCTATTTCACAAAGTAAGGACCATAGACAAACATAGTGTGCATGCTTGGAGTATGGCATAACTATTGTTTGGACAAACATAGTGTGCATGCTTGGAGCATGGCATAACTATTGTTTTAATTCAAGTATTAAGTTGATTATTATAAACATTATAAAATGAATAATGAGTAATCAATATGACTCAAAAGTTTTTTAGGCCATATAGGATTAGTATGATTCTTGTGTTTCTCTTTGCATGTTTTGACTTCCCGAATAACTAGGTTATTCACACCATCCATAGTTTATCATACTTTTGAAGTAGGTATGAAGGCAAGACTTTCATGAATGGGTCTGTAGTTTGTCTAGGACTATGTGGTTGCAGTGTTCATGAGTACTCCTGGAATGAGATTCGAGTATTGGATTCAACCCACTCTTATTTGAATCACTTCATGGATTTTATCATGAGTGATCTTGAGATGATAATATCTTATATTCTTCAAATGGAGACATGTGAGTTGTAGTTGCGAGTCGGTTGCACATTGACATATGTAAACGCACAAGTAACTTGGTTGTTATAAAACATATCGTTGTGTGTAATTTGATGAGTAAATACAAGCGAGAATTTAGGTCGAAGTTTATTTGTTCCTTTTACTCCATGTGGATAAAAGCGATATATGTGGGCCCCTCAATGATATAGTGATGACACCCCTAAGTGCTTGGCCAAGCCTGGTTTGATTTGATTTGTTCAAATTAGTCGGTCATCATAAATCGGAAATTGGGAAACAACAAATGGATAGAGAGAATGATTATAATCCATATCTCAGTCCATATGATATCTAGATAGGAGGAATATATTATCCCTTATCTAATGGACACATCATTGACTAGACCAGAGTTCGACAACGGCTTTAAGAGCTACGATTGCTAGTCGGGTTGGAGTCATGCTTGCAATAATAGTTATTAGACTCATCCATTTGGGTTGCATGGCATCAGAACAATTTGGATAGACTTTTGTGAGAAGATGATATTTATGATTTATTAATATATTATAAGTTCTAATATATTAATATGAAATAATATTATTTAATTAGTATTGATCAAGAATTAGTTTGGAATTAATTTTGTGATCAAAAGAGACTAATTAAATTAATAGGGATTGATTTGGTAAATCATTCATTCTTATAAAGTGGGCTTATGATCCACAGTTCTTCATGTTGGGCTAAACCCATGTGGTGACCCATGGATACTCCATGGAGGTTAAAACTCATGGATCATGAGGAATATGGAAATTCATGAGTTACATGGTGTAACCCTAATGAGCACACTATATAAGAAGCCTCATAGCTCATGAAATTGGCACTAAGGAGTGACTAGTGATACACACATGAAGGCTAGCCGATTTTGAGTTAATACAATCTTCTCTCAAGTTATTCCAATTGTTGGTGGTGTTCTGTGAACCATTTGAGGCACAACACTTGGGGCACTAATCTCTTTAAGGTCGAAGGAATCAAGCTACAAAAAAAGGTATGTCATTCAACTATACTTTATATTGTATATACTCCATAATATGCTAGTTAGTATGATACCTTGGAAAATTCATATTTGCATGTATAATAGAGAAAACATAGATCCAAGGTATATAGGGTTACATGTACACCATAGGAGTGTTAGAATGTTCAAAATCCCAACAAAAACTTCCTCCCATAAAGGATCTCGAATGGCGGTGAACCAATGTTGGAGTGATAGTTGTTGTTTTATGAAAACTCAGCTAAAGGAAGGTAGGATTCCCAAATCCCACCTAAATCTATGACACAAGGTATCAACATGTCCTCAAGTGTCTGAATGGTATGCTCACTCTGACCGTCCGTCTGTGGATGATAAGCGGTGCTAAGATGCAACCTCGTACCCAATTCCTCGTGGAACTTCTGCCAAAAACGAGATGTGAATCGAACATCTCGATCAAATACAATGGAAACTGGAATACCATGTCGAGAAACAATCTCGCATACATATAAATCGTCTAACTTCTCGGCCGAAGAGCTCTCTCGAATTGCTAGAAAGTAGGCGCTCTTGGTCAAATAGTCCAATATAACTTCAAACAGGTGTTACACACTACCCAAGAGTCTATCTGGAAAAAACTACTCTAGCTTGCTTGTATATAAGGCTTCAACAGCCCACAGTCTTACAACACATCAACCACTACCTGCCAAGCTAGTGAATGTTACGGCCACCCTACAGTCTTACAACACTTCTACCACTACCTGCTAACCTAGTGAATGCTACAACCACTCCGGAGTCTTACAATAGTTGTACCGCTACCTTCCAACCTAGTGAATGCTACGGCCACCCCGCAATCTTACAACACTTCCATAACAACCATCCACCCACGATATCAAATCAAAATAAATCATGGGTCAAAGCCTCATTCGACTACACCCTAATTAGGTGTTCGGTTCATGCTTCGAGTCCCAAAGCCTTTATCAGACAAGAATAGATAGAGAGGCTCTAACACAACCCTCAACCTGAACCTAATCATATACCCACCATGCGCCACCACTGATGCAACCTTACTACTAAAAGCTGTCGATAACCTGAGCTTACAAGAACTAGCATTCCATTACTAGCCAATCCTAGAGAAAACACACCATCCAAAACTGGATGAATACTCCTTGAAATCTCAATGAGCTCAATATTCCCAAGCACTTTCCACTGAATCCACTACAAGTCCCCGACAACTTTATCAGATTATGAAGCACAAAATCTCAACTATTGAAACGAGTACCGAACCAATTCAACGACCTACTTGCACTATATAAATTCCCGACCTGCAACTGAATACACTTTGAAGTTATGAACTTGACAGCTACCGATCTTACACTCATGATCAAACCAATTCCTTATTGCCTCATAATTCCAAAAGGCCCTTACAAATCTTGCATTCAAACCTGGCATGCCCACATTATGGATTCCTTGAATTCCTTGCTGATACCACCAAAGATTGAACCGACTGTTGGTCTTCTCCCACTTAAAGCTTGTTCTGATGGTGATTGATGCCTCCCACATCAAAATCCCAAACCGGCTCACCCGAATATCCTCTAAGCACAACTCTAAGTATGCAAAATGACATATGATGATTCTCAAAATAAAATGTATAGACCATCATGAGGAAAATTCTAATTTCTAGGTGGAGACTTAGATAGACCATACATAGCATCCCACACACAACATACAATCATAAGCACAAATAATAAGAGCATGAAGGAAAGAATACAACACATATCTACGATGTCAACTGATGGGACTCAGATCTCCTTGGCCAATGACTATAATGTTCGGATACTCACAATAGGAACATCCACTCTGCCCTCGTGACCATCAGTAATCCTCAGAGTGGGTAGAGTAGGTGCCCTTACTAATCCCCTCATCAACTCCAGACTATCGGACTTTTTGTGGCCCACTTGGTAGCAGTAGAGACATAACAGACTTGTTGCCTGGGGACAATCTCTGCTGACATGAGCAATCCAGCCACAGTTGCAGCAACCCATACTCGTAGATCAACAAACCCCATCGTGCTTCTTCCTGCACATTCTGCATTGACCTCGACTCTACTAGCCCCTCACTCGCTAATCAAAAATCTTAGGTCTCTTCATAGGACCCCCAACTGGCTGCACATACTTTGGCTTCCTTTTCT
Organism: Lactuca sativa; assembly: GCF_002870075.4. Lineage (NCBI taxonomy): Eukaryota > Viridiplantae > Streptophyta > Magnoliopsida > Asterales > Asteraceae > Lactuca > Lactuca sativa. The sequence goes on from NC_056624.2 coordinate 202,948,858, forward strand.
CAAGGTGCTCCAAATCAATCTCCTTCTCTTGGGCTCTAGTTATCATGTCCTCCAAAGTCCGGTAAGCTGAAAAGCTGACAAACTCCCTGATATCGTCTCGTAGCATGTCATGGTACCGAGTCTTCTTCATCTCCTCGTCTGCAGCATACCATGGAACCAAAAGAGCACTATCCTTAAACTTGTTGGTGATCTCTGCCATAGTCTCAGTTGTCTGGTGAAGATCCTAAAACTCCTTCACCAATTGATGTACCTCGACAATTGGTGAAAACTCCGCCCAAAACTAGGTCACGAACTCAACCCAAGTCACCGTCTTAATGGTCTCTCGTCCCTAAGCAAAATCTACCTCCTCCCACTAATCTCGATCTCTGTCTTTCAGAAAATAGGAAGAAAATTTGACCTTCGACCCCTCAGGGTGGAAGCGTGTCCATAAAATGCTCACCGTGTATGCTAACCACCTCCTACTAGCAATGAGGTCCTTCTACCCAAAGAACTCTGGATCTCCACAAGCATGGAACCCGCAGAAGGAAAGATTGTAATCTAATTGTGGAACATGCCTTGACCAAACCGGAAATCACATGAGACTACTCCAAATTACCTCGGGTGATCTCCGACGAGATGAATTCCCACATCTGCTCATCAATCAGCTCAACAACAACACTTGAACTGGAACCAAGACCTGAACTTCCTTCATGCGTGCTCATTGCCATTCTGTAAAGCAATAATACAAATGATCAGAGCATGACAGAAGGCCCATGGTACCTACTTCCCACCCTTCCTCCTCTGCTTTGAGAACCGTGTGAACATACCCAAAGTATCCTCATACAACAGGCTTCCAATATTTGTCGTGACTCTCCTTGATTCGAGTATGGATCTTGTGCTTTTAGTAGTATGGGCCTAATACTGCCTTCCACACCTATCCATACTTTCCTCAAGAATAATTTTGAATCCTTTAAGTCACCTTCTCAAACCAATACCCTAAGTATCTTCTAACAACATATCCAAACCTACTAAAACACTTCCTAGGCTCCCCTAGGTTCCCGACCTCACACTATCATCAACTTCTGAAGAACTCCTGCTAATGTTGGCTAACTACTTCATGAATACAATTACATGCAACAAATCTTTAATAATCCTTCGACTAAAATACTCAAACACATAACGGTTAGACTCAGACAAGAGTTGTGCAATAGGACCAAATCAATCACTCTAAGCTTATTTAACCTTTGCAGCATGTAACCTAACATATTCACTTAATAGTTAATTCACATCGACAAGAGTCCCATAAAGCACAAAGCAAGCAACATTCATGCAGTAACACTCCAGGTCACAAAACAATCAAAGAACTTCTCAAACTCACTTGCTACTACCATGCTAGGAACTTACACTCTCACTGCTGGTTACCTTATGCATGCAGATTATACACAAAAATGGATCAAACAGACTGTCCAATAAATGATTCGACCCTAAGACCACAACCAGACAAGGAACATGAGATAAGGCTAAATAATTCATTCTAGGGCTAGATGATCATGATTGTATATAATTTTTTAAGCATACACTTAGCAATCACTTCCATCAATACAGATTCCAATCTAACATAGCATTCAAATCCCCCTAGGCTACAAGACATCACAAATCAGACCAATCTATCATGCAATTCTTGAAGGTATCCTTAGCCTTATCATAACATGCAAACATTCCATATCATATAACATATTAACATGTATGGGTATTCTGGGAATCATTTACCTAAGCTCGGATGATTACACGCATCTCACCCCCATTTATTTATAAAAATATTTTTAGAAACTTGTTGTTTTCAAAAGATTACCAATTCCTCAGTTTGAGTTCAGATACACCCAAGAGTGTGCCTGAGTCTCTCAAACCAAGGCTCTAATTAGTATGATATATGTCATGAACTAAATGGTAAAAACAAAAGAAACACATGAACACATCAGAAACTACTTCCAATAAAAACAATATGCTACCAACCTGGTCAAATCCCTTAAAACTATAGAAAAAAGGGAAAACTGGAAAAAAAATCAGGTAGTTGTAACAATATCAAAAAAAATGAACCTGTAAACCAGTGAAAGTCAATGGCCATAATCGAAAACCGGAATCAGAACACAAATAGACAAATAGAACTAGATCTTACTCCACTCCTTCTTTCTTTAGCACCACTGTAACGTACCAAAAATTTATAGTAAACTTTTAATTTTAAAACATTAAACCATACAAACGAGTTGTTCTAAAACCGATCAAAGTGAATATATCATTTAAACATCAGAGTAAAGATCATAAATTGCCAATGCATAAAATGTTGGGAGATGTTGTGTAGTCATGTCGGGCCCTTCCCTTTAGTACCGGAAGTACCTGAAACCATAAACATAAAATCGTAAGCACAAATCTTAGCGATTTCCCTAAAATAATACATACCATACATACAATAGATATTGCTATGTGCCAACCATAGTCTTATAGTTACCATTATGCCATGAGTCATACCATGGTCTTTCCTTTCTAAGATGGGGGACAAAACCTGAGTCTTACAAATGAGTGCCAAGAGCCTCCTCTTGGTCTTCCATGCAAGTATCACAAAGACAACTAGCACTCTATACAAAACTACTAAGGTTCATACCCTAGTCTTCCATACAAATTGTTGGGAGCCATGTCTAGGTCTCTCATGTAATTGTCAGGTACCACCACTTGGTCTTTCTACATAACATAATCCAGTGGGCCGACATTGGTGCCTTGTGTTGGATTAATCTGTCTAAGCTCATAGTAAATTGGTATAATCTTGAAAATAGAAGCAAAGTTCTTTTGGGTTGCCCTCATAACCAGAAATAGCTAGAAATGATATCATGAGAGGGCAAAATGTTTTGTTAATATATTATATGATTAATATATTAATTGGGAATATACAATTGACATGTTAATTTGTTATGTGATTAATAAATTAACATGAGACCAATAGTTAGATAATTGATTTATTAATTTGTATGGTTAATAAATTAATAAGAAATCAATTAGAATTAATTAATTACTAATCAAAATTAATCTGGAATTAATTTCGGTATAATTGGAATTAATTAAAGGTGAAATGGGAGAATTGTAATTGTTCAATAGTTGGAAAAAAAACAATTCTAGAAACCTCCACGACATAAACGGTTTTGGAGACTCCTCTAGGGTTTCTGGGAGCCTCCTCGTTGCATAAAAGGAAAGGTTTTGAATTAGGATTAAATTTATTATTTAATCAATTCAGATTTTGATTTGCTTGCAAGTTACCTTAACTATGAATAGGACCCCAATGCCATCAAATTTCGTTCATGACCTTCCTAAGAAGCATAAGAACGAAATTTATTCATCTCTCCTCTCTATCCTCTTCATTCTAGGGTTTCTAAGGTTTTGACTGTGAGCCATTAGAGGCATTATATTTCTGGTGCTTGTTTTCCAAGGTTTTCAAGAAGGATATTGGTGTGATTATTTGCTACAATAATCAAGAGGTATGTAAGCCCTAACTCTATGTAAATTTTGATTATTATAGAGGTCCCTTAGGGTTCTTGATGTTCATAGGTTATTGCTATCAATGGAGAAAACTTAGATCCAAATAGGTTGCATGTGAGCTTAAGGGTTAAGTTTTTCTGCCACATGTTTCAATTATAACCTACAAAACCTATCAGTTGTATTAAAGCCATAGTTTTCTATTTGATTGTGCATAATAGTGAATAGATCAAAATTAGGTTTTAGTGAAATCAAACCCTAATGGCCATGATTTTCGATTTTGCTAGGGTTTCTTGAAACCCTAGTCTCCCTAACCCTATTTTTGAGAAAGGGGAAGTAAATTTATTATTTTTTTTTATTTATTTTTTTAATCTTTTTTTTTTCTTAATTATTGTTTTAATATCCTTAAAATAAAGTTATTAAAATTGGAAAATCCATACCCTATTTTCAAAAATTAGAAGGGTTTAAATTAAGATTAAATTTGAATTATTTTTATTAATTGTTTAATTTAAATAATTATTTAATCCCTAGATGATTTAATTAATTTAATTAATTGGTTAATTAAAAGATAAAGATAAATCACAATTGGTTTAATACTAATTAATTAAAAGTTTTAACTTAGATAATTAATATATAAACCTTGTGTTTTGAAAACTTTTAAAATACACTTTATATATATATATATATATATATATATATATATATATATATATATATATATATATATATACTATTTAAAGTTTAATCTATTATATCTATAAGACAAGTCATTCAAATCACTAGTACACCTCATTCACTAAGCCATACTATAAGAAGGAGGTATAAGGAAACGACCTATAAAATGACCGTCATTGGGTGTCTACTCTCACCTACCGCTCCCTTTTATGGTGGAGGGTCGTTTATCGAACGGATTTGATAGGACATAATCTCATTAAAATTATAATGATATAAAAGTATTAGAACCTTCTTTAAGAACAACTCACTCTAGTTACTTTAGGAAAAATGTGAAAAGTATGCTAATCCATGAAAACGCGCATCATGCTTTATATGTCGTTAGTGGAGCGTCTGTGGTTAACCAACATATTAATAGGAACTATAAAGAGATATGACGGGCACACCAATGTGATATGATACATGACATTGAGGTTGTCAATTGTTTTTTCATGGTTATTTACATCTCATTTGTGATCCTCGACATCCCAGTCATAAAAGTGAGAGCATAATCTGATACTAAACATGCCATTAATAGGATTCAATGAATCTCAAAAGATCTACAAGTTTCATAAAATTGGAATTGGTAAAAGCCTTACCTACCTAAAATAGATTCAAATTTGATTATGAGATCCCTCTTCAAAGTTCAAATCGAAAATATGGATCCTTGCCTTAATTTAAATTTTGGGTTAATAATTAAGGATTAAAATCAACTAACTTGAATTCTCTTTTCTCGTAATTTTAGATGTATTATGAAGATAAAAATGGTATTCCTCTTTCTCTTGGAAATGGTTTTCCTCTTCCTTCTGAAGATGATCTTCTACATTCTGATCAAGGTGAAAAATGTTTTCCCCTCTTTGGGAATTGGTGGAACTGGACATCATGCTTATTCAAATATTCCACCTCCTCCTCCTGTGACACTCCCAACGTCACGTTCTCCTCAAGTTGAAAATTATGAGACAAATCAATCCCTATTGCCAAGTAGACATCAAGATGGAAATTTTATGTGTGCGCACGTTCTACAAATGAAATCATACATTGACAAGTTGGATAGAATGAGTGTCGTTTTACCAAGGAAGTAAGTCATTGATTTGGTTCCTATTTTGCTTCCAAATTCATATGATCAGTATATTGAGAAGTTTTATATGAGGAATATCGACGTGACCCTAATTGATCTTACCTAAATGTTGATTGTTGCTGAAGTAGAAATGCTTTAGAGTATATCTGAAGCAGAGATGCTTATTGGGTCTAATTCCAAGGTTTCCATGGACATTTATAATGGTGACAATAATGGTCTAGAAAAGATTTTTCTTCCCAATGGAAAGGGGCCGTCCAAGATAAATTTGTTTTATCGTATGGTAAAAGGAAAATCTAGTTTCGGGATCATTCCATGTGTTACCCCAAAGAGTCCATTTGTTTCTACTACCAATTGAAGGGACATTAGAAATGAAGTTGCCCAAAATATATGAAAGATCTTAAAGATAGTAAAGTCAAGTCGGGTGAATCTACTTTAGGTACATCTATTATCTAACTCCATTGTTTTTTATGTTCCTATTAATAGACTCATAATACATGATGTGATGATCACATTGGATTGTATTGAAGGAGTTAAGAGAAAGAAGGAAGCTTGAGTAAGGTGAGCTAAATCTGATCATGAGAAATGGAATTTGGCCACATGGTTCGAAGATCAGAATTTGAAGCTACTACTAAGGAGTTGGGATAATTTAATAGATTATTATTACTCTTCGGAGATGTATAGAAACATAGTTTTCATTTTATGCGTTGTAAGGAAAAGTTCCAACTTTTTGTTTATTTTCAATATAAGTGAAACTTTGGTTTATCTGGTTGTCTTATTTTATATTTCCTTGAAATGGTATTTATGAAAGTGTTGGTTACGTTTCTAATATTAGCAATATTAATTGTGGATTTGATTTTTATGATATCACTTGTGGTATTGTCATAATTAACCAAGTGAAAAGAATTCTCATCACCAAGTTCAACTTGGACAGAAACTTAGAGTCATTTAATTCGAATTGTGTGATGCATGAGAATCTAGGTCATTGGAAAATTATGATTAATTCATTGATCAAATGTTTATGCGAGTCAAGTGAAGGACTAATGGATCTAGTACATGTTGATATGGACTATCCAGATCCACCACAAAGGACGATAACTCTATTCGTCATGATTTCCTGATGTTTCAATAATATGGTTGTGTTTATAGGATTAAGCATAATTCTAGTACTTTGAAAAAGTAGCAGAACAAATAAGAAGAATCTATTAGGCAGAAAGATAAAAGTTTCCCCAATATAAAAGGTAAAGAGAGTACTTTACTATCATGTTTTATGATCATCTTATTAGTTGTGGATTTATATCACAATTGACTGTCAAAGAAAATCTTAATGCAATTATATGACTAAGAAGAGGAATCGGACATTGTTGGAAATGGGTCGATCATTGATGAGTCATACTTTGTTCTAATCAAGTTTTAGAGTCATACTCTAGTATCTACAAATCGTATCTTGAAACTCTTTTCAAACTAAAAAGGTTGAAAAAACCTCAAAATATGTGGGGTAAAAAGGTTTTCTTACTTTAGCACATATAGAATTGGAGTTGTGATGTTTTCATTAATCGAGAAACAAAAGATAAACTGAGACCTATTCCATGAAGTGTTTTCTTGTCAGGAATCCACACGAACTTTTAAATATTTGTTTTAGCTTGTCAAGGAATGTTCCTTAAGAGAAAACTCATATGTCAAGAAGTTAGTAGGATTCGTAATGATCATGAGACTTTCAAGAGTCAATCGACAATAAACCTTTTACTTAACACTAACACGTGACCTAAGGTTGATAACCTATCATGTTTGGTTGACACATTCTTATATCTGTACACTTCAAGTTGAGTTGGCAATGCTTATGAGTTCTATGTTTTCATTTTACTGCAAAAAGCAAAAACTCGTTGGTCAGTGAAAGTACATTGATCAATATAGGTGATCTGCTAACAACATGAAGCCCTGGTAGGCCCTTGACCGTTGTGCTACCAAAGAGAAAGAAATTTAGAAATAGAAAAGTTCAGTCCATGAAGGAAAGCTAAATTTAAATTTGGTTTTGTCCTAAACCTTTTCTAATGATTGTAGGTTGGAAATGATAGATTCACATGGATAGGAACGTATGTACCATAAAATCTAGGTAGCAAAGGTTTCGCTCTAATTCATGAGAATGATTATGAGGAAATACTTTTGCTGATAGATTATAAGATCCGATAAATAAAAATATGGATGTTGATTGTGTTAATGGCATTATCAAATCCACAATATGATTACGACATCCCTCTTTATTTTTCGAATTGTAACGAATGGCAAAGAATTGTTTCAAATTTCATGACATATATCTACAAGTTTTGAAAGGGTTTAAACACACACATATATGATATCTAATGAAGGTCTATAAGCTTAAGAAGTCTATTTGGAGACTTATCGAAGCATCGCGTAACATAAATCTATACTTCAGTAAGAAAGTCAAGAGTACTGATTTCTAGAAGTCCAGTTGATTTATAGGTACATGTCAGGGCTTGTGGGAGCATAATTGTTATGCCAGTATTGCATGTTGACAATACCGTTTGTAGGGAATAATGTTTCCAAATTTCAAATTGCAAAGTTTGGGAATTGTTTTTCTATAGTAGACTTAAGGGAGATGGAACTCATACTTCTTTTCGAATCTAAAGGTTTAGATTGTATAGTTTAATAGAACTTATTCATTGACATAATGAATATCATGTTGAAATGGTTCAACATAGAAAATTCAATATATGGAAATATTATAGCAAGAGATTTAACAAATATCAAATCCTTATATGATACATGATGAACGGGTCCCATATGCTTCCGATATAGGATCGATTACATATGATATAATATTCACTTGTTCTGATTTTTCAAATGATTAGAGCGTTATGAGAAAAATGTCTAGAATTTTGTGTGACTAAATTTGTTAAATAACTGTCGATAACATTCTAAGGTAATACCAAAAGTCTGGTTTCTTGTGGACAATTAGAAGTATGATATTAATTTGGATGGACCATAGTGACATGATTTTGGATTGAAATGATTCTTGATCAGAATTGATGGTTATATGGAAATATGGAAATGTTTCCATAATGGGAGATACTTGAAAAGTCTACATGTGAGTTGGAAACTTTAATGCAAGAGAAGTGTTCAAGGGGTGTACCTTGAATTAGAACATTTATTACCATGGAATTGTTCCTAGTAACAAAGTTCCAATGGAACATTTTGTAATATTAAAGACTCAGTCTTTCAGACTTTGGAATCTTGATATCACAAGAGATTAATGCATGTTAAGTAGGAATTTCATTACATCTTGGATAGTGATAAGAATTTGGAATTATGAAATGAGCGTCATTGGAATAATGTCCAATTGATCTATTCATAAAGGAAGGACCATAGTGAGGCATATTATGCATGTTCATAAATTCAAGTGGTTAGTTGATTACTCGAAACATTATACAATGAATAAAGTTATAATTATTATGGTGATTAAGTAATAGAGATTATTTATATTCAGCAGTTTTGATACCATAGTTAATTAGTTTATTATTATGTTTCACTTTGCATGTTTTACTTCATGAATGATTTGATTATTCGAAATTCCACAGTCGCTCATACTTTTGGAAGTAAGTAATGAATTAAGACTATCATGAATTGAATTGTAGATTCTCTATGAGGATTAGGCATTGCAATAAGATTGTTATAATGTTCATGAGTACTTAGAAAAATAGGGATTTTGAGTATTGAACAAACCTACCCTCAAGAATTACTTCATGGCTTCTACCACAAGTAATTATGAGACAATAATATACTTTATTCTAAAAACGGAGATATATGTGTTGTAATTTGCAAGTCGGTTGTGAATTGGTATTGCGAAAACACATCATTAACGTGATGTCATAAAACGTAATGTCATGCATGATTTGATATGTAAATTATACAAGCATACATAAGTCGAAGTTTATTCGTTCATTTTTTCCTAACGGGAAAAGGGGTATCTTGGGGCCTCTCGATGATTTCATGTCGACATTTGAAGTGCTTGGCCGAGCCCGGACTGAATTAATGTTTCAATTAGTAGTCTGAATTCAGTCCTCAGAAATCAGGAAATCGAGAAACAGAATCTTGGACTATGAGATTTATTCTAATCCATGTCTCATGTCTAACGATATCTTACAGAACGAAGGAATATCTGATCACTTATCTTAGAGCCAATGTATGATTAGATTAGAGTTCGACAGTGGCTTTGGAAAACACTCTTTGCTATTTCGTTGTACTTGTAATTGTATTTATAGACTTATCCAAGAGGGAGACTGTTGGATTAAGGTGTTTAAGCTCATGTGTAAATAAGTATAAACTTGAGAATAGAATCAAAGTCATTTTGGGTTGCCCTCATAACCAGAAATAGCTAGAAATGATATCAGGATAGAGTGAAATGTTTTGTTAATATATTATATGATTAATATATTAATTGGGAATAGATAATTGATATGTTAATTTTTTATGTGATTAATAAATTAACATGAGATCAACAGTTAAATAATTGATTTGTTAATTTATGTGGTTAATAAATTAATAAGAAATCCATTAGAATTAATTAATTATTAAACAAAATTAGTTTGGAATTAATTTCAGATTAATTGGAATTAATTATAAGTGCAAAGGGTGAATTGTAATTGTTCATTAGTTAAACAAAAAAGAAGCAATTCTAGAAACCTCCATGGCATGGACGGTTTTGGAGACTCCTCTAGGGTTTCTGGAAGCCTCTCGGTTGCATAAAAGGAAAGGATTTGAATTATATTATTTAATCAATTCAGATTTTGCTTTGCTTGCAAGTTACCTAAACTAAATTGGACCCCAAGGCAATCAATTTTCGTTCATGACCTTCCTAAGAAGCATAGGAACGAAATTTATTCCTCTCTCCTCACTCTCATCTTCATTCTAGGGTATCTAGGGTTTTGAGTGTGAGCCATTAAAGGCATAAAATTTATGGTGCTTGTATTCCAAGGTTTTCAGGAAGGATATTAGTCTGATTATTTGCTACAATAATCAAGAGGTATGTAAACCCTAACTCTATGTAAATTTCGATTATTATAGAGTTTCCTTAGGGTTCTTGATCTTCATAGGTTATTGCTATCAATAGAGAAAACTTAGATCCAAATAGGTTGCATGTAAACTTAATGGTTAAGTTTTTCCACCACATGTTTTAATTTTAACCCATAAAACCTATCACCTTCGACCCCCCCCCCCCCCCCGAGTACAGTGAGGAGACTCACCTGAATCACAAAGCCGACTAACACTCAACTCAATACCGTGCTGACCATAACTAATTGTTCTCTTACCATAAGATGGGTGCTTAACACCTCCTAACACTCTATACAAGGGAAAAGCCAACTCTATATTCTAAAATTAGAGATTGACCAAAAGTCAACCCATGCCAAAAGTGAACGGTCAATATCAAATTCAACATCCCATAATGTCAACTATTCAGCCTCACATCATGACCAGCCCTTAGTTACATCATGAGAACTCACTCGGTCAGATTCCAACTCATCTTGACTCAACTCAACCAACTCAGATATGAAAAGTCACTAAAGTTGGCCTCATGATGTGAGCAACATTCTCTCACGTCGTGAGCACCAAGAGGCTTAACAGAAACGGGGTCATTCAACCCTCGTTTCGTGAGACCCAATGTCTCACTTCATGAGCACAGTCTGAAGCTAAACTCCAAAGATTTAAGTCCTTAATCCATTAAGCATTTTACTCTAACTTTCCAGAAGGTCGTACTACTCCATAATACACTTGAAAGTCGATGCTTTTAAGACGTGTATGTCCAATACATGTCTAGACCTCATTTGAATCAATATTGAAGAAAAAAGATCATCCAACTTTCATGCAAGGTTCCAAAAGCCAACCATTTACTAGATCTGAAATTCATGACACTCTAACAACCCTTATAACCCATAAAGTTTCCAACTTTATCGTTTCAATTCATTTAAACATGCTCAACCAACGAGAAAAGTGGGACAAAACTTAGATCTAGCCACAAACAACAATAAAAGTGGAGGCTTTGATACTTACAAGGGTTCAGAAACAATGCGAGGTGATGATGATGATGATTCCTTGCAAGCCTCTCCAAAAGATCACCTTATTCTTTTACTTCTTCTTCTTCTTCGTCGTCGTCTTCTTCTTCTTCTTCTTCTTCTTCTTCTTCAAACCAAGAAATGCTCCAAAAAGGCCAAGAATCAAGAAAATGATGAAGGCTAGGGGTTTTAAGAGGTGAAAGGGGGTTTGGAGGCTGATAATGAATCCTAAAATAAGTTTAGAGGGGCTTAAATACAAATGAACTCTAAAAGATCATGGGCTTGGGTTGCGTCAGTTCTCACGTCGTGAGCCTCTATGACTCATGTCGTGGGATTAGTCCGGAACAAAATTTGCATATTAACCTTCCTCACATCGTGACCACTCAAAGGTCACGTCGTGAGACCCTATTTCTTCCAAAATATGACCTATGCGGCAGCTGAAAGAAGAGTGACACAAGATGGTGGTAGGTAGTCATAACGGTGATGGAGACGAAAGGGTGGTGGAGGCGGTGGTTGGTTCCAGAAAGAGAATGAGGATAAATGTGGTAGTAGAAAGAAGAGGAAGGAAGTGAGTTTTAGAATTAGATGAGAATAGTGGGGAGTTTATGTATCATTAAGGTAGGTCACTTGACCTACTTTATTTTTTTCTAATAAGAGATATATAAAAATAAAAATTGTGATCCATCCTAATAGAATTTAGTGAACTATCTTAATCTTTTGGAAACAAAACATATGAATAAATCAAGATTTTTAAAGCTCACATTTTATATTTCAATGCCCTAATAAATAATGTATTCATGGTAGAGGTGCATAAATGTCGGTTTTAACCGAAATAGGCTTTTCTTTTTAAAAATTGTTTGGTTTTTAACCAGTTTTCTTAAGATTGAGTTGGTTTTAAAGAGTTTTAATAATTATGTGATTGTTAAAATATAACAATATATAAGACCTTGTATAAGAAGTTTAATTTTATTTTTTGCTTATACGACCTGATCCAACACGGAATCACAACTAGTATTTTTTTTCTTTATTTTATATCGATATCATTTAAATAGTGAACTATGTGGTTTTACGTTTTAGAATCGCCACTGCTGGATGAGATAAAGTTTTTTTTAGTAATAAAATAAGACAATGTAAATTAATAATTTCACATCATTTTTGTAACAAAATGGAACCAAACGGACAAACTACGGAATAAATTGAATCTATAAAGACAAACACATAGATATTTTGATAGGTGTACTCCTCATAGTGTTTTTTTCTTTTTAAAAAAATAAGTAAACTAAATCTGTTAATAAAATAAATAAATATATTATTAAATGGTTAATAAGATATCTAATGGCTTTTTATTGCGCCAAAGAGTTTTCTCTTAAGGCCACATTTTAAGAGCCTGAATATATTGATGTGCACCCCGTGCCCTTTCACTCCTATAAAAGATGTATTAACTATATTTATTTTTAACCATTTTAAATAAAACTATCACATCGAATAGTTTTACGTAAATTATAAATATATATTATAGTCCTACATGAAAGCAAGTAAACATTTTTATACGACCATTTGGCCGGTTTCAATTTTATCTATAACCATCCAAGCTATTAAAAAGTCACATACAATTAATTTGTTTAAAATTGATTTGATAATATAAGCTATTTTATTTGATTATATATATATATATATATATATATATATATATATATATATATATATATATATATATATATATATATATATATATATATATATATATATATATATATTCTCCTTAATAAATGAAAGTTTTTTTTTGCCACATGTCAATCTCTCATGAGTTTTGACACTTGTCATTTTGTGGTATTTTTGAAATAAATATTATCCACTTGTCAATTTTTTATTTGTTTTAATTTTTAAAATTAAAGTCATATACTTATATATGTAAAATATTAAATATCATATATATGATACTAAATTGCAATAAATACGTTTCTTCTTTTCTTATTTTAAAGTTGTACATTAAAAAATATTTTTTATTTACACTTTAATGTTTAATTTTTTTTAAATCAATTCATCTAATACACGGGATTCACACCTAGTGTGTGTGTGTGTGTATATATATATATATATATATATATATATATAGAGAGAGAGAGAGAGAGAGAGAGAGAGAGTTACGTTTAAATGTTTTCATTATCTATTGTGTGCATGTATGATTGATTCTCGACCAATCATTTTAGTTATTTTAAGAAAAGTAATTAATGCATATTAAATGATGAAGATGTAATTAATATCCAATATATCTTCAACATGTAATATGTATTAATTACTTTCTTAAAATAACTAAAATGATTGGTCCAGAATCAATCATACATGCACACAATAGATAGTGAAAACAAAATAATCTAACCCTATATATATATATATATATATATATATATATATATATATATATATATATATATATATATATATATGAGGTTCAATAGAAAACCATAATTAATCGATGAACCAAAGAACCAATCGTGAGCGTCGAAAATGATAACGATCAACGGCCAAGAAAATATATATACACTTTTACATGGACGCACACACACCGGATTATACCAAAAAATTCACCTTTTACAAAAAAAACCCACTACTTTCTTCGTTTAAAATTTTTTTAAGTCATGTTTTTTATCGAAAAAAAAATCGAATATACCGTTGTTCACGATTTTTCGTCCTCTTTCCATAGAGATCCATGATGATATATAAGAAACGAAGTTTTTTTTTCGAAAAATCTCATTTCATTTTCTTTGAAGAAATAAGTTAAGGTCTATTTTTTATAAAAAAAAATTAATAAATATATCAAAATTCATATTTTTTGTACTTTTGAAACATAGACTCATATTCATGTTTAAAAAAAACGATATTTCAGTTCAGATTTACATTGTGAACATGTTCATATTCATATTGTAAACTTGTTCAGATTCACATTGTGAACCTCCTCAGATTCACAGTGTGCATAATAATAAGTCAGATTCACAGTATGAATCTAAACTAATCGAAGCTTTTTCACATTGTGAATGTTAAAATTTGAAATATTTACAGTTTAGATTCACAGTGTGAATCTACACAAATCGATGTTTTTTTTTGTGTGTGAACATTCTCAGATTCACAGCGTGCATAATAGTAATTCAGATTCACAATGTGAATCTGAACTGTTCAAGATTTTTCATATTGTGAATGTTAAAAATTGAAATATTTACACTTTATATTCACAGTGTGAATCTACACTGTTCGAGGTTTTTTTTAATCGGTGTTGATGTTTAATAGAGTACAAAAAATTAATGTTTTTGGTATAATTAATTTTTTTTGATAAAAATAAACTTAAATATTGAAAAAACTAAGAAATATAAATGAGTTTTTTCTGGAAAAAAAAGTTCGTTTTTTATACATCTTCATGGATCTCTATAGAAAGATGACGAAAAATTGTGAACAACTGTATATTCGGTTTTTTTTTGATAAAAAATTTGGCCTAAATTTTTTTAAAGGAAAAATAGAAAGTGTATTTTGTTATAATCCAGTACATGTGCGTCCATTATAAAAGTTTACAACCATTTTTTTTTGCCATTGATCGTTTTAAATTCCGACGCTTTGGATTGGTTCCTTGATTAATAATGATTCTCTAATGAACTTATATATATATATATATATATATATATATATATATATATATATATATATATATATATATACACTAGTTTATAACCCGTGATAACCACGGTTATAAAATTTATTAAACTTTCGTATTAAAAAATCAAAATTATTAATCAATTATTTTAAATAAATTATTACTTAAGAGATATTTTTTTAGTTATAAAATTATAATCGTTGATTTAAATAAATACGTGGAAATATATCATTTTATAATTTATATTAATTTTATTTTATTTTTTAATCTAATGTTATTAATGTAATATAATTAAAGGGAGAATGTAACAATGCAAATTTTCAAATAAATTTTTCATTTTAAAAATAAAGTATTTCTATTCAAAACAAGGCATAAATAATTTAAGTATCATGTCAAATACAAATTGTCTAAATCCCAAGATCATAAAAACATCCTTCAGTGTGTATCGATCACGCCGGCGCCTTCCCACGGTCCTCGCTAGTACCTGAGACACATACATAACAACTGTAAGCATAAATGCTTAGTGAGTTCCCCAATATACACTTACGCACATACGCCTTTCCAGGCCCTGACCTTCCGGTCCTCTACACAATGCCTTCCGGCCCATAACATAATCGCCTTCCGGCTCATAACATATTGCCTTCCGGCCCACATAACATACATAGCACATATAACAAATAACTTACCACATATAGCATACATATCACATATCATATCTGACCTTCCGGTCACACAGTCAAACCCTTCCGGGTACAGTGTAGTGAGAAGACTCACCTCGTAAATGCTAAAAGCTAGCAAATCCTGAAATCACTCGTGCACAATCCGACGAGCTACAACCTACCTATAACATCACATATCTCTCATTAACACTTATATCTTCTAAGTGTGACTATCCCTAAGAAGTCAGACTTAGGTCAACTCTGGTCATCGATCAACGGTCAACTCGACCGGACTCGGCGAGTGCCATGGCGACTCGGCGAGTCTAGACGTCCTCCAACTCTCTGAGATTCCCTATCTACTCGTCGAGTATCCTCCTCGACCCGACGAGTTACTCCTGGAAGAATCGCGGGGCCACCCCGACTCCACTCGCCGAGTCTGAAGAACAACTCGGCGAGTCCCAGTAAATCTTCAAGCTACTCGCCGAGTCTGAAGAACAACTCGGCGAGTCCATGCCATGCAGGCGAGCAACTGCTTCCTAAATTACGTATGGTCCCGAGATATATAATCATGGGACTTTCTGGACTTCTAAACATCTTATTACTGGGGGTATAAACGTCTGGTAATAACATAATAACCCATCTAATCACTAAGTGGGTTTCATAAACCCTAGATTCGTATACACATCAAAATAACAGAAAGGGTCCGAGTATTACCTGAAAACGCACTCTCTGTTTCCCCCAAACCTCAGGACTCGATCCTCTCTGATATTCCTTTGGCCAAATTCTTCTTCTTCTTGCCTAACAAGTTCTTCCAAGTTCCAATAGCTTTCTCTCCTGCTCTAGACGTCCACAACGATTAGGGTTCTTCTCAATCGACCAAAAGACGGAAAATGACGGCCTAAGAGGCGTTATATACGATCCAAAACCGAACGGTTAGGATTTCTGCTGAACAGCGTCGACTCGCCGATTCCATATCTGGACTCGTTGAGTCCAGTCGCGAACCCGCGACCAAGTCTGCGATCCTACTCGGCGAGTCTAGGCTCCAACTCGCCGAGTCCCCTCTTAAATCACCCCCAAAAACATAATTTAATAATACCTGAGATTCCGGGCTGTTACAGAGAAATTTTAAAATTTGAAATTTAAAATAAAGAATCAATTATTAATTTAATAAAAATAAAGTAGGAAATTTAAAATTTGAAATTTGAAATGAATAATTAATAGGTTGACAGGTAGCAATTAATGAAGGGTTCTAATTGAATGACACTTGTTAATATGTGATTAAGCCTATTCTTTTATTAGAATATGGATATATATATATATATATATATATATATATATATATATATATATATAGGGTACGGTTCCCTTGAGATTAAAAATAAATAGAGATCTTGAGATTGAACCTCAGCCACGTATTTCTTACTTGCCGCTCTAACGCTCCAGCGGACTATGCCTAATCATTAATGATTATATGGCAGAGAGGTATAATCATATATGATTACGCATGTTTATACATATGTGTTTAATCATAAATGATTATACGTATATGTCTGTTCACAGACTGACTAATCATATATGATTACGACAGTTGGTGGCAGAAAAGGTGGTGGTAACAAAGATAGCGGTGGTACAAGTAACGGAGGTGACAGTGGTGGAGTCGACTGGTGTCAGAGGTGGTGGTAGGGGTGATGGCGGTGGCAGTTATGGTGGTGGGGATGGTGGCGGAGGATAAAGGAATGAGCGGCGCTGTGTAATCGTTTATGATTATTCTAGACCTGTTGCGCTGGTACGCCGGAAGGTTATTGCGGCAGATGTGAAATACGTGGCTGAGGTTGAATCTCGAGATCTCTATTTTATTTTTAATCTCAACGGAACCTACCTCTCTCTCTTCTCTCTCTCTCTCTCTCTCTCTCTCTATATATATATATATATATATATATATATATATATATATATATATATATATATATATATATAATTTGGTAGGAACCGCAAAAAATATACTTAATCAATAATTTCGTCAATGACTCAAACGAAAAACTCATTTATTTGGTCGTGATACGTTCGCACGTCCATGAAACGTAATACAAAATCGACGGAATAATCATGTGCGACGAGTGTTCATAGAACGTCATTCAAGTAGGCCTTTCTTTTCTTTTTCGTTTATTTTAGTTTATTTTGGTTTATTTTATTTTATTTTTTAGTTTTCTTTAAAAAAAATTAATTAAATAGATATATGCTTGGTTTTCACTTTTTTGTTTATTATTTTTTTTGTATTTTTTTATTTTTTTGTTTTTTTAATTCCTTTTTTTTGTTTACAGTGTTTTCTTTATTTTTGTTTTTATTTTTTAATATTTTTTTTATTTTTTAAACTAAATATCTGTTTGAGTTTTTAATGTTTAACAATTATATAATTTTTAAATAAGAAGAATATTAAAGATCATAATATTTTGCGTTTATACCTTTTTAAATCATATTACTTTTGGATCATAAAATTTTGATTCAAATTATTTTGAATCATAACAATATTATGCGTCATATATTTTTGGATCATACTAATTTGGATCATAATATATTGATTAAATAAAGAATTTGTTCAATATAGTATTTGGATCGTTATATTTTTTAAATCGTTTAATTTTGATACATCAAATAAATAATAATTAAGGATCATTAAATATTTGAATCAAAATATTTTTTGATCATAACAAATTAATAATCATAAACATTTTGAATCATCTTTATTTGGATCATATTATATTCAACATTTAAAAAAAAACTCTTAATCCTTTAAAATCAAGTTTGGTATCTAGAACACCTTATATTTTAAAAATTCTTTTTGCAAAGTCATTAGAATAGTGAGTAGAAGTATTTTTAAAATTTTTATAATTTTTAGAGAATTTTTTATGGGGTTTTTATATAAATATAAAAAATAAAATAATAATATTTTTTTTCAAATTTTCATGATTGTGCTCATTTTGTATAAAATTCAATTTTAAGAACTTTGTTTATTTCAAAATTTTGTTTTTCAAAAAAAAAGTTATTGCCAAAATCCCCTATTCTAATAAAAGGTACCTTTTCGCCATGTGGCATTTTCTCAGCTCTCCTCCAGCTTTTTTTTCGCTCATATTATCAAACTGAAATTCCAATTCTACCCTTGTGCTACTATATAATCGCATGTCATATAAACTCCACTTCTTCTCTTTTGAAATTCAAATCAACTACATGATGTTGATCAAGAAATCATTAATTCTAAAAACCTAACATTCCAAAGAATCAACAATTACATAGCAACAAATCAGGAAATGGTCTCCAAATCAACAATTAAATCGCAATAACCGGTGAGGTTTCTCTCTTTATCTCTATTCATCTTTAACGACCAGAAGCTTTTGCGGGTATTGGAGAGCTAAAATAACAGATTTGTTTACCTTGATGATTTCTTATTATGTTTATTTATGCTCGATTTATGTATCCTTTTAATATATGAAGTCATAAGTGACGACCAGTTTCATTGCTAAGTTGTTGGAAATGTGTGTGTGTGTGTGTGGTTTTAGAGAATAGATAATGGGTGTGGATGAATTTAGGTCAATTTTGTCGAGTTTAGGACTGGATGTTTGGGGGGTTATTCGATGATTCGGTTGTTGTTTCGTGCTTTACCTCCGTAGTCCGATTCCTGAAGATGACGAACAAGTAGATCCATACGAAGGGTTACTCGTCTATGAGCATACCAAAATTCTTAGGATCAAAGAACAACTAGAAGATCCACACCAGGTTTAATTCCTAATTCGTTTACCTCTACTCAAGTTTTTTCTCAAATGGTTATATTATTCATTGTAACAAGGTGTAGATTATGTTACAATGAACTTCAGGGAAGGAGAAATCAAGGAGGGATCACTGAAAATCTTGAATAAATGCTAATTATGAAGGTAATTCATTCCATTTTTTTTGTCAATTTTCCTATTTAGTCAATTCGCTTAAGGTAATCCTACATGTTTCAACCCTAATTTTTAGATATGCTTATCATTAGACCTCCTTTCTCTTCTCCAATCCTCTATCTGGCATCAGGGATGATTTTATTTCATGTTTTAAGTCCACTATTTTGCTCAATGTTATCATCAGACCTCCTTTCTCTTCTCTAATCCTCAATATTTTTAGACATGAATATCATCAAACCTCCAATCCTCTTTCTGGCATCAGGTATGAATCTATTTTGTGTTTCCAATCCAATTGAAGCTTTTGTATCCATGTTGAAGTTCTCCCACATATTTTGGCTTTCACCCAATGCACATTGAAAGAAACTAATTTCTCATGAAAGCTTACTTTTATTTTTTGGATTTATGTTTTCATTTACAGATTGATGCTTATTTGGTGATGGTTAGTGATATGTGAGATTCAATTAAGTTAGAAGCTGATGATGCACCAAGAAGAGGTTTTTGTGTATCAAGGGTCCATAATAAACAAATGAATATTGCAACTAGAGAAATTTTCATGAAGGGTAAAGGTTTTACTTTTATTAAAAGTAATAAAATTAGTGAGTGACTGATGTTAATGTTTAAACATGTATATTGGCGAGGTAATAATGGGTCGTAGCAATAAATACTTTGGATAATTTATTATTTTTTATAATTTCATTATAATCTTATTTGGGTTTTAATCAGCTTCTATTACGTTTATTGTTTTTGTAAATACAAATTCATTACGTTTATATTAATGATGTATAATAAGGACTAAAAGAAAGATAAAGAAACATAAACCCGGTGACAAGAAGAAACATAAAGCATTTATATGAGGTGTACTTAGATTATAGCATTGTACTTTAATCGGTTGCAAATAGTCAAAGAACAGTAAGTACAATGTTATTTCAGTTTTCAATTATAACAACTTTTTATGAATTGGAGGGTGGAGGGGTATATTGGTCACTTAGAAGAAAATAGTGAATTGGTGTGCATCTGATGTGACCATATGTTTTTGTATGCTTTGGCTAAGTAGTGTGACAAAGCCTTCAAGTTTGTTATCTCACATTCTTCTGCATTTTCTAACCTAT
Organism: Lactuca sativa; assembly: GCF_002870075.4. Classification (NCBI taxonomy): domain Eukaryota; kingdom Viridiplantae; phylum Streptophyta; class Magnoliopsida; order Asterales; family Asteraceae; genus Lactuca; species Lactuca sativa. The sequence continues at coordinate 202,969,559 of NC_056624.2, forward strand.
GTTCCCATTTATGCATTTTTTCCAAACATGTTTCTATTTTTGCATTTTTATTTATATATAGAATTTTTTATGACAAACATGATGTTGGTTGCTAATAAATGATTGAAAGTTTAGCTAAATAATGACATGAAGCTTTAAAATTGGTATAATAGGTTTATGTGTATGCTGTTCTTTCTATTTTGAAGTGACAACCTCAATAAAACGACCATTTTCTAAAAGGAATTGCATTTATTTAAGACAATAATCAACCAGCTGTGGTTGAGCGAGTACCTATTGTAGAAGCAACACCTGCACCAATGATAATGGCTGGTGTACAATTGATGATTCAGACGATGTTGGATCGTCAAATGGATGAAACTAGACGTCTGCTTCGGCAGAATCGTGAAGAACTTTCAATGCCGATTGAACAGCCCAAGTTGAATAAAGGGCATTCGGAAGGAGGGAACTTTAGTGGGACTGTTGGTCAAGCGAACCCACCATTAGTTAGACAAAACCACCAGGAGGGAGGGAATGATGAACTTGGTTGCAAGTACAAAGACTTTTTGACTTGCAAACCATCGACCTTCACTAGAAAGGAGGATCCGATCAGAGTTATGGATTGGATCTCGGAAATGGAGTTAGCCTTCATGACATGTGGTTGCAGAGGCAAGTTGCAGACCACTTTTGTAGTATGTCAGTTCTGGGGTGGAGCTGTTCGTTGGTGGAACACTCTGAGGATGACTCTAATCCCTAATGAGCCACTGCAAATGACATGGGCAGAGTTCTTGGTGCAGTTCAAGCGCAAGTTCTGCTCGGCCCAAAATCTATTGGAGTTGGAGAACAAGTTTTTGACATTGAAAAAAGGGAGCATGTTAATCGACGATTACACCAATGCCTTTACAGACAAAATGGAGTTTGCTTTGTGCATCGCCCCAGATTAGCTGACAAAAGTTGACCGGTATGAAAAATGACTCCCATGGGAGTACGATGTGCCAGTACGTCAGGAACCTACTCTGGAGGCAGCTATTTGGGCTTGCAAGTCTGTTGAGGACATAATCAAGGGAAGAACCGCCAGCTAGGTTGAAGTTGGTGATAAGTGGAAGTTTGAAGGAACTTCAGGTTCCAGCAAGTAAAACAAATCTTCGAAGTCTAATTCGAAGAAGTTTGGAGGCGAATCGAAATGGTGTGAAAAGTTCAAGAAAAAGCACTGTGGGAAATGTAGCGAGGATGTGACCTGCTATAAGTGTGCAAAGACGGGGCATTATGCCAATGAGTGTTCGTCCAACAAAAGAGTGTGCTTTGGTTGTAATGAAGAGGTGCACATTTTGAAAGATTGTCCTAAAAAGGAGGCAGCAAAACCCAATATTCCTCCAAAGCTGAAGGCGAGAGCCTTTCAGATGACACTTGAGGCTGCGAAAGATGAAGTTGATGTTGCTTCAGGTACCTTTCTAGTAAACGAATTGGATGCCCAAATTTTATTTGATTCAGGAGCCAACTACTCCTTTATTTCGCATAAATTTGGTAGAAAACTAGCTTTGCCTATTGATAGACTAGATAATTCTTTATTAGTCGAAGTTGCTAGTGGAAAGTTTATACCTATTAGCCATCGCATGAAAAACATTTTCATTGACTTGAATGGGAATAAGTTCCATGATAGCAGAGATTTTATCAATACAGTGTCCCATTTTATCTACGTCTATGGGTTATAAGTCCATGATAGCAATGTAATTCACTAGATTGCCTAGAATAGTCAAGTGTTGTCAACTACTCTGGTCGATGACCCAGACATACTTGCCAGTTGTCTGATCTGGGATCACTATTTTAGGTCATCCAAGAAAGAAGAGAAACACTCCGATCTGATCTCATACACCCTACCCTAGGCATGAGACCAAATCAATATCTAACTTAATTTCAACTAAGTATCCTTTAAAATTCTTACTCTTAACCTAAGGCAAGACTTATATTTAAAGGCAATCGATTTCCAATACAGTTTCTAATTCAATATTATTATCCTAATTATACAAATAGCATATAGCACAAATAATACATTGCAAGCATTTAATAAATAATACTTTTATTTTAGATTACGATCTTGATAGAAACTGCGTACTCACCGGACAAAAGTGTCTAGTGATTGGTGAATCGGGCAGAGCTTCTCCTTACACTTTTTCAAAAAGACATAGATGTACATAATGCTAAGTTTTAGTCTAATTTCATACTTCATGGAACTTTTATCATAAGGGTTTATATTCCTCAATAATCCCAAAGTCTACTTCAAGATCTAAACAAGGAAAAACCAAGTATGATCATATCGGAGGTAGGGTCCATTGGTTTACAGAGTATACTGTTTAGAAATCTCACTTTATACACCTCACTAAATCCAAACTATGTATCACTCCCATAAACAGATCGAGAAGTATAATAGCTTGTAATCATTGATAAATATTATTTATAGGTTCCTAGTAATGAATCATAACTATAATTAAAAATTACACAAAGGTAGAGTTAGTGTAGCTCACTTATAGAGTACAATAGATGAGAACAGGGATCTACGAGGGCAAAATACTGACTTGTGATCTTTTACTGGAAGGCTACTACTCAGAAGAGTACTCAGGGGGTCACAAGGCTTCGCCGCAAAGCAAAAACGAAGGAAAAAGGGGGCTAAGTATCGAAAATTTCAGAGAGAATTCGAGTGGATGGTGTGAGGATTGAGGAATGAATGAACTGCTATTTATAGTTGAGTTTCTAGGGATGTGTTCCATGAAGCTTGGTGTCACGCTGTGCACTGGGTGGCGTGGCTCCATTGGCATGCTGACACATGGCACGATCTGGATGTGGTGACATAGCAGCTTCTAGAATCTCCTGCGCGTCACGTATACGCGTGCCAAATCTCGTATTTTCAATATTGTGTTTCTTCTTCATAACAACTCCATTTTTGACATTCTTTACATCCTCGGAAAGCTCTCGACGAGATCTACAACTTTCATTTAGACTCCGTCGGCTAGTTTTGATTTTTTTCACATAGGCTTAGACTATTAAAGCCCTTATAAAAATCATAACTCTCTCATCTGTTGTCCGTTTTCGACAGACTTTTTATCGTTGAACTCATATTAACGAGATCTTCAATTCTTGTTTATATTATTTTGGTTAAACATCGACCGATCTAAAATTTGTTCGAGCAGAATACTGTTATGCCGAATCTTAGAAAAATCATAACTTCCTCTCACGAAGTCAGATTTGGACGATCTCTATATGCACACTCTTGGTTTAACAACTACTACGACTTTCGTTAAGAACTCTTAGGCTAAAAAGTAACTGATCAAAAATCTACTTTTTAACGTATATTTGGAATCCTTATGACGTATAGTACAACTAGGTTAAGATTACTTTTCCTAGGTAATCGTTTATCTTCGACGTATATTTTAATTTTAATTTATTATTAAATACACTTAATATCCTATAGAACACAAGCACATAAATATATGAATAATCCTTTCTTATTCATTCATATAAAGATTAAAATGGTTGACTAAGGTGATTATAGACTATGAATTAATCTAGCAGGAAATGTGAGCATTATAACCGAAGTGGTGCTCAAGAATACTGAGTTGATTTAGCAAGTACGGGATAGGTTGCGTACTGCACAGAGCAGGAAGAAGAGTAAACTGATCGATGTCTTTCTGACCTTAAGTATCAGGTGGGAGACCTTGTGCTTATGAAGGTGTCACCTTCGAAATGTGTCATCCAATTTTGGAAGTGGGGAAAGTTTGGCCCTAGATTTATTGGTTTGTTCATAGTTATCGTCCGGGTGGGCAAGGTTGCATACCGATTGGATTTACCTACCGATCTTATCCAGATTCACAACACCTTTCATGTCTCTCAGCTACGAAAGTGTTTCATTGATGATTCCGCAATGGTTCCCTTGGATGATATGTTGGTGATTTGTTATCTTAAATATTATTTAAGTGTAATGGGATTAATTTTTTGACCAAAAGTGATCTTGATAAATATTGAACAAGTAAGGAAGGTGTGGAGTACACACTTGTTTAAGTTTGATCAAGTTTTAAAGTACATTGTCATTAAGGGAGTGAAGCCCTTGAATGAACGGGGGTCTGGGTACAACTGCATTGTGGTCGAGTTATTTGAGTAGTTTTTGGACAAAGAAAACTCCATTGGCAGTTTTCAGACAAAGGAAGTATTTAAGCATTTTGGTCATAATTCTCCTGGTACAACTATAATCAATAAAATCATAACTTCCATTCTTGAAACTCTTCTGGGTCATATCCGATTAAAGGTTGGGAGTACCACCCAAATAATTTAATCTGAAAGTGTACACATGATTATGAGAATTTCCAAGCCTTTTATTACCCCGAATTTCTAACATGATATTCAGGTTGCGATCCAAGACATGAGGACGAAGACCATGCACAACAAGGTAGTCAGTTTGGTGAAGGTGCAATGGCATCACCAAAATAGTTCTGAATGTACTTGGGAACCTAAAGATGAGATGATGGAGCATTATCTTGAGTTATTTGCAGCAACAAAAATATGAAATCTGATTGAAGTGGGGGAGAATTATAACACCCGTTGCTTGGTATGATTCTTCTAAATTTAATTACATTTGTTGAGTTTTAGGATATTTTTCATGGGACACGATGTGGTGATGGAATGACCATGATGTGGTAGCCTAGTTCCGGAAAATGCACATTCATGAGCCTCCATGACGTGGCATGCTCTTGGCCACAATGTGGCCGCAACTAGGCTTCAAAACCCTAGATTTCGGGATTGGTGCCCGATTTAAAGGCACTAAGTCCTAGGATTGCCTCATTTGGCAGCCTCCATCATCTGAGAATGACCCCCACCTAAACCCTAGCCTCTTTGTGTATGTTTTGAGAGTTTAAAACCATTTTGTGAAGCTTGGAAGAAGGAGTCCATATTATGGATGGGAAGCTTGGCTTTGGCTAGAATCAAGCATCTATATCTCATTTCTGACCTTGAGGAGGTATAAAGTCTCAACCTTGTTCATTATATAGATATCATATTAGGTCATTTTATGATCTTTTTAGTCCCAACCATCTTCTCCTTGGAGTTTTGTTGAACTCCAGAGCATTTGAGTGCATTGTTGTAACGCCCGGGTTTCAGGGCTAAGCATATTTGTCAATGTAATAGTCTAGGTCAACTATTGTAACTCTTTTTGAAGTAATAAAGATGAAATATTTGAGTATTATGTGAATTATGTGAATTTTTATGCTTATTATGTATTTATAAATATTTAATAAATAAAAGATAAAAATAAGCGTCAAAATTAAAGTGTGACATAAGTCTGATATATTTACATAAAGTTGTAGAGTGCGTTCCCGCCTACGCGTGGATATAAAGGACGTCGAAAACGGAGTTCGTATGCAAAAGATACGACAATTGTAAGAAAATTAGACAGTAAAACACTGCTTTTCTTTAATCGCGTAAAACTGAATCGATCCTTTGAGGTACTTATGCTTTGCCGACGGGATTTCCGAGAGTGTTTTTGGACTCAGGATATGGTCTAGTATTTGATTTCATACTCGAGATATTTTTAACGAAAATAATTACAAAAGGTGCGAAAACGGACACTGCGTGCCGTTTAGACGCAAAAACTTTAAGTGAGATTTCCCGGAGTTCCATAACTCCAAAAATTAATCAGTTCGGGTTTCTGGAATCCTTGAATTACCCTCTTTCATAAGAAATTTTTGAAAACGCAATCCGATGTCGGGATCTCGATTCATCAATCTATGAGCGTTTTGGACAAGTTAAGTAATTAAACTACTTTGTGGGACCCACTAGGCTTATAGAACAACATGTCCAGCTCATTTCCATCTTTTGCCAACGTTTTTCTTTATTATTTCTTTCTTCTCACCCTTCCTAGTTGTGTGCACTCTTAGCCAAAGGTACAAAGTATGGAGGTGAAGCATGGCCATTCTAAGGTTGTGAGTATGCATGCTTACTATAAATAAGGAGCTTCTCATCCTTAATTGACACACCAAAAAAAAATCTCAGTTCTTCTCTCTACCTTTCCCTCATCAGCAAGAGAAACAAAGAAGAAAAGCAAGGCAGCCAACGTTGGCCACCTTGCTGCCTCACCAGAAAAATAGTTGTTGCCACCATGATACACCACCTCCAGCCACCTCGTTTGTTCCTAGGTACTCCCAAGTCAGTGCTTAACATTTTTCATTCTTTGTGTTTTCCATTTCGACGAACAGTTTGAGCTCCACAAATCCATTTGTGCATGTGTGTGTTTTTGCGTCCAATTTTGTCGTAATCAGGGGGTGATGCCTCCTAATCAAATTTAATGCATATATATTGCCCAAACTCTGTTTCCAAATTAATTCCCCATACCCCATTTCGAAATTCTTAACATTTTTGGTCTTAATTCATTTAAACCTTCATTTATTTATTCACAAATGGTCCTTCCTTGGAAACCTCTTACAAATCAGGCCCTAAACTCTAAACTATGATGTATATGTTCCGGATTGGTCCCTCATTTGGAAATTATATTTATAATTTAGTCCAACTAAATTATTTAATTAACATAACGGACCCTATACCTTGGTTGATTACCAAACTACCCTCCAAATATTAATTATATTAATATCTCCTTAGGACACTAAATTTTCTCAGAGATTCGTATTCACGGGAATACTATTCGACCTTCTCGCATCCATTCCAGAACGCTAATCGCCTATCGAAAATTAAGGTGAGTGCATAGTTACTTTTAGCTTACACATAGATATGAAGTATTTTATATAAATTACGTGCTATGTGTGCATATTATCTGAATACTTGCTATCTATGCTGGATGAACGTTGTTATACATGTTTTCAATGATTTAAACTGTATATGTATTTTATATCTACGAAAATGTTGGGGTAAAACATGGGTAGATGTAATAGGTGATGTGTGATAAAATGATGAGAGGCCTCGATGTTGATGTTGTTGATTCTGTCATCTAGCGGAGTATGGATGACGACCACGGACTCTTCTAGACAGTCCAGTGGAAAACTAGCAGGCTCGCAACCTGTAGGTGTTTGTGAACGATGTGTTCACCGGTGTACTCCATCCCCCACATGGTTGCCTTTAGGACATTTATTGCCGAGGAATCCCCTTAGCAGTAGTGTCCGTCCCGATGATGATTCCTTAGGCTAGGTCCCTTATGATAGGTGTTTAGGGACGTAAAGTGAGGATAACGGGAACGGGTAATCGGGTTATTGTTGATTGATGAAATTAATAAACTTATTTATTGTGGGTTGAAAACCCTATGTGCTCACCAGGCTCCCAAGCCTGACCAACTCAGTTTTATGTATTACAGGTAGTGGCGCATGAGCATAGGTGTGATGTTTTGGACGAGGGATTACGGATATAGGCCTGTAGATATGAAATAATGTAGTAAGGCTTATATTGTATTGTTTATGCTTCTGATTTGTACGAACATGACATCCCATGTCTTTTAATGAAATACATTTCTATGGAAATGATTTTGATAAATCTTTATCATATTTTTGTTTTGGGACAAATTCCGCAACACTTTCATTTAAAATATAACTCTGATTTTTAAACAAAGCATAAACAAACCGGTCTTTTCTGGCCGTGATTTTGGGGATGTCACAGTTATCTAGCTTCTAGACCATGGTGTTGGTTGGAAAGTGGCCTTGCATGACTCTGTGTAGTGTCCATGCAATTGTTACAACCATTATGAGCTTAGGATTAGAGATTTGGTCTTATTGGGTAGTATTAATGGATAAAGTTTGAAGCTATATCCATTTAGACCTTGAGGGGATCAGATCGGAGCTTTGGAGCTCTTGGAATAACTAGATGAGAGCTTAATCCGTTAAGATGTTTTTGTCCAGTTCCCACTATGTGGTGGCATGCTTGTGACGATGTGGTGGCTGGCCCAGCCGCACCTATTTTGCCAAGAAGGCCCCACGACGTGACCAACGGATGACCACGATGTGGAGGTCAACTGACATTGACTTTAACCGTTGACTTTTGACCAGGGTTGACTTTTGGTAAAATGATAGTTTTCGAAGGTAGACTAAGGGTTTACCTCTTGTGATTCAGTAGGTGGTGTATAGTTCCCAATTCTTGGTTGTGTGAGCTGACTAGCATTTGATTACATTGTGAGGTGAGTTTTCTCACTATACTATATAGGATGCTTGATTTCTTTGTAACTCTTGCATTGTATGTTGGGCAGGGCCCATTATGTTACATGGGTGGGGCCTGATATTATGTATGGTATTTGGTATTTTTGAGAACTCACTAAGCTTTGTGCTTACGGTTTTGTGGTTTAAATATTTCAGGTACTTACGGTTCCAAGGGGAAGAGTTTAACATGATTGCATCACATCGACATGAGATTTCATACTTATGATTTTTTTGTCACTTTGATGTTATTGGAAATACTATTGATACTATCACTATTTTGAAAGTAATTAATGATTTTTTTGGTTGAATTAAAAACAAAAAAATGTATCTAGTATTTTTGGGAAGTTACAAGATCTTTACCACTTACAGCTAACATAAACTATTGCTAAATCAACAAAAGTATGCCATATTCTTGAACATGCATGTATGTTACACTACAAACCCTTTTGTACTCCAATTGACAAAAAGTACAAATTACACTCATATGGGACTCTATTTACAAATCTCACTCAATATTAGAGCTTAGTTGGCGCCCCTTAATATTTTTCTTTCATGCGATCGGAGCTTGCATGTTAAGTTCATCATATTTCTTATATGTATGATCCTTATATGACCCAATTCAATGTTCTAAAGCATATATTATGTTATGTTTAGAGCACTATCGACCATAATCGTTGACTATATGCTTCTCCATCATCATGTGTTATTGTATATTTGAATTTCATCTAGTGCGGCTGCACCATTACTAGACGATCCACATTTAGCTACTGCATATTCTGAGGACACAATTTTTTTCTTGATTATCGAAATGTTAGGGTGTGATTTCCAAATCCAATGTTGAGGAAACATATAAAGGTGTCATCAATGCTATATAAGTGGCATTTTGTCTATGTAACCACCAACATTAACTCCATGTTTCACCCATCAAAGTTACCTTTTCTACTATGATAATGTTTGTGTCGTCTACATGTCCTTAAACCCATTTCAACATCAATGAACCAAGTATTTTGAGATTGGTATCCACTTTGTTCGACATTAGGTTCCTCCTGGACATCTTCACATTCTTCATGATCCATAAACTTTCACTGTCAATCTTCACCAAAGGAATTTCATATTGTTTATTTCATAAGTTGCGGTCTAGGAACTACCTGAGGGGGAATGTTAGTATACATTGATGACACTTTTATTGCCTATTATTGGACCACTTTTGTATAGCTCATTGTTGTATTCTTGGATTTATTATAACTAATGTAAAGATATTCATAAATGGAAAATAATTTTTTAGAATAACAAAAATATCTTAAAACTATCAAGGAGCTAGAAAAAAACAATTACAATAAATAAATAGTGAGTTTAGGGTATTGATGTCACCCTACCCAATTTAAGTTACCCTTCATACTCCTATCAGACACCCAAATGTACGAATAAGAAACAAATTTATCAAACAATAAGACTTTTTTGTTTCTCTTTACCAAAGAGAACACATTCCAAAATAGCCAAAGACACTACCATAAAGTGAAAAAAAGAGGCCTCCAAATAATCTCTACAAACCTTCTAAACCAGCAAAGAAGAGAACCAGATAACCCAATCCTGAAAAGAAGCAAGGGTGGAATTAAAAAGCCCCACCACAACCCCACCTTATGCAACAAATAGTTAACAAGGAAATACCAAAGAATAGATGATCTACCGACTCAATATCTACATCACACAGAGGACAATGCACCAAAGGAATGTCCAAACCTCTTTTAACAAGATTATTTCTAGTAGAAAGATTGTTTGAACCTAGCCGCCAAATAAAGATATTAACTTTCACTGGAACCAATGAACACCAACGAGTCGATTACTATTCGTAGACATTTTTTTGTCTATATAGGACCTCGTAGAATCCACCAGACCCTAACAAGTTCCAAACCCACCTGTCTTTAAACGAAAAGAGCAAAACCGAGTCCAACAAATTGAAGAAGTTGGTCATATTGAGCCCTTTTCGTACCACCTCTTGGTTGACACCTCAAGGATGCCAATAAACCTTCTTGAAGCATTTTTAAAGATACTAAAATTTGCTTATCTTGTTCCAAAGCATAAATTCGCAGGAACTGCATTTTGAGAGGGGTATCTCCAAGCCACAAAACATCCTAAAACAACGTTAAAGAACCATCCAAGAACCTGTTTTTGCAATGAAGTAAAAAAATTCAACTCCGTGTCCTTGTAAGCTAACCACCACCTTAATGACATTAACCCAAACCAAATCATGGCCCTTATAACAGTTAGGATTGTCCAGTAAGCCATGTTTTCCATGAATAACCTTAACCATCTTAACCCAAAGAGAGTCGGGAAAAGCACGAAACCCCTATATCCATTTGAAAAGAGCGCACAATTCAAAACAAATAATCTACTAACCCCGAGACCACCAAATTTTTTTGAGACATGACTTTTTTCCAACATACCCTCGTCATTTTTTCTTCCAAATCAACCCCTATGGAAATCCTGTTTCTCAAAGATTCAAGATGATTAAGAACAATCTTCGACGCCTTAAAAACAGACATATAATATGTCAAGAGAGCACCCAACGCCGACTTGATAAATGCTAGTCTACCACCGACCGAAAGAGTTTTCATCATCCACATTGATAATTTAGAAGTAAATTTTTTGGTGACCTCCAAGAGACATTCCTAGACATGTTAGTCCCTAACATAAGACGAAGGCAAGGAAAATAAATTTTAGAAGCCGCACAACCAATATATTGTGCCATCTCCACCACCAACAAAAACTGAACACTAACACTAGTAAGATTACTCTTATGAATATTAATCTTGAGACTGTAAGCAAGATGAAAATAATGTAACATGCGAACAATATACACAATATTAAATTTTGACCATTCACTTATAAAAATGACATCATCAACAAAAAAAGAGATGAGAAAGAACAATATCATCCGTATTACCAAAATGAAGCCCTCTGAATCAGCCCTTCGAAATAACAAGTTTCACGGCCACATACAAAGATTCCATAACTAAAATAAATAGAAAGGGAGAAAGGGGATCACCATGCTGAAGGCCAGTATAAAAAGAAAATTCTTCCTTTAGACTTGTATGGGGGTTCATCAATGGAAATTCAATACTCAACAACTTCTTCTTGATTTGGATTTTTTATTCCGCATACAATTCCATCCATGGAAGAAATTACAAGCAGGGGCGGACCCAGGAATTAGTAATAGGGGTTGCACAACTTTTTTTTCCAGTCACACATAATATAAAACATTAAAGAAAAATCTGGTCAAACATAATATAAAACATCTATTCATTTAATACAATTTTTTTTCTGGTTAAACATAATATAACAACGATATACTAGAATTTAAATTTGTCCTCTTCGTGCAGATACCTTTTGAAACCGCTCCATTACTTTTTCATTCTCAACTTTCGCAATTGCTTCGGTCTCGACATTACACAACAATGCGTCGTTCAAAAATTCATCGCCAATTTTGTTACACAAGTCGGTCTTCAAGAGCTTTTTCTTTGAAAAACATCTTTCTACACTTGCGGTCGCTACAGGTAATATCAAATCCAACTTTAATAGCTTCTAAACCAAAGGATAAGATCGATGCTTCCCCGTACTAACCATCAAACGAGAAAGGTCGAAAATTCCTTTCAAACTAGCGAAGCGCTCATCTTTGATGCGAGAGTGATAAAATATCTCAAGTTGTCCTTCAAGGTCTATCATATCTGAATCATCAAAGTCATACTTGTATAACTTACCCAACTTCAATAACTTTGATTTGTCAAATTGTGCAAATGAATCACAAGGGCTCAAAGCACCCATGTATTCTAGTAATTGGGTGCTTGTTTCACTAAATCGATCCCGATATTCTGTAAGTTGCATATCTACCACCGTGTTGAAGATTTCAACCTCAAAATGAAACCTATTAGTCTTTGTAGTCCTACGGTTTCTCGCACCAATATACAACTCTTCCATATCCAAAGTATCAATTTCGTGTGTTTCACAAAAAGAGGATACTTTTGGCAAAATGCTAGCAAACCCTATGTTTCTAAAAGATTGCAATGTCACCATTGTCCCTCTAACCATCGAAGCCGCTTCTAAAATGTCTAGATCTTTTCTTTGAAGTTGCTTTGACAATGTACCCGTGAGGTGTAAAATGTCATACATCATATGTAAGTAAAACACGAACTCATATGATTTAAAATATGCTAAGATTCCAGATGCTTGTTGACGGTTTGCCAATGACCCTCCCTCCTCTTTCACAAAATCTAAAACTACAGAAACATCCGCAAATAACTTCATCAAACTTGTGAGTGTGTTGAAATGTGAACCCCATCTTGTTTCTCCCACTCGAACAAGTGTAGTCTCTTGATTTAACCCTCTTCCGGTTTCAAGTTCACCACTACACAAGCCTTTTTGCACCCTTTCTCTTGCTTGCTCTCGTAGTAAGTCTTTTTTTTTACACGATGCACAAACTACATTAACCACCAACGAAATTTGCTCAAAAAAGTCACTAACACCATCATGCTTCTTTGCTACAGCCACAACTACTAATTGAAGTTGGTGTGCAAATCAATGTACATAAAAAGTCGTATCATTCTCTTATAATATCAAAGCTTTCAAACCATTGAATTCCCCTCGCATATTGCTAGCCCCATCATAACCTTGTCCTCTTATCTATTAAAATTTAAAACAATTAATATATATATATATATATATATATATATATATATATATATATATATATAAAATTGAAATAACAAAAAAGTAAAGAATAAATTACCTGACTAAAACTCAACTTATTACTTGTAAGTACTTCATTTATGGCGTTTTTGAGTGTCAAAGAAGATGTATCCTTCACATGCACTAGACCTATGAATCTTTCTTTCACAAAGCCAAGAGTATCGACATAACGCAAAACAATAGCCATTTGTTCCTTTTTTGAAACATCACTAGATTCATTAACTAGTAAAGCAAAAACATCTTGACCAATCTCTTCACGAATACTCAAAAGTACTTCTTGTGCAAAACATTGCACAAGTTCTTTTTGAATTTTAGGGGAAATTAGTTGATTGTTTTTTGGAGCATTTTCTAAAGTATTGTTGAAAATATCTTCACTAGTCTCTCGAATGGCTTTTAACACTTCAATGTATAGCCCTCTATTTTCCGAGTTAACCGACTCGTCATGACCACGAAACGGTAAACCGGTTTTCAATAAAAGTCTAACAACAATAATAGAAACACGTAATCGAGCTTTATATTTATGATCCTCTGCTTCGGTTTGCCTCCTCAAGACTACATTGATAGCATGTTTTTCCCTCATTAAAAACTCACACTTTTCTTTTGCTTTGTTGTGAAAACTATCAATACCACCCACATGAGTCCAAAATGCATCTTTTTTATTCCAAGTATCAAAACCTTGAGAAACAAATGCATCTCTCCCTCCTTTTTGTCCCATGAGGTCCCCACACAAATAACAATATAAACAATATGCACTATCCTTTTTCACACTATATTCCAACCAATCAAAGTCATCAAACCATGAAGGAACGAATCTTCTAAATCTATCACCTATTTTTTTAGGAAACTTATGTGCCCTTACTTGACACGGTCCTTGAAGCAAATATGCTCTTCTTACATCATCTCTTATATTTGGTTTGTAGCTTGTAATCAATGGCCTATCCGTCGGGTCCTTTGGAAGATCTTTCAAGTCAACATTATCATTAGGTTGGTTAGAGCATTGTGTTTGTGAAGTTGCATTAGAAACCGAAGGGATTGATTGATTGGTGATTAGTGTTTGTGGAGTTGCATTAGGATTAGAAACGGAAGGCATTGATTGATTGGTGATTGGGATTTGGGAACATTCTTCACCACTTTCATTAGGATTAGGTCTTTGTCTTTTGGTAAAAAAACTCACTTAGTTTAACCTATAAAAACATAACAATGACTTCAATAAAACAACTTGCTTTCACCTAATCAAACAATAAATTCAATAAAAACATAACAATTACACCTAATCAAACAATGACTTCAATAAAACAAGTTGGTTTCAACTAATCAAACAATAAATTAAATAAAACATATCAATTTCACCTAATCAAACAATCAATTCAATAAAAAAAGTTGCTTTCACCTAATCAAACAATAAATTCAATAAAACATATCAATTTCACCTAATCAAACAATCAATTCAATAAAAAAACATAGCAATATAACCTAAGCAAACAATATACCTTCAACAAAACAAATCAATTTCACCCAAGTCAATCACTAACTTCAAAAAAAACATATCAATTTCAAATATCTTAATTAATTGATAATTGGTAAAACTTACTTGCTTCATTATGAAATCGATCAAGACATCAAGTATTGTGAATTGTAATCGATCCTTTTATGAAATCGATCAAGCCTCAGCCCTCAAGGTCGATTGATCGATTGAATTTTGGAGGCAAAAGTCGATAGTCTTGCCTACTGCCTCGTGCGTCGCCCCTGCCCCTGTGTAATCTTCGATCATTTTTTTTTTCTTTCAACCGATGGATTAATTACAAATTTACAATTAGGATTATTGGGCTATCTTTTTTACAAGCAATTAGCCCAATCGCTAACTTATCAAATTAAGTTTCATTTGGGTTTTAGGGCTTTAGACAGTTGGACTATTAGACTACAATAGAATAAAACATTTGGCTCGTTATTATTTTTTTTCATTCGGTAATTCCCGAAAGAGTGACAATATTTTTTTATGTAGTTGCACAATCTTTTTAGTAGTTGCACGATTTTTTTTACGTAGTGGCACAATAGGTAAAAATTAAAAAAATTAAAAAAATAAAAATAAAAATAAAAATAAAAATAAAAAAATCTACTTCGCACGCGGAAGCTAGGTGTTGCCGGTGCCACACCGGGCACCTAGCTAGGACCGCCCATGATTATAAGTTTGATTTTAAAAAAATATAATAATTAATATAATAAATCCTTTTTGTTTACTTGTCTTACTTTCCAAAAAACCGTCTTCTTCCGACATATTTATACTTGAAAATCATTGACATATTGTCATTGTTACATATACAAACTAGTTAAATCATTATTTGAAAAAAAAAAAAACAAAAAAAAAAAAAAAACAAAAACAAAAACAAAAACAAAACCTTGTGGTAGAAAAAGATGATCAAATTGTGAGGCATAATGGTCATAGATGTCAATTCTATTATGATCACTAGTTGTTAACATTTGAATCAAACAAAATTATTATATATATTTTTAATCAATATATGAAGAGGTGTCACACGCAAATTTAGATGTGGCAAAATGAGCAGGTTAGATAACGGATCCAATACAAGTTAGATTCACTAAAAACATTTTCAGTTAACCCTTTTTAAGAAAAAAAAAATCTGTTTGATATGATTACAAAACTAATAACTTGTTAATGTACTTTGAAAGAATGGCAAAACATGTTTAATGTATAATTCTAGCTTATAAGTTCGATCAACACTCAAAGGTCAAAGTTGACCTTCATTTCTATAACGAATTTGGACATATGTTGAGAGAGGTTGCTTGAACTAACTGCAAAGCAACAAGAGGTTCAAACGATTCTCCAAGTATGTAGTATAGGACTCTACAAATCAATATTTTTAATAAACAAAGATTTAATAATAAAGGTTGTACGTTTAATACGAGCCATATCTATCTTTAGTACTATTTTTTATGTACTATTGAATTTTAGTTGTATCAAGACATTATTGGAGCGATTAGGGAAGTTCTTCTTCTTCTATCTCCCGAAAGCACATACACATGACTGAGGACGGAATCATATCTCAAAGACAAAATTAATCAAATGTATCAATAACAAGTTTTTCATGTTAATACAACGTTTTTAAATTTAGGTTATAATCTTTAATACTCTCATACATTTTAATACAATTGTTTTTAAACAAAAATATTCCGTAAATGTTTTAAATAAAATTACAATTTTTTATTCTTTTTAACATTTATAAATAAATCTATAGTTTTTTAATACAGCGTTTTAAATTTATCTTGACTAATCTTGCAAAATAGAGATAAAAAATAAAAAAGTAAAGTTACATGATAAATACTTGATTAGCATAACTGATTGACTGTCCCCTTTTCTTAAAAATGTAAAATTCTTATATAAAATATATCAAATTATCCTCTTATCTATTACTAGTTTATAACTCGTGCGAACCACGGTTATAAAATTAATTAAATTTTTATAGTAAAAACTCAAAATGTTAATCAGTTATTTTAAATAAATTATTAATTTAAAAATATTTTTATTAGTTATATGAAATTATAATCGTTGATTCAAATAAATATGTAAAATTGATTTTTAATATATATTAGATATTTTTTATTTTTATTTGTGAATTAATAAAAACAATAATATAAATTTTAAAATTTAAAATAGATAATAAATACATTGACAAATAACATCACATTAATGAGGAGGTCTAATAAATTTAAAATGGAGAACTAATAGATTGACAAGTAACAACACATTAATTAAGAGGTCTAATATGACGACTCGTGGCAAAAACACTACTCTTTTATTAGTTTAGGGATTTGTAAGATTATTAAGATAACCTAAAAATTCGAAAACGTTTCCTTATACACGACAAGACAATGATTCCTCTTATTGTGGCTGCAATGGTTTGTATTTTATTTATTTATTATTTTGGTTATAAACGATCATTATAACCCAAACCCAATCGTCTGATTGTAATTAACATACAGATTTCTTATATCATTAATTAATTTTTGTTTCTTTGCTTCAAACATTCAAGATACCAAGTATGATTTGTCTTTTTTGCATTCGCGTGCTTTTAAAGCATAAATATTCTGACACGACGCAATGTAATAAAGTAGATTTATCTTGATAACGTTTTATTTTTCCTGAATTATTGGATGCATACATCATTCCTTTATATAGAAAATTCTAAGTAGATACAAAAAGAAGAAGTAGAATTTAAGATGATGAGAATAAGAAATCATAGTATGCAAAATGCCAAAGTATACGGACTACTTGTGAATGCACTGACAACACTACCAAACTGTATCCACATTTGTTAATAAGAACGGTTGTCTTATTTTGGAGATTACGATTTTTTTGCAACAGAACAAACAAACAAATCTATGTAAAGGGTGGACTGGTGGTAACTATTATCATGTGTTGTTTATTTGTTACTGATTGTACTAATTCTCATCCATTTAATAAAGTTGTCAATTATTGGGGAGGGGCAAATGAAATTTTTTTAAAATCGTAGGAATAATATATATGAAAAGGAAATATCGATTCAAAAATATACTCCATGACGGAGCCTAATGGTTAATGAGTGAAATTTCATGCATGAGATCAAGTGTTCTTTGAATATTCATGTAAGAAAAGGTTAGTAATAAACGCAATAGCTGAGGCTCGAGTTGGACTCGATTCCCTTAATGGTTAACGAGCAAAAACAAGGGTTGCACGAACCCAAATCATCAGAGTTGTATTCGTGTCTGCAGGTCGCGCCCATGCACAATGTGTTCTCGTATTTCTTAGACAAACAAAAAGAGAAAGAAAGAAAATTAAATAACGCTGGGTAGACATGCACCGGCGGATATCTGTCTTGAGCATGCTCAAGTACTGGGTCATCTGAGCCTGCTTAGAAGCAACAAACTCGGGGCTAGAAAAAATCCCTCTTATTAAACATCTTGGTGATCTCCGTCATCGTCTTAGTCCCCTGTCTCAGATCCAGATACTCCTGAGTAGGGGTGAGCAAAAATCACACCACAACTAAAATTAACCGCATAAACCGCAACCGCAATAAAAACCGATGGTCAGGTTTTCTGTTTTTCAAAAACCGCAAATTTACGGTGCGGTTATTAGTTTTCAAAAACAGCAAAAAAAACCGCACCGCACCGCATATATTATATACAAGTTTTTTTATTAATTATTAATATATATTATATTATTAAAAATAAGACAAGTTTTATGAATGAAAGATGAATAAAATACTATAAGACAAAAGTATGGTTTTTTGTTATGTTTAACTTTGAAAAATGATGAAATCAGACAATTTTTAGAAGTTTATTGTTAATTACTATTGATTTGACGTTTTTAAGATATTAATTGTTTGTGATTTAAGTTAATTGTCTTATACATTATGGTTTTTTTTATTATTACAAGTAATATGTTTGAACTTTTAAAACCGTTTGAGTTCTAAACTGTAGTTAAAAATCATGCAAAATAACCGCACCAAATCCATGCGGTTAATAACCGCAACACATAGAAAACAAAACCGCACCGCAAAAATAACCGCCTAACCACACCGCAAAAATAACCGCACCAAGCGGTTTTGAAAAATGGATTAACCGCATTTGCGGTTAGTGGTGAGGTTTTGACTAATAACCGCACCGCGCTCACCCCTACTCCTGAGTCAACCTATCCCTCTCCACTAAGGGAACATACCTCATGTGGAACGTCTCAAAGAACTACTCCCATGTAACAGCAACTCTCTGCTCAGGAGTGTAAGAGCCAGTCACCAATCTCTACCAATCCTTCGCCCCTGACCGGAGAAGGTTTAGGGAGAACTTGACCTTCTGGTCAGCAGGGCAAGAACATGTGAAGAAACAACCCTCCAAATCAGATAACTATCATTTCACCACAATTAGGTCCCTGAACCCCATCGAACTCTGGGGGCTTTGTATTGTCGAAGACCCGGTGCTGGAACGATCTCTCCCCTCAAATCCCTGTTGCAGAAACAGTCGTGGTAGCTGCAACAACAGCAGGCTCAGAAAGTGCAATATATCGATCATCGAAGAGCTCAATCATGATAGTCTTGATAGACCTAAACAACTCCAGAATCGATCCCCGGACAGCAGTAGCCACCTTAGCGAAAATCATCTCGTGTATCTGATCATAGGTCAATCGTGGCCTATCGTTGCCACCTGCTCTAGATCTAGAACCTGATTCCCTCGTGAACTCCATACTAAAAATAAAGTAGAATATATTAGGAATTTCGCAATTTATACCATAAAAACCATTCCATACAAACGAAACCCTTGGGTTTGCGACTTCCTCGCTATGCATATGGGTCCTGTGCTTTCAGTAGTATGGGCCCATATCACCTTCCACACCTACCCGTATTTGTCTCAAGGATCATCATAACCGCCCAACACAGACACAACAATTAGGATACGTACACAACCTATCCTCACTCCCTAGAGAGTGGCCAATCATGCCTCACCTGACCGACTGCTCACACACCTACTCACCCATGAAACTTCTACCAACCCTACAACCACTCGTTCATGCTAATCATACATAACACTGGACCCTATAGACAGTTGAATAATTGATTCTACCCTAAGACCACAACATGACAAAGAACATGAAATAAGGCTAAACCAAACATTCTCAAGCTATAAAATCTTAGTTATGTACAACTATGATGCATACACTAAGAAACTACAGTAATTATGTCAATTTCATACAAGAAGCACTCCTCTGATGTTAAGCGTCATACATCATGCAATTCTTGAAGATCCCTAGCCTACCTCTAGCAAGATGTTCTACAATAAACATCATATCAAATAACAGTGTAGGTAACTCAGGATATACTTTCTTGCTCTGGCTGATCGTACATAACACATCCATTATTAGTTTACTTTTGAAAAAAGAAAACTTTTGAAAACCATTTTAAAACTTTTGTAGTCCCTTAGTTTGAGTCTAGATTCACATGAATGTTTATCCAATTCTCTCAAACCAAGGCGCCAATACCAACTTATTACATCCCAAAAATCATAGAAATTTAAGTTTTTAAAAACAACCCATTAACCATAAAGTTTTTACAAAACCATTGTTTCAAAAGTATAATCATATCAGAGTATCCCAAGATCCAATATCATAAAAACAGGAAGATGTGCATGATCACACCTTTGCTTTCCCATGATCCTTTGAAGTACCTGAAACAATAAAATAAAAATGTAAGTCAAAGCTTAGTGAGTTCCCCCCCCCCCCCCCCAATGTACCATCACAAAATAAAAGAAACAACAGCATGAAATTATGAGCCTTCAGCCTGACTGGACCACCGCACAAGGCCTATAGCCTATCTAGACCGCTCTCCCCGTCACCTATTAATTAGATCACGTCCAAACTTAACATATAATCAAAATACCCAAAATACCCTTAGGTTAAAATTGGTCAAACCCTGGTCAAGGTCGAAATTCAACAAACCAATCGAGTCAACTCAACTGAGTACATTAGGCGTACTCAAATGTACGCAGGGCGTACTCAGGCTTGATCGTACAATCAAGGCATTGATCACGTATGTGAAGCGTACCATTTTGTACGCCTAACATACACACTTGGCCACCTCTCCTTCTTATTAAGAGCTTAATCCTTAAGCTCTTTTGCTCGTATTCCAGATCTAGACTTCAACTCACGTCCTTAACCATAAAGTTTCTAACTTTATAGTATAACATGGCTAGAAAGTTCCCAATAACAAAAAAAACCCAACTACTTAACCCTTTAAGATCCTATAACCCATGCATGGAAGGAAACTAACAAACAAAATTACATTTTTATGCTTCTAAATGCTCCAAAACATCTGAAAGGACAACTTATATGGATTAGAGTAATCCATAATCATAATATCAATGTTATGGGACTAAAAGAACATCATTTCATGACGAAAAAAGATCTAATAAACACTTAACCAAGTCCATAGCTTTTTACTTCAAAATGATGCCAAATGATGATGTGATTTTGGATCCAAAGTGTCCCACTTCTCCAAGATGATCATTTATTCTTCCTTCCTCCTTCAAGGTCACCAAAATACAATCAAAGGCTCACAAATGCTCTCAAATGGATTGGGGTTTGCAAAAAGAGTAGATATGAGGTTGGAGGCCGATGGAAGGGACTTAAGGATTTTTAATTATTGTCTAAACCCTAAAAAATAGGGTTTCAGGTTCTAGCATATACGCCTAGCATATGCTATGTACGTCCATCGTATGTGAGCACCGCCCAATATTTACAAAAAAGCCACTATGGACCATTTTGCAACACTTCTCATATACAATGGCTAAAATGCAAATAATATTCATACTTAGGGTTAAAATTAGAAAAACCTCATCATCAGGATGTTACATTCTTAGACTTTATCGATTAAGACATTTGTAAGATAAAGATCTCGAAGTTGGAAGAGATATTGGACTGAGTTAAGGACTTAATGATTAAGTTAGGGGTTTAGGGGTTTATGCAACGCATAGATCCCCTTACGCGGGGCGTAGCGCCAGTTTCCCCCATTTTGTCACTTTTGTTTCTACACATGTCGTAGACCGGACGAAAGTTAACTTTTGAATTTTTGACCGTTGACCGTTGACCTTGACCAAGTTTGACTTTAGGTCAAACTGAGTATGTTGAGGTGTATATTGAGACTTGATCCTTGTTTGTTGTATAGGTGACCTGCAGATCCAATATTTGGATTAGGGATTTATTTAGCTATCTTCTAGACTGAAAGGTGAGTTTTCTTCACTTTACTCATGGGTTGAAGGCACCAACGTTGACCCACTAGATTGTGTTATATGTCCTTGTGTAAAGGATGTTGTTGTGCTATAGTGATCTGTTAGATTGGTAGATATGTATGACTACCTATATTCATTGGTTATTCTTTATCTATTGCATATGTCGACATAGCGCGATTGGGTTCATGTGGTACAACTTTGTGCGGTGAGCCAACAAAACCGGGAACAATCCAATCATTAGTTGAGGGCCGGGAAGGTAATCTAGTCTTATGTGGTGGGCTAGGGAGTAATCCAGTCATGAGTTGTGGGCCGGGAGCGAGCAATCCAGTCTCATGTTGTGGACTCAGGGGGAATCCATTCTAATGTTGTAGGACCAATATGCATGTATTGTATATTTATTGTCGTGTAGGGTATTTTGGGTGAACACACTAAGCTTTGGATTATAGTTGTTGGTTTCATGGTTTCAGCTACATCAAATGATCGAGGAAAGGCAAAGGCGTGATTGTACACATCCTCCTATTGATACATGTTTTGAGAGATTTTGATACTCTGATTTATCGATTTACCTTGAAAATAGTGGTTGGTGATATTTTGGTTTGTGGAAATGTTTTACAAAAATGAAACATTTTATCATGATTTTTAGTATGTTACATCGTGACTAAAAAAATTGTTGAATTTTTTTGTTCAATTCAACTATTGAACAATTACAATTCACTCATTATGTAACGTCCCAAAAATAAGACCCAACAAAAATTCATTTTAAATTAATAAAACCAATATTCCAGAAACATCATCATAAAAATCCAACTGAAACAAATGTATCAATCATCAAATCATATCAGAGTAAGTCAAGAAAATGAGGAACGAGGTGGTGTGTGCTCTACAATCATCCTGAGCTCTTCTAGTTGAAAACTGAAGTACCTGAAACATAAACTGAAAACCCTAAGCACAAAGCTTAGTGAGTTCCCCTAATACCACATACCATATATATATATATATATATATATATATATATATATATATATATATATATATATATATATATATATATATATATTGCCATGTGCTACCCCCACGGTATTTTCCTTGAAATGCCATAAGATAACCAAATTGTCTGACATCCAAGTGTCATGGGCTACCCCTATGGTCTTTCATTAAAATGTTATAGGCTACCCCCATGGTCTTTCATACAAATGTCATGGGCTACCCCCGGAGTCTTCCAAGCAAGTATCACAAAGACAACTAGCATTCCAAAAAACAAGTAATAGGCCCACATTGGTGCCTTTGATCTAATGATGTAGTGAGAAGACTCACCTCAGATAGCTGAAACCCTTGGATACTCTCTGACTACAGATCCACTAACAATCAGACGCTATCAGTTACCCAAAATATCATCAAATTAATAACTGGGTCCTGACTTACATTAAGAGTCCAAAATAGAGTAAAAGACCATTTTACCCTTCCCTCAGCTTCGTCCAAGGCCCAAGCCCAAGCCAATAATCCAAATGCCAAACTTCCATATAAACACCCAAGGCCCAAATATGGCCCAATTTTTCAAATTGGGCCCCCAAAACCCTTTATGGGCCTAAAATCCAAAGAAGCCCAAAAGGTATAGACTAGAAGCCCAAAAAGAAGTCTAATGGCCCAACCTATGAAAACCCAACAATGGCCCAAACCTAAAAAGCCCGAAACGACCCACTAGGGAGTACGTCCAGCATACTAGAGACGTACGCCCCGCATACTCAACCACAAAGCACAACATACAACAGCCTGATGCATGATCCTCGCATTACGCTGAGCGTACCTCCTTGTACGCCCAACATACTAGTCAGGAGTCCAAAAACCCATATTTTTCTCTTAATGGGTTATGTCAAGATGTCCAAAACATAGATTTGGTCCGTAGCCAAGGTATTAACCAATAAAGTTTCCAACTTTAGTCACAAACATGACTTAATAGGACTCAACGCTTAAAGAGAGAACTAAATAAGAGCTTAATACATGAATGGACAAAAATCTTTCATAAAGTTTTCATTTTTATGAACAAAGGACCTTATTGAAGCTTAGATCTAACATCCACTACTTCTGGAGTAGATCAAAAGCTCACCTTTTCATCAAGGGGCTCAATAATGTCAAAGAACTCCATAAAGTAGATCCAACCAGAAAGATCATCAAGGTTAAAGCTTTTTACCTTTGGAAGCTTGAAAATGGAATGATACACCTGGATCTAGAAGCTCAAGCCACACCTCCAAATGATTCTCTTCTTCTTCTTCCTCTCAAGATACCCATCAAGCGCATACCAAGCTCAAAATCATCAAATTGCACTTAGGGTTCGATT
Organism: Lactuca sativa; assembly: GCF_002870075.4. Classification (NCBI taxonomy): domain Eukaryota; kingdom Viridiplantae; phylum Streptophyta; class Magnoliopsida; order Asterales; family Asteraceae; genus Lactuca; species Lactuca sativa. The sequence goes on from NC_056624.2 coordinate 202,993,559, forward strand.
CTAGGGTTAAAAAGGGATGGAGGCTGAAGGTATTAGGGTTTGGTGAAGAGAAATGAGCTTAAATAGGGTCCAAATCCCTAAAATAGGTTTGCATGAATCTGGAGTACGCCTTGCGTACTCCTAGTATGCTTAGCGTACTCCTCTCAAGATCCATCTCCTTCGTACTCCCAACGTACATCGACGTACGCCCGGCGTACTGCCCTTCGCACCAGTACGCCCGGTGTACTAGGGTTTGCCTTAAGCCCTGCAACCTTCTGAAGGCCATAACTCCTTTGTTATAAGCCCGTTTCTGACGATCGTTATATCCACGAAGAGGTAACGAGATGCTCTACAATTCTATCAACTCATACTCGCCTTAAGATTTCCTGAACAAAATCTAATTCCCATAAAAGCCCGAGCAGACACTTTACCCAAAATACCCCTTGGCTCCAAAACACAAACCGAACACCCAAATCATCTAAATTATGTCACCCACACCCAAATAGGAAATGATTCGGGATAGGGCGTTACAACTCTCCCACACTTAAATCAGATTTCATCCTCGAAATTATTCCTTACCACCCCAGGTGTCATTCGACTTGTGCAACACAACCACAACCCTGAGATACAAAACCCTTCCCAAAGGCAACCGAGCCCAATCCTAGCAAGGCCCTCCAAACCCGTAAATAAACGAATCACTTCCTAGCCTAAAACAATCCCATGCATAAAAGCCATATTTACTCCACCTGAAAATTAAAGCCTCAAATTGGTATGACTCCCTGACAGACCGCCCGCAATGAACCATTGCTAATTCTATTCCAGTTATCAATCAAACTGACTACTCAACTTCAGATTACCTGAGGTTCCCACTAGAAAACAAAATAACAGACTGTATGCTGCTACCGACAACCTTTCACTTGACCACAAGGATTAGATATTCCTTAGAGAGAAGGCTCTTCCCGATGATATCTATTCCATGAATATAAAGAACATTGCGAGACAAACTAGGAGATAAACCTTCAAGTGTTGAACAAGGCACTGCTTCCCTTAACTGCCACACCAACATACCTTTGATGAGATACTGAAACCCTATAGCTGCCTGACCCCCACACAGATAGAACCCATCCAAAATACAATCATAAGAGCCTGACCTACCATCAAAACTGGAACCATCCTTTAACCCTGAACCCTTCAACTGATACTCTTAGTATACATATTCCTTAATTCATATCTTATTGAAATGAAAACCTTGCACATAAACTCACACGAGTTACCGCCAATAACCAAATCGGTACCTAAATCATAACCCGAGATCCAGGTATCTACACTTGCATTTCCCCTGAAACCTTCTGATTCACGGAAACCCCTCACTAAACCGGGATATAAAGGTTCCCAACCCATCACTGAGACTACCAGTCTCGCACCAGGTCCGGCCCAAACTATACCATAGAGCGGGCCTTACCCATGGGTCCCACCCATCAAGAGCTACACATACCCGACTCCGCCTCGGACCTTAATTCATATCCTATTGAAATGAAAACCTTGCACATAAACTCACGCGAGTTCCCACCAATAACCAAATCGGTACCTAAATCATAACCCGAGATCCAGGGATCTACACTTGCATTTCCCCTGAAACCTTCCGATTCACGGAAACCCCTCACTAAACCGGGATATAAAGGTTCCCAACCCATCACTGAGACTACCATTCTCGCACCAGGTCCGGCCCAAACTATACCATAGAGCGGGCCTCACTCACGGGTCCCACCCATCAAGAGATATACATACCCGACTCCGCCTCGGACCCCAATGGTCCTCATCCTAACACAACAAAATTCTCTCCGATAATCCACACTGTCGTGCCCAAGGAAAGAATTGATCCCCCTTTATACTCATGCCTACCTCAACGATAGTCTACCTAAAACCAGCGAATGCTACGATCCCTTTGCATTCTAGCTTTCAACACTTCTAACCAACCATGGTCTTACCATTCGCAAACCATCACAACCCCACTCATCCTGAGTTGAAACCTGCATCCAACTGTAACCAATTAGGTGTTCGGGTCATGCTTCAAACCCTAAATCCTTCAACAAACAAGAACAAGCAACGAGAGTCTAACACAACCCTCGATCTGGATCCATCAACAAGCCTTATATGCATAACATAGAACATGTCGAACAGCTATTGGAAGTTTCCTGAACTCCCAACTTACACAACTTCAATCCAGACGACCACTTGGTTCGTCTCTCCTCCTGTCTAGGATGTGAAACCTGCCCTAGTTCCACACTTGATCCATCTCACAGAAATTTCGATCGATTCTCCCCCATTTGGATTTGTCGAAGCTCTCTCATCGCACAAAATTTGATGGATTCCCAACCCATCTTATCTTCAAATAACATTAACCGACTATGATCTGAGTTCACCCAGACTAGCGGTCCATTACTATCCGATCTCGTTGATTTCCCAACTCCTGAAATTCAGATAGATGCTCCCTGAGACTTCAACAACCCAAAAACCCCAACGATTCCCATGATACCACACCAAATCCTTAAGTCCTTTAAGATGATGACTTAAGACCATGATCCCTACTCTGAACCGGCGAATCTTCACCCATATTTCCCATCCATAAATTAGTTTTTGAATTCTAACCATCTACGATCCTTGCGGTAATAAAATTCCCCTGGCACTTCGAATGACCATACAAATCGTGTGACTGAAAACACCATCTCCTTGCTACCGCTCCTTCCTTAGCAACAATAGAGATTAAACCCACATGTTCTTCCATGGACAACTGTCGGTCATACCAGACAAATGCTAACACAACTGAACTCTAGCTTTGCTGAAGAAATAATCATGCTGCTTCGACTGAAGATCTCTCTATCAAAACCCCTGAAATGAACCCAACAAAGAACCAGAACAACTAAATCCCGCTCATCCGCTAATGACTTTTGGCATGCAAAATGGCTTATAACAACCCTTGTCGATACAAACCAGACAATAATAGAGAACCAAACCAGAGACAATGCTTACCCAAATCAAAGCAAAAGATGACATACCCGCAAAACCACGTGCCGCACTTAGACCTGCTGCACACATCCTCATGTGCCCCTTTATCCTTCGTGCAATCACCACGGCCCTTCGGGATTTCAACACTAGCTACGGCAACGTCCTACTGCTCCGATCGCTGAGCCAGACCATGAGTCCGCTTCCTCTTCCCCAACTGCTTATCCGAACCAATTTCCTTTTCCTGGGTTACCCCAACCATCCCCTTAACCGCCTGAACAGTCGAGGTTCGCCCTCGAACCAGGCAACCAATATATCAATGACGCACTCAATGATGTTAGGTAACTCCTCGCGTATATATCGCGAGACCTTTGCGACAATCCAATCATGAGATCGACCCTCCTGAAAACATGGTGCATAACCCACCTCCGATCCCAAATGACAAGAACTGCCAATAGGATCCTCCTTCCTGAAGGATTCTAGGGATCCACAAACCTTGGGCTCTATATGAGCCCCCAATGGCCCTACTACAATCTCATCCCGAAAGGCCCCGAGAAAACCATCCAAGAGCTCCAAAATCCCTTCCTTGACTGAACCAAAGATCACAGGAGACCATTCCAAAATATCGCGAGTAATCTCCGAGGAGATAAACCCCCGCATGCGCTCATCGATCGTCTCAACACCTGCACCTGAGCCAGATTTTGAACACGAACCTCCTTCCTGAGTGCTCAACACCATATTTAAAAACAACATGCAGAAGATCAGAACATACCCAAGAATCCTCATCCTACATGCTTCCTAGATTACCCAAAATTCTCCCCGATTCGAAAATGGATCCTGTGCTTTCAGTAGTATGGTCCTAATACTAAATTCGACACCCATACTTTCCTTAAGAATCATCCCAGATCCTCTAAGTCACCTTCTCAAACTAGTACTCTAAGCACTCACTAAACAACATAACAAGACCCACCGAAGCACTTCCTAGGCTTTCCTAGGTTCCCGACCTCACCCTGCCTTTAGCTATTGAAGAACTACCTATAATTCCAGTTACCCACCTCATGAATACAATCACATGTAACAAAGCTTAGATAGTCCTTCGAGTAACAAGCTCATCTCTACAATGATTAGACTCAAACAAGAGTTGCACAATGGGGTCAAATTCATCACTCTGAGATTATTCAACCTTTGCCACATGTGACTTAACATATTCTCTTAGTAGCTAACTCCAATCACCTAAAAGTTCCACCAAGCACAAAGAAAGCAACATTCGTGCAGAAACACTCCAATCTATAGAAAAATTCAAAGAACATTCAAAGCCACATACAACAACTCATGCTATGAACTTCCACTCTCACTGTCAGTTGCCTTATGCATGAAAATTATACACAGAACACGATCAAATACACTATCGAATAAAAGACTCTACCATAGGGCCTCGACCAAATGAGGAACACAAAATAAGGCCAAATCAATCATTCTAGGGCTATATGATCCTAACGGTATATAATTTTCAAATCAAACACTTAGCAATTACTGATACCAATACATATTCCCAATCTCACATAACATCTAATGTTTCCTAGGCTACAAGGCATCATACAACACACCAATCTATCATGCAATTCCTGAAAGTATTCCCTAGACTTATCATAGCATGAAATTCTCAAAGCATATAATCATAACAAACATGTATGGGTATTCTTAGGAATCACTTACTTGAGGTCGGTCGGTTGCACGCATCACACCCCTTTTATCTTTACAAAATCCTTTTTAGAAATTTCTTTCCGTTTTCAAAAATCTTTTTAAAACCCATTTTCATTCTAAGAAAATTATCAACTCCTCAGTTTGAGTTTTGTCACACTAGAGAGTGCACCCGAATCCCTCAGACCAAGGCTCTGATACCAAATTGTAACGTCCCAAAAATAAGACCCAAAAAAATTCATTTTTAAATTAATAAAACCAGTATTCCATAAACCTTATCATAAAAATCCAAATGAAACAAATGTATCAATCATCACATCATATCGGAGTAAGTCAAGAAAATGCAAAACGAGGTGGTGTGTGCTCTGCAATCATCCCAAGCTCTTCCATTTGTAAACGGAAGTACCTGAAACATAAACTGAAAACTATAAGCACAAAGCTTAGTGAAGTCCCCAAATACCACATACCATACATATATTTGCTATGGGCTACCCCCATGGTCTTTTCCTTGCAAGGCCATGGGCTACCCCCATGGTATGACATCCAAGTGTCATGGGCTACCACCATGGTCTTAAAACGTCATGGGCTACCCCCATGGTCTAACATCCAAGTGACATGGGCTACCCCCATGGTCTTTCCTTGAAATGACATGGGCTCCCCCCATGGCATGACATTCAAGTACTATGGGCTACATGTAACACCTTGTCCCGAATCGTCTCCATTTAGGTGTGGGTGATGTAATTTAGATTATTTGGGTGTTCAGTTTGTTTTTTAGATCCAATGGATATTTTGGTAAAGTGTTAGCTCGGCCTTTATGGGAAATTGGATCCTTATTCGGGAAATTCTAAGGCGTGGATGAGTGGGTAAAAGTGTAGAGACTTTAATTAACTCTTTATGGATTTAAGAATCGATGAGATCGGGCTTAAAATGAAGAAGTTATGGTCTCCAAAGAAATTAGAGTTTAAGGAAAAACCCTAGTACACAGGGCGTACATAGGTAGTACGTGGGGCGTACATAGGTAGTATGTGGGGCGTACTAGTGTAAAAGTGATTACGTGAGGCGTCATCTGGTGTACGCTTAGCGTACTGTGAAGGTTTAAACGGGAATTCGAGGCCTCGTATGCTAGGCGTACGAGGAGTACGTGGGGCGTACGAAGGGATCTAATGAAAACCCTAATTTCGGGGTTGGACAATATATAATCATCTTTATGGCTCATAAAACCCTTATTTCTTAGCCTCAACTGTCCTTATAGTCTCATGCACCAAACCCTAAGCCTCTCCTTTGTGTTTTGAGCTTATTGTGTCCATTTTGGTGTGTTTTGGTCATATTTAAGAAGCAATAGCTTGGTGCAAGGTGGGTATCAAGGAAGAGCTTGTGGGTCTTGATTATCTGCTTCATTTCTAGCTTATTTGAGGTAAAAAGCTATGAACTTGTTTATTAATGGATTAGATCTATATATAAGACTTTTGGTCCCTTTTTGACTCCATGAATGGGATCTAGTGGTTTGGTACCACGCTAGGAGCTATGAGTTGCCACTCTTAGTGTTTCTGAGGTTCAAGATTCATAAAGTTGACACCTTTAGGGTTTAGAATCCCCCATGCATGAGATTGTGTCCATTTGGTGAAAGTATAATGTTATACCTTGAAGTTGGGTTCTTTTCGGGCATACAAAGTCACCAAGTCAATGACTTTTTGGTTCTAGACATTTATTAGGACTCAAATGTGTGGTTTGGTGTAACATTCGGATCCCTAGGTATATTATTTTATTCATTTATTTTGGAGTTTGTGGAGGGACTCGGCGAGTTGGTGCTTAGACTCGCCGAGTAGGGTCGCGAATTCTTATTCGGATCAATGACCGAACTCGGCGAGTTCATGGGTGGACTCGGCGAGTCCGCGCCGTTTAATGAAACCCTAATCTCTCGGGTTTGGGACCTATTCAAAGTCCCTTAGGGCCGTCATTTGCGGCTATCGGTCCCTTAAGAGAAACCCTAGAGTACTTGAGCATTTTGAGAGAGAGAGAGAGAGAGGGAGCCATTGTTGACCTCTGAGGTATTGTTTAACAAGAAGAAGGAGGTTCTAACCAAGAGGAAGCAAAGGAGGTTGCCATTCTGTGGATTTGGAGCTCAGGGCATCACATTTGAGGTAGTAATTCGGCTTCCCTTCTATTGTTATGATGATCATATGGATTTAGGGTTTCTTGGACCCTTCATTGGTTAGATTTGATGTCCAATTAGTCTCTTATTGTGATGAGGCTTTAGATCTGTATCCATAGAGGTCCAGAGAGCATTACTCATCAAGCCTTATGAAGAACAATGGGGGTTTTAACCTTGGGTTATGATATTTGGGGCTAAAACATTATATAGGATCAAATAGATGTTGTATGTGCATCAAGATATAGACTTTACATGATTATCATGCTTGGGAAGGTCGGATCTATGGATTAATGGAACAGATCTGACCTCAGGAGGTCATTTGGGTTTGTGCATGACATGGACTCACCGAGTCCAAGAACAGACTCGACGAGTAGGGTTAGGGTTTCCTTGTAAATCACACAGTTGGTGACTCATCGGGTTGGGGAATGACTCGGTGAGTTAGAAGGGATCTAGAGGTCGTGAGTACGCGATGGAACTCGCCGAGTTCATAATTGGACTCGACGAGTTGAGTCTGGGTGGCCCCGCGATTCAAGCCAGGTGTCACTCGTCGAGCAAAGGAAAGACTCGACGTGTTAAGCGGGACTAGAGGGGTACGAGTGGACACAGGTGAACTCGCCGAGTTTCCCGAGGGCACTCGACGAGTCGGGTCAAAGGTTGACCATTGACCAACGTTGACCAGGTTTGACTAGTGTTGACTTGATAGTGTCAGTCAAACAAAGTCAGGAAAGTATTAATGAGAGTTGTACTTATGATATAGGAAGACGATAGGTCGGGAGATCGGGCACGAGTGATTATCCGACATCAGCGAGGTGAGTCTTCTCACTATGCCTTACCCGATGGGGTAATTATGTGTGACCGGAAGGTCTTATGTGTATGATGTATATGTGATGTATGCTATATGTGATATGTTGTGATATGAGTATGAGGACGTGGACCGGAAGGTCAAGATGATATGGACCAGAAGGTCATCATAGTCTGGGATGGAAATCCCCAGAGACACTTAGATCGGAAGATCCTATGGCCTGGAAAGGCGTATGTGCGGTATGTGGTATTTTGAGGAACTCACTAAGCATTCGTGCTTGCAGTGTTATGTGTTATGTGTTTCAGGTACGAGCGAGGATCACGGAAAGGCACCAGCTTAATCAGTACACACTTGCAGATGTCATGTTTTTGAGATCTTGGGTTATGGATTATGTTATGTATTTTGTGGAAACATTGGATACTTGACTTTTAGATGATTTAATAATGAAATGTTTTATTAAAAATTAAAAGAAAAATCATTTTAAATTTTACGGTGTTACAAATTGGTATCAGAGCCTTGGTTTGAGGGATTCGGATTCACCTTTGGGTGTATTTGAACTCAAACTGAGGATTTGAGAAATTTTTCATAAGATAAACATTTTTTCTGAAAAGTAAAAGAATTGAAAAGATACGCAAGAAAGCAATGTGTACGATCAGCCAGCGCCCGAACGATGATTTCCCAAAATACCCTTACATTTTGTGTTATGAGATATATTAAAATGTGTTATGCATGCTAGAGTAGGCTAGGTGTTCATATTAGGACTAGAGTGGCCTAATTTGTGATGCCTTAGCCTACGAAGATTTCTGCTGCCATGAGATGCTTTAGAGTATGTAGGTAGCAGTGAGGTGCTATGAGAGTCTACCGAAGGGTAGTTCATGTGTGAAAAGAGATAGAGTACTTGTGACTTGGGATCCTCGGAGGAGGACTTGGGGTGGATGCTGATGTGGTGGGGACAGTAGTATTAGGCCCGTACTACTGAAGACACCGGGTCAGTGCACAATCCAAGTAAGAATCCTTAGGGTACCATGGAACAAGTAGGGTGGGTTTATCGAGTGTAAGTATACTCGAGCGAGTCCCTAATATTTTTATGTTGTATTTCAGAGGTAGATCATGGTTGGGACACGCCACACACCAGAGAGCAGTGGGACAACTGATGAGGAGATCCGTAGGATCATCCACGAGGAGGTGGTTGCGGCCATCAGGGCTGAGATTCCAGAGATGTTCGGGTCTATTAAGACCACCTTGATTGAGACTTTTGATGAGCGGTATGCTGCTCTTTCTAATGTTGCTGTTGCAGCAGCCACTGCAGCCATTGCTGCTGCCAGGCTGTAGGGGAGTGACTCGTTGTTGTACCGGGAGTTCAGCAACATGAAGCCACCAGAGTTTGACGGGACTTAGGATCTGATAGCCGCGATGAGGTGGATCTTTGACATAGAGGGGTGATTCTATACATGTTCATGTCCGGAACATCTGAGAGTTCGGTTCGCGCTGAACCAGCTTCGCTTAGGGGCGAAGGACTGGTGGAAGTTCGTGACGGTGCACTATTCTTTAGCAGAGCTTGTTGCGGTGACCTGGGAAAGGTTCACCGCTATGTTTCGTGATGAGTGCGTTCCCCCGGTGGAACGGGAGCGTTTGGCTCAGGATTTCTTGACCCTCAAGCAGGGTACTGAGTCAGTTACTATGATTACCCGGATGTTTCACAAGAGGGCGATGTTCTTCCCTGAGCACGTGTGGACTGAGCAGGCACATATGAGCCGATATCTGAGCATTCTGAGGAGAGAAATTCGTGAGTTTGTGGCAAACTCATCATACCGGACATTTGCTGACCTTCAGGCAAATGCCCGGAAGAGGGAGATTGAATTGGAGACGTAGGCCAGGGAGGAGGTCGTGTCTCAGAAGGTGGATCGGCGACCGGTACAGTCTCAGCCGGCAGCCAAGCGGGCTAAGCCCGCCGATTTGAGGTCTGGGGTTCAGAAGGGCCGCACTTATGTAAAGTGCGGCAAGGGTCAGGATGGAGTTTGTAGGGCTGGTGCTTGCTACAAGTGTGTCAAGGAGGGGCATATCGCCAAGGATTACCCCAAGGGATTCATGGTCTGCTTTCATTGCAACCAGACTGGGCACCAGAAGGCAGAGTGTCCACATTTGCGAGGGACGACACAGGAAGCATCTCATGGATCTGCCCCTGCTACTGCGAGAGCTAGTGAGGGTCGGACGGTAAAGGCTAAGGCGCCGAAGGCGCGAGGGAAGGCGTTCCAGCTGACAGCGGAGGAGGTCCGTGCAGCACCTGACGTCATGGCTGGTATGTATTCTTTCATGTATTTATTTTTATGTTGAGATATTGTGCTTATATCATGATACGCGTAGGTACTTTCCTTGTGAATTCTGTACCTGCTTTGGTGTTATTTGACTCGGGTGCGAGTCGGTCCTTTCTATCATTAGCTTTCAGTAGGCACATCGGTATTCAGGGAGATGTGATGAGTCGACCTTTGCGTGATTCCATAGCTGACGAGCGGGCAGTGTATGCCACATATGTGATTTAGGGATGTGTACTTGAGATCTTCGGCATTGTATTTCCGATAGATCTGGTCCCGGTTGCGATGGGGGACGTATGTGTTATCGCGGGCATGGATTGGTTGAGCTATGTTGGGGCGGTGATAGACTGCGAGCAATAGCTGGTGACGATCTGAGATCCTAGTAAGGGATTGCTAACAGTTTATGGTGAGGGGACTCGTAGTGATTCAACATTCTGTTCGGCTGCCAAAGCGAGGCAGAGTTTGCAACAGGGCTGCAAGGGGTTCGTAGCCTATGTGATGGATACGCGTGAGGCTGCTGGGAGGCCGAGTTTAGTTGATGATGTTCCGATAATGTGTGAGTTCCCGGACGTATTTCCCGAGGAGTTTCCGGGTGTGCGTCCCGAGAGGCAGGTGGAATTTCGGATCGATTTGATTCCCGGGGCTGCGCCTATCGCTAAGACGCCATATCACCTAGCACCGCCAGAGATGCATGAGTTATCCTCACAGTTGCAGGAGCTGGTGGGGAAGGGGTTCATTCGTCCGAGCAGCTCACCTTGGGGAGCATCGATTCTCTTCGTCAAGAAGAAGGATGGTTCACACTAGATGTGTATAGATTACCGAGAGTTGAAAAAATTAACGGTTAAGAACCGTTATCCGTTGTCGAGGATTGATGACTTATTTAATCAGCTTCAGGGGGCATCTTGGTTCTCCAAGATTGATTTGAGTTCTGGATATCACCAGATGAGGGTGCGTGATGAGGATATCCAAAAGACGGCGTTCAGGACGCGATACGGGCACTTTGAGTTCGTGGTGATGCCTTTCGGGCTCACTAATGCACCAGCAATGTTCATGGATCTCATGAACAGAGTGTGCAGGCCGATGTTGGATCGCTCGGTGATCGTGTTCATCGACGATATATTGGTGTATTCGAGGTCTAGAGAGCAACATGAGGAGCATTTGAGGGAGATCCTAGGGGTTTTGAGATCAGAGAGGCTCTATGCCAAATTCTCCAAGTGTGATTTCTGGTTACGGGAGGTCCAGTTCCTGGGACATCTCGTTAACCAGAATGGGATTTCGGTCGATCCGGCCAAGATTGAGGCGGTGATGAGCTGGGAGGTACCGAAGTCTGCCTCCGAGATCAGGAGTTTTCTGGGGTTGGTCGGTTATTATCGGAGATTCATTCAGGATTTTTCCAAGATTGCAGTGCCACTCACTAGTTTGACCCGGAAGGGTGTTGCTTTCTCATGGGGTCCAGAGCAGCAGACCTCGTTTGAGACTCGTCGCCAGAAGTTGTGTAAAGCCCCGGTGCTATCTCTCCCAGAGGGAGTTGATGATTTCGTGGTTTACTATTACGCATATATATCCGGGTTAGGTGCAGTGCTCATGCTGATGGGGGATGTGAGAGCGTATGCATCGAGGCAGTTGAAGCCTCATGAGGTGAGGTATCCCACTCACGATATGGAGTTGGGGGCAGTAGTGTTCGCCCTCAAGATTCGGCGTCACTATCTGTATGGGGTTCGGTGTACCATATATACGGACCACAAGAGTTTGAAGTACTTGATGGATTAGCCCAACTTGAACATGCGGCAAAGGAGATGGTTGAATGTGGCAAATGATTATGATTGTGAGATCCTGTACCACCCGGGCAAGGTTAATATGGTAGCCGACGCCCTGAGTCGTAGGGCAGAGAGTGCCCCGATACGAGTCATTTGTATGAGATTGACTGTGATGATTCCGGTGTTGGACACCATTCGAGGGGCCCAGGTTGAGGTAGTGAGACCAGAGAACCGTAAGAGAGATAGGGTTATCAGGCAGGTGTCGGAGTTCGTTACCGATAGCCCAGGGCTTATGACTTTTCAGGGTCGAATTTGGGTACCGTTTGTGGGCGAGACGCGTACCATTTTGATGGAGGAGGCACATAGATCGAGGTTCTCGATCCATCCCGGGGCCACTAAGATGTATTTGGACCTGAAGAGGGAGTATTGGTGGCCCTGTATGAAGAGGGACGTCGCGTGGTTCGTTGAGAGGTGCCAAACCTGTCGTAGGGTTAAGGCCGAGCACCAGAGACCGCATGGTAAGTTGCAGCCATTAGAGGTTCCCGAGTGGAAGTGGGAACAAATTACCATGGATTTTATCACCAAATTGTCGAGGACTGCGAGGGGCGTCGATGCAATTTGGGTGATTGTAGACAGGTTGACGAAGAGCACTCACTTCCTTGCTATCGGTGAGAGCTCTTCTGCTGAGAGGTTGGCATAGATATACATGAGGGAGGTGGTATCGCGGCATGGAGTGCCGATCTCGATTATCTCAGATCGAGATGTGCGTTTCACTTCCCGATTCTGGAAGTAATTTCATGAGGAATTGGGTACGAGGCTGCATTTTAGTACCGCATACCACCCACAGACTTACGGGCAGAGTGAGCGGACGATTCAGACGCTCGAGGACATGCTCCGAGCATGTGTGTTGGATTTCGGCGGGAGTTGGGAAACGTATTTACCCTTGGCGGAGTTTTCCTACAACAACAACCATCATTCGAGCATTGGTATGCCACCCTTTGAGCTGTTGTATGGGAGGAGGTGTCGGACTCCTATTGTTGGGGAGAGGTAAGGCAGCGTGTGATGGGTAGTACAGAGATAGTGCTTCAGACGACAGAGCAGATACAGCAGGTCAGATAGAGGTTGTTGACCGCTCAGAGTCGCCAGAAGAGTTATGCAGATAGGCGCCGGTCCAAGCTCGAATTTCAGGTCAGCGACTTTGTACTCCTGAAGGTCTCTCCTTGGAAAGAAGTGATCCGATTTAGGAAGAGGGGAAAGCTGGGGCCCCGATATATTGGTCCTTTCAAGGTGATCGCGAGAGTAGGAAGGGTAGCCTACCGGTTGGAACTACCTACAGAGTTGGGCCAGTTTCATGACACCTTCCACGTGTCACAGCTGAGGAAGTGTATAGCCGACGAGTCGGCAGTGGTACCATTAGAGGATATTCAGGTGGATGCGAGTCTGAACTATGTTGAGAGACCGGTGGCTATTAGGGATCGGAAGCTCAAGGTTCTGAGGTACAAGGAAGTGCCTCTGGTGCAGGTCCAGTGGCAGCATCGGAAGGGGTCAGAGCTGACTTGGGAGCCGGAGCGTGAGATGCGTGAGCAGCATCCAGAGTTGTTTGTAGAGTAAGACTTCGAGGACGAAGTCTGATTCTAGTGGGGGAGAATTGTAACATCTGGATCCCCAGGTATATTATTTTATTCATTTATTTTGGAGTTTGTGGAGGGACTCGGCGAGTTGGTGCTTAGACTCGCCGAGTAGATCGCGAATTCTTATCCGGATCAATGACCGGAATCGGCAAGTCATGGGTGGACTCAGCGAGTCTGTGCTGTTTAATGAAACCCTAATCTCTCGGGTTTGGGACCTATTTAAAGTCCCTTAGGGCCGTCATTTCCAGATATCGGTCCCTTGAGAGAAACCCTAGAGTGCGTGAGCGTTTTGAGAGAGAGAGAGAGATAGAGAGAGGGAGCCATTGTTGAACTTTGAGGTATTGTTTAGCAAGAAGAAGGAGGTTCTAGCCAAGATGAAGCAAAGGAGGTTGCCATTCTGTGGATTTCGAGCTCAGGGCATCACATTTGAGGTAGTAATTCGGCTTCCCTTCTATTGTTATGATGATCATATGGATTTAGGGTTTCTTGGACCCTTAATTGGTTAGATTTGATGTCCAATTAGTCCCTTATTGTGATGAGGCTTTAGATCTGTATCCATAGAGGTCCAGAGAGCATTACTCATCAAGCCTTATGAAGAACAAACGGGGTTTTGACCTTGGGTTATGATATTTGGGGCTAAAACATCATATAGGATCAAATAGATGTTGCATGTGCATCAAGATATAGACTTTACGTGATTATAATGCTTGGGAAGGTCAGATCTATGGATTAATGGAACAGATCTGACCTCAGGAGGTCATTTGGGTTTGTGCATGACATGGACTCACCGAGTCCAAGAACAGACTCAACGAGTAGGGTTAGGGTTTCCCTGTAAATCACACAGTTGGTGACTCGTTAGGTTGGGGAATGACTCGGTGAGTCAGAAGGGATCTAGAGGTCGTGAGTACGCGATGGAACTCGCCGAGTTCATAATTAGACTCGACGAGTTGAGTCGGGGTGGCCCCGCGATTCAAGCCAGGTGTCACTCGTCGAGCAAAGGAAAGACTCGACGTGTTAAAGCGGGACTAGAGGGGTACGAGTGGACACAGGTGAACTCGCCGAGTTTCCCGAGGGCACTCGACGAGTCGGGTCAAAGGTTGACCATTGACCAACGTTGACCAGGTTTGACTAGTGTTGACTTGATAGTGTCAGTCAAACAAAGTCAGGAAAGTATTAATGAGAGTTGTACTTATGATATAGGAAGACGATAGGTCGGGAGATCGGGCACGAGTGATTATCCGACATCAGCGAGGTGAGTCTTCTCACTATGCCTTACCCGATGGGGTAATTATGTGTGACCGGAAGTTCTTATGTGTATGATGTATATGTGATGTATGCTATATGTGATATGTTGTGATATGAGTATGAGGACGTGGACCGGAAGGTCAAGATGATATGGACCGGAAGGTCATCAGAGTCTGGGATGGAAATCCCCTGAGACACTTAGATCGGAAGATCCTATGGCCTGGAAAGGCGTATGTGCGGTATGTGGTATTTTGAGGAACTCACTAAGCATTCGTGCTTACAGTGTTATGTGTTATGTGTTTCAGGTACTAGCGAGGATCACGAAAAGGCGTCAGCTTGATCAATACACACTTGCAGATGTCATGTTTTTGAGATCTTGGGTTATGGATTATGTTATGTATTTTGTGGAAACATTGGATAATTGACTTTTGGATGATTTAATAATGAAATGTTTTATTAAAAATTAAATGAAAAATCGTTTTAAATTTTACGGTGTAACATTTGGACTTCTGGATTTAAGCATTAAGAGCTTAATGTAGAGTTTGGCTTAATGGGTGAGTACATTGGGCGTACAAGTATGTACACATAGCGTACAAGCCAAATAGTATGTAGTCTTAGTGTACAGCTGAGTATGCCTCGCGTACTTGGCAAAGTGGGCCTCAGATCATTGGGCTTCGGTTTGGGCCATTCTTGTGATTCTTGATGCTTTAGGCCTTGTTGGGCCATCAAAATTAAAGTGTTTTGGACTAGGAATGTTTTGGACCTTGTTTTAAGGCCCATGATAGGGTTTGGGCCCAATTTGGAAAATTGGGCCATAATTGGGCCTTGGGTAATTAATGAGATTTTGGGCTTTTTTGATTGTTGGATTAGGACTTGGCTTTGGGCCAAGTTATGAAGAGGGTAAAAAGGTCTTTTACCCTAGTTTGAACACATAGTGTGGGTCGGATCCGATTATTGATGGATGTTTAATTTGCGATAGATAGCGTGGGGGATTCTTATCGTCTCAACAATGCCAAAGAACTCCATAAAGTAGATCCAACCACAAAGATCATCAAGGTCAAAGATTTTTACCTTTGGAAGCTTACAAATGGCAATATATTCCTGGATCTAGAAGCTCAAGCCACACCTCCAAATGATTCTCTTCTTCTTCTTCCTCTCAAGACACCCAACAAGTACATACCAAGCTGAAACTCACCAAATTGTACTTAGGGTTCGATTCTAAGGTTAAAAAGGATGGAGGCTCAAGGTGTTAGGGTTTGGTAAAGAGAAAATGAGCTTAAATAGTGTCCAAAGCCCTAAAATAGGGTTTGCATGAATCTAGAGTACGCCCCGCGTACTCCAAGTATGGTTAGCGTACTACTCTCAAGATCACGATCCATCTCCTTCGTACACCCCACATACTAGGGTTTGCCTTAAACCCGACAACCTTTTGAAGGCCATAACTCCTTTGCTATAAGCCTGTTTACAACGATCCTTATATCCACGAAGAGGTAACAAGATGATCTACACTTCTATCAACTCATACTCGCCTTAAGATTTCCCAAACAAAAATCCAATTTCCATAAAAGCCCGAGCTGACACTTTACCCAAAATACCCCTGGCTCCCAAACACAAATCGAACACGTGAATAATCTAAATTACGTCACCCACACCCAAATGGGAAACAATTCGAGACAATTGGTTACACTTTACACCTTTAATTAATTCCAATTAGAGGGTGTTTTGGATTACTTTTGAAATGACTTTTAGCTTTTAACTTTTCTAAAAAGTCAAAAAGATGTTTGGGAGATACAAAAGTTCTTTTCAAAATGACTTTTGTAAAGAAGAAAAATATGTGTTTTCAAAAGTCAGGAAAATATGACTTTTTGTGACTTTTAGCCTTTCAAAGCTAAATTACACTCAAAAGTCAAGAAATGCAACTCAAACACTTTTTAAAAACAACTTTTGGCTTTTGTATCCTCAAAAGCTAAACTCAAAAAAAAATTACAAAAAGAACTTTTAAGCTCAAAAAGTAATCTTAAACACCCCCTTAATGTCAAATTAATACTAGATTAATTCTGATTAATAATTAATTAATTCTTGTTAATTTTATATTAATTTATTAATCATAAAATTAATAAATCAATTACTTAACCATTGATCTCGTATTAATTTACTAATCACGTAATAAATTAACAAATCAACCTATTTCTAATTAATATATTAATCATATAATATATTAACAAAACATTTCTCTTCAATCCTAATATCATTTCTAATTTATTTATGGTTATGAGGGACTTTGCTTTTAATTTACAAGAATACATCAATTTAGTTATGAGTTTAAACACCTTAATTTAACATGCTATCCAATGGTGTTACTTTCGTTTAACGGCCAACATTTTTCAATGTTAGATTTGATGGAACTAGGACTGATCGACATAAAAATGATTGTTGAAATATTGGCTGAGATGTTAAAATCGAAGTTCTTCAAACTGTATCTTCAAAGTATCATAAATCAAGAAAGATTGAATGGGTTTAGGTGATCTTGTAGGTTTTTGTTTATAGATTTTGTTTGTCTGTAAAGTTTACTATATTTTTGTACTATAATTTTTTTAATATTTACATTTTTTGTATGTCGTAATGTATAAAAAATAATAATGGGGGCATAATTTTGTTATCTCGCCGTGGGTATTAAAAATCAATTGACCGGCCCCGATGAAATCGCAAAGCTATCGACACACCAGTTTTTAAAATGTATATTATCACTTTAGGAGGTTCTAAAAATCAAATAACTTAAGTACTTAACCAACTAATAAGAAAATCGTTACACTAGAGATGTTGGGGATAAATAGATCCATTGCTAAAGTCATAGACAGAAAGACATGGGCGATGTGGGTAGCAAAAGCAAATTCGAAGTTGGTGTCCTTTATGATGACTGAAAATGCCGAGGAAACTAGTTCTAAAGCTTAATGGTCCAAGATTTAGTTGTAGATTGCCCTCCGTAGAAGACCAAAAGCTTTTAGGTCATAGGTAGAAAAGGAAAAAACGATACCGATCAAATAATGATTTACTAATACAATTGAACAAATTTTATACGAAAATAAGTTTCAAGTCATCAGTATCAAATAATGGTTACAAGTAAAATATTGAATTAAATATATTGTGATATTTTTCACAAATAAATTCGTGCAAGAATTTGCATTAGCAAGTCTTTTAATATTTTTTAAATAACTGTAAGTCATAATTTGTTTTAAAATAAAAGGTTTGATCACATTTGCATTAGCAAGTCTTTTAATATTTTTAAATAAGGTTTAGGTCATTTTTGGTTATTTAATTTTTGGTTTTGCGTTTATTTGGTCACTTAACTCTTTTTAAGTTTTAAAATGTCATCAAACTTTTGGCTTTGTGTTCATTTAGTCACTTAACTTTTGGTTTGGTCACATTTAATCACCTAACTTTTAAAATTGTACTCATTTAGTCACTAAACTTTTAATTTTTTTTAAAAATTTTAGTGACTAAATGAGCATAGTTTTAAAAGTTAAGTGACTAAATGAGCATAGTTTTAATTGTGCTCATTTAGTCACTAAACTTTTAATTTTTTAAAACTTTTTGTGACTAAATGAGCATAGTTTTAAAAGTTAAGTGATTAAATGAGCACAAATCTAAAAGATAAGTGACTAAATGTGATCAAACCAAAAGTTAAGTGACTAAATGAGCACAAAGTCAAAAATTTGATGACCTATTAAAACTTAAAAATAATTAAGTGACCAAATAAGCATAAAATCAAAAGTTAAGTGATAAAAAATGACCTAAACCCTAATTATAAATCCCAAAACTTTAAAACAACATTTGGAAAAAGGTATTCGGCTCTACGTCGACCTACTAAACTAATTGTTTCATATTAGTCTTCATAAGCTACAATCAAGACAAAAAATATTGACCGCATGTTTTGATGGCTTCCATTAGGTATTTGAATAATCTTTTTCAAGGTTTGGATTTTATTTTTTGGAAAAATTACTTATTAAGATAATTAACTTTTCAGTATTTCACATTTGGATAATTTTGTTTTTACACATTTAGGTAACAAATTTATTATAAGTGTTCACATATGACCATTATGACCTGCTATAGCAGGTTAAATCCTAGATGTGAACGCTTTCAACAAATTCGTTACCTAGATGTATACAAAAAAACATAGTTACTCAAATAAAACAAAAAGCCAAGTAAAAGTAAATTACACGAATGGTCCCTGTGGTTTGGGGAAATTAATGTTTTTGGTCCCTAACTTATTTTTTAACTTGGATGGTCCTTACTGTTTATTTGTGTTGTGCGTTTGGTCCCTGTCGTACCTAAAAAGACTATTGTGCCCTAATTAATTTATTTTTTAATTAATTTTCTTATTTATGTATTTATTTTTTACATGTTTAAAAAAATTAAGACCCCACATATTTGTATCTCGTCGGATGATCCCTACTGTTTATTTTTTAATTAATTTATTTTTTAAACTCGGATTATCCCTACTGTTTAATTTTGTTACGAGTTTGGTCTCTTTCTTACCTAAAAAGACTATTGTGCCCTTATTAATTTATTTTTTTAATTAATTTTCTTGTTTATGTATTTATTCTTTATATATTTAAGAAAAATTAGTAGACCTCACAAATATGTATCTCATCACCATCCCATCTCTCATCCTCGTCAACTTCTATTTATTTTCCATCTTTAGTGATATCGACGTCTTCATCATCCCTTCTTTTTTTGGTCATTCAACTCCGTCGAATCAACACTACAAACCACTAAAGATGAAGAGACAGTAGGTTATGGTGTTGGTTCGCCCGAGTTGAAGTACCAAAAAAAGAATAATGGTGAAGACGTCGATGTTACTAAAGATGGAAAAGAAATAGAAGTTGGGGAGGATGAGAGATGAGATGGTGACCAGTAAGACCCAAATTAAATTTCTAAAATGTGGTTTCAGGTTTACTGTGAGGAGATATAGATATGTGGGGTCTATTAATTTTTTTAAATATATAAAAAATAAATACATAAATAAGAAAATTAATTAAAAAATAAATAATAAGGGCACAATAGTCTTTTTAGGTAAGACATAGACCAAACGCGTAACAAAAATAAACAATAGGGACCATCCGAATTAAATTTCTCAAATGTGGTTTGAGGTTTATGGTGAGGAGATACATATATGTAGGGTTTATTAATTTTTTTTAAATATATAAAAAATAAATACATAAATAAAAAATTTAATTAAAAAATAAATTAGTAAGGGCAAAATAGTCTTTTTAGGTAAGACAGGGACCAAACGCATAACAAAAATAAACAGTAGGGACCATCCAAGTTAAAAAAATAAGTTAGGGACCAAAAACACAAATTCTCCCAATCCATAAGGACCATTTTTGTAATTTATTGTTACTTTTCGTTTTTTTTTTCATATTTGGGTAACTATTTTTTTTTGTACACATCTTTGTAACGAACTTGTTAAAAATGCTCACATCTAGGATTTAACCTGCTATAGCAAGTCATAATGGTCATATGTGAACTATTCCAACAAATTTGTTACCTAGATATGTACAAAAAAAAGATAGTTACCTACATGTGAACATACCGAAAAATTAATTACCTTAATAAGTCATTTTCCCTTATTCTTGTTGAATCATGGAAGTGACCCTCTTGAACTTAGCTACCGCAACCATTTCACTACCGTAACCGCATCAGCACCCGGAGTCAGCCACCGCAGTCATTAGCTAGATTACTTTATTTGTCTTTTATGTAATACACTCTATTATCCTGTATGCCTTGCACGACTTCTTATAGAGTTGTAATCTGGTATAGTTCTATGTCTCTATAAATAGAGACTTATTCTCCTGTATTGAATACCTCTCCTGATCATTGATAACTTATGCATTTCATCTGAATACAAATTCTAAAGTTATCATTCTATCACTCTTCACTCTCCACTTCTTACTTAAACATATCTGATTATAATCACTCTTCGAAGCAAGTCCTTGTGACTTATTCACTAAGTTTGATCTCACTTACTAGCATTGGTTTGAATGCATTCCAAGTTATGAATCAACTTAAGTGTATTCTTGATATAACAATTGTTGTGAATCAACTTAAGTTGGGCATGAACTCCGCATCTAACTCGCTAACTTCTAACTATTAATATTATTGTTGAGCTAACAGATCCTTCGAGATTAACTATTCCGTTATATACTTGTTCTAACCATTTTGTTCAAGTGTGTCTCAAAGTTTTTCTCTCAACAATTCTTTATCCTCACAACTTTTGTCCTAGTGATTATTGACTGGTTAGTTCAATTCTTTAAAATATTTTGTTTTAAATATTGAGTTTTCAGTTTTATTCTTCTATAGATTTTTTTCATAGGTTTGGTTTGATTCTTTTGGTTCTACATGTATTGGGTTCGATGGTGATGCTAGTCGTTATTGTAGGAGACGGAAGAAAGTTTATGGTGGTGGTAAGAGACGGTGATGGTTAGTGGTTAATGATGGGTGGTAGACGATGATGACAGTGGATTGTTTAATGTTCACATCATCATCAAGAACATCAAAAAGAACCAACTCAAATGAATCTTCAAAAAGTTCAAATAGATAAATAATAATAAAATAAAACAAAATTGTAACAATTGAATTTGGTAAGTTTCATGTTTATTCTCTATTCTAATAAGTTTGCAAAATTGGTCCTTACGCTAGTATGTGGGGTGTACTAGGTGGTACACTTAGCGTACTAGCCTGATTTGATCGTGGAGCTCATCCACGTATGTTGGGCATACGTGGAGTACGCATGACGTACGTGAGCAATTATGAAATCTTAAATTTTAGGGCTTGCACCCTATATAAACCTTATAATAGCCTCATTTAGTCATGTTTAGACATCCTCCACCCTCCTTTGTCCAGAAACCGAAACCCTAGTGAGTTCTTGAGATTTTGGGCCATAAAGTGTATTTCTTGGTGCTTTGTGAAGGAAAAGAAGAAGTGGACCATTTGGAGTTGTGCTTAAAGCTTGAGGATCTGAGATTAGTTCATCATTTGCTAACCTTTTGAGGTAAAAATCTCCCGTCTTGCTAATGCATGATGCTAGATCTAGTTATGTGATATTTTGTGCTTTTTGAGTCCTTGGATTGATTGTTGAGCCTCTTGATTCACTCTGGTAGTGATTGATGGTAGATTTACGGTTCTTTTGGTCCTTCTGTCCATAAAAATGCAAGCTTTGAGGTGTTTATGGACTCATTCATTTGTTAAGACCTTTTGTTAAGCTCTTTTGAGCTTTAGAACCCCAATAAGACTTTCATGCACATAAAGTTGCCAACTTTACATGATAAGTCTCCTTAAGGAAGTCAGATCTGAGAGTTGGATTGAAGTCTTAACCGAATAAGAGCTTAATGATGAAAGTTGGCCAACTGAGGAGTATGCTAGGAATACAAGCTGGTATGTTGTGCGTACAAGCCCAAGAGCCAGTACGCCCCGCGTACTCAACAGTGGGCTTCAGAGTTTTGGGCTTTTTGGTATTGGGCCCATGTTGGACCGTAGGAGGCTAGGGCTTTGTTGAGCCATCAAAATTCCATTTTTGGGCTAATGTTATTTTATTGGACTTTTTTAGTTGAAGGCCCATGAATGGATTTGGGCCCAATTTGGAAAATTGGGCCATATATGGGCCTTAGGTAAGCATTTGGAATTTGGGCCTATTGGAATCTTAGTGTTAGTCGGGATCTAATTATTAATTGGATGTTATTTTATGTTGATAGCACGGAGATTTTAGCGGTCCAGCAGCCAAAGGATTATCTGTGAGATTCAAGAGTCTGAGGTGAGTTTCCTCACTAGGTTTTGTGGGTCGAAGGCACCAATGTTGGCCCATGGTTATTATGTTACGATGCTAGATGTCTACGTCACTCTCGTATGTGTTATGTGCCAGTATGTATACCGAGCGGGGCTCGATGTCGGGTGAGGCCCGATGACTGTATTGTATGCTATTGACTTTGTGATTATCGTATGAGTTCGCATGATTATATGTTTATATGTTTATATGTGTGTCGGTCAGGGCCCGATGTCAGGTGGGTCCTAATGAATGACACATATGTAACCCGAGCAGGGCTCGATGTCTGTAACGACCCAAAAATCACAACTAAAAATTTCTTTAAAAACATTACTAAATCATATTTATAAAAACTGTATCATAAGTCATAACATAATTTTCGAGTATTAATTCCAAAACATATTATCATTATCAGAGTCAAACATTCCCAGACTAACTGACTATGGTGTGTGCACTGCAATCTTCCCGAGCTCCTCTTTTGGAAACTGAGTACCTGAAACCAAAACTGAAAACCGTAAGCACGAAGCTTAGTGATCTCCCCCAATCTACCACATACCAAACAATAACATAATAAGCACATACTGGGGCCTTGCCCCCTGCATCGGACCGAAGTCCGGACTAACTGACTGAATAAAGCATAACATAAACGTATCAACTAGCATGAATACACATATACTGCATACTGCATCGGGCCGTAGCCCGGAACACGTAACACATAAATCCTGTCTGAGCCACGAAGGCATCAAACATACTGACTACTGCATCGGACCGAAGTCCAGAAACTATTGCTAGCTACTCGGGCCGACATTGTGGCCGTAGACCCGTTCCTACTGGAAGGAAACTCACCTGATACTGCTGAACTGTTGCTGCTAATCCCTTTGACTGCTACCTGACCTCTGACTCCGAACTGCTGCTCCACTAGTTCCTCGAGCTACCAATGTCAATATAACACTTAGTCCAACTGACCTCCAAAGTTCAACTAGGTCAACTCTTTCCAATGTCAAAGTCCTGGTCAAAGTCAACCTTCCAGGTCACCCCTACTCGCCGAGTCTACCTACTGACTCGCCGAGCTCATATGCTCAGGGTCCTTCTATTCGCGACCCGACTCGCCGAGTCAGTCCATGACTCGCCGAGTCCAACGATTACCGAGTCCTGTCCTGTCCAACTCGCTGAGTCTCCACCCGACTCACTGATTCGAGTATCAACTCGAAGGGTTTGGGGTTTCGCGACCTGACTCGCCGAGTCCACGAATAGACTCGTCGAGCCCAAGGCAATCTTCAACCAACTCATCGAGTTGTTCTTCCAACTCGCCGAGTTCATGCCCAACTTCATCCGACTCGACGAGCTGTTCATCCCACTCGTCGAGTTCCTCCTCATCTTCAAACTACTTGCCGAGTCCACTCGAAGGACTTGCCGAGTACATTCGGTTCTACATATATGCAAAGGACTTTTGAGTCATGCATGGACTCCAAACTATAGATCCACTCTTCTAATGTCTATTCCTTACGTAAAGTGGCAAACTTTACGTGTGGCTAAGGAGATCTAGGCTCAAAACACTATAAACTAGGGTTTAAGACAAAGAGGCTTAACAATCAACCCATAAACTGATGCTTTACGATTCTCCAGGCCAAGATACACTTAGATCTAAAGTAGCAACTTCAGATCTGAGCTTCTAACTCGAAATGGGTCACAATCAACCATAAAACCCCCAAATCTCATAACAAAATAGGTCTAGATGCAAAGAAGGGAAAATGGCAGCTTAATACCTCCAAGAAGAACACAAACTGAAGTAGATCTCGGATCTACACCTCTCCTTCGAAGCAACCTTCTTGATCTTCAAGCTCCTTTCAAGATTTCCTTCCCCCAGAGCTATTTCTCTCAATGTGAAGGCTCCCACGAAATCTAGGGTTTACAGGTTCTCTAGGATGATATGGAGGCTGAGGGAGGGACATAACACTCTTTATATAGGATACAACTCCCAGAATTAGGGTTTTCCTCGCACAGACCAGACTCGCCGGGTCTCCTTGGCTGACTCGCCGAGTCGGTCACTTACTCCCTGACCCGGATCCCGCTTGGACTCGCCGAGTCCCTCCTTGGACTCGCCGAGTCGACCCCTAAACTTAGGGTTTTCTTTCCTTTCTTGGCTTTCAAAACTTTGGGTGTTATAACTCTCCCCCACTTAAACTAAACTTCGTCCTCGAAGTTTGCGATGGCCCACCGCCTGCGATCTGCCTCCAATATCCCACCAATTAACCCAACACCAGCTGCCTACCTTCGCTGGTCTTCCACCTGGTCATTCAGACTAACATAAACCCCGCGGATAAAACCTCGGGTCAAACCTGACCCTGAACAATTTAGAAACACAACTTACTCAACCGACAATCCTTCTGGTACTCACCGAGTACTGCACCAAACCTATAGGGGTTCACCCCTTCTTTGACGCGATTCCCTTCCCTTCCCAAGGCGATGCTCCATAACCAACTATCTCCTCTGTCACTGTGAAGATCCTATCTTCACCCATCCATCATCCAGTACGGGTCAACACCGCCAGCAACCACTGACACTCCTATCTGACATAACTTGGTGCCGAGCACCCCTCGATTTCGACTAACTGAAATCCACCATAGACTGCTTACCCGCAATACTACTGACCGAAAATTTCTGCTATTCCTCATCCGCCTTCCGGATGAACCGAGACCACCCTGGTCCTTACTGATGTCTCCACTTCTGGGTTACCGGTCTCCTACCGGTTACTACACCCCATAGCAATCTCCTAGTTGCTTTCAGCGACTTCTGAAGATATCTCGACTATTTATAATTGTTCTATCCACTCTGCTACTCATATTGGAACTATCCGAAACACTGAGCTGCCTGCAATATTGAACTGCTTGGAATACTAAACTACCCGAAACACTGAACTGGCTGAAACGCTGAACTGGCTGAAACACACTGAACTGACTAAAACACTGAACTGACTGAATCACTGAACTGGCTGAAACACTGAACTGACTGAATCACTGAACTGGCTGAATGACTGCTTCCCACAACTTCTAAACGAAATCTTCCTCTGGAACTAGTTTCCACCAGTCATCCTGACACTGTAACTCTAACAACCCCCCGATCCAACCGACCGGTCCATACGTCGAATCCTGACATCATCAAATCCAAAGCTAAAGAATGGTGGCTCTTAGACTAACGGTAGCCCTTATCATACACGGACCCAAACGGTCCATTGCATTCCCAAATCTCATAACTGAGGTGACGATCTACTGACAAATCGCCGACTTAACCATAACTGAAATACTTGGAAATCCGAAATCTAACCCGTGGATTCCCATATCCTCACTACTGCACCCGAACTGGTGGGTACTACTGCTTCCCCCGCGTCCAACAACGCGCTCATGCTGCTTACCAACCTGATAAAGGCCACGGCTACACCCGCGAACCTACAACTCTCTAGTACTATCTGGCTGCTAGTGAATGCTACGGCTACCCCCGCAGACTTACAACACTCTACTACTATCTGACTGCTAGTGAATGCTACGGCTACCCCCGTAGACTTACAACACTCTACTACTATCTAACTGCTAGTGAATGCTACGGCTACCCCCGCAGACTTACAACACTCTACTACTATCTGACTGCTAGTAAATGCTACGGCTACCCCCGCAGACTTACAACACTCTACTACTATCTGACTGCTAGTAAATGCTACGGCTACCCCCGCAGACTTACAACACTCTACTACTATCTGACTGCTAGTGAACGCTACGGCTACCCCCGCAGACTTACAACACTCTACTACTATCTAACTGCTAGTGAATGCTACGGCTACCCCCGTAGACTTACAACACTCTACTACTATCTAACTGCTAGTGAATGCTACAGCTACCCCCGCAGACTTACAACACTCTACTACTATCCCGAGGACATCCTGACTATCCCTAGTCCTGCTAGTGGTTCCTCATCCTGATTTCTCAAAGCCAACCCTCAGACATCGAATGCTACAACAACCTCGACATCTTATATCCTTGATACACTTAACGGTCCGTCGAGGAATTCTTCGGCTTGGTTCCCAAACCAACCGTCTACTAATCCGGATACATGAAACTATCAAGGGAAGTTTCCAAAACCCCCAACTCCTGAACCCACACAACCCTGTTTTTCATAACACTACCGCCTTCGTTCTCCTTAAGCAACTAAGAACATGTCAATGTTGAAATCAATTTAGATAGTTAGCTTGAACGGTAGTCGAGACCATATCAACCCAATAATCACTTTAATGTTCTCTTTTATTAGGGATTGTTAATATGAACAAAGATAATGGTGATTCATGATTTTTTTAATAGGTCTACCTATCATAGATGAAATCAAATTGAGTCACTACCTTGTCGCTCTATGTTTTCTGTTTTGCTTCTATACTCGAAGTCGTATGTGTTTCATTCGCCCGTTCCCTATAAGTTTCATGTGATAGTGGCTTTAGAAGGGGTTGGGGCGTCGATCGAAAGCGGGTTTGTAAGTGCAAACTCAATTGTTTTAAGCTAATTGAACCAATATTTCTAGGTGTTTTGCTAAACTAATACTTTTAAGTTTGATTAGAGGATGACAGTGAAACTAGTGTTGATGGAAGGGATATAAAAGTAGGAGTGATTTCTTGTATATGATTTAGATTGATAATTTGCATCTGAGAGTTGTTGCAACTAGTTTGGAGGAACTTTTTTTTTTTTTTACATATGGGTGTTTCTTTTACATATTCCAACGAAGAAGGTTTTTTAAGAGAGTTGTCGGATTTTTTTTTACATATAAGGGGTTCTTCTACATGTTTTGGTGAAGATGGCCTTTTAATAGAGTTGTCTAAATTGATGGTGGTATCACCGGTCATGGTGAGTGTTCTACTAAGACGAGAAAAGAAAATTTCATGTTAGGAAAAATTATTTGGCCGATCATTAGTTTTACATTATAAGCAATAAATAATAGTAAACAAATTAACAAAGAAATCATCAAGTGTAATATAATCATTTTAAGTCGGTGAAGGGCCAAATCCGAAATAAAAATAACCAACATGAATCACCGAATTAAAAACCACAGTTAGGGACTAAATATGAAAGTTACCCCAACCACATGGACCATTTGTGTAATTTACCAATAGATAATTTGATAACTTAAAAGTTAAAATACGCAACTGCTTGCGTCGGGTGTTTTGTCGAGTAGCGAAGTCTTTTGTCATTAAATTTAAAGCGCTCGATTCAGTCGATTGAGATGGGGGTAAAGACAACGACAACCCCAAATGATGCCTGTTGCATATCTTCATTACATGGTACCACTTTTTTGTTAAATAATTGAAGGGGTAATCCCAAAATTAACCATAATGGAGAGTCTCTATCACCGGATAATCATAAAAAGAAAACATTTATTTCATTCATTTTTGTAGATAAGGTTATACCGAATGATTGTTATTATTTACTATGTTTTATATTTGTTTATAGAATATTGACATTATTTATTAGTAACAATTACAATAGTAATTATCCATATTCACTTTATAATTATGGTGAGTTAAAGTTGTAAGCATATAAGTTTTTTTTAAGCCATCGAGACTATGAGAGGGCGTCATCTGACGCGGCCATCTTCCACTCACCACCATGTCAACCTCTCCCCTCCATCACCACCACCGAGATGGTCTTTAAGAAAAAACAAAAAATATATATTCTAATAAATGAAAGTTTTTTTTTTTGTCACATATTAAACTCTTATTCAATTTGATAAATGTTATTTTATGGTTATTTTAAATTAATTTCTTTTTTATATGACATTTTATTGGTTTTTCTATTTTAATAAATTCCACATAATATTTTAATATAATAATTATAATAAATGTAGTAATAAATGAATATCAATTTCTTTAGTGGACCTACCTTTTTATTTTAAAATTCTCAAATTAAAGCTTATTAGTTTATTTTGTTTATTTATATAAATTTAAAAGATAAAAAAAATCATTTTTTATAATTCATTATTTTTTCTTATTTTCTTATAAATCCAAGGATCGTAAGTATTTAAACATTATATATATATATATATATATATATATATATATATATATATATATATATATATTTTAATTAACTCATGTAATACATGAGTGTTACACCTAGTAAATAAATAATAGTAGAATCATGCAACGCACCTTGCTGGTGTGCTTTCTTACTTAAACTTAAGAAATTTACTATCGAAAATTGGGAAGGGCTCTAAATAGGCCATTTGCTATTGCTATAAGGGTTTCTTGCCTTACAATCTTTTCATCCTAATTGTTTTTTTTTGGTTCGTGTTATTGAATCTTAGCCCGACATATTGTATCGTCGATGAAGACATTGACAACATGAGTAAGGGGGCTTTGTTGGCTTGCTGGATAGCAGATCTCCAACTCTTTCTTCCCTGTGAATTGACTTCAACCGAAATCAGACACCGACTCACGAAAATAGATAGATAAGAAAAGATGTTAGCCTATATATATATATATATATATATATATATATATAGAGAGAGAGAGAGAGAGAGATGAAGGATCATTTGAGAACTCATAGTTTCCCGAGAACCCGAGAAGTAAAGTGAAGCATTGGATCAAAAAAAGGGATGGTCAAGATGCACAGTGACATTTTTTGTAAATAAGTGGAAAAATAAAGGGACGGGGGCATCAAAATTAAATGGAATCAGGGGCATTTTGGGGTTATAGAAATTGACTCATACACATACGTCTCCTATCACCATTCCTTATCAGATCTCTCTCTCTCACTCTCTCTCTCTCTCTCTCTCTCCACCGTATATTTTCTCCTCGTCTCCATCCTCCCTCAATCGGTCCACCTCTATGTCCGTCGACAATGAACGTCTGCTACCAATCAACAATCTTTCATATCCAGATAATCGGTGAAGAATTTACGAACCTATAGATCGACAATGTTCGTGTTCACCTTTAATTGCGATATTTGAAGCCCTAAATCGCCTGATTCATGATCATCGATTCATCGAGATCGGTCAACAATGATCTCTCATGTTTTTGTAAGCTTCAATTTGTCATCATTGATCAGCTCCCGGGATCAAAAAGTCAAGCATATGACCTTGGAAATTCATTTAGGAATGTATCAGAGCACTTGATAACGACCATGCCCATTTTCCTTTTAAAGGAAGTAAACTCACTGAAGTTCTTCGAGATTCCTTCATTGGAAACTCACGAACTGTTATGATCTCATGCATTTCACCAAATTCTGGATCTGGCGAACACACTCTAAACACATTACGATATGCAGACAGGTGAGAAAATCGATTATTGTTCGTATTTTTATAAGAGCATATAAAAAACCCTAATTGATTCGATTTGTGACGAGATTAGGGTTAAGAGTCTATCGAAAGGTAACAATTCGAGTAAGGATATATCGTCTTCAACATTTAATCTTCGGAATTCAATCATGTTGCCTGTATCGCGTATTCTTCAACATTTAACCTTTTGCATCAAAATCTTTAAAACAACATCACCATGTATTCTTCCATTACCTTTTGCTACAAGTTCAGGTATTTTAGCATTGAATGGAAATTGAGTAAATTTTTAAGCATGTTTTCTTTTTCATAGCTCAGACTTGTTTAGTTGCTCTTTTTGCTAGATCTAATTGACCAATTGTAACTGGAAATACGTAGATTCCTTTTTTCTTTTTTTGGTAGTGTGCTATGTATAGGAGAAGCAAGTATTTAAATTTCATCTGTTGACGTGACGATATTGTGTTATTTCAAACACTAATGAAATTGGATTCAAACAGTGGACCCTTTGGGATGATTAAATTCAAATTTCAAGTCAATGTATGTAGGAATGATGTTATTCACATTTCACAGTTTTGATTGTGTTTTATGTTTCATTTCCTGTAGCTTCATTGAGAGTTTGTTTTTGGGATAATGCAGAGAATTTAGAGTTGTAACATTTCTATTAGTCAAGAATAGGGAAGTCTCCTAGAAAGTGGATCAAGACTGTGTTTTTTGGGAAAAAGTCATCAAAATTTAATCTCTCAAAAGTAATAAAAATGTTACTTTTTGTACATCACTTGTCTGTTCTCTTAGTATGTGATCCTGATGCCATCTAATTTTTGCAGGATGCTACTTCAGAAATAACCGTATCCATCACCGGTAAAACACCATCAAACAATATTGGTGTTGATTCAATGATCATCTCAAGACTAGTGCGCCCTGTAATTGATTCAAGTGATCATACAGAACTTGAAAAGACCTCAAGTGGTAACTTTATAACCGATTCACCTGAAAATGATAATGCAGATGATTATACAAAACTTGTATAATTGATTGTTGCAATTAAACCCTAGAGTAGATGTTAGGTGCAATTTGTGCACCTTTTTGCGCACCTTTTTGCACACCTTTCAGTCCTATTTCATGCATCTATTTAGCATAATTGTCCTTCATTTGTCTTGCATTTCATCATATTTCATGTTAGTCTCTAGAACAACCTTATTTGCACATTTTCATGTCTTTTTCAGGTAAACCGAAGGTTGGAACACGCTTTGGGAGGTGTCAGGAAGCATTGGTGAAGATTTCGGGATGATAGGGCGAATAACGAAAAAATTGGAAAAATCAAGTTTGGATTCAGAGTCAGAGGGGTACACGGACCCTGTTGGATTTACACTGCAAAATCAACACGGACTGTGTTGACCAAAAAGAGGAGCTGTTGACCCTGCTGAACACGGGCCGTGTTCGACCCCAGAAACAAACTTTTGGCAATTTTTCCTATCTTTCATATTATGGGTTAAGGGTCATTTTGACAAAGACACAACATATCAGAGCACATTTTGAGAAGGAATTTCGAAGGTTTTTGCAAGGATTTGATCAGTAATCATTTGGAAACATCATTTCTAGTATTTGTAAGTTGTAATTGCACATTATTTACATCTTTATTCTTTTTTGATTTGTTCTTAGCCATGTGTGGCTAAGAAACCCTAGTTTCTAGTTCGTGTTCAAAACATGCTGATTGCTTGACTTGAAGCATATGATTTGATGTTTGATTTGTGATTCTATTCTAGTGATTATGTTTTTGTTTAAACTAGAACCCTTAAATTTGATTTGTGTTTGATTGACCACTTTCATGAATTTAATTTTTGTGCAGTTAATTAACTTTTAGGGAACCTAATCGTTCTATTAAGTTAATAATTGGTAACAAGCAATAAGTTTTCTTGCTGTAAAACATATATCACATGTTTTCACACTTCCGAGCGTATGAGAAGAAATGAACATTGTTGGGAAGCTTGTACAAAACTTAATGCAGTTTTTCAATACAATCTAAGAGCGTGTTTAGGTTGAATTAGTGAAGCTAGGTCTAGTCAAAGAGCATATTTTGGTTAGATAATTTGGAAAGCAAGAGGTATTAGAACGTGTTAATATCTTTCGATACCAACTTAGAATAGCAATCTTGAATTACATCAAGTCATAATCAAGTTGAACAACAACATTGAGAACTAGAACTGGAAGCACTTTTAACTTGTTTACAAATCTATTTCATTTTCTGCATGTTCCAAAGTCGATTGTTATTTTATTATTTCACTTTTGCAAACAAATCCCCCTTCTTGTGATCAAAGTACCTTGCGCAAAGAGGTATATAATTTTGTCCCGTGTCTCTGTGGTTCGACCCTGCTTGCCTTGTACTACTTTTTAGTGCATTAAAGCAGTGTATTTGGAGTCTATTATACCCCTTTATTTGTTGGGTTTGACATGCCTAATAGTAGACGATGAGTTTGATAAATAATAACGCAAATAGGAGCACAACAACCAAGGTAGATGAATATTATTTTTATAATCTTTTTATTTAAAAAAATGCAGAATCTTTACAAACATTCTAATATTTATATTATTTTTTGGACATAAACTAATTATATAGTGCACTAATAATCACCATCTGCTTCTTTAGTATTCTATTTTTGAATTTGTGTTTTGGAATTCAGCAAATCTCATATCGTTATTGAAAAAAATCACATATAATTCACATATGGATCACATGTGATTCACATGTAAATCATAAATGAATCACATATGAATTACATGTGATTCACATGTAAATAAAATGTAATTCACATGTGAATCACAAGTGATTCACATGTGAATCACAAGTGAATCACATATAAATCACAAGTGATTCACAAGTGAATCACATATAAATCACAAGTGATTCACATATAAATCACAAGTGATTCACATATGAATTACATGTAATTCATATATAAAATCACATGTAATTCACATGAAAATCACTAAGTGAATCCCATATGAGTTACATATGAATCACAAGTGATTCACATATGAATTACATGTGATTCACATGTAGATCACATAAGAATTACATGTGATTCACATATAAATAACATGTAACTTACATATGATTTACATGTGATTCACATTTAATTCACATATGAATCACATGTAAATCTTATATGATATATGTATATGCATTTTTGTGAGTGTTCTTGCATTAATCAATTGTTTTTAATTTTCTTGTAGATTTTGAAGAATTTGTGAAAAATATTGAAGAGGTGAAAAATGATTAATTGAAAAAATATGAAAAACTTGATATGACGAAATGATAACATTGTGAATCTCCGTAGCATTTTATATTTTTTATATTTTATTTTGTATCGAATAAAATACTTGTACTATTATGTTTATAGATTGATTAATAAAAATGAGATTTTTTATGATTTACTTACGAATATTATAGTATAAGAAATATGCATATACTCATTTGAAAAAAATATGAATATATTCACCTAAAATGTTGATTTTTTTTGTTAATAAATTAGAGTTTTTTTTTTTTTTTTTTAAATATTCTAGTTTTTTTTTATAAATTTACTGATTTTTAAAAATTTATACTTTTTTTTAAAAAATGCAGCTTTATTAAAAAAATTGCAATTTTTTTGAAAAAGTTGCACTTTTTTTGAAAAAAACTATAGTATTTTAGAAAAAAATGCAGTCTTTTGAAAAAAATACAGTTTTTTTTTTTAAAATTATTGTTTTATTAAAAATTTTGCAGTTTTTTAAATACAACTTTATTTCAAAAAAATTGCAGTTTAAAAAAATTCAAATTTTTTAAAAGTTTATGCTTTCCAAGAAAGTTTAAAAAATTTGCAGTTAAAAAAAACAAAAATTATTTTTTTTATAAAAAAATCCAAAATTTTGTTTTACAATGTTAATTTGAGAGTTTTTTTTATTAATATTTCCAATAATACAAAAAATTAAGTGGGATTGGTATGATGACGATCATACCCTTAATGATTTGATTTTGATCCAACGCATCACCTTTAGTTCTTAGATTTTCGGGAAATTATGAGTTCTCAACCGATCTCAACCATATATATATATATATATATATATATATATATATATATATATATATATATATATATATATATATATATAGAGAGAGAGAGAGAGAGAGAGAGAGACCCGTAATCAAAATAATGGAGCATCGCTTTGATGCCGAGCACGCACCATCGGGGACGGTGTTCACCCCATAACGCACACAACATGCAAATCGAAGACGTCCGCTGTGGATACATTTAACCTTTACGTAGGGAGTTTGAGTGCGGACCATAGACCTATATGATCCAAAACAGGTCCGTCACATTTAAAATGGAACTTCCGAACTTGACCTTTACGAGATCCTAACTTACATATTGCTTCTCTAATATAATTTTGACAAATGCTTTAACTATTATTATGAATTTTGTCGAAACATCTTTTGGATTTTTTTATAACTTTAATTTTGTATTATTTTAAACTTTTTGTTTTTTATTTATAAAACTACCTTGTTTACAACCTCTTTTAAATCTTATCTTACGATACAATTATTTATGAATCGTTTCTATTTCTATAGAATAAAAAAATTAACTATTCAAAATTCCGGATAACTTTCGACAACCAAATCCTTTATTTGGCTGAGTAATATATTTGTAACTACCAGAGGTCCAAACAGTGGGCAACCTGGGCGACCGCCCAGGGCCCAAAATGTCTAGGCTATGTAGTTTATATATATATATATATTATTGTCTAAATGATTTTTAGGACACAAAGTTGGTTCAAACTCAAAGTAGCTCAAAAGATAAAAAATTTGGTTTGCTTGCTATTGTTAATCGAATGCGTTTATAGTGAAAAATAAATTACATTTTTTTAAATGTTTATTATATTTGTCTTTAAAGGCTCTTTTTTTATTTCGCCCCGGGCCCCATATATGTTTGGACCGACCTTGGTAACTACCCATTTAAATATTAATCCAAAAAAACGATTTTAAAAAAGAAATATACTTGGAAACCTATTTAATTTGTCACTGAACTCTCGATTTTTAACATAGATTGTATCTTTTTTTTTTAAAAAAAAAAGGTGGTAATGATATTGTAATATTAACTTATAGTTTTTTGTTTGATTCTTTTAGAGGACAAAAAAGATACAAAAAAAACAACAACAACAAAAAATCGATGTTTCATTCTTATGTGCTTTTTAAGATTTCCCTAAAACGACGTCTCCAACTAAATTAATTTTGTGACATTTTCATGTCACTGGTTTTATATGCTAATTGTTCAACTACCCCATGAAACACTACCATTTTTATATATCTTATTTGGTTCGAGAAAACAATGAAGAAGATGAATTTTTTATAAATACTTTTTGGTTTTATAGACTTTATATAAACAATTAATAAGATGAATGTTCATAAATCTTCTTAGCCTTCAAGTTGTTCGAACAGAACATTAAATAGGAGCTTCCACTTGATTTTGTAGTTCTTTTATTTGAAGGTTTGATATTTTTCTTTGTCAAAATTTCGGATATGATAACAACAATGAATTTGATGATGCTGATTTTTGACTTTGATGTTCAATTTTGAAAAAAATTGCAAAATGATTTGACAAATGTTGAAAAATTGGAATGACATGATGAAAGAGGAATGTTTGATTTGATTTGAAAACATTTTTTTTTTGTTGATGGGGATGATATTTGTTAAAATGCTACTTATCACTCTTAATTATATTTAAGACCAAACTATATTTTTTTATTTTGCTTGCTCTATTTAATTTTTTTTATCGGCAAATCTAATATACTCTTAAATCAGTATCTAATTTTACCTATGTCAATGACAATATTTGAATCTTTGATCTAAAAATAAAAACAACACCTATCACCGCTGGTCTAAAAGCTCTTTGTCTTTCTCAAGTTAATAGCATACCATTTTTCTTCATTTTCACTAGTATACATACCTCTCCCTTTTTTAATAGATATATAAGAAACATAACGAATTTATAAATATGATAATATAATACAAAAAAAATGTAAAGTAGAAGTGATAATATAATACAAAGGAAAGAAAATGCTTGGATTAATCATAGGTAGGGGAGAGCAAACAGGTTTTTTTTTTTTCAAACCGAACCGGTTCTGTTCCAATTCGTGAATAGTAAAACCGGTTCAACTTTAAACTGGTTCAGTTCAAACCGGTTCTGTCATTATTAAATTCGAACCTATCTAAACCGGTTCTAAAACGGTTCAATCGATTCTAAACCGGTTTGATCGGTTTGACTACCGGTTCACGGTTATTAAACCGGTTTTAATGTCTAAAATCTCGAACGGGTTCAAATCGGTGGTTTGGTTCTTGAATCGACTCGGTTCATAGTGGACCAGTTCATGGTGAACCGGTTTACCGGTTCAGTGCCCGATTCGGATCCTGAACCGGTTTTTTTGTGCAAGCCTAATTATAGGTGCTTCAAACTCATAACCTTGTAAGTCCTTTTCGATATGGATCCACCTTGTGGATTCATCTTTTGCTAGTTATTCAAAAAATATAGATTTTTTTAATAAATATATAAATAAATATAATTAATTTATAAACAAAATAATATAATAAAAAATCCAAAGTACAAATAATTTAATAAAAATAAAAATATGATAATATTATACAAAAATAAAAACAAGTATTCTTGGATTCATCTTAGACTATACTATTGAATAAAAAATTGTAATATCGATTCAAAATTCTTAATGTGGATCCACTTTGATTCGACTATGAATCCAGTTGAGACGAAGTTATGGTTGGAAGGAAAAGAGAGAGACGTCGTGGTTTTCTCTTATGACCACATTTATAAATACTTATAATTAAATGAGGTTATTTTACGGTCTTTTTCATATCTAGTTTATATCGGTAAAAATAATAATAAGTCATTTTCATATATATATATATATATATATATATATATATATATATATATATATATATATATATATATATATATATATATATATATATATATATATATATATATATATATATATATACTATCTTATAAAAGAAATCCCACTATTTCTAAAAATAGATTGAATATAATAATATTATTTTTTTTAAGACGTTCAAATCATTAAGCTAATAGTACAAATAGTCATCAATAAAATAATATTAAATTTTAACCTGGGTTTTGAATCCTTATATTTCTCAACAAATTCTATCTCTTTCCTTGAATTTCGGATAATTCAAAATTTGAAACCATCAGAAGATTTGACATGATTAAGGTAGTTTGTATATTTTTCATCTTGTTTAATCTAAAAATGAAACCTTTTTCATCATTGGTCTTTATACTATCAAGTTTCATCACATGGACTTCCTGATTACAGTGATTATTGTCCTTATTATAATGTTCTATATAGATTTTGTTCAATATTTTAAAATTTCGAGAACCTAAATCAATATGAATCCTTGAATTACATACCATCGTTGAAAATGTTTTAATTTGTGACCAAACTTGGTTTAAAATCACAATGAACAAGTTGATACCTGAGTATTTTAGCTTTCTCAAAGGCCTGTTTATCGACTTTTGAATCACAACACCTGATATTCTAAAAGTTTATTTTTATAAACTATTATTTATATATTTTAGCATTTTACTTAGTAGGACATTAAATTAATAAAGGAATTAAGGAAAACGAAAAAAAAAGATGACGATAAATAGTACAAGTGGTTTGGGTATGTATAAATGGAAGTAATAACCATTTAGGGGGTGTTTGACAAAAAAAACTTATTGCTTATTAGTTTATTAGCTTATAAGTTAATAAGTAAGTGTAGGGTAACTTATGAAAAAATGACATATTAGAGGTTCCCCACTGGAATAAGTTATTTTAATCCAAACACTTTTTTAACTTATAGTGATGTGGAACCTATTAAGTTGTTTTAAAAAAGCTTAGCCAAACACCTCCTTAAAATGGTATGGTAATGCTCTTGAAAAATAGATGTCATTTAATATTCATTTCTCGAAGTGAATGCAAAATGGTTTTAACTCTAAAGAGATCAAATTATTCGTCGTCCGCCGCTTTGCGCGGGTAGACGGCTAGTGTGTGTGTATATATATATATATATATATATATATATATATATATATATATATATATATATATATATATATATATATATATATATATATATATATATATATATATATATATATCGGCCATTTCCAAAAACTACAAATTGAAAAATATTAGGACAATGAACAAGCCCAGTTATAAGTAGTTTCGGTTTGATCTAGGGTCGGTTCACGTTTTTAAATCACCGATTCGTTTAATATGATATTTAGTTGGGTCTCTCCGTTGTTACAAGCTTTGGTTTGTTTGGGGTTATGTGCAAGTGTCTAAACCACACATACTCTCTAACGAATCTAACTAATAACTAACAAATAATGATTGTTATCTTATATAAGTTTTTTGGTTCTATCATAAAAAATTTAGTTGGTTAAGTTGATCAAAGATTCAAATGGTTGTACAAGGGGCATGTGTGCATGACTACTAGTATAAGAATGGTTAATGTTGTCAATTTAGTGGCATGGCTAGCAGTGATACTGACTCTTGTTTATTTTATTGATATTTTATTTTATAACTAATATCTTGTGGTTTATTACAGATGTTTCTGTAAAGTATATGTTTTTTTAATTAGAAAATAGAGTTAAATGGATGTATCTTAGTTCAAAAGTATGGTAGTGGAGGGAGGACAAGCACCTACCTGCCCCTTACTCCCTTTGCTACTGCCGGTCTAAGAAATACGTCAGTTCATCATTTATGAAAAATGTATTCTAACACAAACATATTTAGTTTCAAATGTATATGTAATATTTTTAAAATGTATTTATAATATTTATTTGTTTTAAATATAACCTTACTTATTTAATAACTATCGTTAATAATTTAATAATAATTCGAGATCATTATATATATGAACATGCTATTTTGTTATAAACTTATGATAACATAATTGATAATATTATCGTAATGAAAATAGATAGAATAGATATTTGTTAAAATCTAATTAGTAGAATTTGTGTATTTGACAATGTATATGTATGTAAGTTTTATATATATATATATATATATATATATATATATATATATATATATATATATATATATATATATATATATATATATAAAATACGGTTAAAAATAAAATAGAGTTAGAGATAGAAAAAATATTTATCATATTTTACTCTATTTTTGAAGAAAAAAATGAAAATATATCGAAGATGGTCTAAAGAGCGAAGGATCAAAGACATTTCACAACACATGATAAGTATTAGTTTGGACTTGAATCTATAAACTAGTGCAATTATTATAAGTTTTGTTTTAATTTTTGTTTGGGCAAACAATGTTGAAATGACACATATACTCTTTTATATTTAGTTCAATCTAAAAATAGCAAACATCACCTACCAGCTCTATTATGATATATATATATATATATATATATATATATATATATATATATATATATATATATATATATATATATCACCAATTCTTTTAATATGATATTTAGTTGGGGCTCTCTGTTGTTACAAGCCTTGGTTTGTTATGGGTTATGTGCAAGTGTTTAATCCACACATACTCTTTAACAAATCTAATAGCTAATAAATAATTATTGATATATTAATATAACTTTTTTGGTTCTATAATAAAAATTTAGTTGGTTAAGTTGATCAAAGATTCAAATAGTTGTACAAGGGGCATGTTTGCATGACTACTAGTGTAAGAATGGTTAATATTGTCAATTTAGTGGCATTGTTAGTAGTGATACTGACTCTTGTCTTTTTTTTTTTTTTTTTTTTTTTTTTAATATTACATTTTATAACTGATATCTTGTCGTTTATTATAGACGTTTCAAATCATCGACCAATCAAAATTACATTGAAAACACAACCTAGGATAAAATCTAAAAGTCAATTATTTTCTTGTCTTCGAGACGACGAGTCTAAGTAAACACAAACAGACATAATATAGTTTGGATTATGTGCCTAACCAATACAAATATTTACCCATGATTAAATCCACAATGTGCCAAATTGTTTATTTATTAGACATTAGGTAGTTAAAATCCAATATTGCATAAAACTTATGGTACCTTGACATTTAGACAATACAAAAAGATGACATAATGAAAGCTACAACCATAATGATAATATTATATGCTTAAATACTTCTGCTCTTCTTTATCCTTTGTTTTATCTTTCCTTCAAATATCAAACTTGTTATAATAACATTTTGGTTACACATTTTCCAATGCAAATCCTTTCTTTTTGTTTTTATAAGCTTATTGTATTTCAAGTTTATAACTTTATATTATCAACATAATGAAACATGATGGAAGTTTTTCTATGAAAAATTTAAGGTGATTTATGAAAATTAATAATAAAGTAAACATAGTTTATAAATGTCTGGATGATTGTAGACACTTGACCAAACAAACAAGTGGTCGTTGGGTAGGGACGTAAGTTTGACCTTCTAATTAGGCTGACTCAGCTCTGACTATTTGTTACTATGTCTAAGCTATCCGTTTGGCTCCTTCCATGTAATCATGTATGTATGTATGTATGTATGTTTCTATTACACATCCATACATGATACATCACAAGACACCGCATCGTGACTCATTCATTACATAACATAATGAGCTTACCAACATGTTCGACATAAACTTTTTGGTCATAAATCATAATACTTCCTTTTGCTTTTTACAGAAATGTAATGTTGAATAACTTTCTTAATATAAACAAAATTTTTATTTACGGTAATGATTAATACAAATAAAAAAAAAGTTATTTACTGTAATGATTAATACAAATAAAAAAAAGTAAGCATGTCCCTTGTTCTTCTCCCGTGTTAAATAACTCGTATATTTTCTTAGATTACTTGAAAAGAATATTATTATTATTATTATTTTTTGCATACTGCATATAATTAATTAATACAAAAATCTAACTGTAATCTAAATTTGTTTTATAATATTAATTTCACATACGGTCACATATCACATAATTCGAACATTATATTACATGGAAATAGAAGTGAGCATTTAGACCGGTGAACCGGACCGGACTGTGATCCATACATGGACCGGCACTGTTTCTGGATTCGGGACCACTTTTATACTATCAGACGGTTCTTGATTAACAAAATCACTCTCAACCGGTTCTGATTTTTCTACTGTTACGGTAAACTAGTTCCCGTTTTGGATGGGTACATGAAATCACTTTTTTTTAATTGTTTTTAGTTTTTGATTTTTATGTATATTCTATGAATTTTTTTTTAAAAATTGCATAAGTCATTCGTTTGGAGTAGGTTGACATCAGATCTTTTCTAACATGTAGTTTAGATTTTAGAGTTTAAACTTCAATTTAGGCTATAATTTTATAGTTTTTGGTTCCATATTCATTGAGTTACAATACTTCGAAGTCAGAATATCAAAACTTTTTCAATCACTTATATCATACGTAATTAATGGTGTACAGATACAACCAGTCCAAGGACCTGAAAACCAGAACAGGAACCAATACGGACACTGATATGTCTCAGTAGGTCCACTCTATGTTCCACATAATCCTATCAAACCAATCCAATTTCGAAATGATTCTAATTCAGCTCAGTCGGTCCGGTGTAAATGTTCACCTTACATAGCAAGGTAGACATGCCTTATTAGCTTATAGAAAGTAATAATACAATCAACACAATTTAAACATTTAATGTAGCTTTTGTATTTTGATAATTTATAAAATATACTGTTTTAAAATATAATACTCGATTTAATAAATGATTAAATATTTTTTTGTAATTTTTTTTAACAGCAAACTATTCTAAATATTTTTTAGTTAATGATAAAGTAAGAAAATACCTTTTAATCTAATATCAAAATTAGTAACTTATGGTAATGATCATTAATAGATAAACAAAGTGACGCTAAA
The DNA here is from genome assembly GCF_002870075.4 of Lactuca sativa. Classification (NCBI taxonomy): domain Eukaryota; kingdom Viridiplantae; phylum Streptophyta; class Magnoliopsida; order Asterales; family Asteraceae; genus Lactuca; species Lactuca sativa. Next base: position 203,035,258 of record NC_056624.2, read on the forward strand.
AAGCTAATCGATAAAAGAGAATGCTTTTTCAAAACATTAAAATAAAAATGTCACTGTCACATGTATAATTTATATAGATATGAAAGGCATAAAATGTTTAATAAGTCTTTTTTTTTTTTTAAAGAAGAGGATATTATGCGGTTGGGTATCCATCCACCCAATCGGGTATGAAAAGGGTTCGGGTTTAGGGAGAAAAAATGGGCAGAAAAGTACAAAGAGATGGCGGTCAAGTAAAGCCCACCAAATCCCATCTCATATACTCATATAGATTCTAGTATTGTAAATTTGTACTACATGACATGTTATTAGAAAGTTTTTTCTTAATATACAAATTATATAAGAAAGTTTTCTTTTTTGTCTCTTAAAAGATACAATTAATCGTAGATTTTGTCTTTTTTATTGATTATTTTATGTCGGTGATTAAAAATTACATAAAGATATATCCTCAGAATGGTTAAAAAAGGGTATCTAATTCGTGAAAAACATAACATGATGTTATGTGTTTATCATTTCTAAGGTTTTATAATTTGTAATAACTTATATCAATATATACCAGGAGAATTTAGTTCGATTTTAAATATAGGTAATAATGATTGAAACAAGGCAAATTCAATTTTTAGTTTTTACAAAGATTGATTTAGAGAAAAAAGGGTAGTGGGTGGCGACACAATTGTCGTTTTCCACGTAAGCATGAGGATGTGGATCCCACGTTTTGTCGTATCCAACGTCAGCATGAGTGTGTGGACTGTGGAGGATGAATATTCATGCCACCCGTGGGTATGGACGTTATTTGAGTTTATTCTTAATTATAAAATTATATATGTTTTGTTTTTATTTGTTTATTTAAGTTAAAATAATTTTAAAAAAAAAGTTAGTGTATTTGTTTCTTGGCATGAAGCATGACTTCATAGCTGCATGATTCCAAAAAACCACCCAACCCCAGAAGAAATCTAATTAATTACGAAACAAATTTCAAAATTCAAAATTACTACTATCAGATTCGTTTTATTTAAATTGACTTGATCTTTGTCGAGAATTTGATAAATTTGTGGCTTTGTCTAATAAATTGGTAATATTTTTTTTTTCTTTCCATTTTGATGGATTTGGGGTTGGTGATGAAAGCAATTCATTTTTTGCTAATATATCATCAACAATATTGGTAGGTAGATACCTAAAGAAGACATATATTGGGTGGGTAAGATCTGGATTCAAGGATGAGATTAAAAAGTGTTACACTAGTCTAGAGGTGACCAAAATAAACAACCTAAAAAGTGTATCAGAAGATACCTTCACCTGGTAAAGCAACAATCGCAAGTGGATCTACCTATGCTAAAAGCGCAATTATGATCCTGATACACATAAATTTTTTTGATCCTTTAACTAATATATGATTGGATGTTGTCTCATATATGTTTTTATCATAAATAAACAACAATAAAACACACACAAAGACACGGTATTTAATACAGTTCAGCAAATGCGATCTACGTCTACAAACAACAGAAAATATTCTTATTCACAAGTTGAAAACGGCAGTACCATAAAACCCTAGTTATCACATGTATTATACAGACATAGTAGAAAATGTAACCCTAACTAGAACATGCCCAGCCCGAGCCGAGCTACATATACTCCAAACACTTATCCCATCGATACAAATAGGGATGAGCATAGGCGGGTACCCGTCTCATTTGGCGAGAACCAGAACCGCTCCAGACGGTTCTTAAATTTTTGGAACCAGTCCCGGAATCGGCGGTTCCGGTTCCGGGAACGGGTAACCCAGTTACATTAACTTTGTTAACTTTTGTCGATAAAACCGCAACTTAGTTTGATCCAAATCGAATCAATTCGGATCAAAGAGGGATAAAATCATACCAATATATTCTAAACCGGTCTAAGTAACATACACATATTTATATGAAATATATATATATATATATATATATATATATATATATATATATATATATATATATATATATATATATATATATATATATATATATATATAAACCGGTTTCGGCGGGTACCCAGCGGGTAGCGGTTCCAAAAAAATAAGAATTGGAACCGGAATCGCTTAAGACGGTTCCATAACTTTAGGAATCGGAACCGGAACCGCTTAAGGCAGTTTCGGTTCCAAAATGGATACCCGCTTCCGATGCTCATCCCTAGATACAAATATGAATTTTCAAGGGATCTTAACTTTAGACATAAATATTACACTTTTTGCTTCAAAGACATTGTGATTTACCTAAAGATACCTTCAAGGTTTGCACGTCAATAGATAAACAAATAAATGGTGTTATATTTATTTTTCGAACAACTGAAAAAATATATTAAAACACTAACAATAAGCTAGAAAAAAAAACATTACAATCACGACATTTAGAGTTATATTTTTATCATTACATTTTTATTTTCGATTTATCCTTATTTTCAATACCAATATGTAATCTTTGTCATAATTTTCTTAGCATTCCATAACAAATTCAAAATAACTATCATCAATTAAGTTCTTAATGCACAAAACCAGTGCTATATTTTCCAACTCATGAAAGGGAACCACTTGGATTGTGATGACTTAAGATATGGTGTATAATCTATCGACACATGTTCGAATCTTAGCACTACTCAGCCTTTATGATCATAGAGGTTCGTCTGCACTGACTCTAGGACATGAAGCATAGTCTCATATTCGCAACGGATGATTAGTTGGTACGCGAAAGCTGGTCCGAAAACCATAGTTAAGGAAGTTTTCTTTTCAAAAAAAATCATGAAAGAGGTTTGAGAGGGAAGATTAGAATAGGCTATTACTCATATAAAGGTTAAAGGCTTTGGTATCATATATCATAACTCAATTTGGTACATATAATCATTATTGTGCCTATAACTTGGACCCGCTATCATCCTTATCGTATCTACAAATTATAAAAGTATTTTTCTTTTCATGTGGATTATTATTATTATTATTATTATTTATTTTTATTTTTTTTTTTGCAAAAAAACGATGACGACCGAAAATAATCAAAAGATAATAATAAAATAAATTCAATGATATAAGAATGCACTCCAAAATGTTTTGAGGTTTGTTGTTTTGACTTTGACTTTGTGAAACATGTGGATAAGGTTTGATACAATTTATGTTGACCAAGGATTTATTTATGTATGCCACACTTATTATGTTGATAATACAAATTATACATTTGGACTCAGTAAGTTCTAAGTTTGAAAATTTCCCATTGTTTTTATTATTTTTATATGCACATTACGTGATGCCGGTGTGCTATATCGATGGATGCTGATAATATAAGAAGAGATTTATCTAACTCTTTAAATGCGATTCATATTGTGCTCCTGTAGGCTATAAGCCTTTTGGCGCCAAACAAGTGCTGACAAATCTAATCTGCAAAATTGCACTTGATCTTTTCAACGTGTATCAAATAGAGAATAATTTTATACTAAGTTTTAGTTTATTATGCCAAGTAATTAAATAAATCACTTTTCTAGATCTTCAAGAGTAGACCAAATACCAACAAAAGCAAAAATACCAAAAGATGAAATGCATATAATTAGGGTTCACAGAAAGCAACAAGAATGATGTATTGATAATTTGATATATTCCCCAATCATCAGGACCAAGCCAAAAAAAAACCAAGAAGAGGTAAAGAGAAGATAGTCAGATACACTAATTAACAAACGGCAGTCCAAGAAAGCTAAACTAATGACTAGAGAAGGGTTCTTCCATTTGTAAATAATTAGGATCCGATGACATTGTCTTTGTTAAATAATAAATTGTGGTGAACAAGTCAAGGAAACAATTTCATTTAACCAAAAATTTTGTATTGTATTCAAAGTCCAAATTTGGAATTGGAATAAAAGTCATAAAAAGATGCTAACGAAAAGTTTTATTTGTTAAAATTAGAGAATGATATTGAAATCGGAGTCACTTTTTGCTATGGAAATATTGAAAACAAGAGCGTGACATGAGTTGTAGGGATGTGTATGGGCCGATTTTTTGCTAAACCAAACCCAGCCCGTAGAAATCTGTGTTTCGGTTTCAAAACCCATGGGCATCAGTTTCTATATGGGTCGGTTTTTCAGTTTAGTTTGTGGATTTTCAGTTTGAACCCGTGGGTTCATCATTTCTTGGATTTTCAGATTTCTAACCTAATAACCTAATGAAAGTCTATTGCTATAAAATATTAAAGACATTGAATCCAATTTAAAAACTAAAATAATTATGAACTAATAAGCACTTAAGAGTATTTTCATTTTTCTTAAACATAAAGTATGTATTGTAAATATAAATAATATTTAAAATATAATAAATATTAAATAATATATATGGTGGGTTGGTTTGGTTTTGCTTGGTGGATTTATAATACAAAAATGAATCGAATTAATTATATCGGTTTTTATAAAAATTCAAATCCATTCAGTTAGATGTTATTGGGTTTTCAATTTTATTGATTTTTGGGTTTCGATTCGTTTTTGCTCATATTAAAAAGGTCGTATAATACTCGTAAACATTAAAACTGGCTTTTTTTTATCCCAAAAATTTAATCATGCATCAAAGATCATTAAGTTGGCATCCATGACCCATGGATATAATAACCAACAAGAAAACAATGCATTTTGAATGTGGCTAAAATGGAGTTTGGGCTCTTACCCTTTGTTCCTTTAGGCCATGGCCCATGGGTATAATCGTTTGATCTTTAGAGTTTAAAGTTTAGGACTTTAAACTTCCTTCCAAATTTTTAAAAGTTATAACAAGGAAAATTTATTAAATAATTAAAACAACAATAGATATCATTTATAAGAACAATAATCACAAAATATGATATCATAGTGTTTTTTACAAAAATATGATTGAAATCAAATAGTTTAAATAAAACTTTGGTTTTAAAACTTCTAATTTATAATCGGTCATCAATAGCCTTTACAAAAACATTAAATAAAATAACAATTTTTTTTAAATGTTTATTTAGACTATGTTTGGCGTACTAGCTGAAAAGCTAGTTGTTAAATAAAAAGTTAGTTGATAGCTGAAAAGCTAGCTGATAAAAAATGACGTTTGGTAAAAGTAGCTGAAATATATAAAATTACATAAAAGGACATGTAATAGTATGTGTTTCTATAATTAATTAAGGGGTGCGTTTTGAAATTTTTAAAAAAACTCATAAAAAGCTAGTTTAAGTAGCTTTTCAAAAAGCTAGCTTATAAGCTACTTTTTGGCTTACCAAACACGACAATATAAAAAAGCTCGAAAAATAAGCTAGCTTATCAGCTAGGTGTGGCGCGCCAAACACAACCTTAGATGAATTATTGGAAACGAAATAAGGTTAATTTCATAGGACAGGTTTAACAATTTTCCAGTTTATACAAAATATTTAATTTTTCTGAAAAAACCAACAACCTTTTTCTGCTATTTTGCTTGATATTCGGCTTGTAACTTAAATGTCGATAACACATTTTTTTTCTTGATAAAAGTTCTGTAACTTTTTTTTTTTCTTTAAAAATCCCATCCCATTTGACATCTATTTTTCTTTGGGGCATTTTTTTTGTTCCGGCTCAAACAACTTGCCCAATAAGAACCCTAGCCCATAGTAATCATGATATCACCTATCATATGATTTGACGATCCTTGGTTTCACAATAGAAAATAGATTAAAAAAGGATTACCGAAAATTTACCTAAAAATGTATAAGCAAGAAAAATAGAAAAAATTATAAAAGCTGCACGTGTTTTTTAGAGAAATTTACATAAGCTGTCCTTGTGGTTTGGTCACGTCAATAACATTCCAAGTAAGAATCCTTGGGAGTACCAGGAGAGAGGATGTTTGAGTTATCTAGTGTGAGTATGCTCGAGAGTATTCCTGACATTTCTTATGTTGTATTTCAGAGGTTGATCATGGTTGGGACACGCCATAACCCCGAGAGCAGTGGGGTGAGCGATGAGGAGATCCGTCGGATCATCCATGAGGAGGTGGCCGCTGCCATCAGAGCCGAGATTCCGGAGATGTTTGGGTCTATTAAGACCACACTGATCGAGACATTTGACGAGCGATACGCTGCTTTGACTGATGCTGCTGTTGCTGCAGCCACCGCAGCTGTTGCGGCTGCGAGACCCCAGGGTGGTGATTCGTTGTTGTACCGAGAGTTCAGCAACACGAAACCACCGGAGTTCGATGGTACACAGGATCCGATCGCCGCTATAAGGTGGATCTCAGACATAGAGGGGTGTTTCTATACGTGCTCATGTCCGGAGCACTTGAGGGTGCGATTCGCACTCAACCAGCTTCGCTTGGGGGCGAAGGACTGGTGGAAATTTGTGACCGCGAGCTATTCTACAGTTGAGCTGACTGCAGTGACCTGGGAGAGGTTTACTGCGATGTTTCGTGACGAGTATGTTCCCCAGGTGGAGAGGAAACGTTTAGCTCAGGAGTTTCTGACCCTCAAGCAGGGGACCGAGTCAGTGACAGTGATTACAAGGATGTTTCATGAGCGGGCGTTGTTTTGCCCGGAGTTGGTGTCCACTGAGCAGGCTCGCATGAGCCGTTATCTGAGCATCTTGAGGAGGGACATCCGTGAGTTCGTGACGAACTCGACTTATCGGACATTTGCCGAGCTCCAGGCAAATGCCAGGAAGAGGGAGATTGAGCTTGAGACACAGGCGAGGGAGGAGACTGAGTTACAGAAGGGTGATCGGCGACCGGCACAGTCGCAGCCGGCCGCCAAGCGGGCAAAGCCCGCTGATTCGAGGACAGGCAGTTCGAGGGGCCGCACTTGTGGGAAGTGCGGCAAGAGCCATGACGGGCCGTGCAAGACTGGGGTATGCTACAAATGCGGGAAGGAAGGACATTTTGTGAGGGACTGTCCGAAGGGGTTTCAGTCGGTGCATTATTCGACTCGGGTGCGAGTCGGTCTTTCATATCTTTAGCTTTTAGTCGGCGCATTAGTATTCCGAGAGAGGCGTTGAGTCGACCTCTGCGGGTTTCCATAGCAGATGAACGTGAGGTATGTGCTACCGAGGTGATACGTGGATGCGTGTTGGAGATTTTCGGGGTGGAGTTCCCGATTGGTTTGATTCCGATTGCTATGGGGGATGTATGTGTCATAGTAGGCATGGATTGGTTGAGCCGTTTCGGGGTTATCATAGATTGCGAGCGTCAGTTGGTGACGATCCGAGATCCTAGTGGGGGAGTGTTGACAGTTTATGGCGAGGGGACTCGTGGTGGTTCGGTATTCTGTTCGGCTGCCAGAGCGAGGCGAAGTTTGCAGCAGGGCTGCAAGGGATTCGTGGCCTATGTGACGGATGTACGAGAGGCCGTTGGGAGGCCGAGTTCAGTGGACGATGTACCGATAGTGCGTGAGTTCCGGGACGTGTTCCCCGAGGACTTGCCGGGCGTACCTCCCGAGAGGCAAGTGGAGTTTCGTATCGATTTGATTCCCGGGGCTGCGCCTATCGCTAAGGCACCATATCGGCTGGCACCGCCAGAGATGCAGGAGTTATCCTCACAACTGCAAGAGCTGTTGGGAAAAGGGTTCATCCATCCCAATAGCTCTCCCTGGGGAGCGCCGATCCTTTTTGTCAAGAAAAAGGATGGTTCACACCGGATGTGCATTGATTACCGGGAGTTGAACAAGTTGACGGTCAAGAACCGTCATCCGTTGCCGAGGATCGATGATCTATTCGATCAGTTAAAGGGGGCGTCGTGGTTCTCCAAGATTGACTTGAGATCGGGATATCACCAGATGAGAGTTCGGGATGAGGATATCCCGAAGACGACGTTTAGGACTCGTTACGGGCATTACGAGTTCGTGGTGATGCCATTCGGGCTCACCAATGCACCAGCGGCATTCATGGATCTCATGAACAGGGTGTGTATGTCGACGTTGGATCATTCAGTCATTGTATTCATTGATGATATCCTGGTGTATTCCAGGACCAGAGAGCAGCATGAGGAGCATTTGAGGGAGCTCCTCGGGGTTCTGAGGTCGGAGAGGCTATTCGCCAAATTCTCCAAGTGCGATTTTTGGTTACGAGAGGTCCAGTTCTTAGGGCATCTTGTTAACCAGAATGGGATATTGGTTGACCCGGCCAAGATCGAGGCCGTGATGAGTTGGGAAGTGCCGAGGTCGCCTGCGGAAATCCGGAGTTTCTTGGGGCTGGCAGGCTACTATCGGAGATTTATCAGGGATTTCTCCAAAATTGTTGTGCCACTTACCAAGTTAACCCGGAAGGGTGTTACTTTCTCATGGGGTCCGGAGCCTCAGACCTCATTTGAGTCTCTTCGCCAGAGATTGTGCGAAGCTCTCGTGCTTGCATTGCCGGAAGGGGTGGAGGATTTTGTGGTGTACTGTGATGCATCGATATCGGGGTTGGGAGCGGTGTTGATGCAGAGAGGGCATGTGATCGCGTATGCATCGAGGCAGTTAAAGCCTCATGAGATGAGATATCCCACCCATGATCTGGAGTTGGGGGCCGTGGTGTTCGCCCTCAAGATCTGGCGTCACTATCTGTACAGGGTTCGGTGTACGATATACACGGACCAAAAGAGTTTGAAGTACCTGATGGATCAGCCAGATCTGAATATGCGGCAGAGGAGATGGTTGGATGTGGTAAAGGATTATGATTGCGAGATCCTGTACCACCCGGGCAAGGCTAATGTGGTAGCCGACGCCCTGAGTCGTAGGGCAGATAGTGCCCCATTGCGAGACATCTGTTTGAGGTTGACGGTGACGACTCCGATTTTGGACACCATCCGAGGGGCTTAGGTTGAGGCTGCGAGATCAGAAAATCAAAAGAGGGAGCGGGTGGTTGGTCAGGTATCGGAATTCGTTACCGATGGTCGGGGGCTTATGACGTTTCAGGGTCGGATTTGGGTACCGTTTGTGGGCGGGACGCGTACCATTTTGATGGAGGAGGCACATCGATCAAAGTTCTCGATCCATCCTGGGACTACCAAGATGTATTTGGACCTAAAGAAGGAGTATTGGTGGCCCTGTATGAAGAGGGATGTTGCTTGGTTCGTCGAGAGGTGCCTAACTTGTCGCCAAGTTAAGGCCGAGCACCAACGTCCGCATGGTAAGCTGCAACCGTTGGAGATTCCCGAGTGGAAGTGGGAACAGATTACCATGGATTTTATCACCAAGTTGCCAAGGACTGCGAGAGGAGTTGATGCGATTTGGGTGATCGTGGATAGATTGACGAAGAGCGCTCATTTTCTAGCCATCAGCAAGAGTTCTTCTGCGGAGAAATTGGCAGAATTATATGTGAGAGAGGTGGTATCGCGGCATGGAGTTCCGATGTCGATTGTTTCAGACCGGGATGTGCGTTTTACTTCCAGGTTTTGGAAGAAGTTTCATGAGGAGTTGGGTACGAGATTGCATTTCAGTACCGCATACCACCCGCAGACGGACGGACAGAGCGAGCGAACGATTCAGACGCTTGAGGATATGCTCCGAGCATGTGTTCTGGATTTTGGAGGGAGCTGGGACACCCACCTACCTTTAGCAGAGTTTTCGTATAACAACAGCCATCATTCGAGCATTGGTATGCCACCCTTTGAGCTGTTGTATGGGCGGAGGTGTCGCACCCCCATCTGCTGGGGAGAGGTGGGGCAGCGGGTGATGGGTAGCACGGAGATTGTACTCCAGACGACCGAGCAGATTCAGCAGGTCAGGCAGAGGTTGTTGACCGCGCAGAGTCGCCAGAAGAGTTATGCGGACAGGCGTCGGTCCGAGCTCGAGTTTCGGGTCGGTAATCTTGTGCTCCTAAAGGTTTCTCCTTGGAAAGGGGTGATACGATTCAGGAAGAGGGGCAAGTTGGGACCCCGGTACATTGGACCCTTTAGGGTAATTGCTAGGGTGGGCAGGGTAGCCTACCGGTTGGACCTACCTGCTGAGTTGGGGCAAATCCATGATACCTTTCATGTCTCGCAGTTGAGAGGAAATGTATTGCCGACGAGTCGGCAGTGGTGCCGTTGGAGGATATTCAGGTGGATGCGAGCCTGAACTACGCAGAGAGGCCAGTTGCGATCGTGGATCGAAAGATCAAGGTTCTGAGGAACAAGGAAGTGCCTCTGGTATAGGTTCAGTGGCAGCATCGGAGAGGGTCCGAGTTGACCTAGGAACCGGAGCGGGAGATGCGGGGGCAGCATCCAGAGTTATTTCAGGAATGAGACTTCGAGGGCGAAGTCAGATTCTAGTGGGGGGGAATTGTAACATCCGGGATTTCAGGTATATTAATTAATCTTTTTATTTTGAGTTTTGAGAAGGGACTCGGCGAGTTGGTGCATAGACTCGCCGAGTTAGGACGCGGGTTCTCATCCGGATTGATGCTCGGACTCGGCGAGTCGCCTTAGTGGACTCGGCGAGTCTGCGACGTTTAATGAAACCCTAATTTCTCGGGTTTGCGGCCTATTTAAAGGGCCTTATGGCCGTCATTTGCGCTCATTAGTCCCCAGAGTGAAACCCTAGATCAATTGAGTGATTCAAGTGAGGGAAGAAGCCATTGTTGATTCTTGGAGTTATTGTCTAGCAAGGGAAGAGAAGATCTAGCCAAGAGGAAGCAAGAGAGGGGTGGATTCTTGAAGAGCTAAGGTCCAGGACATCACATATGAGGTACCATTCGAATCCTTCTTTGTTATTGTGATGTTCATATAGATTTAGGGTTTTTGAACCCATTTGTGGCTAGATCTAGCATCATTATGGTCCCTTGGCGAGTTATGGCTCTGAATCTAGACCCATAGAGGTCCAGAGCACCTCCTTGCCCAAGCTTTATGTGCATCCATGGAGGTTTTAGATTGGGATCTATGTATTTGAGGCTAAACCTCCATTAATGAGCTATATGATGCTTAATGAGCACCACGACTCGGACTTTACGTGGTTAATAAGCTTAAGGGGATTGGATCTATGAGTTACTAAAGTGGATCTGACCTTAGAAGGTCGTTTGAGGTTGTGCATGGAGTGCACTCGCCGAGTCCAATCCCAGACTCGGCGAGTTGGTGCGGGTTGTTCAGAGACTTCAGACCATGGATTGTGTGACCGAGTCGGGTGAGTGACTCGGTGAGTTGGAAGAGATTCAGAGGGAATCGGGTTCCTGTAGGGACTCGGCGAGTCCACGCCAGACTCGGCGAGTCGGGTTGACCGTTGACCGTTGACCGTTGACTAGTAGTGACTGGTTTGACTTAGTGGTATTAGTCAGTCAGGGTCAAGTAGTATTAAGTAAAGATACACCTGTGTTGTAGGAGAACGATAGCTCGGGAGATCGAGCACTAGTGGTTGAGAGCTTTACGAGTTACTGAGACACGCGAGGTGAGTCTTCTCACTATACGTTACCTTGAGTGGTATTATGAGTTGACCAGAGGGTCTTATGTGTTATGTATGAGATTATGTGCTATTTATGAGATTGTATGCTATGTGTTATTGTATGCTGTATGACTATATAGACCGTACCGGAGGGTCCAACGATTCAGTTCGGGCCAGAGGGCCCAATGAGCTATGACTGTACCAGAGGGTCCAACGAGCTGCGGGACTGGAAGGTCCCGCTGAGCATCTTGACCAGAGGGTCGGGTTAGCCTCGAGTGGCGTATTTGTAGTATGTGGTATTTTGGGGAACTCACTAAGCATTTATGCTTACAGTTGTTATGTTTGATGTCTTAGGTACCAGCGAGGACCGTGGGAAGGCGACGGCTTGACACGTATACACACACTGATGGAGATTTTTATATCAGAGGTCTTGGGATTTGTTTTTGAAAACAGAATTGATTATGGATTTTGATTTGTGATGTGATACATTATGTGATTTTGGAAAAATGAAAAATTGTTTTGAAAATTTCGGTGTTACATTCTTTATAACCAATACCAAAACAAAAACATCGTTCAAGTTAAAATAAATTAGACAGTGATGAAAATTGCAAATTATCCGAACAACAAGGAAGATTTATGTAATTTACTCCTTTTTATACATAATTAATTTTTATCACATTTAATTATGTTAATATTTTTTATAATTAATAATTCAATTAATGGTTCTTATATGTATCCCTAAAAAATTTTGATTAATTATTGTAAAATACCTTACATTTACATAAATCTTCCTTGTTCGGAAAATTTGCAATTTTCATCACTGTCTAATTTATTTTAACTTGAACGATGTTTTTGTTTTGGTATTGGTTATAAAGAATATTATTTATAATTAATTTTTATCATATTTAATTATGGTAATATTCCTCATAATTAATACTTTGATCAATGCTTTTTATATGTGTCCTTAGAGCACATATTAGAAAATCCCTAAAAAATTTTGGTTTAAACCTCGAAATCACACATTATAAAATACTTTACATTTTTTGATTAATTATTGTAAAATACCTTACATTTACATTTTCGGTTTTTTTAGTTTAAACCTGTTTTTTATTTAAAAACTTTCGTATTTTCCCAAATAAATTTGTTATGGTCCTATTTTAATTTTCCGCAAACGGATAAAATAAAATTTCGAATAAATCTAACTTTTCTTTCTTAAAATAAACTCTAATATTTAACTATCTTTTGAACTCAAAATGCTTATTTCTTGTTCCTATTCAAATTAAATTTGATAGACACAATAGATGATTCTTGCAACAAGGAGCGATGTTATTTTGTGATTTGTATCTTTAATTTTTGGAAACTTAGAAAGTTTTTTTATCAAACCCTGATCAATGAACCTACAAAATTTGATTAAATCCAGGTGTTATGGACATTGCGTCTATCCTGGATTATTTTGAAATTGTCAAATTAAATTTGATAGACACATTAGATGGTTCTTGCAACAAGGAGCAATGTTATTTTGTGTCTATATCTTGTTAGCTTAATATACATCGAATTATTTTGTAGAATAATCCTGAGATTGTCATGTGTGAAAAATGATGGTTTGTATTCGGAAATCTACATATGACTTGATCAAATAATTATTTTGAGACTAGTTTTTTTCTCATTATTAGTTATATCAACAACAAAAGCGTCAACAAATTCTTTCGGCGTTGCGTTGCATTTGTTATTTTAAAATTAACAAGTTTGTAACTTAATTAAATTAAAAAGTGTATAACTTTCGGTTACCAACTATAAAATCTTTTGTCTTCAAATTAGCATATGTAGAACCCTCAATCTCCAAATTAGTAAACATGATATCTTTTATGATCATACGATTGCATACAAGTTAACAAATATATAACTTTTAGTTGTTAAATTATGAAATACATATACAATCGGGCCTCTATCTTTCTTGATCAAAAAACACCTCCAATTTTGAAAAAATAAATTAGATTTTTTTGTGTAAAAAAGATTTGTCAATTACCTATTAATCCAGTTAAAAATGCAAAAATAATAAAAAAAATGTTTTACTGAAAATCCATAAAAATTAAGTATAACCCCTATTAATCCTAGGTATGAAAAAACGAACGAGATCATAAACAAATTGTATTTGGAATAAGATCACATGTAGGATCATAAGATCGTATCTTAACTTGACTTTTTTATTATTATTTATTAGCATTTTATGTTTTTTTTATCCTTTACCAGTTTTACCGTTTATAATTTTGTGTTGTGACTTATAATTAACATTTTGAAAATTTTATAACTTTTGAACGAAAAATTAAATACAGAAATAATTTTCATGTTTTAAAATTATAAATTAAAGTTATGTATTATTTTGTGGGATCCTAAAATCTGGATTCCAAGATTCTATCTGGACAACCTTTACACGGTAACAAAAAAATAATAAAAAAATAAAGAAAACTACCTATAAAGAAAAGTCAATTTCAAATCTCCTTAATAAATGAAGGTTTTTTTTGACACGTGTCAATCTCTTATGGTTTTTGACACTTGTCATTTTATTATACTTTTAAAATAAATAATATGTACATGTCAATTTGTAGGTTTTTTCAAATTTTAAATTAAAAAGCAACATAATACTTATATATTTATATATGTAAAATATTGAATGTAATTAATAATTTCTTGGTTCCTTATTTTAAATTTTATTTAAAAAAATACTTAACGTTTAAATTTTAGTATTTAATATTTTGTTTAATCAATCCGTATAATAAACAATATTTAATCAATCCTTGTGATAAACAGTAGTTTTACACCTGTAAATAAATAAATTCATCAATCAATTTCTCTTTTTCTCTTCCCTCTTTGTTATCTTCTCCTTCCCCGACTCGTATTTTCTTTCATCACCGACGAACAGACACACGGCTTAATACGCAGAAAATTAGGAAGGAAATCTGTCTAAAATTTCACTCCGTATAATCCAGTAAAACATGAGCCGAATTCTTGATATACATCACTGTCGGCCGACTTATTCGTTGATTTTCTTCACATGTAAATCACAGGGTTCCAATGGAAATTACCTGACATTCAAGAAGAAAGGCGCGGCTAAATCTTCGTTACGAGGTTAAACACTTACACTTCCAGATTCCTTCACCCCAATATTTCAATTTCTTAATTATTTATTGTTTCTTTTTCAGTAAAATTTTTGCGTACATTCTCATTATATTGGTAAAATCAACTTTTCAGCAAATATTTCAGAGGTGGGATTGAATCATATACTTGATAGATGTGCACACAAGGTAAATTCCATTTCATGCTCCTTAAAATGTCATTATTGCTCATCTGTTAAAGAAAAAACTACATTTTGACTATTCATGTCAAATGTAGGGCTTTTCAATTGCAAAATTGATATGGATTTTGTTGCTCCTTCTCGAATCTTAACACCACCATGTTTTCCCTCTTCTGTATCCCAACAACAAAAGTTCATACTTAATGACAATTACTACTTAAACCTGTTAATTTCAGGTCGAAGAAGATGATGGAAACGCATTCAATGCACTTCCACACGTGAAACGTCTTAGTGAGCTTCAAAAAGATGATCTTTTTGGCAAAATTGTCATGGTTAGGTTTGATTCCAACATCTTACTCGAAGAAAATCAGAACAAGAATTCCAAAACATTCATATCGGCTCTTTCAACCATTAAATACTTGCATGAAGCTGGTGCGACAGTGATTCTAATCAGTAGCTGGTCTACAAAGACCAATTCAAATCTTGATTCATTAGATTCAGTTTCAGCATATATTTCGTCCCTTCTCAAACTCAAAGTTCTACCAATGAAGTTATGTCATGAGTATGAATCAACTAGACTGGAAGAAAGTCAAGAAACTCATAAACCAAGTATTTATCTTCTTGAAAATCTTTCTCAATTCAAAGAAGATATAGCAAACAATTCAAGATTTTCTCAAGAGTTATCATCACGGGTTGATATATTCATAAATGATGCATTTTTTCAGTCACATAAAACTCTTTCATCAACTGTTGGTGTCACATCTTTCTGTTATGCATCTGTTGCTGGTTTCCAATTTGAGGAAGGTTTATCACAACTCAAAAAGGCATTTATGACAAAAGAGAATCCATATATAGCCATGGTATTCTTTTATATTTTATAACAATTAAAACATTACATATTAAAGAATTAAATTTCGCAATTCTTTTCAATGCCAGGTTGGAGGAGGCAACCTTATAGAAAAAGCAGCTGCCATAAACTATTTAGTTTCTTCATCTGATGGTTTAATATTTGTTGGAAATATCTCATTTCAAATAATGCATGCTCTTGGATTTTCAGTACCTAATAAATATATAGAGTTTGGAGCATTTAAAGAAGCTATTAAAATAATAAAATCTGCAAATTCTAGAAACATTCCCATTTTCTTTCCTAAAGATTTTTGGTGTATGAATGATCATTTTAAAAACCCAGAGCTTGTGTCTGCTGAATGCATTCCCGAAGGTAACATTTTGACTTTTTTGTGTAACTTCATTCATGGTCAAGAAAAGTCAATGTTGACTATTTCAAGATTCTCTTAGGTTGGACACCTTTTGGTCTCGGCCCAAATTCATTGGAAGAAATAACAACATTGCTTTCAAAGTCAAAGGTGATAATGCATGAATACTGTAATTTTGACTAATTTCAACTCATGTGATTTATTACTCTTTTTTTTTTTTTTAAATCTATTGTAATATATTGCAGAAAATTGTGTGGATTGGTCCAGTTAAGTTTGGATTATCGAATCAAGATAGTTATGGGACTTCAATATTGGCAAAAGTAATAGGAAAATTAAGTCAAGAAAATTGTGATGTTACAGTTATTGGAAATATGGCATGTAAAGCTTTAATGGAGGAATCAATGGTTTCTTCAAATTTCAATATTATTGAAAATGCTTCAGTTGTATGGGAGTTTCTTAAAGGAAGAAAGCTTCCTGGACTTATGGCATTAGATAGAGTATGCTTTACTTCTTTTCTGATTATTTTTTTTTTATTCCATTTTTTTTAAAAAATTTATTGGTCATGGTTTATTGAGAGCAGGGATACCCTTACAGCATTGATTGGCGCACAATTTATGCTGATCCAGATCGACCTTTGTTTGTTGATATTGGAAGTGGTATTGACTTTTTCGTTGACTTTCTACAAGCTTCTTAAATCTTAATACATTAATTTTTAATTTAAAATTAGTAATTACAGGTAATGGAATGTTTCTCTTTGGAATGGCTAGAAAGAGGAAGGATATGAATTTTCTTGGATTAGAAATGAATGGGAAGGTTGTCTTTCGCCTTTTTTTTTTTTTTGTTATTATTATTATTATTATTAGATTGTTATTTTTTTTCATCTGCTGAATGTGGTTTTTGTTTTTTCTGTATTTTGAAACTTTGCAGCTTGTAAAGCGATGCCTGGAAACTTGCCATCTGTCCGATTTAAAAAACGGGTACAATTTCTAGATTTTAATCGGTTTTTAAATTGTCAAAAATCATTTTTTTGATAGTTCAATTTAAGAAAAAAAATTGCAGATACTTCATTGAAACAAATGCAACATCAACATTTGGATCAATTGTTTCTTGTTATCCTGGAAAACTAGTTTTTGCATCGATACAGGTAATTGATTGAAATGAGAGAATTGGATTTGGTTATTAAATGGATTTTATTTTTTAATAAAAAAACTAAAATGAGATTTTATTTACTTGTAGTGTCCAAACCCTGACTTCAATAGACCAGAACACAGGTGGAAAATGGTTCAGAGATCACTCATCGAAGCCATACTCCATCTGCTTTCCTATGATGGAAAGGTAAAGAAATTTTTTTTTTTTTTTTTATTAATGAAAATTCATTATAGTTTTATTATATATGATTTTTGGATTATATGGAAAATTAGGTGTTTCTTCAATCTGATATAGAAGGTGTTGCATTGAGGATGAAAGAAGAGTTTTTGAAATATGGAAATGGGAAGTTTATAATTGATCATCAAGAAGAATGGTTGAAAGAAAACCCGTTTGGGGTTCAGTCGGATTGGGAAAAACATGTTTTGGATAATGGAGCTCCAATGTACAGATTGATGCTCTCCAAATCATTAAGAGAATAAATATTTTAATGGAGATTAAATGTATAGTATTAGTATGTTATAATTTAATATAACCATAAGGTTGTTCAAACGTATACGTGGTTCATTGGTTGCATAAATTGGTTGTATTTCTAAATTTGTTACATATTTTGTATAAAAAGTTATTGTTTAATAAATCACAATAAAAAAACGTTAATAAATAGGTTGTGGATGTTTTGAACCGGTAAACTTAGGGCCTGTTTGATACGCATCTGACCGAGTCAGGTCAGACATTTTTTGCTGACTCGGTCAGATAAAGATGTTTGATAAACTAAATTTGGGGCATCTGACTCGGAAAGCTTAATCTGATCGGGTAAGATGGAAAAAACCAACTGACTGAGAAAGGAGGAAGAAAGGGAGAAGGGTTTCCAATTGTACCCTTGCGCTACCGAAGGAAGAAATCAGCGACTCCATCGTTTCTTCTCCTACTTAAGCCCCAATTTTCTTCTCCCGTAACAAGCAATCGTCGACGATCCTTTTCTCATCTGTTCCGAATTTTCGAAGTCTCCTTCCCCTTCTCATCAGGTACGCTTCTTCCTTTTTTCCTCTTCTCATCAGGTCCGATTTTTTGATAATATATAGGTTTTGATTTATGATTTTTCTGTTGAACATGTATGGTTCTTCATTGAATTCTGAAAAATTCTCCAAGAATTTAGGCCCTGTGCTCGATTTCATCATATTTCTTTTGTTTTAGACTTGTGCTCAATTTCAAGGAGGGAGAGAAACCTGCGATATTTGCTGCAATTTGTATTAAATATCAAAGAAAACATGTTTTTATTGTTGAAAAACTTTTAAGTTTTTGGAGCTCCTGATGCATGTTATATGTTTGATAAAATGTGTGAACCAATATTTAGATTTTATTAATAGGTATACAAGATCCTCCTGTATGCTATATGTTGAGGCATTTGTGATTGATAGATAATTGTCTATTAGGAACACCAATTCTGTCATTTTTGTCAAAAACCAATGATATGGTGGATGACCCATGATTAAACCAGATCATCTCATGGAGCGATAGTTGAAGGATAATGGTGCAACCTTTCATTTTGTTCTATACATGTATAGCAAGGATAATGGTGCAACCTTTCATTTTGTTCTATACAGGTATAGCATAATTCTTCTTTGTATATCGTCTTTTCTTTTCCCTGCTGTAAATTTCTCACTGTAATTTGATACTTGACATAGATAATAAAGGTGTTTGTTTCTTGATATATATTTGCATTTGGTTTTACTAGTTTTTTTATGCTTATATTCTCACTTGACATAGAATTCTGCTGCTCTTCTTCATTACCTTATATTAATGAGATGCACTAATTATCTTGTGAATAAGAAGAAGAATATTGTTGTTATATATTGAAGAGATGTACAATCAAGTAACAGGGTAAAATGGTCATTTTTATCATTCAGTCAGATGTAGAATCAAACAACATGATTTCTTACTCGATCAGAATTTCTTACTCAATCAGAATTTCTTACTCAGACAGATCTTTCAGAGTCAGTACTTTCTCAGTCAGTAACTATCAAACGGGACCTTAATCTGCTTAGAGGGTAAAGTGTACAATGTGGTAAACTCATGTTGAATCTGTCTTTGATACTTCCGATTTTTTTGCAAAACAAGAAAAATGGGTTTCTACATTTTTTTTTGTTTCATTAAACTAATTTGTCTTTTGGGCATAAAAAGTTTGGATCACTTGAACATTTGGACTATTTTAAATATTTTGGGCCATGTTGATATTGGATTTATAAGTTAGAAATAACCAAATTTTTTCCAGGTAACACCGCAATATAAAACGAATATCTTCGAAAACATTTACACTACTGGACAAAAATTTGAAGGCATATTGGGCTCCTTCGTAACTCCGGGGTTGGTGCTAGGGTTTGAGCATTGGACATCATTTGAGGAGTTATGCACTTTAAACACTAATTTCTATCCCAGGGACTTAGTATATCTAGTATTGAGTAGCATTCAAACCAATATGATTCGAAAATGTTATGTGACTCCGATTTATTGATTAGGATCACTGATATGGTAATTTTTTGTTGACTTGGATTACCATGTCATCATCTTGACAAAATATGGTGAGGAAAAGAGTTGATTTGCTTACTAAGATTACCACATTACAGGCCTTAACAAAAGGTGGTGAGGAAAGGATTTGATGACTCATATCACTACAAGATATTTTTTTGATGACTAGGATTACTACATCAACACCTTAACAAAAGGTGGTGACGAAAGCAACTATGAACAATCAGAACCAAGTTGCATTTTTATTACTAATACAATGTGTTATATATATATATATATATATATATATATATATATATATATATATATATATATATATATATATATATATATATATATATATATATATATATATATGTATGTATGTATGTATAAAGTGAATATGTAGTTGTCATGTATATAAGATTAGGTATAGAACTTCCAATACAATGTCATTTTAACACAAAACTATATGATATAAATACAAATTTCGAATTTTAAATATAATATAATTCCTATTTACTTCAATTTTAAATAATATGTTTTCTGTTTCTTATATTGATTATGTCCGATCCACTTCATTTTCTTTAGAAGTAATTACTTTCAAGTGATCATTTTTACTATGACTTTGTTATAATCGTTTTCCCAAATTTCTTCATAATTGACATAAGCAATTTTTGTTTTCATAAATATTGACATTCCATGTGTATTTAAAAAAAAGAATAACATAGATTTATGTATATAAATTTACAGAGACAATGGATATTCATGTGCCAACAGCAAGGACATGCTTATCTTTTTTTTTTGTTTGCATATTAACTAAAGCAAACCATGTTATGTTTGATAAATTGGACGTAATTTAAGCAAATTATAATCGGCTTCAAATTAAACAATGTTTTAAATCAAATTTTAGTTAAAATTATATAGTTTTGATAGGTTCTATCTGGGAGTTCAATCGTTGAACACTAACAATATTTTAAATGTGAGAGTGTGAATCATGAACCTACTGTGTGAAATATCGCATGAAACCAGTAAAATATCGCATGGAACCAATAATCTTCATTGCGGAGACAATATGCTTTTTAAAATGACATGATATGTACTTAATACTATCTTAATATTAATAACAAAAATAGATTATCTACACACCCACAAACCAAGTATATTGGTCCTTTTATTTTTCTTTTGGTTTCCTTCATAATCTATTTGCGTTTTCCCTTTTACCCCTGTCCTTGGTTAGAGAGCATCAATTTACACGTGATGGCATCAACAAATTCCGCCGCTTCTTTTTTCTTCTACATCCCTTCAACACCATTCCTACCTTTCTCCTTCCACCGTTAATCCTCCACCGCTTTTGTCCTTCAGGTACATTAGGCATATACACGGGTGGTCGGTTTCATTCTCCCAAAAGCTACATCGATTTCACCTCTGACGTTTTTACTTCTTCTTCTTCTTTTTTTTTTTTTTTTTTTTTTTTTTTTTTTTTTTAAATAAACCTCCATCGATCCCATATTCCATTAATATGTACTCTCTCCGTCCCAAAATTATTGTCTACAGACAAAAAACACACAGATTAAGGAAACATTAATTACCACTAACTTTATTCAATAAAATGACAGTTTTGTCTTTACTTTGCATTTAATGTTCCATTAAATGGTTCGTTGGTTAAGTAATAATGAGGACTATTTTTGTAAAAATGTTATTTAATATCAGAAATAGACTATTATTTTGGAACAAACCAAAAATGAAAGATGAACTATAATTTTGAAACGGAGAAAGTAAATAAAAAGAAAACTTCTATACCAAACTATTTCTTTTATTCCATTTTCATTATGTTTAGAAAGATCAAATGACATTTAAAAAAATAAAATTCTAAATATCAGGGGAATCTTATATCATAAATTAGGAACTTAAATTGACAAACCAAGCCATGGACATTAGTTTTTTTAATATATTAGTAATTTTTGTTATAAATTTGCTGAAACTTTGTTCAAATTTACTGTTTTAGAATTTTTATTTTTAAATTTTTTAAAGCTTGTTTTGAGGTGAATTTGCTTTCTTTTAAATGGACAATCTACTCCTAAACTACTCATTAATTCCATTTATGTCCACAAAGGGATTCGAATCCTCAATCTCAAAAAAGAAGACAAGACCTAATACCGTTGAGCTAAAAGCCCTTTGATGCAAATTTGTAAATTTTATAAATGAAATTCATAATAAAATTTATAAGTTTTTTAAACTCAGATAAAACTAATTTTAAGACAAATTTATAATTTTTTTTTGAAACAAAATCGTAACAAAAACATATTAACCTACAAAAAAATGTGTATAACTTACGGAAAAGATTATCCTAAATTAAACAACTATCTTTATTTTTTTTCGTTTATATAAATGAAGAAGATACGAAAAAGGAAAAGAAAGTAGAACAAAAGCAGTAGAATACCCCACGTACCATTCCAAAAGTAAAAAGTGAAATTCATCGTTTGGATTAAAACTTGCAACATTGAAAAAAAACGTCGCCTGAGAGATTCGAACTCTCGCGGGGAAACCCCATGTACTTAGCAGGCACACGCCTTAACCACTCGGCCAAAGCGACTTTGATGTCTCTTTATCTGGTAATCAATATTTAATGTAAATCAATTCTTTTATCGAATGTTTTTAATATCATCTATTCTTGGAACTTAGGATGAAAATTTAAGTTCAATTCTTCTTGTTCCAGTTCTAGTTTAAAACTGTTGATATCTTCCATTAATAAATTGCTACTACTCGGAATTGCTCTCATGAATTTAGGATTCTACTGAACGATATTTACATGTATATGCCTCTTTTCCAAAATAATGTACAAAAGAGATCCTGACAATAGTTCTATCATTTTTTTTTTCTTTTTGCTTTGGCATCTTTAGTTTTTGGTTTTTAATGGCATTTTTTCTAAAGATGTTTATAAAAACATAACAAAGATGTCTATAAAAATTTATAAATTTATGTTCATACAACACATGATAAATGTTGTCTCTCCTACCACTGAGTGCTAAAAACTTATCCCTAAACATCAAAAGGGGACATTTATCTACCAATCTCGACCCTTCATAACCTTCTTTAAGAAAAACAGCGATGAAATTCCATTTTTCAATAAATCCAACTTCTTTTTCGAGGTCTCTGAGAAGTAAAGACTGGTTCTTTTGTGATTGGATGATTGATTTGAGGTTTAAGATGACATTGGGTTTCTTTTGGAGGTCCATGGCATTGTCTAGTTCGTGGACTCTGTGGTAGATTTTCTTTTTGGGTCTTCTTCCTCCACTGGTTTTGTGCATGATTTGAATCCACATAAAACTTGATTTGGTGAAAGGGGATTTGTCATATAGGGAAGATGTTAAGGGTCGGTGTAGAGGTAACAATGGTAAGATTGAACTTCTCCTCATATTTGGTGAAGAAACAGTCTATGAAGCAATATGTCGAACACTTGGTGTGCACAACAATTGCAAAGAGAAAAAGTACATAGAACCAGTGACTAAAATATCGTGATTAATGCAGAATCAATCAAACTTGCCCCGAGTAAAGCCTCTTTCCATTGTGTGGACTCAGCCCAAGATGAAGATACAATCGCTTTGTTAAGAAGCGAATATACTGAATCCTGCAAAAGTTATTGATTAAAATCTGAAGCTAATATACTGATTCGATTTTTTTTCTTCATACTGGTGGTATTGCGAGGTTTGATTTGGTTATTGATTAAAATCTGAAGCTAATTATCCTTTTGGCTTTGGGCCAAACTGGAGAAAATCGGTATACCATATGGAACAAAGTCATGATTTACCGATAATTATATTCTTAAAGTAAAATTTAAAAAGGATTAGAGTATATATATATATATATATATATATATATATATATATATATATATATATATATATATATATATATATATATATATATATATATATATATATATATATATTGGGGAGAAAATTATAAATTTAGCCAAATATGTGGAAAATAGCTAAAGAAAAAACCTAAATATATTTGCGAATGTACAAATCCCTAAAGGATATCTTAGCTTTAGACACTTGTAAATGTTTTTATATTATTTATTTAAAGGATTGTATTATCTTATATCAATCTTATTGTATTTTCTTTGTCTACAGATAATATCTATTATTAAAAAAATATTCTAAAAATAATTGTTTTTATAATATATGAGTCTAACAGATTGATATCTTACATTAATCTTATAATATTTTATTTATCTGATAGAAAATATATATTATGAAAATAATGTTTTTCTACTAAAAACAATTGTTTTTATAATATTTCTGTAACTAGTTGTGTGATCTTACATTAATCTTATGATATTTTTTTCTCGACAATAATATCTATTATGAAATATTTTGTTTTTTTCTAAAAATTACAATTTCTATAATACTATTGTCTAACATATTGATATCTTATATTATCTTATTGTATTTTTTTTTTGTCTGACAGAAAATATCTATTATGAAATTTTTTTTTTAAAAAAAAACCGTTTTCATAAGATTAATATAAGATAACAATTTGTTAGACAAAAATATTATAAAAAAATTATTTTTTGAAAAAAAAAACTATTTCATAATATAAATTATCAACAAAGAATATATATAATAAAATTAATGTATGATATTACAATTCATTAGAAATAAATGTAATAAAAACGATTATTTTTAAAATTTTTTTTTCATAATAGATATTATTTGTCATACAAAAAAAATATCATAAAATTAATGTAACATAATTAAAAAAATATATTATAAAATTAACATAAGATAATACAATCCGTTTGACAAAATTATTACAAAAACGGTTATTTTTAGAAAAAAAATTATTTTCATAATAGATATCCTCTGTCAGAAAAAAATATATCATAAGATTAATGTAAGATAATACAAACCGTTAGTCGAAAAAAAATATACTAAGATAATATTTAAAAAAAATTAAAAAATAATATATTTTAAAAAAAAAATCCTTATATTATGTTGGTTCGGTTTACCAACATTTTTATCGGTAAACTGGTTAAAATGAATATAATTGATATTTTTGGAACCTAATTGACTAAAAAAAGATAAGGATTAAATCGATTATGAGGTCTAAACATAAACATTTTTCTATAGATTTACCAAAAAAAGGTATATATGTATAAAAACCTTATCTAAAAGAATGAAAATTTTCTATAAACATAATTTAATTTAATAATTAAACGGTTGTAAGTATGTTATATCATAAAAGATGGCAATAAATTGTATTATATAAAGATACTAAACAATCAACAATCTCATTATATTTACTATATACATATAACCATTTCTAAAGATTATACATATTAGTTGAAATTAAGTTTATAACCAATCTAATTTGAAAGGGTATGGTGTTGGTATAACAATAACTAGTTTTATATCCGACCAAAAGATTTCAAATACACATTTTATTCGAACAAGTGGTGTACGTCAAACTTACGTAATAATAGTCCTACCAATTTAAAACTCATTTCGACTTACAACAAAGACTGTTTAAAATCAACCTATTGAAATTAGCATGGAAGTGGAGGGGAATTCTAAAAACATATAGAGACATACCTGATTTACGAACCGAAGTGAGACATGGTTGTGAGAGGTGACGATGGTTAATAGCCTTGACGCCTTTCAAAATTCTTCTTTTTTGGTTCATGACACATTCAAGGATGGGTGCAGTTGATGGAATGCTTTTTTTTTTTCTTGTTATAGTTACCTATCACCAACACCTTTGTTGGGAAGAAATTCCTAATGTTGTAAGTATCTTGTTAATGTTACTTTTTGGTTGTTATTCGAGCTCTAGTTGTTCATATAGGATTCAATATATTATATAGGGTTCAATATATTATGGATGTCATAAAGAAAATCAAAGTCAGAGTTATTTGGTTTGCATCAACCATGATAATCATCGAAGAGGGGAAATCCTACACATGAAGAAAATTAAAATCAAGGTGATTTAGTTTGCATAAATTTGATAAAGAATATAAGTGTCCAACAGTCAAAGAAAAGATACAAGTTGATATCTTTATAAGCATAATACCATTTTGCATTAAGGAAATAATAGAGTCAAACCGAAGCAAACTATCAAAGGAAAGTTGGGTAATAAACAGAAACTAGAAAAATATAAAAGACATTGATTGTTTTATAATGATCAACCACCAACCAGCAGAACACAACGACAATGTGGTTGTCGTGTTGTGTGTCGGTGGCTCGCTGTTGCTATTGTATGTGAAATATGCAACTTTAAAATTAAATTAGGTTTAAAGGGTAAGCGTCAAATAGAGGTAAGTTTTTTTTTAGAAATGGTTAAAGTATTTTACATATAAGGACAATGGCAAATATTATATCTTTTAAAATTTTATTTGTTAAAAATTATAAGTCATTATATTTTTTGTAACGACCAAAAATTTCAACCAATTTAAAATTTCAAAAAACAACCCGATTCCATTAAAGTTATTACAAAAAGGTTTTCAATACAATTTATTTTAAGTATTCTCAGAATCTCATCACAACATAAACACGAGGAGCGGTACGATCACGCCTTCGCCTTGCCACGGTCTCCTGAAGAACCTGAAAAACATAAAACCACAACTGTAAGCCCGAAAGCTTAGTGAGATATCCCCAAAATACCAACCACATATACCATACACACATAACATGCCATAACATATTCGATCACAGAACAGCCATGCACTTCGGGTCTACTGTGTGACTGGTCCGCCGCACCGGCCAACAGTCCACCTGGTCCACCCTCTGAGTCTAGTCATAAACCTCGAGTCTGCAGTGTGATTGGTCCGCCCACAACGGGCCTTCAATCCACCTGGTCCACTCTCCGAATCTAACCACATACATCGAGTCTGCATTGTGATTGGTCCGCCCTCACCGGGCCTTCAATCCACCTGGTCCACTCTCTGAGTCTACAGTATGACTGGTCCGCCCGCACCGGGCCTTCAGTCGGCCTGGTCCACTCTCCGAGCCTCGACACGTCTGGTCCGCCCTCTTGGGGCCTACAACCTATCCGGACCGCTCGCTGGGCCTTCGGGACAACCGGTCCGCCCTGGGTATCTTGGCATACAACACAAAGCAGGATCCGCCTCAACCCATCTCCAGTCCAAACAACCATGTACACATAAACATACAAACATATAACTATTCACAGTCAACAAGCCGATCAAACAGATCACATAACATATCATCATCCTAACCAGGATACCGACCTAATCGGTCACTAGCATAGCATCACCCTACATCTCAGAATACCGATCTCAATCAGGTCTCTAACACATACCATCCTAGCTACCAGGATGCAACATATCAAAGCAATAACATAACAACAAATACCCGGATCTCAATCCGATAAATGGCCGGCCTTGGTGCCTTAGACCCTGTTGATATAGTGAGGATAACTCACCTCGAAATTGCCGACTGAACAGATAACCTAAGCTGCTCTGATCACTGACACGATCTCCACCACTGGACAACCACCAAGGCACTGAACTCAAAACAATAACCAACAATTACCAAAATGCCCCTGGAAACAACTGGTCAACCCTTGGACAAAGTCAAAGTCAACCCCTGACTGACTCTACTCGCCGAGTCAACCCGATGACTCGCCGAGTCCCCAAGCTCAGAATTTCCCCAAGCCGCGACTCAACTCGCCGAGTCACCCCGAGACTCGCCGAGTTCAACAACTCTGAGTCCACTCACATACAACTCACCGAGTCATCCCCTTGAATCACCGATTCACGGCTCAACCAGAAAGGATTTGGACTCTTCGACAAGACTCGCCGAGTCCAAGAACAGACTCGTCGAGTCTAAGGCTATCTTCAACCTACTCGCCGAGTTGTTCTTCCAACTCGTCGAGTTCCAGGCCATCTTCATCCAACTCGCCAAATTGTTCTTCCAACTCGTCGAGTTCCAGCCTATCTTCAAGCAACTCGTCGAGTCCACCCATGTGACTCGCCGAGTACCTCCGGGTCTGAATCCATACAGAGGCTTTCCAAGCCATGCAAATGGTCCAAACCATAGATCTACCCTTCCTAAGGCCATCCATCACATAAAGTGGCAAACTTTACGTGAATCCAAAGAGATCTAGGCCTTTTTCACTCTAGGGTTTGGGTTTGGGACAAGATAGCTCCATCAATCACTCACAAACAGGGACTTTCATGAATTCCAACCCTTCTCCATTCCAGATCTGAGGTAGCAACCTCAGATCTAACCTCTAAACTCCAAAACACCAAAAGATATGATCCCTAACACCCCCAAAATGAAGAATCTAGACAATAACAGCTCAAACAATGAAATGATACCTCAAAAGGAAGCTCCCAAGAGAGATTAACCCGAATCCTTGCAAAGCCCTTTGATCAAAGCCTCTTCTCCTTCAAGATTCTTCAACCACCAACTCTCCAAGCCTCCAAATGCACTTTGATCCTCTCACACACAATAACTAGGGTTTCTGGACTTATCAGAGAGTAGAGAGGCTGGGGATAAGGATGTTATGTTCTTTATATAGGGCTCATCCTCCGGATTTAGGGTTTTCTCCAATCAGCGCCTACTCGCCTAGTCCGTCGTACTGACTTGCCGAGTCGGCCACTTAACACGTGACCAAGTCGCGACTCTACTCGCCGAGTCCACCCATGGACTCGCCGAGTTCCCCTTCCAATTTACTCTTTTAGCCCTTCAACTCTACTCTTGATATTTCGGGATGTTACATTTTTGTAATTTTTCGGTTTAATACCACTATCGTACCCATAAAAAAAACCCAAATCCGCTATTAAAACCCTTGAATAAACCAACAAAAACACTCAATTGTGGAGGATATTAGTGATTTAAACTGGGGAGTATACCAAACATATCTTAGTTTGCTAATGGAGATTATTAGATCGAAAATGTGTAGGATTAATTGCACGACACCGAAAGAGAAAAGGGTTTTAGGTTATTGGATCATTGGTTTTGCCGATGATTTTGTTAAGGATGTAGTAGAAATGAAGTAAAAGGGAGGGTCTCGATAGTTGATGAGGCGAAACACGTAGTGGGTGGGGGGAGGGGGAGGTACAACATTAAAGAGCATGTTGCCATGTTGGGGTTTTACAAACCAAGAGTCCCGACTTTTTTTCTTGTGCAATTTTCACACGACTCTTAACCTGAAGAGAAGGAAAATGTTGTACCTTTGAAACGGGATGGGGGAGGTCCAACATTATAGAGCACGTTGCCATGCTGGGGTTTTACAAACCAAGAGTCTTGACTCAAGTTTTTTTTTTTTTTTTTTTTTTTTTTTCAAATTTCACACAACTCTTAACCCGGAGAAAAGACAAATGTTTCACCTTAAAAACAGGAGACTTACAATATTTCATGTTGTCATTAAATATCAAAACATCCCTGTAAGACCAGATGTTTCACCTAACCTAAAGATAATAGAAATGTTGCACCTCGAAAACGACGGCCTTACAAATGTGTTTGATATGTTTGTTTACTAATGCTTTCGAGATCCAAATAAATATTTAATGGTGAGTATATAAATGATTTGGTAAAAGTCTTTATTGATAAGTTGGAGAAACAGAAACGGGGCCAAATGAAACCCAACTTAAAACAAATGTAACTTTAATCCACAAGGAATTTGAAGGTGTGCGATACATAGGCATAAAGCTCTTGACGGACATACGTTCCTAACAGGTTACCAAATGAGGTTTCCAAAGGTAACCTACCCCTAGACTAATCCCCGAATTCCAAAATTTAGGCTTGCAAATTGCATTTTTCCTTATTTTGGTCCATTTACGTAATGTGCTAGATTCAGTTTATTGATATACTATGTCATTTTCGGAATTTATCAAATTTTCATGTTTAATTTCATGTATTTAATGTTAATTTCAAATTTTCAAATTTGATTGTACCTGCCAAATTTAGCCCAATTAAATGCAGGATCATGTAAGCCTTTTATAAGCATCCTGAAATTCAATAAACAATTCCCTCTGTATACTTTTTTTATTATTGCTTTTGTTCTGTCGATATTACAACAATACATATACATGAAGATTAAGATATAAAACATATTAAGAACAAAATATGTAATGACCAACGACCTGATAACACAATGATCTATATTTTCCATAAATCAAAGAACGTACATGGATCATATTTTCCTCCAACCATCATATGACAATTTCATTAGTTTGTTTATTCAATTCACAAAATGTAGCTACTTTGTTTGATTCAAAATGTTAATGGTCCCCGACAAGTCATATGTAGTTAGGGTTGTGATATACTAATTTAGCACGGAGTTTCAACATATATATACAAAGTAATAACTAACAATCAATTTTATTTCATCTGTTAAAGTAAATAGTTTAATTTTTCATTAATATCTTTTAGTATATATGTAACATCCCAAGTTTCAAGACTAAAAATTTCATTTTTAATTTAAAGATTCATAAAACAATTTACTAAAAATGTCATCAATGTTATCTCATATCATGAAAACCACAAGCCATCCATCTCAAAACATAGCATAGGAAAATAATGTCAGAGTACAAATCCCAAGAGTCTCATGTGCGGAAAATCATGTGTGCGATGCGCTGCTATCGTGCTGGCTCCTTTCCCTTCGAAGAAGAAGGACCTGAAACAAAAACTGAAAACTGTAAGCACAAAGCTTAATGAGTTCCCCTATCATACCACATACCATATAATCACATAACGCCTAGCATATCTGGGTGCTGGCCTCCCCTTCGGTATCTTTCAATCGTTAACTGCCTAGCATATATGGGTGTTGGCCTCCCCTTTGGTCTCTTTCAACCTATAATCGGGGACTATTTTACCCCTACAACCAAGGTTCTAAATGGCGTGAGGCGTGGCATGGCGGCAAGGTCAAGCCTCAAGCTTAACGAGCCATGGCGAGCCATAGCGTTTTTCAAGGCGTGATGTAAGACGGCGATTTTGTATTAATTTAAAATTATATTACCACATAAATATAAATTTATATTAAATATAACTACTTTTTAGAAGTGTTAGATCAATAACTAGTAACAAAATTTTAACAAAAACCACAATACTTGTATCTCCGATTAGAAAAGACATAACAAAGAGCAAAAAATTGTGTCTCAAACGAAAAAACACGCGCTATAACACGCCATAACGCGCCATGGCGCGCCATATCACGCCTTGCACGCGCTACGCCTAATAGCAACGTTATGAGGCTTTTCGTAACGGCGGAGCCACGCCTCACGCCATGGCGCGCCTTTTAGAACACTGCCTACAACTACCACATAATAACATATCATACTAGCACATAAAGCATAACAGATAGTGGCATACCAGATAATTATCACAAAGACAATCATCTTAACTATAATCAATACTAGTGAGCCGGCATTGGTGCGTTCGACCCACTCCGACTGGAAGGTAACTCACCTCGAACCCCTTTAAGGGTCAACTCTGGTCAATGGTCAAGGTCAAAGTTAACATACTGGTCAAAGTCAACATTCTGGTTGACTCAAATCGCCGAGTTGGTCCATCAACTCGTCGAGTTCCATGATCCATAATACCCTGTAATCTCGATCCTACTAGTCGAGTTCTTTCATGAACGCATCGAGTTCCTCCTCATAACAAAGTCGAGACATTTCGCTCACAACTCGTCGAGTTCCTCCTTGAACTCATCGAGTTCTTCAATCTTCAAAACCCAAAAACCATGTCGAATCATTAAGTCATCTCCTAGACTCGACAAGTGTGGCCAGTAACATAAAAAGGTTGGGGCCACGATCCAACTCGTCGGGTTGCATGAACAACTCGTCGAGTTCCCCTTATTCTATATCCATTAAGTTACTTTCTATTGGGCTCAATGCTTCCAAACCATAGAAATGGTCCTCTAGGGTCGATATATCACGTAAAGTTACTAACTTTACGTCCATGCATGGGTTATTTAGCTCAAAAGGCCCTAATAGGTGGTTCACAAGTTGCATGGGACTCCCATGGCCATAAAGTTAGCACCTTTATGCCATGGATTGCTTCAATGACTCTAAATCTGAAGTTTCTTTCCATAGGGGACATCCAAATCCCAAAGGCCACCATTATCGAACCAAAACATGGAGAATAAGCCCTAAAACTAGATCTAAACACCCAATAAGCGGGGTAAGAGCTTTATACCTCAGGTGAACCAAAAATGAAGCTCTACTTCTGGATCTACTCTTTTCCTTCACTTCCTTGCTCCTTCCTCAAGTCTCTTCTTATTCAAAACATCAAGAAAGTACCAAGAATGGCTCAAAACTCTCAAAAATGTATTAGGGTTTTGTGGCTAGGGTTTGGGACGATGGAGGCTGCAAATGAGGCTACCCTTTGGAGGTTAAGGTGCTTAAATAGGGTGTAAACCCTGAAAATTAGGGTTTCACTTTGGCAGCCTTACTCGTCGAGTTGGGGTCTCAACTCGTCGAGTAGACTTCAAGTCCTGCGTCCAAAAATCCGTTCCTCCTCGACGAGTCTAGGGCCTCCAACTCGTCGAGTCCCTTTGAATATATATATATATATATATATATATATATATATATATATATATATATATATATATATATATATATATATATTAAAATACATACTAGGATCCGAGCGTTACAAATCCCCCTAACTTATTTTAGACTTCGTCCTTGAAGTCTACTGTATCTGGGAAAAGTTCTGGGTAGTGCTCCCTCATCTCGTCCTCCAGCTCCCAAGTCCATTCTTAGCCCTTGTGGTGCTGCCATTGCACCTTCACTAACTCGACTCTCTTGTTCCTCAGATCCTTCGTCTTCCTGTCGAGGATGGCTACCGGTCGCTCGATTTAGTTAAAGTTTTTGTCCACCTAAATATCCTCTAGAGGCACCACCGCAGATTCATCTACCAAGCACTTCCGCAGCTGGGAGACATGAAAGGTACTGTGGTTCTGACTAAGATTGGCTGACAGATCTAGGCTATACATCACCTTGCCCACTCAGGTTATAAACCTGAAAGGACTAATGTTCCTGGGGCCCAACTTGCCATGTTTCCTGAACCGGATGTCACCTTTCCAAGGTGAAACCTTCAGGAGAACCATATCTCCTACCTAAAATTCTAGGTTTGAACGGCGCCTATCGGCATAACTTTTCTGCCGACTCTGAGCAATCTGAAGCCTGCTCCGGACCTGATGGATCCTTTCTGTCGTCTTGAGTACCACTTCGATACTCCCTATGACCTTCTGCCCAACCTCACCTCAACATATCGGGGTTATGTGTGACATCCCTAAAATCTCGGCCAGAAAAGACCGGTTTCATTTATGCTTTTTAAATATTTTCAGAGTAAATCCTTTTGATTTTTTTAAAAGGGTTGCGGAATTTGTTCCCAAAAACAAAACATGGTAAAATAGATTTTTATCAAAACATTTCATAAAGAAATATAATTTCATTTCATAATCAAAAATCCGGATGTCATGTTCCGATACAAATCATAAAGCATAAACAATAACATTACAAGTCATTCAACAAATATATACATACACAGACTTGTAAAAAAAATAACTTGATGATTCATCCATCTTATGCCCTTGCGCCACTTCCCGTAATACAAATAAACTGAGTGGGTCAGGCTTGGAAGCCTGGTGAGCATATAGGGGTTCAACCCACAATAAATAATTATATTAATTTCAACAATCAACAATAACCCGATTACCCATTCCCGTTATCCTCACTTTACGTCCTTAAAACAACATTTATTATAAGGAACCTAATTTAGGATTTTCATCGGGACGGACATTACTGCAGATGGGCTTCCTCAACAATAAGTGTCCTAAAGGCAACCATGTGGGGGATAGAGTACACCGGTGAACACATCGTTCACAACACCTACAGGTTATGAGCCTACTAGCGTTCCACAGGAGTGTCTAAAATAGTCTGTGGTCGTCATCCATACTCTGCTGAATGACTAGAATAACACCAACAACGAGGCCTCTCATCAATTTATTTCATTGCACACCAACTGTCTACCCATGTTCGACCCAACATATTAATAGATAAAAGTATACATGTTTTATACATAATTTTTTTTAAAAGAAAAAATGTATAGCATGCTCTTTCAATACCCCATCCAAATAGCAAGTAATACGTAAACATATAACAAGAAATTTCAAGGAGATTCATATAAGTCTATGTGTTAGAAGGTAATAATAATACCCTCACACAACCCGTGTTCTTAAATACATTCAACGATTACTTGTATAATATTGTGTATTGAAAGGGACTATACACTCACCTGATCAGAAGATGATCGGGCAGCAATACAACTTGCAGAAGTAGTATTCTTCGATAGATCTGGAAGATCTTCACAAAAACCGGGCTCCTCGCGGGCAGGGCTTCGGCTCGGAAATCTCACTTCTCGGGATCTTCGGGACTTCGGAACTTGCTTTGGGACTCGGGAATAATACCGGGGCTTCGGGATATTATTGGCACGCAAATCGAGACAAAAACTAGAGAGAAAGAAAGAAGTTTGCAAAAGAAATTGGCTGATCTCGGTTTCTATTTATAGGCTGCTGGGTCTGGGATTACGCTGGGCGTACTTCGACGTCACTGCATGCGTCATTTGGTGGCACCCGAGTATTGGTCAGACAACTTGCACCCCTCTGAGTACGCTGGGCGTACTCAAATTACGCTCGACGTAATTTGACTCGTCAAACTTCTAAATTGTGTAACTTTTGCATACAAGCTCCGTTTTCGACGTTCTTTATATCCACGCGTAGGTGAGATTATGCTCTACAACTTTCATTTAGACTCCGTTGGCTAATTTTGAATTTATTTTTTTATTATTTATTTTTAGTAGGCCGGGACAGGAAAACTTTGTTATAAATTCATAACTTCTTCGTCCGACGTCTGTTCTCGCCTAACTTTTCATCGTTTCGCTACTAACAACGAGATCTTCGATTCTCGTTTAGATTGTTTCGGCTAAAAACCGCTCAATCTCAAATCGAGTATTCGGGCTGCATACTGCTAAGTCGAAACTTCAGAAAATCATATCTTCCTCATACGAAGTCATATTTGGGTGTTCTATATATTTTCGAAAACCTCGTTTCGGCCACTACAACTCTATGTAAAGATATCGAGTTTATTTTACACTTAAATTTTGACGCTTATTTTTATTCTTAATTAATCAAATCACATAATTAAGCAATTAAGCACAAAACACATAATACTCAAATAATATGTTCTTATTATTTCAAAATGAGTAACAAAAGTTAACCTAGGCTATTACATTGCTAAAAATGGCAAGCCCAGAAACACATGCGTTACATTATGCACTTCCTCCCATATAACATCTCGAAGGGAGGACGATCAATACTTGTGTGGTAGCTATTATAATAGGAAAACTTTGCCAAGGGAAGGTAGGTATTCCATCTACCACCAAAGTCTAATACGCATGCCCGCAGCATGTCCTCCAAGGTTTGGATGGTCCGCTCACTCTAGATCTGAAGGTTCTTTCTACAGGGGACATCCAAATCCTAAAGGCCACCATTATCAAACCAAAACATGGAGAATAAGCCCTAAAACTAGATCTAAACGCTCAATAAGCAAGGTAAGAGCTTTATACCTCAGGTGAACCAGAAATGAAGCTCTACTTCTGGATCTACTCTTCTCCTTCACTTCCTTGCTCCTTCCTCAAGTCTCTTCTTCTTCAAAACCTCAAGTAGGTACCAAGAATGGTTCAAAACTCTAAAAAACGTATTAGGGTTTCGTGTCTATGGTTTGGGAAGATGAAGGCTGCAAATGAGGCCACCCTTTGGAGGTTAAGGTGCTTAAATAGAGTGCAAACCCTGAAAATTAGGGTTTTACTCTGCAGCCCTACTCGTCGAGTTGAGGCTCTTAACTCGTCGAGTAGACTTCAAGTCCCGCGTCCAAAAATCCATTCCTACTCGACGAGTTTGGGCCTCCAACTCGTTGAGTCCTTTTACAAAAATGAATAATTTGTTTTTAAAATACATACCAGGATGCAGACGTTACAATATAAACAAAAAAATCATTAATAATTTTGTGACATTTTTATAACACCTTCATTATAGTGAAACTTGGTTAAATTATGACTTTATGCATGTATTTCTCGTTTAATAAAAAGTCTCACATGCATGATGGTAAAGGTGTATTGTGGTTATTTGCAATATCATTGTGATTTCTAAAATTTTATACAGTTCTATTGAATGTAAGGTTAATACGCATTCTAATTAATTGGTAACTATCTTGTTCATCGTACGCTATTGTGCATGCTCATAGAGATATGTGTTGTTAAAAAACTCCATCAAATAGTTTCATCATATAAAAGACAACACTAATTTTAATCATTTTTTTTTAAATATTGTCAAGCTTCAAAATTGATTTTTTTTTCTCGTATATTTAACAAACTTTTTTTTGCATGGTGTTGCTCATGTCCTAACAAAAGGTTTCAACACACTTTTTTTTTCTATTTCTTTCATACATTGCAATATTTTCTTGTATTTGTTTCACCTGATATTCAACATCTTTTTCAATTAAATGGAGAATATACGATATAATAGTTGCAGAGTTCAAATTTCTTTTATTATTGCCAATACAAGATTTGCAAGAGTTGTATGTATCCACTCAATCTGTAATCTTTCACATGTAATGATTTTTTTATCTTTGCGTAAACATACCACGTACAATATGGTGTATATTGCATAGTAGTAGAGTTTTCTCCTTCATGTCATGTAGTCTTATACTTTTCTACCCATGAACTAATTTTACTTCTGTACACTTTAAACTCTATTTTGGATGATCGATCAGAGTGTTATTGCTTTTTGTATATGTGTCTCATTTACAAGTTACATTCCTAATATTAATTCGTTTATGATTAACTCCAAATATCTATATAAATATTGTTTTCCAAATTAACTATAATAAATTCTACTACTCGAGTTTCACTCGTATCGTCATAATCAATGTATATATTAAACATCGACTTTTAATCAATATCTTCATAATATTGTGAGTTGGGATTATTGAATACAAAATCATCATCTTCCTCAAATGTATTATTATAAGGCAAAAAATGATACATTGGAGAGGTAGGTATCAATATTGGAAGGAATATTTATAATACTTAACATATATACAATCAATCTTAAGATAAAAACAACATAAGTTGATAACACTAAAAATCAATTGGTTTAATTATTTTATATATTTTTCATGAATAATGGCAGCGGAGTTTTAGTTGTTTTTTGCTTCACCAATACTTTTTTTTTTCTTGAAAGTAATAG
This sequence comes from Lactuca sativa, assembly GCF_002870075.4. NCBI lineage: Eukaryota > Viridiplantae > Streptophyta > Magnoliopsida > Asterales > Asteraceae > Lactuca > Lactuca sativa. The sequence continues at coordinate 203,072,016 of NC_056624.2, forward strand.
TTCATAATAATTGCACATATTTGTAAGTTAATAATATAATTTCTTTGGAAAAATACAATTAATTTTAATATATTACTTAATAAATAATTTCGGAACATTATGGGGAGCGGTTGCCTTTATCAGGTTAGTCACCATATGACTAAGACCTCTGATATACTCATCACGCCAAAGATATGGTGGTGACATGACATGTAGTGGTGGTGACATGGCTGGAATGAACACCACCCCTAGGGACGTGGTTATGGTGTGGAGTAGCCAGAAGCATGTTGTTTACATACAGGAGAGATAAACTTTTTCTCTTGCTATCTTTTATCATCCTCTAGCTTTCTCATAGATTTAATAAATGGTGTGTATTTTCTACATATATACTATAAAAGTGAGAGTGATGATGATATGATTTTTTTAAAGTGAGTGTCCTATGGGAATAGATGATGGATAAGGGTATCAATCTATCTTATGTAAAACTAGGAAAAAAAACTCATGCTATGCAATAGATTCAGTGTTTTTTTTTATATATTATCAGCAGTTTAGTAAAAACCAACGAGGACAATTTTGTAATTAGTTTTGTACACATGGGTCAAACTTGTCAAAATACAAAAATTTTATACATATAGATTGTTTTTGAAAAAAAAAACTTTACATGGACCTTTCTATAAATTAAAAAATTATGGGGACTAAAGCTATCAAAATATAAATCATTTGTTGTAGGGACTAAATGTGTCAAATATATAACCTTTGTTTCAGGAATTAAATATGACAAAATATAAAACGTTTGTTTGTTATAGATACTAAATCTCTCAAAATATAAACATTTGTTTGTTAGGACTAAATAGTTAAAATGAAAAATATTAACAGTGAAAACATGACTATTTATAAGCATAATGAAAATAAATTAAGTAGCTGGTTGGTTATGCACCACTGCCATCGACATATCTCTTAGTGTTTGGCTTAGTTTTTTCAAAGTCAAAATCCTTTTTATAAAAGTTATAAAAAATTGATTTTTATTTTTCCAAAAAGTTCTTTTTTCTTGTCTAAAAACTTCAAAAGTAGTTTTTAAAATTATTTTTGCCAAATATTTTTTGTTTTTTTTTCTTTTCCAAAAAAAACTTTTGGCTGTAAAAAGCTAAGCCAAACATCCCCTAATAGTATATATAATTAGAAACGAAATTGGTTTACATCACATCCAAAAGAAACTCTATTTCTATCAATATTTGTGAAACCACTATATTGTTATCAAGATTTGTGAAACAAACATATTAACCTTTTCTCGATCTATCCTATTAATACCATAAAAAGACTCGTGTATAATAACCTAAAGGAAAAGAGATATTGGATCAACTTTCTTATATATCTAAATTAAAGGAAAACACAAAAATAAATTAAGCGTATTCAAATATGTCGTTCTTCTTTTCTTAAATGAAGAGAAAAGGATAAAATCATACTGACAAGTGATCAAGCCGAACTCTCTAACCGGACACGTATAATAAGCCCTCCCAAGGTCCAAGGAGCTTCAGCAATGCACAGGAAGTTATAATTATCCACTGCAAAACATTATCTCAGACGACGACAATCGCCGGAATGGCTGATCGGAAAACCGAAAATCCTCATGCAATATTCATACCATTTCCTCTCCAAGGCCACCTGATCCCTTCCGTTCTTCTTGCCGTCAAGCTAGCATCAAAGGGATTCACCATCACTTTCGTCAACACTGAATCAATCCACCATAGCATCATTAAATCCTCTTCACAATCTGCCATCAACGGTACCCACCACCATGACGACGGTGATCTTTTTGCAGAGGCACGGAAATCCGGTCTGGATATAAGGTATGCCTCCGTAAGCGACGGTCTTCCACTTGGGTTTGATCGATCCCTGAACCATGACCAATACATGGAGTGTCTTCTCCATGTATTTTCGGCTCATGTTGATGAGTTTGTAGGGAATTTAGTGAAAGGTGACGTGTCGATCAACTGTTTGATCGCCGATAGCTTCCATGTGTGGCCATTGATGATCTCAAAGAAGTATAATTTGGTCAATATTTCATTCTGGACAGAACCTGCTTTGGTTTTGAATTTGTATTATCACATGGATTTGCTCAAGAAAAACGGACACTATGATCCACTTGGTATACATAGCTTCCTTCAATCTCTCTTCAACATATAGGTCACGTACTTTCTTATTTATCTCATGAATTTATAATAATACATCAACTTATTAGAACATAAAGTTCATTAATTAAAGTTCATTAATTACATGAATTTATAATAATATATATATATACCCTTCATATATGAACCAACTAGCTAGCTTGTCATAAAAAAAGTAGTTTTGTTTTTATTATTGTATGCATAATATATCTTGCTATATACTAATTAATAATACAAACTCAAGTTTCTAGTAACGATATACATGTCTTTATGATTCCAGATAAGCATGAAGATGTCATAGATTACATACCTGGGGTCGATTCAATCAAACCAAGAGACATGATGTCATATCTCCAAGCAACTAATACAAACACCGTGTCACATCGCATCATACACAAGGCATTGTTTGAGGATGCAAAGAGCGCTGATTTCATGATATGTAACACAATACACGAGCTTGAATCTCACACAATTTCGACACTGAATCAAATGCAACCCTTTTATGCGATTGGTCCTATTTTTCCTAACAAGTTCACTCAAAAACTTGTGTCCACAAACTTATGGTATGAGTTAGATTGCACCCGTTGGCTTAATAATAGACCTCTTAGGTCGGTGTTGTATGTCTCCTTTGGTAGCTATGCTCACATTAGCAAACATGATCTCGCAGAGATAGCACATGGGCTCTTACAAAGTGGGGTTACTTTTGTTTGGGCACTTCGGCCTGATATAGTGAGTTCTAATGACACTAATGCTTTGCCTCTTGGATTTGAAGACAAAATTAAAGATCAAGGGTTGATTGTGCCTTGGTGTGATCAAAAAAGTGTTCTTTCACATCCATCGATAGGAGGGTTTGTGACACACTGTGGATGGAACTCGGTTTTGGAAAGTATATGGTGTGGGGTACCTTTGATTTGTTTTCCTCTTCTAACCGATCAGTTCCCAAATAGAAAATTAGTAGTTGATGATTGGAAAATTGGGATTAATTTATGTGAAGGGAATTTGGTTGAAAAAGAGGATGTCACAAAGAAAGTCAAAGGTTTGATGATTGGAGAGAAGTCAAGTGAATTGAGGAACGAGATCAAGAAAGTTAAAACTACATTGCAAGATGCTTTGGCATTGGGTGGATCGTCTCAAAGAAATTTCGATCAATTTATTAGTGAAGTTAGAATAAAAACTAATAATATGAAATGAAGTCGCTATTTACTGATATAGTCAAGTTTTTATAATTTTAATTTTATATAATAAATAATAAATAAGGACATAATTGTTGAGGAAGATTGCACTTAATTAGATCAATTGATGCATGACCTATTTGTATTTGTGAAAGATCAAATTTGTTTAAATAGTTAGAATAATGATAAATGTAAGTTTGTAAAAAATATTAAGTCATATGTGATATTAAATTTATGCACTTAATTAGATCAACTTAAAGCTCATCGGAGTGACTTCGTCATCTTATAAACCTCACCCGAGCAAGGCTTGGACATGCCAAGTTTGGCTTGGCAACTTGGTGATTTTTTACCGATGTGATATTCTTTTCTTTTTTTACTCATTAACTAAAATTCATTTTTTTTTAAATTCATCCAATTTTAAAAATATAACTGTTTTTTTTTCTTTCTTTTTTTTTTTTTTTTTTTTAAATTATAAATTTTAAACTCTCAATCTTCAACTATAAATATCATCATCCTAATTCATTCTTCGTCCCATTCAAATTTTCTTAATTCATTTCCCCTAACTTTCATATTTTTATTTCTTCAAAACCTCATCGCTAATGATTCGTACGATTCGTGTTTGGTCCCCTGAAAAAATGATATTGTTGGCTCGTTAATGGATTGATGTTATAGAAGACTCAATGCACATTAACCTCTTAGGAATGTTGTTTCTTTTATTTTCGATTCCGTACATCTTTAAATGTTTTTTCTTTTATTTTCGATTCCATACATCTTTAAATGATACTTAATTGAATGAGCCAAAATATATTATTTTATTGTTATAGATAAACATGAACTTTTTTCTATTCTACGGAGTAATATAAAGTTATAAACAAAGAAAAAGAAGGTAAGAAGCTTTCTTTGGTAACAAGAAAGGTTTCTATGCTTCTTCTATATACACATACACAATACACTCCCTTCTCCAATCGTAACCCTCTCCAAACCCTCGCCCCAAAATTCTCAATTCTTCGTTTTCTTTTACCAATCTAAGTCTATTAATCAATTTCCTCCACACCATGACTGATCAAGCTGAATCATCCGACGCGTAAGTCACAATTGTCCCTTGTTCTATTGTTAACATCTTTAGCGGTGTATTATGACTGTAATTTCCTAATTTTAAAAGTTTTGTTATAGCAAGGGAACTAAGCGGGACTTTAGCACCGTGATTCTTGAGCGAAAGAAGGCGGCGAATAGACTCGTCATTGATGAAGCTATCAACGATGATAACTCTGTTGTTTCTCTTCATCCCGAGACCATGTAAAAGCTTCAACTCTTCAGAGGCGATACCATCCTGATCAAGGTATCTTAGGGTTTATACTTTATAGTTTATACAATCTTATAATCGTTTCTTGAGTCCTCTAATACTTGAATATATTGTTTTCTGCTCTTTTTGAAAGTTATTCGTTGCATTCTTCATTCAATCTAGCGTTTTTTATACAAGTTCGATTCAGCCTATTGTAATGAATCTGACCTTATAAATCTAATGTATAGATCTAGTTATTGTACATTGCGCGCTTCAATTGTTTCATCTTCTTGCACGGCAAGAAAATGAGAGATACAATCTGTATCGCACTTGCTGATGACACCTGTGACGAACCAAAGATTAGGATGAATAAAGTCGTCAGATCAAATCTAAGGGTCAGGCTCGACGATGTAGTTTCAGTTCATCAGTGTGCTGATGTTAAATACGGAAAGCGTGTGCACGTTCTCCTGATTGATGATACCATAGAAGGCGTCACTGGAAATCTCTTCGATGCATACCTAAAAGTAAGTTCATTCTCTATAAACCAACTACTCTCCTCTCTTGTTTTCTTCTGATTTTTTCCATTGATGTATCTCACTGTTTGTTTGATTCGCAATTTGCAACCTGCAGCTTACTTCCTTGAAGCATATTGCCCTGTAAGAAAGGGCGACTTCTTTCTAGTAAGAGGAGGAATGAGAAGTGTCAAGTTCAAAGTCATTGAAACCGAACCCTATGAGTACTGTGTGGTTGCCCCTGATACAGAAATCTTCTGTGAAGGTGAACCTGTGAGAAGAGAAGACGAAGACAAATTAGATGAAGTTGGTTATGATGATGTAGGTGGAGTGCGCAAACAAATGGCACAAATCCATGAATTGGTAGAATTACCATTACGCCATCCCCAACTCTTCAAATCAATCAGTGTTAAACCCCCAAAGGGTATCCTTCTATACGGGCCACCCGGATCCGGGAAAACCCTAATTGCCCGGGCAGTTGCTAATGAAACAGGCGCCTTCTTCTTCTGCATCAACGGGCCAGAAATCATGTCAAAAATGGCGGGTGAAAGCGAGAGTAATCTCCGAAAAGCATTCGAAGAAGCTGAAAAAAACGCGCCTTCGATCATCTTCATTGATGAAATTGATTCAATCGCACCAAAACGTGAAAAAACACATGGTGAAGTCGAAAGGAGAATTGTTTCACAGTTGTTGACATTAATGGACAGGTTAAAATCACGGGCCCATGTTATAGTCATGGGTGCCACTAATCGCCCAAATAGTATCGATCCGACTTTAAGGAGATTTGGGAGATTCGATAGGGAAATTGACATTGGTGTCCCTGATGAAATCGGGAGACTTGAAGTTCTTCGTATTCATACAAAAAACATGAAGCTTGCTGATGATGTGGATTTGGAGAAAGTTGGGAAAGAGACACATGGGTACGTCGGTGCTGACCTGACAGCTTTGTGTACTGAAGCTGCTCTTCAATGTATTCGTGAGAAAATGGATGTGATTGATTTGGAAGATGAATCAATCGATCCTGAGATTTTGAACTCCATGGTTGTATCCAATGAGCACTTTCAAACAGCTCTTGGAACAAGTAACCCTTCTGCTCTTCGTGAAACGGTTGTTGAAGTTCCAAATGTAAGCCGAGAAGACATTGGTGGCCTTGAAAATGTCAAACGAGAGCTTCAAGAGGTATTTGTTTTTTTAGTAAATTTCATTATCTATTCTTGTTTACTTGTTACTTATGGTACAAGTTATTATGCAGACGGTACAATACCTGGTGGAACAACCGGAGAAATTTGATAAATTCGGAATGGCGTCATCGTAGGGAGTTTTGTTCTATGGCCCACCGGGTTGTGCAAAAACGCTTCTTGCAAAAGCGATTACGAATGAATGTCAAGCGAATTTCATAAGCATCAAGGGACCTGAGCTTCTGACAATGTGGTTTGGTGAAAGTGAAGCAAATGTGCTCGATAAGGCGCGTGGAATTATTTCTTGAAACGTTTACATATGTGTTCAAATTCGCCCTAGACTATGCCTCCTACATTAGGATACATCACATGATCCTATTTATATGTATACTATATAGATCCTTTCTCCTAATCCCTTGCATCATCATCTGCTTCATCAAGGATCATCTGGAATGCTCTTGCCTTTGGCTTTAGTGGCATATTTGGCTTTATATCTCCTTCCCTCTTTGGACAGTCTTGCTTGAAGTGTCCTTCCTCATTACATCCATAACACACCCTTTTTGAATGTACACTCATTGGCATAATGTCCAATCTTTCCACACTTGAAACATGTCACCTCCTCGCTACATTTTCCTAAGTGTTTCTTCTTGCACTTATCGCACCATCTTACTTCATCTCCTCCTACTTCGAACTTCTTTGAACCAGACTTCAAGAATTTCCCCTTCTCGTTGGACCTTGAAGATCCTTCAAATTTCATTTTCTCGCCAACTTCAGCTTTCTCCAGACCCTTTCCCTTATCTGGGTCTCAACATTCTTAGCTGCCCAGACGACGACTTTCAATGTGGTTGCTTGCTTAACCATCGGACCAAGGTCCGATGGCAATCCATTAGCAAACTTGTTGACCTTGCAGAGTTCGGTTGGAACTAGGTAATGAACAAGCTTCATCTTCTCCGTAAAACTTGCAGCATACTCGGCGACACTCATTCTTCCCTTCTTCAGGTTTTGGAACTCATTGTTGGTATCTAAAAGATCTTGCTCAGAGCAGTACTGCATCTTCAGTTGCACCAGGAAATCTTCCCAAGACATCTTGTTAGCTTCTCCATTGGGCATCGTATTAGCTAGTAGCTTCCACCACCTCAATACCCCAGATTTTAACAGGGGAACCGCGAGAGTGGTCTTCTGTCTGTTGCTACATTCGCAACTCCCAAACATTGTCTCCATCTCAGAGACCATAACTTCCACCTATGTTGGGCTTCCAGAAAGACACGGTGGTTTGGATGTCATGAAATCCTTGTACTTGCATCCATATCCGACATTTCCTCCATATTTGTTATTCCTTTTAACCACTGGTGGTTCAGCTTGACCAACGGTCCTACCGTAGTTCCCTTCTTCTGACTGTCCGTCATTTAGTTCGGGTTGTTCAACAGGCATCAAAGGTTCATTCCTATTATTCAGCAACAATTGCCTCATTTCCTCCCTCTGTTCGGCCATCATAGCCCGAATCATGTCTTGTACTCCAACCATCATGACTGGCTCAGGTGCATAATTTACATAATACTCAAATAATTCCTCTTTATTACCTTAAAATAAGTTACATTTGTTGACCGTAACCATTACATCATCGTATCAATGCTTAACCTCGAAACACTAGCATTATAAAGTCGCACGGTGGGGCATGTAGAGCGGCATGGTCGAGCTATTTTAATTGTGGTCAAAATGGGCATTTGAGTTGGGACTGCCCCCGGGGTGCACTGATTTGCTTCCACTGCAACCATACATGCCATAAAAGGTCGACTGCCCGAGATGATAGGAGGAGCAGCGACAACGCCTGCACCGACCACTTTGAGGATCAATGATGGCCGCCAGGTCAAGACGGAGACACCTATGGTGAAGATAAGAGCATTTCAGCTAACAGCTGAGTAGGCGAAAGCAACACCGATGTGGTTACTGGTATGTCTCTTTACCTTATCGTTTATTGTTTTATTTTTTTATGTTTATATTTATTTGATCATGTGTAGAGACTTTTTTAGTCAATGGTATGACTACTTATGTCTTGTTCGATTCGGATGCTACTCGATCCTTTGTATCTCTTGCGCTTAGCAAGAAGTTTAGCGATACTCCTAGGATTTTGGATTATCCATTGGAGGTAGAGATTGCTAATGATCGTTCAGTGAGTGATTTAAGGGTTCATCGAGGGTGTGATCTAAACCTATTCAGCGAGAGATATTATATCGATTTGGTTCTGATTCATCTGCGAGAGTCGAAGGTTATTATAAGGATGGATTGGTTGGGTTCTAATGGAGACATGATTGATTGTGAGCGCCAGCTAGTGAGAGTTCAAACCACAAGTGGGGGAGAACTAGTTATTCATGGCGAGGGAGCTTAGCATGGACCATCCCTCTGCTCAGCTACGAGGGCCATGAGATATCTTCAACAAGGCTATTTTGGGTTTTCGGTTTATGTGGCGGATACTCGGGTTGGGGGCACGGTGACGTAGGTGAGGTGCCCATCGTTCGGGATTTCCCCGATGTGTTTCCAGAGGATTTACCTAGAGTGTCTCCTGAGAGGCAGGTTGATTTCCAAATTGATTTGGTTCCTGATGTGACTCCGGTAGTCAAAGCACCATATCAGTTAGCGCCCCCTGAGATACAGGAGTTGTCCACGCAATTGCAGGAGCTGCTAGAAAAGGGTTTGGCAAATATGATGAATTAATGAAAATAAAAACAGACTACAAATCAACAATGTCATTTTTAAGTTTTATATATATATATATATATATATATATATATATATATATATATATATATATATGATATAAATGATATCTTTATGATTGTAGTAATAATATTTTAAAGAAAATCACAAAAAAATCCAAAACTAATATATAAATTATCATTATTGTGTTTTTTAATAAAATAATTATCTTAATTTTGAGTTTTTTAATAAATAAATATAAGTTGTTCTCAAATAAATTTAGTATATATAAACAAGAAAATTTTAAAAAAAATCCTTCAACTTTAACCTTAATAACGAAAAGTCCTCAAATTTATTTATTTATTTTTTGTTGTTTTTACAGTTTAACCATTAAAATACAACACTAACCGGTTGCAAAGGTTGTTTTGTAAGTTTTCATCATGGTCAAATTGAAAAAAAAAAAAAACAATCAAGGTGACTTTTTTTTGTCAATAAAACCAAAATATAGAAGTTTTTTTTTCTTTTTTTTTGTTTGACAAATTTCCCTTGACTTAAAAAAATATATTATTAGTTGTTATTTTAAGACATTTTTTCTAGAAAATATTAAAAAGAGTAAATTACATGAATGGTCCCTATGGTTTGGGGTAATTTGCGCGCTTGGTCCCTAACTTATTTTTTTAACTCGAAAAATCTCTACTGTTTGTTTTTGTTACGTTTGGTCCATACTGTTTGTTTTTGTTATGCGATTGGTCTCTGTCTTACCTAAAAAAACTATTATTTAAATAGAAAAAAATTATAAGATAGGTAAGGTAAGGTGAGTGGGGTTGGGGTTGGGGTGTGTTTATTTAAATATTTTAAAAAATCAAGGGAAAAATAGTTTTTTTAGGTAAGACAGGGACCAAACGTGTAACAAAAACAAACAGTAGGGACCTTCCAAGTTAAAAAAATAAGTTAGGGACCAAACGTGCAAATTACCCTAAACCGTAGGGACCATTCGTGTAATTTACTCTATTAAAAACTTTTAAACGTCAATTATATATTCAAAATATTCAATTTTACGCAATTTATTTGTTTTAAAAATATTCAGACCAATCAATTAAGATATTTTTTTAATAATTTTTTTTTCATTTTCCTTTAACTTCATTGTTAACCCATTTCTAAGGGAAAAAAATGTAGTACACAAAATAGTTTTTAATATCTTTAATGTATACTAATACTTAAATTGTTAAGTTTTTAATATTTTCGGGTAGAGTGTTTTTTGATAGCACGCTTGCAGCTTCTGACGTAAGTACAGCACAAGTCAATTATTTTGCATATCAAAGAGGCCCAATTTTGTATTTATGAGAGAAATCGGATGCAGAAAAATGACTATTTGTATTTTTATGTGGTTACCGACAAACATAAACTATTACATCATTCATTTGTATCCATCACATTATCATCCATTTATATTCATTAGTGAAGTGAGACCCGTATATTATATGGGCTGATTTAAAAAAAAAAATTAAACATTAAATTGAAGTGTAAATAGAAAATATTTTTTAATGTATAATTTTAAAATAAGAATGAAATAAACGTATTTATTGCAATTTAATATCATATATATGATATTTAATACTTTACATATATAAGTATATGACTTTAATTTTAAAAATTATAACAAACCAAAAATTGACAAATGGATAATATTTACTTCAAAAATACCACAAAATGACAAGTGTCAAAACTCATGAGAGATTAACATATGGCAAAAAAACTTTCATTTATTAAGGAGGATTAGTTTTATTCATTTTTAAAGATAAAAATTAGGCTTTTCCACTATCATAAATATAGTAATTACTCCGTTAACTAAATAATCGATGATCATGGTATGTAAGGGGGACAATTTCGACGACCGTCTAAAGCCTAGTTTTAGTCCCCAAGATTAATGCTAAGAGAGGGTTTTTATCGTCACAAAGGTATAAAAGCGTCTAAAACTGATGTATTTATTGGTAACCACAATTGATTCAAAATGAAGGGAAAACGAATCGAATGAAATTTAAGAGCATTGGGTATGGGCCGATGTTATAACGTCATTTTACATGCCACATCAACCTTAACACCACCATAACACCATGTAGGAAATGGTGTTCCAATGTCATAACTTGTTAAGAGGTAGAAAAAGGTAGAGAGTGAAAGAGAGAAGAAGGAAGAAAAATGATTTTGATTGGTTCTGATTCTCGTTTCAATATGTTGTGACGAGCACGAGAAGTGCCATGACGAGAAGAAACGAGAAGGGGGGGGGGGGGGCGGTGTTCCCCCCGTCACGACGGCGTTTTCATGTGCCACATCATCCGGTTGCTTCTCGTTGTTGGCCCATACCGCATGGTCTAAAAAACTTATGGGCCTTTCAACCGAGATACACAGAAGTAATAGTCCCAATAAAATCAATGACCCATTTGTTCAATCATGTTGTATGCTTCTTATTGTTTGTTTCAAGTATATAAAGCATTTATGTATCATTTTGTGATGTAACTCTTTATATGTACTTTATTGCTTCATTTGTGTGTAATGAAGTTTATATACTTTAGATTATATGTTTCGGATATTGTGTTGTTTTTATGCAATTGCAGATTCTAGTTATATGTAAGAAGCTATTTGCATATTGAATATCAATTCTGATTTTGTTTTGATGTCTAATAAGTACATTTTGTTGACAAATCTCACTCTTCATGCCATGTGGTTGATTATTGGTTGTAGTTAGATGTGAGAGTATTTTCTAGAATGTATTGGATTTGTACTAATATTTAATTGGTCAAATCTTTGAATTACTCTAATTATGCTGAAAAATTAGGCATTGACACCACAATTCATATTTTTAGCCCTACATAGAATGAAGCTCTATGTATGTGCACTTAGCATGTTCTTATCTTTACGTATAATAAAACCACGCCTTATTGCTTTGAGGGGTCAACATTTATGTGTTTTCCTACTACAATGTTGTGATAATCAAGGGACCTTGAAGATCCTTGAATTTGAGTTGAAGTGAGGATATGTATGCAACCACCCTTTACACTACTATTGAAGCTTAAACTATTTTCTTTTCTATATACTTTATATTTGTTTTATTCTTGTTAATGTTTCATACATTAATTTGGATGATACTTTTTTTGAAGGACATGATTTTTTATTTTGTCCCGAGCTTTATATCAGACTTGGACCGGTTTTAACCTTTGGTATATTTTTTTATTTGTTTTCAAATTATTAAAGCATTAGTTTCATTAACAATTAACTTTATAAAGAAAAAAAATCATCTTTCTAAATTTATTGTTTTATTCGATGAATATCCAACCTTCGTTAACATAAAAAACGATAAAATTTGATATTTTTATTTATTCTTTCCAAATATAAATCCCTAAAAATTAAAATCAACAATATACATGCACTACATAAAGATGATGCATTCAAAGACATTTTTCTAATTTTGTAGTTGTATATAGACAATAAAATGACTTATTAAGGTAATTAACTTTTCAGTATGTTTATATTTGGGTAACTATTTTTTTTCTGTACACATCTAGGTAACAAACTTGTTGGAAGTGTTCACATATGACCATTATGACCTGTTATAGCAAGTTAAATCCTAGATGTGAACGCTTTCAACAAGTTTGTTACTTAGATGTGTAAAAAAAGTTACCCAAATATGAACAAAATTAAAAGTAAAAGTCAATTACACGAATGGTCCCTATGGTTTGGGGGATTTTGTGTTTTTGGTTCCTAACTTATTTTTTTAAACTTAGATGGTCCTTACTGTTTATTTTTGTTGCGCGTTTGGTCACCGTCTTACCTAAAAAGACTATTGTGCATTTATTAATTTATTTTTTAATTAATTTTCTTATTTATGTATTTATTTTTTACATATTTAAAAAAATTAATAGACCTCACATATTTGTATCTCACCGGATGATCCATACTGTTTATTTTTTAATTAATTTATTTTTTAAACTCAGATGATCCCTACTGTTTAATTTTGTTACGAGCTTGGTCTCTATCTTACCTAAAAAGACTATTTTGCCCTTATTAATTTTTTTTTAATTAATTTTCTTGTTTATGTATTTATTCCTTATATATTTAAGAAAAATTAGTAGACCCCACATATCTGTATCTCATCACCATCCTATCTTTCATCATCTTCAACTTCTATTTATTTTCCATCTTTAGTGATATCGACGTCTTCATCATCCCTTTTTTTTGGTCCTTCAACTCCGTCGAATCAACACCACAACCCACTAAAGATGAAGAGACTGTAGGTTATGGTGTTGGTTCGCTAGAGTTGAAGTACCAAAAAAAGAAGGATGGTGAAGACGTGGATGTTACTAAAGATGGAAACGAAATAGAAGTTGGGGAGGATGAGAGATAGGATGGTGACTGGTAAGACCCAAATTAAAATTCTCAAATGTGGTTTCAGGTTTATGGTGAGGAGATACATATATGTGAGGTCTATTAATTTTTTTAAATATACAAAAAATAAATACATAAATAAGAAAATTAATTAAAAAATAAATTAATAAGGGCACAATAGTCTTTTTAGGTAAGCCAGGGACCAAACGCGCAACAAAAATAAACAGTAGGGATCATCCGAATTAAATTTCTCAAATGTTGTTTGCGGTTTACGGTGAGGAGATATAGATATGTGGGGTCTATTAATTTTTTTAAATATATAACAAATAAATACATAAATAAGAAAATTAATTAAAAATAAATTAATAAGGGCAAAATAGTCTTTTTAGGTAAGACAATGACCAAACGTGTAACAAAAATAAGCAGAAGGGACCATCTGAGTTAAAAAAAATAAGTTAGGGACTAAAAACACAAATTCTCCCAAACCATAAGGACCATTTGTGTAATTTATTTTTACTTTTAGCTTTGTTCATATTTGGGTAATTATTTTTTTTGTACACATCTATGTAACGAACTTGTTGAAAGTGTTCACATCTATGATTTAACCTGCTATAGTAGGTCATAATGGTCATATATGAACACTTGCTACAAGTTTGTTACCTAAATGTGTACAGAAAAAAAAATAGCTACCTGGATGTGAACATACCGAAAATTTAATTACCTTAATAAATCATTTTCCCAATTTGCTTTTATTTAAAAAAATATAAAGGTTGGTATATTTATTTTTATTATAAAAAAGTCAATGTGTGTTCATGCATCTACATATTTAGGGCGTGTTTTGTAGTTGTATATTGAGCATAAAAAGCCAATATAAATCCCTAAATATTAAAATCAACAACATACATACACTTAGGGATGTCATAAAAAACCAAAACCGAATAACCAAACCGAACCAAATGAAGTTTGGTTCATTTGGTTCGGGTTATTTGGTTTGGTTAACCGAATAAGGATACCTTATTTGGTTTGGTTTTGGTTAAATTTTCATTGTTTTGGTTAAACCGAAAAAACCGAATATATATCTATATATATATATATATATATATATATATATATATATATATATATATATATATATATACATATATCAACATTTTATATATAAATTTATTGATTAGTTACTAAGATTTCCATGACTTTCTCAATTATTAACCAATAAAAAGTTATAATTGTTTTATATTTTGTATTAAAAAGCAAAAGCAAATTAATCAAATAACTTTTAGTTGTTTTTTTCATTTTCATATACGATTAAAGTTAAATTAACTTATCTCTACAACTTGAATATAATATTTTATATATTAATGTAGTTTCTTTGTTTGGTAATAGTTAAATAAGTTTTTTTTTTTACTTTTAGTTTAATATTTATTTTTACGTGTTGAATTTTATTCAGTTTAACCGTTAAACTGAACCGAATAAACCATAATCGAATAAACCGAAACCGATTAAACCGGACCTTATTTGGTTTGGTTATGGTTAAATTTAAAATGTAAAAAAACCGATAAAACCGAACCGTATTAACCGAAAACCGAAAAACCAAACCGAATAACACCCTTACATACACTACATAAAGATGATACAGTATATTCAAAGATATTATATATATATATATATATATATATATATATATATATATATATATATATATATATATACACTACATAAAGATGATATAGTATATTCAAAGATATTTTTTTTAATTATATATATATATATATATATATATATATATATATATATATATATATTATACATACTTATAAAGCTAGTATTTTTCTTGAATCATGCATTCGAAACCCCCATAAAAATTTGTCAACACCACATGCATTTGAAACCCTCACACCCTTTCACCTTTAAAGTAATTAATCACACATAATCTCATTCCAAGAAAATCACACACTCTATAAGTTCAACACCTCATGCATTTCAAACCCCCACACCCTTTCATCTTCATTATATATGTAGTTATATTAATATATTTTTCTTACAAAAAGTCGTCATTTGGTTGAAAATATTATGATTCAAAAGTTTTCATATAGTTGAAGCATTCACAATTCAAATATAATGATTTGAAGAAATGGGTTATGTCGCATCGATGATAATTGTAATATGATTTTTTTTCTTTCAACCAAAACAAATGAAGCTTTTCTATTCTTTCTTTATATTCAATTTCTCATTTGACCTTTATATGAGATTTATATGTATTACTCGATCTTGAATGTGACTCTCCAAACATCAATGTTTGCTTGGAATATCTTTCTCATTCTTGTTTTTCAAGAAAAACATTTTGATTACAGGTTAGTGAAGAATTGTCAATAAGTTTCTATGGTTGAATGATGTTCAATAAAGAAAGAAGATTCAGAAAACGGATATAGGTTTTTTTTTGTTTGAGCAAAGTAGACGAATGTTAGTTTTTTCTTTTGATTTAAATATATATTTATGTAACCTTTTTATTTATATATTTAACCACCCAATTTTCTTATTTATTTGATTGTAGTTTTTCTATTTTGATTATGTTTATTTTCTATTATTTTTTGTTGGGTTATCCTACACAACATATTTACAAGACAATATTTAAAAGATAACATAATTTTTAACATTTGATATGTAATTATGATGATTTATCATGATATGTTCTTCATATGAAATTAATTTATCCATATTACTACTACAATAATTACATATAAGATTTACAAAAATATATATTATATGTGATTTGTTTAACATATATATGTACCTATGTATGTTATAAATTTATAATTAAATATATTTATGTTTAATATCTGAAGGGATTAAAATGATGCATCAAAACCAATTATTTAGACGAATATAATAATAATAATAATAATAATAATAATAATAATAATAATAATAATAATAATAAATACACATTTCCAAATACTGTATTCATTTGAAACTCACACTACAACTCAAGAGTTTTCTAATTTATGTATATTTATTAGTTACAACTCAAGAGTTTTTAACTTATGATTATTAATTAGTAATCACTAATAACTTTTTATTTTCCTTTCTTTAATAAGGTTGTAAAGTTTTGCTCATTAAAAACATTAATGTATTTGAAGAGATTTGTGATTTAAATATGAAAAGTTAATATAAATGTTATAATAAATGTTTTAGTGTTTTTATGTTATTAAAAGTTGTAGTGTTTATTTTTCATATTTTTTTATTATTCGTTGCATATATATCTTTTTTAATACAAATGTTATAATAAATGTTTTTGTATTTTTATGTTACTAAAAGTTGTAGTTCATATTTTTTATTATTCATTTGAAAACTCGCACTACAACTCAAGAGTTTTCTAATTTATGTATATTTATTAGTTACAACTCAAGAGTTTTTTACTTACGATTATTAATTAGTAATCACTGATAACTTTTTATTTTTCTTTCTTTTATAAGGTTGTAAAGTTTTGCTCATTAAAAACATTAATGTATTTGAAGAGATTTGTGATTTAAATATGAAAAGCTAATATAATTGTTATAATAAAAGTTTTAGAGTTTTTATGTTATTAAAAGTTTTAGTGTTTATTTTTCGTATTTTTTTATTATTCGTTGTATATATATATTTTTTTAATACAATGTTATAATAGATGTTTTTGTATTTTTATGTTACTAAAAGTTGTAGTTCATATTTTTGTTCATACATTTTGTTACCCGTTATATATAGATTATCATACGTTTGATATATAATTTACACAATTTTAAACGGTTTATAAAATTATCAAATAATTATGTGTATCACAATGACTTAAAACTTAAAACTATAATCATCATACAATATTATAAAGGAAACATTTTTTCTTTTACAACATTGATTTGAAACTCCCAACATTTCATATTTCCATACAATATACTTAATTTATTAACTTAAATATGCTTTTAGTTGTAAACATTATCATAAATGGTAGAATTTGTGACTTATCAATATGATATACTTAATTTGTTAACTTCAATGTATAGTTAAATAAATAACCTACATTAATATATCAAATAAGCTTAAAAATTTAGTGTAAAATTTAAAACCTAAAGTAAAATATCAAATAATGTTTAAAAAAATCAATATATATTTTTTAACATAGTTAAAAAGAAATTAAATATAATAATAATAAAAGAACCTAAATTGATGAATCATATTAACTAAAAGGTATTTGAAAACTATATTCTAACAATATATTTTTAACCTGCGCCGCGCAACGCGCGGAAATTTGTCTAGTATATATATATATATATATATATATATATATATATATATATATATATATATATATATATATATATATAGGAATATGATCAAATGAGAACACCTAAAAGGTTGAGAATGCGAGAACAGATCTTGACCATTTAAATACTTAAATCTAAGGTTATTATTAAACGAGTGATTTATGAAAAATTCTAAAACTACTAGCATTAAAGTGTAACTTTTAAATGGTCAGAAGAGCATAATTGGAAATCGAACTTTACCAATTTCCTATAATTTCTCATCCTTTCACCTATTTCATTTCATATTCCCGTATCTTTATCACCCTCACTCTCTCACTAGGGTTTCACAATAAAGCTGCCTCTCTCTATGAATTTGGTTCCCTCTTTCCTCTCTTCAACATAGTCGCTGCAGAAGATAAACACCACCACCGTGGATAGCCAAATCTGTCGACAACATAACCACCGCTATCATCATTCAACCTTATCTAAGCATCTCTTTCTATCACCTTAGTCGTATACCATCGCAACATCGCTATTATTAGTTTCACAGAAGCAGCAAAACAGTGGGTGTTGAGTTTTTTTCCTAGATTACATATGTGTATGTATAATCGAGAAAAACGGAACTCACAACTATCCCACTTGAATAAATTTATGCAGGTATGAGCTCTCTCCATCTCCATCAACAAAATTAGGTTTTCAGCCATCAACTATCCAACATAGCGATTCAATTTTTTTTTTGTCTCGGTTCCAGACGAAATGGCAATCGCAACCCCCTTCCATTTGTTTCAATAGATGCAGGTCTGAGTATGATTTTATTCCAAGTAATATGGGTTGAAGAACAAAATGAAGAGTAGTCCTCCTCCTCTCTCATGCTGGTATAAAAAAATTAATGATTAACAGAAAAAAATAGGGGCTTGACTCTGTGAGTTTCTTATAATGCTTTAAAATTGGTTTTCTTTATTTGCTTCTAAAAATAAGGTGATAAAGATAACATTTACTGTTTTGGTTTTGCTAATATGAAGTAAACACATTATTGTTTTGGTTTAGAATTGATCACCTTCATGCAAACCTGGAATCAGATTCACAGGAAAAGGTTGTGCACAGAAGCTATTTAACAGATATATGGTTCATTGAACCTAATGATATATGTAATATGGGTTCTTATGAATGTCCATTGGAATTGTTTGAGAAGATGAAAAGTGAAGAATTTGAGCCAGAGGAGAATGAAAAACTGTATCATATTTTGATGTATTCATCTATGATAGAATGTGTATTCAAATATGAATAGTAGTGTATTCATGTGTGAATGAGTCTATTCATGTTTCAATGAGTGTAATTATTTTTTATTAGAGGCATTCATTTTATAAAGAAATATTAATTTGTACACTATTTTTTTATTTTGTATTTATTTATGAATAGAAGTGTATTTATTTGTAAATAACAGTGTATTTATATGTGAATTGATGTATTTATTTCTGATTGTATTCATTTGTGAATAACTGTGTTTTTTTTATGATTAGAGATATTCACTTTTTTCAATAATGTTAATTTTTACATTATTTTTATTTTTATTTGATGAAAAAAAAGCATTGGATTATTTGTAAATTGATGTATATTAATTTGTGATTAGAGTCGTATTAGGGTTTTTGAAGAAAAATTTCGTTTTTGAATAGAAGTTTGATTTAGAATTAGATTTCTATTCATTTTTTGAAAAAAAAAATGAGAAATACGAGCAAATTTTTTTTTTTTTAAGAATTTTTTTTTTTCAGTTTTAAAATCAATTTTGGCAAAAAATGTTTTTATATTCCATTAATAATAAAAATAAAAATCTAATATTTCTTTGTTTTTTGGTAACTCGTCCTAAATTTAAGGGATTTCATTGAATTTTATTTTATTTTAATTTAAATTTAATATAGAATTACTAATATACCCTTATATATTGATTGGTCCAGAATTGTTCTCGCGTTCTCAACCTTTTGGGTGTTCTCATTTGATCATTCCCCTATATATATATATATATATATATATATATATATAAATAAATATAAATATATATATATATATATATATATATATATATATATATATATATATATATATATATATATATATATCATGGAAACATGATTATGATTAGCAAATCATAATCAGATATGAGCAAAAAAAGGAGTCTGGAGAAAAAAAGGCAAAGTCGTGTTTCGCCCGTTTTTAAGGCTACAGTGCTGTTTCAGAGCATTTTATACATTGACTCGCCTAACTCACCGATACTTTCTATTTTGTTTTTTATTTTAAAAACCAAACCCCTATGCTCATATCCCATTATGGTCCTTTTAGAACATGGTATCAGAACCATGGAATACTATGTGATATTACTTTGTGTTACTATTTGATGAGTATATTCAATAGATTAAAAAATAGTAATCTAACTAAAGGTTAATCTAAAGAAGAAATGCTCATATCCCATTATGGTCCTGTTAGAACATGGTATCATAGCCATGGAATACTATGTGATATTACTTTGTGTTACTATTTCATTAAGATGTTGAGTTTCAATTTGATGGTTAAGTTTTATTTCACTACATAAGGCCAAGCTTCATGTATACATGTTCCTATTAGTTTTCCATACGTATAATCTTCATAAGGAATTATATTTTCTATCCTTAATTGGTTTTTTACTCTTTCAGCAAAGAGATTTGGCAAACCATCTATATATTTGGATTTCCAATAAACACTATTACAATCATTAAGTTCCATTACTCTGCTTAAAAAAGTATCCTTATACCATTTAAAGGATGTAAGAGTTTTACAAAATATCCATTTAATAGAGTACGGATTTTTTCAGAATTATTTGACCATCTTCATATAAAATATTCTATTATAGTACAAGTAAGAGTATAAACTACATTAGGAAGAATTACTCAATTTTCTGTTTTAACTGTATTAAGAATAGTTTGTTGGGTTTTTTCATCCACATAGTTGTCCCATCAGCCTTTTAATTGGCCAGTAAATCCAGCAATTAGCATATTAGCTACTTGTTTATCACTATTTCCTGTATTTTTAGCAATTGTACTATACATTAACATTCTATGAATCATATTATAAATCTGTCTTTTAGTATAATCATCCCAACGTATGTTTATTTATTTTCTTAGTATTTTTCCCTCAAATATTTGGGAGTTGTTTGGTAAAATAACTTATTATTTATTAGCTTATTATAGGCTTATAAGTTAATGAGTTAGAGAAAATCAACATATGGAAAAAATGACTTATTAGTGGTTTGCGGCTGTTATAAAATATTCAAAACATTTTTTTATTTTATAGCGGTGTGAAACCGCTAATAAGCTAATAAATTGTTTTGACAAAAACCCCCTTAAATGTTTATTATAGGCTCTTAATGCCAATTGTTTGTTTTTTTTTTTAAGTAGTAACCAGCTGAAGTTTTTCAAAACCGAAGACATATTTTAGCTTATCAAATGATTGATTCGATTCTACACGCAAATGTGGATTTGCTGATAAATTATCAATACTTATCATCATAATTTTCGTTCTTTAGTTTAGTTACATGCGTATAACATTTGCTGAATGTTAAAAGAATAAAATTAAACACTAAAGTGTGAAATTCCATTGTATGTTTCCACTTTTCATATAGTACTCTCATGAAAGCTAAGGTACAAGTGTAAGGAGACATGATGCATGTGACTCAAAATGCTCCCTGTGCATAACTGCATTAGAAGGCCCTGGATGTTCCATCTTTTAGGTTCTTAATATGTAATGCCCAAGAGATAAGAAACAAAACAACACATACCCGAAATTATTAATAGGACCACATCGGCCAAATTGGCGAACTTGATTTGATTTGATTTGATTGTTTTATTTAATTTTGATCATACCATAAATAACTATCCTTGGATATCAATTTAAATTTAAAAAGTGGATAGTTATTGTTGATATTGAATGTAAAAGATACATAATTTGTTTAGTCAAACACAACCCGGCTAACGCAAAAGTCGTGACATTGGTTGAAAAGAACCGTGTATCCATTCAAGTTTAACTATGGGTGTTCGTTTGGATGGATCGGTTCGATCCGATCCAATTAAGTAAATCCAAATTGATTTTGGTTTTCAAAATATGGATTCGAATAATCTAAACTAAATTCAAATCTGATCTGATCCGATCCAATTACAATTCGGTTGGATCGGTTTTTATAATTCGGTTTTCAAAAACTAAAACATTTTAAAATGACATATAATTATAATATTATCTAATTTTTATAGAAGAAGCAAAAAAATATTTAGTTGTGATTTAAAATTTATAAACTACTAAGAATGTATATTATAGTTTAATATTTAATAGATAAGGAGATTTTAAGAGAAAATGCATATTAATGGTTTTTATTAGATGAAACTTTTTTAACTTATTTAAAAAAATAAATAATAAAGTTAATAAATAGTTATAGTTATATTAAAAATAAATAAATAATAAATTGTTATTCGTTTTTTTTGGATTATTCGATTCATATTTTATAAACCAAAACCAATCCGAAATCCAAAATAGTAATTCAGTTTTGTTGAAAACCAATCCAAAAATCCGAATATCCGAACCAAATAGTTCAATCTAATTTGTCCAATTGGACAATTCGTTTTTATCCGAATAATGAACACTCCTAAGTTTAACGCCAGAGGGGTCATTTTTAGAGCGGTTATCATTAATTAAAGTGTAGCTATTATTTACTTGCTACATTTATTCTTTTGTTTAGGTAGTGGATTGTTTGATTTCTAGCAATATCACCTCACAATGTACGTATGTATGATAAATCGATCCTTTACTTCGAATATGATCTCAGATTTAGGTACATTAAATATTTGTCTTTCACCCCCTCCGAGTTTAGGTCAAGATTGCATCTCCTTTACTTTTTCTTTTGGGGCCATTACAAGGATTGTTGAATTGCTTCTGTTTTGGTATTCTTTTCCTCCTCCCCTTCCACAAGACCACAACTACCCAAGTTTCAGTCGTCTAACTGCTCACTTGTCTTCTTCTGATCTTAAAAATCCATCATTCTCTAGGGATAGCCTATCCTCATTGGCGGTGGCTTAACCTCCACGAGCATTGAAATAGATGGCATCCAAGATGGGATTATGTTGTGGATATATACATCTTCGTTAGAAGATTATTCCATCTAGTTTTGCTGTGGATTATGTTGTTTTGTTGGCCATATACAATGTTTCTTAGGCTAAAAGGAGCTGCATGCCAAGTTTGTCATTAAAAAGGTGCGGGTTGTCATTTTTGCAATGCTATTTTTTTCTAAACTTAATTTATATAAAAAAATTATGAATTTAAACAAATTATTTTTATAAAAACTAAAATTTAATTAAACCTAAAAGGACATTGCAACACACCAAAAAAACATAGAATTTAAAAAAAAAAATACAAAACATAGAAATTAAAATTACGAAACCTAGAAATTAAAATACGATATATAGATAGACCTAAATATTATACTTTTTTGCAATCTTCTCTTTGGCCTTGCCAATTCCCTTTCATGTCCGGCAAGGTTACTAGTATTTTTCGTTATGGTCGTTATGTCACAAAATTTTTCTTTCTCTTTTGTGACACCCAAGTATTGCTCCACAATAGTCTTTAAGTTGTCCATTTTGCTTGCCATTTGCTCGATGTCACTTAAACCACTTGCGGTCCCTTTACCTTTTCGCTTAGTTTGATCTCTTCCCACGAGACAACTAGCTAGTGGAACCTCAATAGGCTCATCATCGTTGAGGTCAATCCCGACATGTGCATCCGACGATTGACAATTAGGGTTTCAGTCTCAGGTTTTGGAGAGGTGGGTGTTGGTCATAAGAAGGTCCAAGAGCAACTTAAGATGTTAAAATAGAGCTCAAACCCTAAAAATTAGGGTTTGTCCTAGGTGGCTGTACTCCCCACGTACTCCATCTACGCCCAGCATACGTGGATGCCTCCGCGAGCAGCTTATCGACCCAGTACACCCAACATACTCCTTGCGTATGCCCAGAGTACTGGCCAGGGACTTAAAAGATAAACGTTTTAAGTTTGAGGGAAAAAAAGTGAAATACCTGAAATGAGAATGTTACACGTAGCGGCTAGGATCCTTAAATTTATGCCTGTTGCAAATGTTAGCTTGGGGTGGGCGTTAGCTTGGCTAATGCCCCTTCGATACTTAAGTCACTAGTGTTCTTAGAAAAATTAATAAAGAAAAGAAATAAGGGTAAGGAGTAGGTATGTACCTCGACTCATTTATGATGAATTGACTTACAGAAAGTACGATTCAAGGTGTATAGCATTCCAGGATCTTGGAATGAGGCTTCCTTCTAGGGTAGCTAGCTAATATGCACTTTTCTTTCTTCTGAATAAATGAGATATGGTTCTTCCCGTTTGGGTGTCTTTGGTAGTTTGCTGATTATGTCCATTCCCCCACTTCATGAATGGCCAAGTAAAAATGATGGGTGTAAAGGTTTTGTCTGTTGATGAACGATGATGTTATATCTTTAACTAGCATCGCATTTTTATGCGTGTAAGAAGGCATCCTTTTTATTTGTTGGCTAGTAGTACCCCATCCTTAATACTTTAGAACATAAGGATCTTCCCCCCATGTGGTTGCCGCAATCTCCTTCATGTATGTCCTTTAGGACTTCTGTAGTTTCATGATCTTCCAAGCATCTTAAGTATGGGTCTACCAAGGATTTCCTGTATGGCTTCCCTTGGATCATCAAAAAGTGTGAGACCCTCATTCCGAGTGCTCTATCGTTTTTCTCTTCTTTTAGGATCATGTCATTTTGGAGATATTCTATGATGGGCCGGATCCAGGATTTTGAACTTTGTTAAGGATTCTGAATATTAGGATCTTGGAGAGGGGATTAAGGGTTGGGATCTCCGATTATAGCTATGTTGATAATTTGATCATGGTCGTTGGTATCATCTGGTCTCTTGGAGGGATCTTCTATCACCGAATTTTAAGGTATAATACTAGTCTTTCGGCTGTAACTGCATGGTATTCATTAAAGTGGTTAGTTATTAACAATGAATTGGCATATACCTAAAGATCCTTGGCCATCTGTAGCCCCATGATTAATACTTCATACTCTGCTTCGTTGTTAGTTACATTGAAATCACAACAATCATCTAGGGTAGGATGTCCCCCTGTGGCGATTTTAGTATGATCCCTAGGCTAGTTCCCCTTTGGTTTGATGCTCCATCTATGAAGAAAGTCCATTTTCCTTGATCTTCTTCCTTTAGAAATTGCTGAGTTTCTAGTGCTACTTCTGCTTGTTGATCATCACAAAAGTCAACCACAAAGTCTGCTAATGCTTGTGACTTTATCGCTAATTTTGGTTCATATTTGTTGTCATATGTGCTTAACTTCACATACCATTTTGCCATTTTTCTTGACGTCTAAGGTTTCCTCATAACATTCTTAATATGATAGTTAGTTTTAACATGTATAGTATGAGTTTTGAAGTAATGTCTTAGTTTTGTAGAAGCTATAACTACTGAAAATATTGCTTTTTCGATATGAGAGTACCTGGTTTCAGGATCCAGTAGACTTTTACTTACATAATAAATGGGATGTTGATCCCCACTAAGATCCTTGGCCAAGACTACATTTACAACACTGGAGGATACTGAAAGGTAGAGAAGGGGTGGCTCCCCATCCAATGGTTTTACCAATAAGGAATTCAAATATAAATATTTTTTATGTTCTTCGAAGGCATCCTTGTTAGAGGCAAGATCCTTGAATCATATGTGGGATCCTTAAATATTTCTAAAGCCTCATGATCCTTAAACATATCCCAGGGTCCTGAATATTACCACTAATATTTCTGACACTTGTAACAACTATATTTTCTTTATTTTTCTCACATGTGCATAACTAGTCAACACAAGACCTGTTCTCAACAGAGAGTCATCTCAAACAGGTAAAAGACCCGGAATACCAAGTCAAATAACATTCATATGTTGATTCCGGAGGATCCCAGAGTTATCGGACTTCTTGTTACTTCACTAGATTATAAATAACACATGTATCTAACACACAACAGACACGATTAGCCCTAGCATTACTCTTGTACTCGTATTACTTTCATAATCTTTGTAATCTGATATTAAAATCAATAAAACACATAAAGGCATGTGATTATTATCACCTCCCAAGGTTTTATGCCAGAGATCCTACAAGGGATCAAAGGCTTTCCTTGTAACTCATTTTTCTCACTTTGAATACCATTTGATACTTATATTACACTAACACCACAACCTCTCATACGATTTGGTTGAATTACACTTGATCAGTTTTTGACCAAAACAATTTGGCGCCCACTGTGCAGCCGTGGTGTTTATAATTGTTTGAGAATCATGTCTACCCAACCGACCTTATATTCTTCCTTAAATCCTCCCATTTACTCTAAAAATCTTCATCCACACCAAGGTGGAGCTCCCAAAAAAACCTATGAGGAACCGAAGAAAAACACCTTTTTATTCGCTACCCAAGGATTTCAAGATCCTCATGTACTGATCTCCAATAAAAAAAATCATCGCTATGATGATGAGACTGGAATGACAAGTCACCCAAAAGCAGGAGGATGACAGGACGATACTCAAGGAAGCGGAGAGAATGAGGGAAGAGATCTGTAAGCCTCAAGAAGTAGCACCCTTGATCTTGCAGCCCAAGATCCTGAACTTTGACAACACGAGATCCTCAGCTAACCGCCGTGAGATAGGATCCTCAATATCAACCTCTATTCCTGCTTGGTACATGTTAGGTCCAAGATCCTTACAATATTAAGGATCCTCAAATATCCAGGATCCTCAGCTACATCAGGATCTTGACTAATTACCGTTATTATTTTTATTAATATTTATAACGGTCATATTTTACCTATAACTAACACGCGTGCAAAAGCAGTTAAGGGAAGACCAATTCTCAATGAAGAATGATCTCAACTTTTCTAAAGACTCGAAATATTTGGTCGAATAACATTCATGAAGATGGTCATAGAGGATCCTAGAAATATCGGACATCTTGGTGGCTAGTTTGGACTATAAATTGACACTTGTAATCTGCACACGACATACTGTTTTTTAGTCTAAGCTCACTCTACGAAATGATTTACTCCTTCTTACTAAGAACTCACTGTATTCTTCATTTTATATCAATAAAATCATCAAGGCAGGTGATCATTATCACCTCCCAAGGTTTTATATTGGAGATCCAAGCAAGGATCAAGGGTTTTCCTTGTAAACCATGGTGTCACTTTCTTTTACCATTTGCTATTACACAATTTGAACATCACAACCTCTCATTCAATTTGGTTGATTAGCACTTGTGTAATTTCTTACCAAAACAATTTGGCGCCCACCATGGGGCCGTGGTGTTCAAAATCCTCGAAATCATCATGTCCACACAACCGATCCTCTCTTCGTCCTCTACTCCTTCTATTCCAACCAAAAACCTACCACCTCCTCCAAGTGGGCCCCCTACTCAAAGGAAAACTCCTGACACTTCCAAGAAAAGCACCCCCTCAATCGCTAATCCAATAAGTTTGGGATCCTCGTGGCTCAAGGATCCAACTGCCTCAGTCACTACTGCAAAACTTTTCGATGTGATGAGGAAAATGATGCAACAGGTGACCCAAAAGCATGAGGAGAATAGAGCACTACTCAAAGAAGTGGAGAGGATGAAGTCAGAATTTCATAAATCCCAGGAAACAACGCCTACAGTTGTGCAACCATGGATCCTGGACTTCGATAATGCAGGATCCTCAGAAAATTGCCAGAAGAACACGATTCCTACTACTATAGCGTCACCCCGGGTGGGGGGGCAACTATGGACAACCGAGCGTCCATGATCAATGATCTCGATGAACCTTTCAACACTCCTAAAAACCTTGATTCTAGTAACTTCTTAAATAGAAATACTATTAATACTAACTATACTAACGTTAATGTAGGAATAAACCCAAACATGGCCAGGAAACTTCAGCAATTAAGACAAACTATCTCCAGTGTACCCGGAGTGGTCCAACCAATACCAGAAGCATCTCCTACAAGCAAAAGGATCTTGAGATTTTCTCCCGCATTAGCTGATACCGAAGTTCCTAAGCGCTACCAAACTCCCAGCATGAAGCTATACAATGGAACTACAGATCCTAAAGAGCATATAGCCCAATACAGATCCTAAAGAGCATATAGCCCAATAATAATTACTATTATTATTTTTATCAATATTTATAACGGTCGTATTTTGTCTATTACTAACATGTGTATGGAAGTAGTCAACGGAAGACCAATTCTCAAAGAAGAATCATCTCAGCTATGCTAAAGACCCGAAATACTTGGTCAAATAACGTTCGTGAAGCTGGTCATATAGGATCCCATAAATATCGGACATCTTGTTGGCTAAATTGGACTATAAATTGACACTTGTAATCTGCACACAACACATTGTTCTTTAGCTTAAGCTTACTCTACGAAATTCTCTACTTATTCTTACCAAGAACTCACTGTAATCTTCATTTTTATATCAATAAAATCATCAAGGCAGGTGATCATTATCACCTTTCAAGTTTTTATGTTGGAGATCCTAGAAAGGATCAAAGGCTTTCCTTGTAAACCGTTGTGTCACTTTCTTTTACCACTTGCTTTTACACAATCTGAACATCACAGCCTCTCTTTCAATTTGGATGATTAGTACTTGTGTAATTTTTGACCAAAACAATTTGGTGCCAACCGTGGGGCCATGGTGTTAAAAATCCTCAAAAAAATCATGTCTACACAACCGATCCTCTCTTCGTCCTCTGATCCTTCCATTCCAACCAAAAACTTACCACCTCCTCTAAGTGGACCCCCACTTAGAGGAAAACACCCGACACTTACAAGAAAAGCACCCCCGCAATCGCTAATCCAAGAAGTTTAGGACCATTAGGGCTCCAGGATCCGACTGCCTCAGTTACTACTGTAGAACTTTTCGCTATGATGAGGAAAATGACACAACAGGTGACCGAACAACAGGAGGAGAATAGTGCACTACTCAAAGAAGTGGAAGGATGAAGGCATAATTTCAGAAATCCTAGGAAACTACGCCCACAGTTGTGCAGCCAAGGATCCTAGACTTCAATAATGCAGGATCCTCAGAAAATCGTTGGAAGGACATAATTCCTACCATTGTGGCGTCACCCTGGGGGCAACTACAAACAACCGAGCGTCCATGACCAATGATCTCAGTGAGCCTTTCAACACTCCTAGAAACCTTGACTCTAGTAACTTATTAAACAACAATACTATTAATACTAACTACACTAATGTTGATGTAGTAATAAACCCAAACATGGCTAGGGAACTTCAACAGTTAAGACAAATGATCTCCAGTGTACCCGGAGTGGTCCAACCAATACCATAAGCATCCCCTACAAGCCACGGGATCTCGAGATTTGCTCTTGCGATAGCCGATACCGAAGTTCCTAAACGCTTCCAAACTCCCAACATGAAGCTATATGATGGGACTACGATTCCCGAAGAGCATATAGCCCAATACAGAGAAAGGATGGAGATCATTCTCATCCTAGGGCACTTGAAGGAAGCTTGCCTATACAAAGGCTTTGGTTTGACTCTTACAGGATTAGCCCTCAAATGGCTACTAAACGTTCCCCCATACTCTATAACTTTATTTGCACACTTAGTAAATATCTCTAATAACTAATTTTCTTGCAGCAGAACCTTTGAGAAGATCACTAGTGATTTCTACCGGGTGGTTCAGGATCCTAAGGAAAAACTTAGGGACTTTGTTAACAGGTTTGGCAGGTAAGCTCTAAGCATCCCCAACATTGACATGGTCTATGCTGTGGAAGCTTTTAAAATGGGATTAAGAAAGGATTCACTCTTCTACGAAGACCTTATGATGACCCCATGCAAAAGATTGGATGAAGTTAGGTGTCGGGCATTGAGGTTCATAAGGCTCAAAGAGGATAGAGAGATCTAGAAGAAAAGCAACCCTTCAGATCATTATGAGAACCCCAACAGGAAGGTCGAATCCTTGACTCAAAGATCCTACAAATCGAAGCCCTATTCCAAACCGGATCATCACAAGGTTAATTCCATTGAAGATGGAGGAGAAGAAGAAAAAGAGCTTCCTAAAATCACTGACTATTGTTTTTATGTGGATGTTTCAAGTGTAATTCATGCTATGCAAGATCTTAGAGACAAAGCAAGATGGCCAAAGAGAAACAAGTCCACCACTTGGAAAGACAAGTCCAAATGGTGTGCTTACCATGAAGACTTTGGCCACATGACGGAGGAATGCATAGCCCTTAGAAAAGAAATCAGCTACCTCCTTAGTAAAGGACATCTCAAAGAGATCCTCGGGAGAAAAAGAGAAAAATCCAAGCAGAACAGCCAAGATGATCATAGGATCCCAGAGAAACCAGGATCTCCAACCTATGACGCTAAGATAATTATTGTTATCTCTGGTGGATCTAACATCTTTGTTACCTCTTACTCTCAGGGTAAAAGACACGCCAAGGTCTTTAAAACAGAAAAGGAGAATACACCACGGAAGAATACCATGATTAGCAGTGAAAAAGAAATCACATTTGACGAGACGGACATGGAAGAAATTCAGGATCCTCGCCATGACGGACTCGTGATAACACAGTACATGGCCAACCATTTCGTCAGAAGGATCCTTGTTGACGGAGGATCCTCGGTCAATATTGTACTCCTTAACACGCTGAAAAGAATGAACATCCCAGAATCAGAGATACTCAGGAGATCCTTAGTCCTCATAGGATTTAGCGGGGAAACGAAACACACAATTGGAGAAATAAAGCTACCAATATACATAAAAGGGGTAAAATCTATACAAAATTTATGTTTTATTGACACATTATCTTCTTATAGTGTGACACTAGGTAGACCATGGATCCACGATATGAAAGCAGTTCCATCAACATACCATCAGTGTGTGAAGTTGCCCACTCCATGGGGAACAGTGAAGATCATGGGAGATCAACATGTGTCGAAAGAATGCTACAAAACCTCTATGAAATTTACGACTAAACCCCAACAAGCATAGTAATTAAGACAAGGGGCACGCAGCTTATGGAGACAAAGGAATAAAACGCAAGGGAAGTGCCCCTAGGCATCGAGGATCCTGAAGCTGAAGTCCTCATATGATCCTCAATTTCTAAGCAGATTGAGCTGGATCTATTGAATTTCTTAAGAACCAGAAGCAAGACATTCACATGAAAACACGAAGATATGACATGTATAGACAAGAGTATTATTACTCATAAACTTAATATTGATCCTTCTTTCAGAACAATACACCAAAAGAGAAGAAAGTTTGCACCTGAAAGGAATTAGATCATCCAAGAAGAAGTAGAGAGGCTCCTCAAAACATGGATGATCAAGGAAGTAAAGTTCCCAAGATAGATAGCTAATGTGGTTTTCGTACAAAAGAAAAATGGCAAATGGTGAGTGTGCGTAGATTACATGGATCTTAACAAGGCTTGCCCTAAGGATCCTTTCCCTCTACTGCATATTAACTCTATGATAGATGCAACGGATGGCTATAAACTCCTAGCCTTCAAGGAGAATACACCACAAAAGAATACCATGATTAGCAGTGAAAAAGAAATCACATTTGACGAGACGGACATGGAAGAAATTCAGGATCCTCGCCATGACGGACTCGTGATAACACAGTACATGGCCAACCATTTCGTCAGAAGGATCCTTGTTGACGGAGGATCCTCGGTCAATATTGTACTCCTTAACACGCTGAAAAGAATAAACATCCCAGAATCAGAGATACTCAGGAGATCCTTAGTCCTCATAGGATTTAGCGGGGAAACGAAACACACAATTGGAGAAATAAAGCTACCAATATACATAAAAGGGGTAAAATCTATACAAAATTTATGTGTTATTGACACATTATCTTCTTATAGTGTGACACTAGGTAGACCATGGATCCACGATATGAAAGCAATTCCATCAACATACCATCAGTGTGTGAAGTTGCCCACTCCATGGGGAACAGTGAAGATCATGGGAGATCAACATGTGTCGAAAGAATGCTACAAAACCTCTATGAAATTTACGACTAAACCCCAACAAGCATAGTAATTAAGACAAGGGGCACGCAGCTTATGGAGACAAAGGAATAAAACGCAAGGGAAGTGCCCCTAGGCATCGAGGATCCTGAAGCTGAAGTCCTCATATGATCCTCAATTTCTAAGCAGATTGAGCTGGATCTATTGAATTTCTTAAGAACCAGAAGCAAGACATTCACATGAAAACACGAAGATATGACATGTATAGACAAGAGTATTATTACTCATAAACTTAATATTGATCCTTCTTTCAGAACAATACACCAAAAGAGAAGAAAGTTTGCACCTGAAAGGAATTAGATCATCCAAGAAGAAGTAGAGAGGCTCCTTAAAACATGGATGATCAAGGAAGTAAAGTTCCCAAGATAGATAGCTAATGTGGTTTTCGTACAAAAGAAAAATGGCAAATGGTGAGTGTGCGTAGATTACATGGATCTTAACAAGGCTTGCCCTAAGGATCCTTTCCCTCTACTGCATATTAACTCTATGATAGATGCAACGGATGGCTATAAACTCCTAGCCTTCAAGGAGAATACACCACAAAAGAATACCATGATTAGCAGTGAAAAAGAAATCACATTTGACGAGACGGACATGGAAGAAATTCAGGATCCTCGCCATGACGGACTCGTGATAACACAGTACATGGCCAACCATTTCGTCAGAAGGATCCTTGTTGACGGAGGATCCTCGGTCAATATTGTACTCCTTAACACGCTGAAAAGAATAAACATCCCAGAATCAGAGATACTCAGGAGATCCTTAGTCCTCATAGGATTTAGCGGGGAAACGAAACACACAATTGGAGAAATAAAGCTACCAATATACATAAAAGGGGTAAAATCTATACAAAATTTATGTGTTATTGACACATTATCTTCTTATAGTGTGACACTAGGTAGACCATGGATCCACGATATGAAAGCAATTCCATCAACATACCATCAGTGTGTGAAGTTGCCCACTCCATGGGGAACAGTGAAGATCATGGGAGATCAACATGTGTCGAAAGAATGCTACAAAACCTCTATGAAATTTACGACTAAACCCCAACAAGCATAGTAATTAAGACAAGGGGCACGCAGCTTATGGAGACAAAGGAATAAAACGCAAGGGAAGTGCCCCTAGGCATCGAGGATCCTGAAGCTGAAGTCCTCATATGATCCTCAATTTCTAAGCAGATTGAGCTGGATCTATTGAATTTCTTAAGAACCAGAAGCAAGACATTCACATGAAAACACGAAGATATGACATGTATAGACAAGAGTATTATTACTCATAAACTTAATATTGATCCTTCTTTCAGAACAATACACCAAAAGAGAAGAAAGTTTGCACCTGAAAGGAATTAGATCATCCAAGAAGAAGTAGAGAGGCTCCTCAAAACATGGATGATCAAGGAAGTAAAGTTCCCAAGATAGATAGCTAATGTGGTTTTCGTACAAAAGAAAAATGGCAAATGGTGAGTGTGCGTAGATTACACGGATCTTAACAAGGCTTGCCCTAAGGATCCTTTCCCTCTACTGCATATTGACTCTATGATAGATGCAACGGATGGCTATAAACTCCTAGCCTTCATGGATGCTTCAACAGGATTCCAACAAATCCAGATGGAACCATCAGACCAAGAAGAGACTGCATTCATAACACCAACAGGCATATATTGTTACACCGCAAAGCCCTTTGGTCTTAAAAATGAAGGTGCGACATATCAAAGGTTGGTGAATTGGATGCTCAAAGACAAGTTGGGGAACACCATGGAAGTTTATATTGACAATATGGTAGTGAAGTCAATGAAAGCCAAAGATCACCTCAGAGACCTTAAGGAAGAATTTGAAATCCTGGACGAATACAATATGAATCTGAACCCACTTACATGTCGCTTTGGAATGATGTCAGGCAAGTTCCTTGGATACATGGTAACCAAAAGAGAGATAAAAGCAAGCTTGGGACAGATCAAAGTAATCAAGGAATTAAGATCCCTATATTCAACAAAGGACATCCAAAGGCTAATCGGAAGAGTAGTTGCACTCAACAGGTTCATTTCAAGATCCTCAGAAAGGTGCAAGCCCTTTTACGATATCTTGAAAAAGAATAAGAAATTTGAGTGGGAGGAGGAACACGAGAAAACCTTCCAGGAACTCAAAAAATATCTAAGCTCTACTCCACCACTAGTGAAGCCTAAAGATGGAGAACCACTTATTCTCTACCTCTCAGTATCCTCAAACGCAGTAAGTGTCGTTTTGGTCAAGGATCTTAACGAGGATCAACATCCTATCTACTATGTAAGTAAATGTCTCCAGGATCCTAAAACCAGGTACTCTCATCTCGAAAAATTAATTATTTCCTTAGTAACTGCTTCTACCAAACTAAGACACTATTTCGAAACACACACTATACATGTAAAAACTAAAGATCATATCAAGAATGTCATGAGAAAACCAAAAATGTCAGGATGAATGGCAAAATGATCGGTAAAGTTAAGCACATTTGACATAAGATACGAACCAAGATCCGCTATAAAATCACAAGCATTAGCAGACTTTGTGGTTGACTTTAGTGATTATCTACTAAAAGAAGTGGACATGGAAGCCAAGCAACTCCTAGAAGATGAACATTTGGAAAAATGGACGTTGTTCACAGATGGAGCTTCAAATCAGAAAGGAACAGGCCTAGGTATCATACTAAAGTCGCCACATGGGGACATCATACCCCAAGCAGTTAGTTGTGAATTCAAAACTACCAACAACGAAGCAGAATACGAAGCACTCATCATGGGACTACAAATGGCTAAGGATCTTCAAATAAGGGATCTTCAAGTATTTGTTGATTCTATGCTACTAACCAATCACTACAATGGATCTTATGCAGTGAAAGGCTAAAAATAGCATTATATCTAGAGATCCACAAAAAATTAGCTTCTGACTTCTAGCCTAACCCAAGTTCCCATAGAAGAAATCGTATAAGCATATGCATTAGCCAATTTAGGATCCTCCCTTAGGATCCTACCAGAGACGAAGATTCCTATAACCCGTATAATAACCCCAAACATAGAAACCCTCTCCGACAAATCATAAGATCTTAAACATCCGACAAGCGTAAGAATTATTGAAGATCCTGACTTTCGGATCCTTTCTCAAAGAGATCCCAACGGACAGGATCCTCAAAGAAGTTCACGATCATAGACCCAACCCATTGTGGAGTATCTCCAAAATGGCACAATCCCGAAAGAAGAAAAAGTGAAAGAGCATTCAGGACGAGAGTCTCGAGATTCGTGTTAATCCAAGTTAAACTTTACAAAAAATCTATGGCAGGTCCATACCTTAGATGCTTGGAAGTTCCTGAAGCTGTAGAAGTATTAAAGCATATACACGAAGGAGATTGTAGCAATCATACCTGGGGAAAACCTTATGCTCCAAAATACTAAGAACAGCATACTACTGGCCAACCAAGAAGAAAGACTCCTTTCTACATGCTCAAAAGTGTGATGCTTGCCAAAGACACAGCCACATCCGGCATCAGCTGGCAGAACCTCTACATCCTATTATCTCCCCATGGACATTCATGAAATGGGAAATGGATATAGTAGGGAAATTACTAGTGGCCGCAGGAGGAAAAGTCTTAATGCTGGTGATGACCGATTACTTCTCCAAATGGATCGAAGCTGAAGCTTTCATTTAGGTAAGAGACAAAAAGGTAGTATCATTTATTAAACGTAATATCTTGACCAGGTTCGGGATCCCGGCTGAAATCATATGCGACAACGGATCCCAATTTATAAGCAAAAGGACAAAAGACTTTTACACAAGCTGGGGAATCAAAATGATAACGTCCACTTCTATCCATCCCCAAGCTAATGGTCAAGCGGAATCTGACAACAAAATCTAAGTAAACAATTTAAAGAAAAGGCTGGACAAAAGGAAAGGAAGATGGGCAGAAGAGGTTCCTTTCGTTTTATGGGAAAATAGGACCACTTCCAAAGTGACATAGGTCAGACCCCCTATTCTTTGATGTTTGGGACAGAAGCAGTAATCCCTACTGAAGTAGTGATCCCGGCGGGAAGATACTTGCTACAAGAGCAAGAGAATAACAACAGGATCCTAGCACAAGATCTTAACACTATTGATGAGCTTAGGTTTCAAATAGGAGTCTTGGTATTAAGGAATACATTCCAAAACACCAAGGATCCCAGTGTAGGAAAACTGGCTACTAAATGGGAAGGACCATATCTTATACATGCTGAAGCAGGAAAAGGAGCATATTGGCTAGAAACACTCGAAGGAGACGTTCTGCCAAGATCCTGGAATGCTATACACCTCAAAGCATACTACATGTAAGTAGGGTCGAATGATCTGGGACAAAACCAAGGTACACATGTTCTTTACCTTAAAAAAAATTATTACTGATTTTCTCCTCGAATACGTTACTAACTTAAGCATCGGAGGGCCGTTAGCTAGACTAACGCCCACCCCTAGCTAATGTTTGCTATGCAGAACAACGTATGGTTAAGGATCCTCAAGATTGAAGATCCTGAAGCATGATGATCCTCATAATCAAAGATCCTGGAACATCAGGATCCTCAAGTTTGAACACGCTGAAACACAAGGATCTTGACACATGAAGATCTCAATACTTGGTAAAGTCCATTATATTTAACAATGTAACCTCTAAACTATCATGTACACAAGCTAGAGACTGAACATCTCTCCCATGCTTAAGGGTACTTAATCCCCTCTAAGGTTTAAAGAGCAAATTACCTCTTTCACATGAACTAAGGTTTACACACCTCGCCTGGACGCATGATATCTAACTCTGGGATACGGGTAAGGGGATCATTTCATGATTCAGTGGCTTGGCAACACTCTTATCTTTGAACACAATTTGATATCCTTAAGGTTTATAACATTTTCATTTTATCCAGAAATCGGGAACCTACCCCAGTGATTACTTAAGGTTTATAACATTTGCGTGTTATCTAGAAATCGGGATCCCACCCCAGTGATTACATAAGGTTTATAATATTTTCATGTTATCAAAGATTGGGACCTTACACCATAAATTACATGAGATCTTCATGTTATCACACGTTGGGAATTTTCCCCACAGAATACAATCAAATTGTAACATTTTCCTGTTATTTTAAATAAGGATCTCTCCCATGAATTGTATCACAGGTTAGGATCCTCCTTAGAATATAACATTAACATGTTATCTATTTTGTCAAAGTTTATAATCTAAACAGGTTATCCTTAGGGGAAATTTCCCATATGAGATTTAATATACTTATTTTTAAGGATCTCTGACAGTAAGGATCCTCATCGACCTTCGTTGGTAAGGAACCTCATTCTCAAAAGTGAACCAAAGTTCTCTCCTAAGTTGGAATTTATCCTCAGTAAGTTATAAAATTCAAAGAATCATGAAGCTTAAAGAGAAACTCGTAGACAATCAACCATGCGGAAAAACCATGTGAGAGATGTAAAAGGAAAATTCTACCATATCATTCAAAAGAAGAAAGGGTTACATATCAAACTAGCCAAAAGGTTAATCATCTTACATCACTAACAAAAACACAAAACTACTTAAACCAATTTTTTTGCATGCCTAGACCTTAGTCTGGTCATCATCTGCCATGTCCTTCTTCTCCCCTCCTTTAGTTAACATCAACATAGGACCCTGATTGGCGACAACAACCTTATCAATCAACTTGGCCAACGCCTCACACCATCCCTCCACGTCCCAAGAACTCGCATTTTCCAAATCCTTAGATAGCTTGATCTTAGCCTGTAGAATAGCTATCGCAACACTTGTCTTGGCATCATCAATCACCTCCTCG
Organism: Lactuca sativa; assembly: GCF_002870075.4. Taxonomy (NCBI): domain Eukaryota; kingdom Viridiplantae; phylum Streptophyta; class Magnoliopsida; order Asterales; family Asteraceae; genus Lactuca; species Lactuca sativa. The sequence continues at coordinate 203,109,626 of NC_056624.2, forward strand.
AGATCCGTAAGATGCTCTTCTTCCATTTTGACTTTCTGTTTGCTCAACAACTCCACTGTTTGGATAAGATCCTCATTGGTGACCCTCCATGTCTTCTCCTACTCTTTTAGAACAAACTAGACTTTATCGACATGGACCCTAAGGTCGTTGGTAAGATAGGAAATGTGAGCGAAGACCTGGAAGAAACATAAACATCAGCATGAAAAATGACAGGTATGATAGATTAATATGAGTAATGCCTATGCAGAATTCTTACAACTTGGGAAAATGAAGACAACTTCCCAAAAGCATCCTCGATGCTGAGGTTCTGTAAGCTGAAATCTACAGCCTCAGAAGTATTTCGTTTTCGGGATCATGAAGCCTTAACCGTAAGATCTATATGAGATCTCTTGGGAAGAGCAAAAATGGCACCTTTTTTCCATTTAGCTTTGATTGAACCACTTGTCATATCATCTTCAAGATTTGCCAAACCAAAGCGGGCCTTGGACCAGGTAGTCTTAGAACTTGCCAGAGATCCCTATCAAGTCAGGATCCCCTAAAAAGACATATCCAAGAAAAATAATGTTACCAGTGGCCATAGAAGCAGTAGTAGAGGAACCCTCTTGAAGACTGGAATATTCAAGCTTGAACGACCTCTCAACTGCAGGAAGTGTGAGGAGTTTGGAAATCTTGTCCTCAGAGTCACCGGCGACAGGAATAAGCTCCTTAAACCTAAACGCTGCATTAAAATAAACAAAATAAGGGAAGTAAATTTCAGGATTCTTTATATCTAAACTTGTTTCCTACTCTTTTTAATCCATGATCTTGGCAGGGAACCCCTCTTAGGAATCGAGTCGTGTCTCACAAAGAAATATTTTTCTTTCCAAGCGCCATCATTTTGTTTAGATTTCAGAATGAGGTGGGGTTTGTTTGTCTTAACTCTTAACAGGAAACAAGAAGAACCGAAAGTAGAAAGATCATAGATGAAGGCCAATTCAGGTAATCCAATGTCCATATTTTTGGACTGATTCAGACGATCAATCCAGAAGAGGATCCTCCAAACCACATGCATAGATTGGATATAGGAGATTTAGGAACACAAAAAGAAAGCACAAATAATACCAATAAAAGGATAGGTTAAACCTATAGTGAATGAGTATTCAGGAAAACAAACCCATGTTAGAGACACGAAATCAGGTTGAACGGTAGCCTCGAAAGGACGAAAAACCACATCAGAAGGGAAAGCCCCTATGGCTTTCAACGATTCCATGTCTTCATTATCGAAAGAACAAACCTCGTCATAGGTTAAGATTCCTTGATCACTAAAATCGTTCTCGAAAGAAATAACAATGCTAGCTCGAGAACGACTAGTTTTCATAGCCATTACAAGGAGAATCAAAACAACGAAAGAAAAAATAAAAGGAAAAAGGATTACCTTCACAACGAGATGATGGCGACTTGGAAGAATAAAAAGAGGAGTTACCGAAAGCCCTCATTTATAGCTTGAAAAAGATAACAGAGATGATTTAACCATTTCTCGATTACCTCGATAAAGATAAGACCTACCCATTGAAGACTAATTTCAAATTCCTCTTTTAAATTTAATTAAAGTCATTCCTTTAATATTTACGAAACTAATCCCTATATTTTCAGGAATAACGTGGGGGCAATTGTTAGGGCCAAGATCCATACAATATTAAGGATCCTCTAATATCCAAGATCCTCAGCTACCTCAGGATCTTAGCTAATTACTGTTATTATTTTTATTAATATTTATAACGGTCATATTTGCCTATAACTAACACGTGTGCAGAAGTAGTCAAGGGAAGACCAATTCTCAACGAAGAATCATTTCAAGTATGCTAAAGACCCATAATACTTGGTCAAATAACGTTCATGAAGTTGGTCATAGAGGATCCCAGAAATATCGAACATCTTGTTGGCTAATTTAGACTATAAATTGACACTTGTAATCTGCACACGACACACTGTTTGTTAGTCTAAGCTCACTCTACGAAATTCTTTACTCATTCTTACTAAGAACTCACTTAAATCTTCATTTTATATCAATAAAATCATTAAGGAAGGTGATCATTATCACCTCCCAAGGTTGTATACCAGAGATCCTAGCAAGGATCAAGGGCTTTCCTTGTAAACCATGGTTTCACTTTCTTTTACCATTTGCTATTACACAATCTGAACATCACAACCTCTCATTCAATTTGGTTGACTAGTACTTGTGTAATTTTTTACCAAAACAGTACATAGCTCGAAGAGAGCAAACCCATACGATCCATGATCCCAGTGAAATGTTTGTTGCTCCCAATAACAATGATTTTGGTAACTTCGTCAATAATAATACCTTTACCACCGACTCTGTGGATTTTGATGCAGGAATGAGCCTGATCATGGCCAAAGAACTTCAATAGCTACGACAGATGATCTCAGGCGTACATGGAGTATTCCAACCTATACCGGAAGTCTCCCTAACAAGCCACGTGATCTCGAGATTCAGTCCTGCGATCGGTGACATTGAGGTCCCAATGCGATTCCAGACTCCTAGAATAAAGCCTTATGACGGGACCACGGATCCTGAAGAACATGTGGCAAATACATAGAAAGAATTGAGATCCTCCACATTCCCACACACTTGAAGTAAGCTTTCATGTACAAGGGTTTTGGTTCCGCCTTCACAAGATCATCCTTAAAATACCTCAAGGAGATCCTCAAAAGAAGAAAGGAAAGATCCAAAGAAACGAATCAGGGTCCTCATAATATCCTAGAAAAACCAGGATCCACTCCTGCAGATGCTAAGGTAATCAATGTAGTTTTTGGAGGATCTGACAATTATGGCACCTTATATTTTGCAGCAAAAAGACATGCTAAATTATCGAAGACGGAGAAAGAAGAAAGGCCACAGAAAAACACATAAATCACAAACAAAAAGGAAATCACCTTCAACGAAACAAATAAAATAGATGTCTAGGATCCTCATCACGATGGTCTGGTAATCACTCTTTACATTTCCAAGCATTTTGTTAGAAGGATCCTTGTTGATGGGTGATCCTCAGTCAACATCATACTCCTGGACGCCATGAAAAGGATTAACATCCCCGAAGGAGAAATAATCAAAAGATCCTCAGTGTTGATCAGATTCAGTGGCGAAACAAAACATACCATCGGTGAAATAAAGCTACCTGGTTACATAGAGGAGGTAAACTCTATGCAACACTTTTGTGTAATCGATACATTGTCCTCCTATAATGTTATACTAGGTAGATAATGGATCCACGATATGAAGGTTGTCCCCTCGACATACCATAAATGTGTCAAAATGCCCACTTCATGGGGGACAATAAAGATCATAGGTGATCAAGATGAATCTAATGAATGCTACAAGACTTCGATGAAATATTCAACAATACCACAACAAGGATAGAAATTAAATGTAACGACCCAATTTTCACGACCAAAAATTTCATTTTAAAACATTACTTTAGAAAATATTAATAACTAAAAACATTGTTTGATCAAACCATAACACAAAGTGAACCATGTCTAAAAGCCAATTCATACACCCAATCAAAATATCAGAGTACAAATCCCAGTGAAGCTCGTAAATGCGGAAACCAGAGAGTGTGTGTGTGACATGCTGCTACCGCGCCGGCTCCTTTCCCCTAGCTGAGGAGGTACCTGAAACCAAAACTGAAAACCGTAAGCACAAAGCTTAGTGAGTTCCCCCATCGTACCACATACCATACAACACGTAACATACATACTGCCAGGCTATTCTGGGGTGCCTGACTACCCGGTACGGCCATTCTGGGGTGCCGTCCTACCCGTGTCAAGCCATTCTAGGGTGCTGACTACCCGTGTCAAGCCATTCTGGGGTGATGACTACCCATGTCAAGCCATTCTGGGGTGCTGACTACCCATCGGTCCTAACAACCGATCCTCGGGGACTAGTCCCCTCTTACTACCTTTATTTCATATAACATAACAAGCTAGCATGCAATAATATCATCACGTACTGTCGGACATATATGGGGTGTCCGACCTACCCTTCGGTCCTAACAACCGAACTCTACAACTATCACATATACATATCATGCCAGCATACAACATATCAGGTAGTAGCAAACCTAGATGATATCACAAAGACAATCATCTAACATACAACTCCAACTGATGGGCCGACATTGTGGCCGTAGACCCACCGCTACTGGAAGGTAACTCACCTCGAAGTAGCTGCTGAACTGATCGGGAACTGACTGTCTATTGCTGCTGCTGCTGCTCCGGAAATCCTCCGGCTGCAATTCCCACAACATACTCAATCAAACACGGCTCACTGACCTTTGGGTAAAATGACCATTTTACCCCTGACCATGCCCTAAGTCAAAGTCAGAGTCAACTTTCAGTTGACCCGACTCGCCGAGTTGGCTTTCCAACTCGCCGAGTCACCACCCAAACGATGGTCCTGGATCCCGTTCCTACTCGTCGAGTTAGGCGACGACTCGACGAGTTCTCCTTCTAAACTCATATTCAAGTCCTTCATCCTACTCGCCGAGTTGTATGAACAACTCGTCGAGTTCATCTTCATCCGATGAACACTTATGCTAAGACTCGCCGAGTTGTATGAACAACTTGTCAAGTCCATCTTCTTCCGAAGAACACTTATGCTGCAACTCGCCGAGTTGTATGAACAACTCGTCGAGTCTGTTCTTGATCTAAGGAGATTGCCTTGAACTCGCCGAGTCAGGGCATTGACTCGCCGAGTACCTCCATAGATGAGTTCAGCTTCCGACTCACTGAGTGACACCCCGTGACTCACTGCTCACTCGACACTACGAAAAGGGGACAAACTCGGAGACTCGCGAACAGACTCGCCGAGTCACATGAACGACTCGCCGAGTCGTTGCCATGCACCCACTAAATACATAGATTTTCTCGATTCCAGTCCATGCCATTTACAGATCTGGACTTCTAGGACACGAATCACACGTAAAGTTTCCAGCTTTACGTGTGGATATTCACCAAAATGGATTTTAGGGCTCAAAATGCCTCAAAATGGTAGATCTAGGGTGAACAAGCAACATGGGGCCATAAAGCTAACAGATCTGAGCTCCTGGAGCTCAATCTTGCCTAGGTCTAGAGGCCAATCGACTTATTTCAAACCCTCAAGCATACACAATCTTGGAAACGGCTCAAAAAGGACTTTTATGGAGCTATAAGCTTAAAAACAGAGGGGAAGCGAGCTATACCTTAGGGGAAACGTTGGAATGACACAGAGATGCTTGGCCTCCTTCTCCTCTTCTTGATTCCCTCTTCTTTTCCTTCAAAGAAACTTCAATACACCACAAAACACTTCAAACTCACAAGAAAGCAAGACTAGAGAGTGTTACAGGGCTCTGAGGGTGAATGGGGGCTGGCTTGGGGCAGTTAAGTCATTTAAATAGGGTGCAAACCCCTGAAACTTAGCGTTTCATCCAACAGTTGTGACTCGCCGAGTCCAGGATATGGACTCGCCGAGTCGCCAACTTAAACTTGTCCCGGGTCCCGCATCCACTCGGCGAGTCGGACCTATGACTCGCCGAGTCCAAGGCTAAAAGAAGGGAAATACTCAATTAAGATTTACGTACCAGGAACCGGGTGCTACATTAAAGCAGGGGGCACGAGGTGTGTTAGATACACGAGAATAGGATGTAAAGGAAGTGCCCCTGAACCTCGAAGATCCTTAAGCCAAAATTCTGATAGGATCCTCACTGCCAGAACGAATCGAATAGGAACTAATAAAGTTCATGAAGCATAGAAGCAAAACATTCGCCTGGAAGCATGAGGATATGATAGGTATAGACAAGAGTATCATAACTCATAAACTTAACATTGATCCTTCTTTCAGACCAATACACAAAAAGAGAAGAAAGTCTGCACCCGAAAGAAACCAAATCATCCAAGAAGAAGTAGAAAAGCTCCTCAAAATAGGGATGATCAAGGTGAAGAAGAAGAACGGAAAATAGAGAATATGTACGAACTATATGGATCGTAATAAAGCTTACCCAAAGGATCCTTTCCCCCTACCACACATAGACTCCATGATAGATGTTATGGTTGGCCATGAACTGCTAACGTTTATGGATGCATCAGCGGGATTCCAAAAAATCCAAATGGAACCATATGACCAAGAGGATACCACATACATTACCCCAATATGTATATACCGTTGTACTGTTATGCCCTTTGGTCTTAAAAAGTTAGGTGCAACATACCAAAGGTTAGTCAACCGGATGTTCAAGGATAAATTGGGGGACACCATGGAAGTCTACATTGATGACATGGTAGTAAAATCAAAGAAATCTGAGGATCACCTCAAGCATCTTAAAGACGTCTGCAACATACTAGACAAATATAACATGAAGCTGAACCCTTCCAAGTGCCATTTTGGAATGAGGTCAGACAAGTTCCTTAGATACATGGTGACTAAAATAGGAATAGAAGCAAGTCCGGAGCAAATAAAAGCCATCATCGATTTAATATCCCCATCCTCGACGAAGGATATTCAGAGACGAAAAGGAAGAGTAGCAACACTTAATAGGTTCATCTTAAGATCCTCAAAAAGGTGCAAGCATTTCTATGATATCTTGAAGAAGAACAAAAGGTTTGAGTGGACTAAAGAGCATGGAGATGCTTTTTAGGAACTCCAAAATTATCTTAGTTCTGCACCCTTGCTAGTGAAACCACTAGATGGGGAACCATTCCTCCTATACGTTTTAGTATCCTCTAATGTTGTAAGTGCAGTTTTAGCAAATTAAGGATATCAATGGGGATCAACATCCCATATACTACATAAGTAAAAGTCCCTTAGATGATGAGACCAGGCATTCCCATCTTTAAAAACTAATATTTGCATTAGTAACTGCTTCCACAAAATTAAGACACTATTTTGAAACACATACTATACATGTGAGAGCTAATTTCCCCATCAAGAATGTTATGCAAAAACCAGAGATGTTAGGTAGGATGGAAAAGTGGTCCATGAAGCTAAGAAGCAGAGTTAGAAAGCAAGGAACTCCAAAAAGAAGAAAGTATGGGAAGATGGACACTCTTTACTGACGGATCCTCAAACTTTAGAGGAACAGGCCTAGGGATCATAGTAAAATCACCACAGGGGGACATCATACCCCAGACAGTCAGCTGTGAATTCGATGCAACCAACAACGAAGCTAAATACAAAGCATTGATCATGGGATTACAGCTGGCCAAAGATCTTCAAATCAAGGATTTTTAGGTATTCGTTGAATCTTTATTATTAATTAATCATTTTAATGGATCCTATGTGGTAAAAGGCGAAAGACTAGCACTATACCTCCAAATTCTCAAAAAGCTTGCCTCTAAATTCGAAGCTTTCAGCCTAAGACAAGTTTAAAGAGAAGAAAATGTTGAGTATGACGTGCTAGCCAACCTTCGATCTTCCCTTAGGATCCTACCAGAAATCAACATCCCTATAACCTATATACTGATCCCAGCGATAGAAGATCCATCGAATAAACCATATGATCCCAATCACCATGACCAAACAACTAACATGGGAATTATCGAGGATCCTGACCCTCAACCACTTCCTCAAGATCCTAACTACCAGGATCCTAACATTTAGGATCCTCCACAACACCCTAAATATTGGTCCAGTCCATTGTGGAATATCTCCAAAATGGCACAATCCCAAGAGAAAACAAAAAGTGAGAGAGCATTCAAGATGAGGGTCCACGATCTGTGATGATTCAAGGAAAACTGTACAAGAAATCCATTTCAGGTCCATACCTTATATGCTTAGAATATCACGAAGCTGCAGGAGTCATAAAAGATATACAAGAAGGAGACTGTGGCAACCACACTAGGGGCAGATGCTTATGCTGCAAAACATTAAGGATTGGATACTACTGGCCAACAATGAAAGAGGATGCTTTCTTGCATGCCTAAAAATGTGATGCTTACCCAAGACATAGCAACATCCTACATCAACCAGTAGAACTATTGCATCCTATCATTTCCCCTTAGCCATTCATGAAATAGGGAATGGATATAGTTGGCAAGCTACCATATTCCCATGGGGGAAAGGTGTTTATGCTAGTGATGATTGACTACTTCTCGAAATGTATAGAGTGTGAAGCCTTTGCTCAAGTTCGAGACAAGGAAGTGGTCTCGTTTATCAAACGAAATATCCTGACCAGGTTCGGGATCCCTGGTGAGATCATATGCGATAATGGATCCCAATTCATAAGCAAAGGGACTAGAGAATTTTGCACAAGTTGGGGGATTAAAAGGACAATGTCCATTCCTTTCCACCCTCAAGATAACAGTCAAGCTGAATCCAACAATAAGATCATAGTCAATAGTCTAAAGAAGAGGTTAGATGAGAAGAAAGGAAGATGGGCAGAAGAACTTCCTCTTGTCCTATGGGCAGATAGGACCACTTCAAAGGCAACCACTGGCCAAACTCCCCACTCCTTGGTGTTTGGAATAGAAATCGTGATCCCTACTAAATTAGTAATTCCAAAAGCAAGATATCAATTATAGGATCAAGAGAGCAACGATAGGATCCTAGCCCAGGATCTTGACACTATTGATGAACTCAAGGATCTTTCCAGGATCCACATTGCTGCTCATCGACAAAGGATCACTAAAGCATATAACAAGAGCATCAAAGTTAGAAGGTTCCAGGTAAGTGACTTGGTACTTAGGAAAACGTTCCAAAATACCAAGGATCATAGTGAAGGTAAATTAGCACCTAAATGAGAAGGACCGTATTTCATTGATTCAAAAGCAAGAAAGGGGTCATATTGGCTAGCCACCCTTGAAGGTAAAGTCTTGCAAAGATCTTGGAATGCCATCCACCTAAAATCATACTTCATGTAAGTTATGTCGATCATTTTCGAACAAACTCTGAAGAAATGAGAAATGATGTTGATCATGTTGAGTAGTTTCTTGAATGTTGGATTGTGTCTTGAACTTGAAGATGTACGACCACATGTTAATTATGGACCATGGACGAAATTCATGTTCCTTTGAGTACATTTGGACGTGCCTTCATTGTACATGATGTGCCATTTGCAGTCTTGTTGAACCATCAATGTGATCATGTTGATTCATTGACTTGAGTTGAGCCACCAAGTATTCCTGTTGAGCCATCAACTCTTGTTGAGACATAGAGTTGTGGATGAGTCAACAATGCTTCTGATGAGCCATCAATATTCCAAATGATTCATCAATGTCTTGATGCTCCGCATATGATCTAGATGTGCCATCTGAGATCATGACAATCCAACTGGCTTTCTACAAGTGATCCATGTGTACATCAACTGCTCCAAGTTCACTTCAAGTGCTCTAACATCTGATTCTTCAAACACTTAATGAATCTTCAGGATCTTTCCAACCTGAAACATTATGATAATGTTTATTAGAAAATTTAAATCAATACTCAACTTATTTCAAGTGACAATCACATAAAAATATTTCCATAAAACTCAAGGTACACTCTCTTTACCCTCTACTCTTATTTGATTCTTTTTATTATTATGAAAGCCAATGCAAACTTAAGTATCGGAGGGGTGTTAACCAAGCTAACACTCACCCTACGCTAACATTTGTTATGCGTAGGAAATCTAAGTTCCTAACACATAAGGGTACTTAATACCCTCTAAAGTTTCAAGAGTTAATTACCTATTTCATACGAGTTAAGGTTTCTACACCTTGCTTGGACGCATGAAATATTACTATGGGATGTGAATAAGGGGATCATTTCATGCTTTAATGACTTGGAAACCCTCTTATTTCTGAACATATGTCAAGATCCTAACGTTTAAACATAAGGTCTATAACACTTACGTGTTATCCTAAGTTGGGATCTTCCTCAGTGATTTCTTAAGGTTAATAATGCTTACGTGTTACCCTAAGTTGGGATCTTCCCCAGTAAAAACTTAAGGTGTAGCCACCCAAAAATTCAAGACAAATTTAAACTTTTAAAATCAACCTAAGTACCAATAGTTATTACAAAAAGGTTTCCAAAATGGTTTCATATCAGAGTTTCATATAAATCATTATCATAAATCGAGGAAATGTACGGTCACGCCTTCACCTTCCCACGATCATCTGCTGCACCTGAAACAATAAACTAAAACTGTAAGCCCGAAAGCTTAGTGAGTTACCCTGAAAATACCCATACACACAATAATACACATACAGTAACAAAAAACATACTATGGGCCCAATCATCCGTCAGGATGGAATACCCCAGGCCCCTTAACCATCGGGTTGGAATGCCAACATACTATGGGTCCAACAACCATCGGGTGGAATACCCCAATAATACTCTCGGCCCACAACCATCGGGTTAGAATGCCCAAATAACCAATCAAACATGTATATCTATATCATGTAATCATATAACAATCTATAAAGGCAACATATTAGGGTCCTATCATGCTCAGGATGGAATACCCCACATAACTAGTCAAACATGTGCACCTATACCTAATAATCATATAACAGTCTATACAGATAACATACTAGGGTCTTATCATCCTCGGGATGGAATACCCCGCAACTACCAAACTATCACGTGCACATATAACAGGTGACTTCCTACCAGCATACAAATAGTCAGGCCAACTATCGATCACAAAGTATAACCACATCTAATCTACCAGGATACCGATCTAAAAGATCATACTGACATATAACCATCCTATCTACCCGGATACCGAACTAACATATCAAAACAATATCAATCCACATAACAATCAACTACCCGGATACCGAACGGACATACAGCCACAAACTCCACCACCTAACACTTTAATTAAACCATATTGATAAGTGCCCAAATTACCAAAATACCCTTGGAAGTCAAACTGGTCAAAGTCAAAGTCCTGGTCAAAGTCAACCTTCCTAATTGAAGCTACTCGCCGAGTCAACCTATTGACTCGCCGAGTTCATAAACTTAGAAACTCCACAATTCGCCACTCGACTCGTCGAGTCCTTCAATCTCCGAGTCCTAGTCCTGTCCAACTCACTGAGTCAGCACTCAACTCACTAATCTGAGTCATAACCAGAAGAGGTTAGGGTTTTGTGACCCGACTTGTCGAGTCCATGAACTGACTCGCCGAGTCCACTTGTGTCATCCCCAATCTGCCGATTACAGTCCATCCCATTGCTTCCAACTTGTAGATCTGGACTCCTAAGGCTAGATTTACACGTAAAGTTTCCAACTTTACGTGCATGCAACGTGTTATTGGCCCAAATCAAGCTAGAGGAAAGGTTTAAGGATAGAAATGATCACAAACATGCCAAGGGTTGATACTTTCCAACTACATGGACCAAGACAAGTCTAGATCTGAAGTTGCAACCTCCTATCTAGACCCAAAACTTGAAATGAACCCTAATCATGCTAAAATGGCCCCAAATCAACATCCAAGACTAGATCTAGATGCAACAAGGTCAAGGTAACAACTTGTTACCTTCAAACTAATGTCAATGAGTAGAGAAGTCGAATCCCCCAGCTCCTCTTTGATCAAATCCTCTAGAACTCCAAGCCTTCTTCTTACAATTTCTTTAAAACACTCCTTTCTTCATTTACACACTCAAAAACGGGTTTAGAATTGAGTAGAACATCTTTTGGACGTCAAGGGATGATAAGGAGGATGGGGAAAGGACTTAAGGTCCTTTAAATAGGGTGCAAACCCTATAAATTAGGGTTTTCTCTTCCCAACACCAACTCGTCGAGTCCAGCCGCCGACTCGGTGAGTTGGGTCACTTAACACGTGATCAACACCCGCTCCGACTCGACGAGTCAAGACACCTACTCTCTGAGTCGACTCTTTTAATTATACAAAGACTGTTGAACTTACACTCTTGAACTTGGGATGTTACAACTCTCCCCCACTTAAATTAGGCTTCATCCTCGAAGCCTGCTGCAACATACGATTTCGGATAACATCCCTACATTGCCGCCTTGTATTTTCCCCAACTACCCAAGTCTCTTCAGACACTACTACTGCATCCTTTCGAAGATTACACCTTCCAGTGTAGGATCGCCACCAACCTCTTTTCCTTAATATCAACACACTTCAATTTAAGTATCACTAGAAGATACTGTCACATTTCCGACAGGTACATACTTTCATGACTTGCGAGAGTTGAATACTACTTTAATCCACTTGGATCTGCCATAGCACTAAGCTATCTTTCCCTTGCCAAAACTAGCGACAACCCAGGTAACTTGTAACGTTGAAAACTCATCCTGATCCCTCCCAGAATCTAGTCCCTTTTCCGCGCTGACAGAATAACTCATCCTTTAGCTTCCGAGCAACTCCCAAGAACAACCATCTATATTGCATAAACACTCATACCTGGCCCAATCAGCCTCGAGCTGGAATACCAGGTGCGCCTACGACGGGTCCAGTCATCCATAGGATGGAATTGATGGGTTTTGGGCATAAGACATCCTATGTGCTCATACAAACCCTAAAGCTTGGATCTAGGTTTCTCTATTGTACATACTTTGAATCCAAGACTTGAACCCTAATTCTAGCATATGGAAATCAGAATTCACATGTAAATAGGTCTAAGAACATACCTTGATTGTTATGTAGTAATAACAATCCAATTCCTCCTTGAATTGACCTTGGAAAGCAAAGAGTCACAAGTGTCACTCCTCTAATGGCTTACAAACACCATAAGCAAGTGGAGAAGGTATAAGGAGAGAGGAGGGAGGTTAGAATTCGTATCTAGGACTTCTTGGGAAGGGATACACGAATTCATAACCCTAGGGGTGTTTATATAGGTGTAGAGATAGGGTTTCAGTCATTATCCTTATCTAGTTGATTATCCATTAAGCAACCAATAAGATAATCCTTGAATCCTTATCATACTCGAATTCTAAGGCTTTCCAACCTTAAATTCGTTCACCATACTTATAAGATAATCCTTACCTTATTTTGTAACTATCACATAATTACAAATCAGCCCCTCTAGTTTAATTAATTACACTTGATCACAAAATTAATTCTCAATTAATTATTGACCAATATTAATTAAACAAATATGATTTCTCCTTTAATATATTATTCTTATAACATATTAATAAATCATATTATCCTCTCTCTCTATATATTTCTCCAATCAAGTTGCTTTGGTGAAGGCAACCCAAAAGGACCATGCACCATCGGGTCAAGTACATACCAAAATAGTTATGGACTTAGACACTAATCCAACAGTCTCCCACTTGGATAAGTCTAATAACTATTCTGCGTATGACTTCGGATCCCGATCTGCAATCGTAGCTTTCCAAAGCCGCTGTCAACTCTGATCATATCAAATACGCGTGTCCTTAGATAAGGGATCATATATTCCTCCATTCTAGATATCATATGAGATATGATTTCAAATCATTCTCTTTGTACTATGTCTCGATTTCCGATTTATGACGACTGACTAATTGAACAAATCAAATTAGCCCTAGCCCGGCCGAGCATTTACGTTTGTCATCACTAAACCATCGAGGGGCCCAAAGATATCGCTTTTATCCTACTTTGGATAAAAGGAACGGATAAACTTTGATACAATGCTCGCTTGTACTCACGCACCGAATCACCCACAACAATATGTTTTATAACACCAAGTTACTGGTGCGTTTACATATTATCAATGTGCAACCGATTCGCAAGATACAACTCACACATCTCGGTTTCAAGAATATAAGATGTTATCGTCTCACCAATCACTCGTGATACAATCCATGGAGTGATCCAAGTGAGCGTGGGTCTAATCCAATGCTCAAATCAGATTCATAAGCACTCATGAACGTTGCAGCAAACATTTGCTTATGTCTAATACTTTTCTAGACATTCCACACACCAATTCACGACAGTCTTCATTCATATCTACTTCCAACATATGAACGACTGTGGCCCGTTTGAATAATTCGATTATTCTTAATAAATTCAATTATTCTGGAAGTCAAAACATGCAAAGTGAAACACAAGAATAATACTAATCCCATATGGCCTCAAACCTTTGAGTATAAATAAAACACTTTTTATTTATCACCATATTGATTACTCATTATTTGTCGTTTCGGGTAATCAACTTCTTACTTGAATTCCAACACTTGTCTCATGCTCCTAGCATGCACACAATGTTTACCTATGGTTCTTACTTTGTGAAATAGATCACATTGAACACATTTCCAATCCTTCTCATTTCACAACTCCAAATCCGTTTTTCATAAGTCAAAGAATATCAAATTCTTGCTACTTATAGAATATGCTAGATTCTAACATTCTATGCAACTATCCTTTCGTAATGTCACTGCACCAAAGTCACAAAGACTATTGCCAATGATATTACAAAGTCCTCTATCGGAGATTGTTACAAGACAATTCCATAGACGTGATGTCTCTCACTCAAAGTACATTCTTTGAACATCCTTTTGCATAGAAGTTTCTAATCTAGTCATAGATTTCTCAATATTCAATTCCCAATATGGACACACTTCCATATGTTCCATATGACAACTCATTCTTAATAGAATCTTATCTATTCATAATGATGTCGATATGGTCCAATACTATACTTCCAACTACTCACAAGCGACCAATCCTCGTCGAACTTGGATTGTCCTTTGATAGTTGTTTAATTATTTTAGTCTAAACCAATTCTAGTCCCTTTTCCCTCTAAATGCGCTCGACATTTGGAAAATTTTAGAATGGTCAAACATTAAAGCACTTGCAATCGATCCTATACCCGAAGCGTATGGGACACGACGCATAGTGTTTTATTTGCTATGTTCTCAAAATTCGAATTGTGAAGAGGGATGCCGTAATCATAATCGGAATTTTAAGAACACACTTTGTACCTTTGACTAAATTTTATTAACATTTCTCAACCTAATCCTTTAGATTTGAAATGAAGCATAATATTCTCTCCCTTAATTATAGCAAAACAACTCTTCAACTATTGCGACTTTGCAAAGTATGACTCTTGTTTTCTATAATTAATATTGCTAACCTTGCAATACTTTCCTTAATAATCATACAATCATAACTTTTATGCTCCCACTATCTTGATGATTATTATAAAACATAACACTTATGCTCCCACTAGCTTCGACATGTATTCATAAACATCTTAACTTTCAGAAAGACAATACCTATTGAATTTCTTAAGTCCATGTTTCTAATACATAGTGCTTTGATAATCTTTTATCAAGGATTCTTTATACATCTTTGCCTTCGATAGTTCATATGCGTGTCTAAACAATTAAGACTAATTGTCAAACCTCACAATTCAAATTATGGAAAGGGATGCCGTAACCATGATTGAATCTGAGAATGCAATTTTACAATCACTATCTTCTTAAAATCTCTCTTAGTGAAAGCATTTCTTCACAATCATTTTCATGAAGGAGGAAATCTTATGACACTTAGATTTGAGCGGTGTATGTGTTCTTATCCATGTGAATTTGTTAAAACTAAAGTTTACGACAAATTCAAACTCTTATGGATCGAACTTTCTTGATCTCGATTTCTTGCCTTTATGGTAGCACAGCTGCCCACCATGCCTTCCAAGTAGTTAAGCATCTCACCCTTTCTTATCAATGTACCTTTTCATTGATTAAGGTGCTTTGCCTTTTATGCGTTCAAAATGAGAACTCATAGAACTCACATGCATAATTAACTCGATTGGATTGGCACATAATCAAGATAATGTCAACACGACAGGTTGTAAACCTCAACTCGTGTGCTAGTGATGATCGATAAGGTTTATTTGATTTGTTCTTGAAACCTTTCAAGACCATTAAGACTCCCACTGACTCCTTGACATATAAGATTCTCTTGTCAAAACATTTCTTGACAAATAAATATTCAAGAGTTAGTGTAGCTTTTATCAAAACTCTTCATAAATTGGTCCTAGTTGGTCTTTGTCTTATCTAAGACATCACAACTTACCACATTTAATGAAAGTTATAAACCTTCTTAATACCTTTCACTCAATGCCACAATCTTAACTTTAAGACTTGTTATTGGAACGAAGTATGATTGACTTATTGATTTAACCATTTCTTCAATTCTTGATTCCTCTTCTTAGACATACAATTGTACTAAGACTCACTTAGAAGATCAATTGAGATATGGTTCTTAATCATTAAGACCTATCATAAAGCATAAAAGCTACTCTCCCTTCTTCTTAGAATGGAAAAACTTTTATCTTTCTGCCTACTTGATTCTTCTTATTCGTTCTACTATTGATCAATTTAGAATTACACTTAATCTTGTAAGTATAATCATATTTACTAAGCCTTTAGTAAATCATGACGAATATCTTTGTTATTCTTATGGTGAACTTGATCAACACACTACTTTGTGTACTTGATCTCCTAGTCCTTCACTTGACACTTTGTCAACGAATTGGTCTAATTTCCAAATATGAATTTCTCATTCATCATGCAACCAAGTTGCATGATTCCAAATTTCTGTCCGATTGAAACTTTGGGCGATGAGAAACTCTCCCTATTTGGTAAATTCTTGACATATACATAAATAACATAACTAAGAATCATATCCATTCGTTGTAGAAATATTCGAACATCAATTTTCATAATGATTTCATTGTAAGGAAATAAACAAATGAATAAATACGTCAAACAAAATTTATTTTATTTATAAAAGCAGCGGAAAAATTTGTCCTTACAATGCAAAATCCATTGAAAACTATGTACAAAAGAAAATTTCTAACAACTCTATCATAACTTTCTAAGCTCAAAATCTAATCTTCAAGTCCATGCGATCAAGATCCATCTCTTGTGATTAGATTCATCTTGCTCTCTTATCAAGCTTCCTTTCTTTTCACCGACCCTACAAAACACTCAAATGTAATCTTATTACATCATGTATCAAGAATCAATGAGTAGGAACTTAATGGAGTTAGATAGTGGATTTTTACCTAAAGCGCAGTCATACGTTTGACTCTTCCATCTCTTAGATCTCTTAGGTAATTAAGGCAACTTCGTCTCCAATGCCCCTTCTCTTGGCAATAAAAGCAAATTGACTCTTTTGGAACAACACATGGGACTACTTCAGACATCGCCTTTCTCTTATGATCAAACTTTTCGATCATTGCATGTCTTTCATTGCCATTGTCTATATCCATAGAGTTCTTGAAGGCAGATTCACCAATCAATCTTGCTTTTCTATTGCGCCAAACCATTGCTGATTCGGCAACAATAAGCATATAGGTGAGATCTATAAGGCCACGTTGTGGTTCGTCATATAGTACTCTCTTACGAACTCACTATATGAGTTGGGAAGTGACTGAAGAACCCAATCAACAGCCATCTCTTCACTAACAACGGATCCCATCATTCTTAGTCTATCAATGCGCGACTACATCCCTAGGACGTGTGCACACACCGACTTTCCTTCTTTATGTTTACTTGCCAAAAGGGCTTGAGTGATCTTGAACTTTTCAAGCCTTTGAATTTGTGGGTTAGGGAGAATAATTGGAGGAGGTAGAGGAAGTGAAGCATGATTTCTTGTTCCTCGATTGAATCGTGGAATACCATCTTCATGTGGAATGCTTGTTCCACGGGATTTGGGAAGACCATAGTTGTCGAACTTTGACATCTACAAAACGGGAGAAAAATGAATTCAAGTTAGTTGATAGATTGAGTCCTTGGTAAATCACCCAAATGAAATTCCAAGGCTAGGACCCAACACAATATTCTACAACTCGGGAGAGGGATGCCGTAACCCAAATTGCAGAACATTTGAAGGTAAGTGAATGACGATTCACTAATTTCCACCACGAAAAACGAATTTAAGTTTTAAATCTATGAAAACTCCTAGATCCTTTGAGATACATTGAACTTTCAATGGCATGTTTATATCTCGATATGCCCCTCTTGTTTGTGACTGGGATGCCGAGGATCACAAAGCGGGTGTGAATAACCATGCAAACTACATGGTGCCCTCACATGTTACGGTCGCCTATTCGATGTGCCAGTAAACCACACACGCTCCACCGAACTATGACAAACATTGAGCCACCCTTTGCTACCTTTGCTTAGACCCATTTAGTGTGCCGGTTAACCACACACGCTCCACTAACGTCTTCGCAAGGGCACAAAGTGTAATTTCATGGAATTGCATCAATTCACTTTTGCCTAAGTAACTAAGATTGGGAATTTTATAAAACATTTAGTTACTTGATAATTCATTATACTTATAATGGAAGGTTTCGTCCTATCCTACCCGTTCGGCTAACGACCCTCCACTAGTCAAGAGTGCGGTGGGTAAGAGTGGATACCCATTCAATCGCCATTTTATAGGCAATTTCCTTAAACACCCCTTATAGACCAGCTTCGTGAATGAGGCCTACTAACGGTAAGACTGACTTTTAGTTATACATATATATATATAATGTTAGACTTTTTAATGTTATATATAGTATAAGGTGTATTTTAAAACTTTTAAAATACTATGTGGTTAACTATAACAATTATACTTTTAATTAAATGGTTAACCTAAACTTTTTTGGATTTATTAAATCTCTTTTAATTATACACCTTAATTAATTAATAAAACCATAAGGGTGTATTTGAACTTTTTCAAAACTAGTGTTTTAGAATTTAACATTCTTAATTAACTTTTAATCAACTTTTAAATTCCAAAACTTGAGGGCAAGTTTTGAAACCTTTTTCAAAACATTAAGGTTTCAACTATTTAAATTTCAAAACAACAAAACTTTTGGGGTTCAAATTTAAACTATAAAACCTAAAGGGCCAAATATGAAACTTTTCACAACAACAAGGATCAAATAACAAATAATTCAAATTAACATTTAATCACATAATTATCCATATTTGATGATTTCTTGCAAAATAATTTATCAATTTACTTAAAATAATTAATCAATTATCTTATAAGGAAACAATTATCCTATTAATTGATAAATATCTTCAATTTGATTAAAAATATAGTCAAATATATCATATAATCGGATTAATATTAATCTAACATGATAAGGTAATTATCCATAAGCAAAAACAGCAAGAAATCCCGAAGTACCCTCCTTCTGACGAGTTGACTCGTCGAGTCAGCCTTGGACTCGTCGAGTCACCTTGGACTCGGCGAGTTCAGCCATGGACTCGGCGAGTCCAGCCTCCAGAATGCAAAAAATCGAATTTTTCAGTTACAACAAGCATCAATACAATAGAAACCAATCAAGGCTCTGATACCACTGATGGGTTTTGGGCATAAGACATCCTATGTGCTCATACAAACCCTAAAGCTTGGATCTAGGTTTCTCTATTGTACATACTTTGAATCCAAGACTTGAACCCTAATTCTAGCATATGGAAATCAGAATTCACATGTAAATAGGTCTAAGAACATACCTTGATTGTTATGTAGTAATAACAATCCAATTCCTCCTTGAATTGACCTTGGAAAGCAAAGAGTCACAAGTGTCACTCCTCTAATGGCTTACAAACACCATAAGCAAGTGGAGAAGGTATAAGGAGAGAGGAGGGAGGTTAGAATTCGTATCTAGGACTTCTTGGGAAGGGATACACGAATTCATAACCCTAGGGGTGTTTATATAGGTGTAGAGATAGGGTTTCAGTCATTATCCTTATCTAGTTGATTATCCATTAAGCAACCAATAAGATAATCCTTGAATCCTTATCATACTCGAATTCTAAGGCTTTCCAACCTTAAATTCGTTCACCATACTTATAAGATAATCCTTACCTTATTTTGTAACTATCACATAATTACAAATCAGCCCCTCTAGTTTAATTAATTACACTTGATCACAAAATTAATTCTCAATTAATTATTGACCAATATTAATTAAACAAATATGATTTCTCCTTTAATATATTATTCTTATAACATATTAATAAATCATATTATCCTCTCTCTCTATATATTTCTCCAATCAAGTTGCTTTGGTGAAGGCAACCCAAAAGGACCATGCACCATCGGGTCAAGTACATACCAAAATAGTTATGGACTTAGACACTAATCCAACAGGAATACCCTCGTATCCCTACACATGTTTGGCCCAATCAACCCTCAGGTTGGAATACCAAACACATCAGGTCCGATCAATCATAGGGCCTAATCATCCTCATGATGGAAGACCCTATATTGGAATACCACTATTTACCTGACCCATATCTATACCCACACTTGAAATCCAAGGATCTATCCTTGCATCTCCTTCCAGCTCATCTGATTTGACACAACCGAGAATAATTCCACAATCTCAAAAGACAACCAAACCGGATACGCTCCTACAAGGGACATAACCGACACCATCTCAATGCCCACTGCCCATGATTAATATACTTTCGATCATCCATCAACACCACTGCCTTCACTTCAGTTTTCCATCACTTCTTCCTGGAGATACATACCTTCCCCTCCCCCCTTCATTATCCAAGGAAGTCTAATCAACGACCTTCACCACATCAACAAATGCCATGGTGCTGAAACCTCACTCTACACTATCCATTTGTAGAACAAACTGCTACCCCATAACACATATATATACTCAGAACCTGATCACATAAATAACAAGGCCCACACAAAGTTATCCACATGCCCGGTCTACCTCAGTCCAATCATTCTGAAAACGCTTATCCGAACTTCGACATACCATTTCTCCCAAAGCCACCGTTCCATCAGAGAATTGACAATTCTCCCCTACTTAGAGTACTAACCACTGTCTATTGGTGGCGAAGCTGATACGCAATTTAATCGTTCCAATACGAAGTGACGAACTTCAAAAGTATCCGAATTCCCGTTGATGGCCTCCAAATTTCTGGAATTACAACTGCTCGCCCCCAAACTGATGATTCTCTATCCTATCTCTTATCTTGAATACACCTCCGCATCCTAACCATCTACGATCTCATGACAAAGAATTCTCCTTAGCATTTCCTATGCCCTAACAACTCATGCAGAAAGAAATCAAAACCCATAATACATTCATAAACAGAAGATAAGGAAAATACATACCGGTCACCACGTCTGGTATTGTCCTGACCTACTCGGCTGTAAGCTGAAAGGCATGAACATGAGCCTTCGGAGGCTCTCATCTTCCCTGACCCCCACCAGTAAACCTCAAGGCAGCTGGTGTCGGGGCCTGCACTGGCCTGGCAGCCTGCATGGGACACTAGGGCTTCATGTGGCCCACCTGCTCGCAATGATAACAAAGTCGGACTCCGGTAGCTGGAGTTTTCTGTCTACAGTCCCTAGCGATATGACCCTCCCTGCCACACTTGTGGCATCCAAAATAAGCCCGACAACCTCTATCGTGTACCTTGTCGCACTTCCCACAAGTACGACACCTCTGACTTCCCTGACGAAACTTTATGTCCCTCAACCGTTTCGGCATAGGTTGTGACTGCACCGGGTCCTGCCTCTGCTCCCTCAACTGGAGCTCAATCTCTAACTCGTGCCGCCTGGCAGCCTCCTGCAACTCCAACAAGGTACTACACCTCTGCATGGACACGAACTGCCCGATATCCGTCTTGAGCATGCTCAGATATCGGGTCATCTGAGCCTGCTCCGAAGCAAACTCAAAGCAAAACATTGCCCTCTCCGTAAACGTCCTGGTGATCTCTGTCACCGACTTTGAATCATGTCTCAGCTCCAAAAACTCCTGAGCCAGTCTCTCCTGCTCAACCCGCGGAACATAACGAGAACTGAAGATATCCCGAAACTGATCCCAAGTAACTGCAGCCCGCTGTGCATCAGAGTATGATCCCGTAGTCAACCTCCACCAATCCTTTGCCTCGAGCCTTAAAAGGTTCAGAGCACCCCTCACCCTCTGATCAGCAGTGCATGAACATGTAAAGAAACACTCCTCCACATCCGACAACCATCTCATAGCAAGGATCGGATCCTGAACCCCATCGAAAGTAGGGGCTTCGTATTATCTAAATCCCGATACTGGAAAGCCCAACCAACTCCTACCCCTGCCGCTGCTACAGCCGCTGTAGCTGCCGCGGCAGCCGCCTCAGAAGGGCTGCATAACGACCATCAGAATACTCCACCATAGCGGTCTTGATAGACCCAAACATCTCTGGCAACTAAGCCCAAAACATAGTAGCAACCTCATCGTGCATGATCTTACAAATCATGGCATCCAACTCACCCATATTCATCTAACCAATAACCTCGAGTGGTACTGATCCATCCTGGCCACCCTCTCCGGATCCTGACCCTGATCCGGATCCAGCCCCGAAACGCCTCGTAACCACCATACTGAAAATATATACCAGAAAGAATATTAGATGCTCCTCACAACAACCCGGAAGCCAACTCCCAACCCAAACCCTAGGGGTTGTGACTTCCTTGATGCGCGTATGGGTCCTGTGCTTTTAGTAGTACGGGCCCATACTACCTTCCGCACCTACCCATAGTTGTACCAAGTATCACCACAACACCCTCACAATAAACGTATACATAGTGAACGCTCGATCCTCACTCCTAGAGGAAATACTAAATATCTCATAAATAGCCTCCCGGCCTCGCACAACCCACCCATCCATGAAACTTCCACCAACCCCTATAGCACTAGTGTATGCTAGTCATACATAACGCTGGACCCTATAGACTTTCGAATATCCAATCCTACCCTCAGCTCCCAATTAGACAAGAACAAAACACAAGGCCAAATCAAACATTCTCAGGCTATAAGATCTTAATTATGTATAACCATGATGCATACACTAAATAACTACAGTAATGATGTCAATTTCATACAAAAGAATTCCCTAGGCTAGCAGGCATCATATAATCAGGCAATTCTATTATGTAATTCCAGAAGATCCCTAGCCTAGTACTAGCATGATGTTCTAACATATCATAATATCTAATAACTGTATGGTATTTTGGGGTCTACTTATTGGCTTCGGCTGATCGTACACTTCACATCCTCTTTTACTTATTTTAAAAACCATTTAAAAATCATTTTGAAAAAAAAAACTTCCTTGATTTGACACTGGATTCACACAAGTGTTCCTCCAATTCACTCAAACCAAGACTTTGATACCAACTTGTAATCACCCAAAAATTTAAGACAAATTTAAAATTTTAAAATCAACCCAAGTACCAATAGTTATTACAAAAAGGTTTCCAAAATGGTTTCGTATCAGAGTTCCCCAAAAATCATTATCATAAATCGAGGAAGTGTACGGTCACGCCTTCGCCTTCCCACGATCATTTGCTGCACCTGAAACAATAAACTGAAACTGTAAGCCCAAAAGCTTAGTGAGTTACCCCCAAAATACCCATACACACAACAATACACATACAGTAACAAACAACATACTATGGGCCCAATCATCCGTCATGATAGAATACCCCAGGCCCGTCAACCATCGGGTTAGAATGCTAACATACTATGGTTCCAATCAACCATCGGGTTGGAATACTCGCACACCATACATACATAATAGATACTATGGGTCCAATCATCCATCCGGATGGAATACCCCAGCCCCCTCAACCATCGGGTTGGAATGCCAACATACTATGGGTCCAATCAACCATCGGGTTAGAATACCCCACATACTACGAGTCCAATCATCCTCGGAATGGAATACTCTCGGCCCACAACCATCGGGTTAGAATGCCCAAATAACCAATCAAACATGTATATCTATATCAGGTAATCATATAACAATCTATAAATGCAACATACTAGGGTCCTATCATCCTCAGGATGGAATACCCCACATAACCAGACAAACATGTGCACCTATACCTAATAATCATATAACAGTCTATACAGATAACATACTAGGGTCCTATCATCCTCGGGATGGAATACCCCACAACTACCAAGCAATCACGTGCACATATAATAGGTGACTTCCTACCAGCATACAGACAGTCAGGCCAACTATCGATCACTAAGCATAACCTCATCCAATCTACCAGGATACCGATCTAACAGATCATACTGACATATAACCATCCTATCTACCCAGATACCGAACTAACATATCATAACAATATCAATCCACATAACAATCAAAGGGCCGACCTTGGTGCCTTAGACCCTAGAGTATAGGGAGGATAACTCACCTTGCAAAATGTCGAGTTGAAGAGATAAGATCAAATCCTCCGATCACAGCCACAAACTCCACCACCTAACACTTTAATTAAACCATATTTATAATTGCTCAAATTACCAAAATACCCTTGGAAGTCAAACTGGTCAAAGTCAAAGTCGTTGTCAAAATCAGCCTTCCTGATTGACCCTACTCGCCGAGTCAACTTATTGACTCACCGAGTTCATAAACTTAGAAACCCCACAATTCGCGACTTGACTCGCCGAGTCACCCCATGACTCGTCGAGTCCTTCAATCTCTGAGTCCTAGTGTTGTCCAACTTACTGAGTCAGCACTCAACTCACTGATCTGAGTCATAACCAGAAGAGGTTAGGGATTTGCGACCCGGCTTGCCGAGTCCACTTGTGCCATCCCCAATCTGCCGATTACAGTCCATCTCATTGCTTCCAACTTGTAGATTTGGACTCCTAAGGCTAGATTTACACGTAAAGTTTCCAACTTTACGTGCATGCAAGGTGTTATTGGCCCAAATCAAGCTAGAGGAAAGGTTTAAGGCTAAAATTATCACAAACATGCCAAGGGTTGATACTTTCTAATTACATGGACCAAGACAAGTCTAGATCTGAAGTTGCAACCTCATATCTAGACCCAAAACCCGAAATGAACCCTAATCATGCTAAAATGTCCCCAAATCAACATTCAAGACTAGATCTAGATGCAACAAGGTCAAGGTACCAACTTGTTACCTTCAAACTAATGTTAATGAGCAGAGAAGTCGAATCCCCCATCAAATCTTCTAGAACTCCAAGCCTTCTTCTTACAATTTCTTCAAAACACTCCTTTCTTCCTTTATACACTCAAAAACGGGTTTGGAATCGAGTAGAACATCTTCTAGACGTCAAGGGGTGATAAAGAGGCTGGGGAAATGACTTAAGGTCCTTTAAATAGGGTGCAAACCCTAGAAATTAGGGTTTTCTCTTCCCAGCACCAACTCGCCGAGTCCAGCCGCCGATTTGGCGAGTTGGGTCACTTAACACGTGATCAACACCCGCTCCGACTCGACGAGTCAAGATACCTACTCGCCGAGTCGACTCCCTTAATTACACAAAGACCCCTAAACTTATACTCTTGAACTTGGGATGTTACATAAGGTCTATAACATTTTCATGCTATCATCCGATTTGGGATTTTCCCCAGTGATTTACTAAAGCTTGTAACACTAACATTTTGCCTTAAAATTGGGATTTTCCCCAGTGAGCTGCTAAGAACTATAACATTAACATGTATTAAGTGGGGATATTCCCTTGAAAACATGCAAGGCTTGTGATACAAAACAAGAGTTTTCTCGGTTTTTTCTCCAAGATGGTGTTATTTCCAATTGGTTCTTAACGTGGGATCCTTACTAGTTCACTAAGTTAAGGATCCTCCCTCGTGAACTCCTAAAGCAAAGATCTTTTCCATAGGAAGGCTTCAAGACTTCTTATGAGTCAAATGGTCGCAAATCCTAAGGATGAACTAGTTCTATCTATCATTTAAAATTATTTCTTTTCCTAAATAAAAAAGGTTTCTCATCCTAGAAAAAGATCTTAACTATTTTAGGATCCCAGTTTGATAACTAATCATTTCAGGCTAATCAGATCTTAAAAGTTCTTGTAAGATTTGAACTCTTTAGGATCTTGATTATGTAAGGGTCCTCTGAAATCCTACAATCATATCAAGCAAGTTAACCATGTAAGCAGAGAAGTATGTAACAACCATACATAAAAAAGGAAGTGGTACATCAATTCCATTAAAAAAAAGTTGTCTTGTACACAATTATGTAAAATGTTTTTATCTAACTGACCTAGATCGTGGCTTAGTCATCATCGCATGAGCTCTTCTTCTCCTCATTCGCTGTGACTGCTGCCCCTCAGGATCCTCAATGGTCTTGATAGGTTTGCCCTTTAATTCAGCAAGGTTTGCGCACCACCCAACCAGGTTCCAGGATCATGCATTAGCCACGTCTTCAACTAATTTGATATTGGATTCCCGAACAACCATGATGATGCTAGCTTTCACTTCGGCGATCACCTCTGCCATCTCTGCATCATGCTCCTCCTCTTTCTCGGCTTTTTCCTTGCTCAGGAGCTCCACTCATCTCAGGGGATCCTTGTTGGTCGCCTTCCACACTTTTTCTGGTTCGCTTAAAGCTTGTTCAACCTTTTCAGCCCGGATCCTCAAGTCTGTGGAAACACGATCAAAGACCTGGAACAAGAGTTACATCTAAAAGAGTGAAAGGCAAAGCGTAAGAAACAAAAGTAACACTAACACCTATAACTTGAGAATAGGAAACCAACCTCTGAAGTGCATCCTCAACTCTAAGGTTTTCTAAGCTCAAATTCGTAGCTTTGGGAGTTGTCCTCTTCCGGGATCCGAAAGTCTTCATAGTCAGATCAATGTCGGCCTTTTTTGAGGCAAAGGAGGAGCTAGTCTTCTCTTTCTTCGCAAATATATGGCCGCATCTTCATTTTTTATTTTAAAACCAATCTTGGAAGCTCTTATTTGTACAACTTGGTGGACTTTTGGAACTTCATAAATAAGTGCGTTTTTTACTAAACGAGGCCTAAACAAGATAGATTGTTGTTGTTTTTTCTTTTAATTTGGTAGTGCATCGAAAACATAAATCTTTTATTCCATGGAATTTATAACTTCAAAATCTCAAATTAAACATTTATGATGTAATTATTCCATTACAGCTTTAGCTTCATGCGACGACCTTTTTATTTTTATAAAATTCAACCGTTCTAAAAAATACACAGACCGAAAGAAATATCATGACTAAACAAAAAAAATCTACTATAATAAATGAAGATAATTTTGACACTTGTCATTTTGTGATAATTTTTAAATAAATAATATCCACATGTCAATTTATGATTTTTTCTAATTTTAAAATTAAAAAGTCACATAATATTTATAGTTATATTTGTAAAGTATCAAATATAATAAATATTATACCAAATTGCAATTAATATGTTTTTTCATTCCATATTTCAAAATTTTATTTTAAAAAATACTTATTATTTATATTTTAATATTTTATTTTTTTAAGAGAAATTAAATATCCTCCTATTATATCTTCCTACAAATCCTCCTACTCAATTAAATAGTGATATTTGTATGATGTAATGCTTATTTAATGATATTTTAATACATTAATATTACACATGTCATTATTTAATTGGGTAGGAGGATTTGTAGGAAAATATAATAGGAGGATATTTAATTTCTTTTTTTTTTAATCAACACGTGTACTATACGGGTTTTACATCTAGTATTAGAATAAATCGACTGACCGACTAAAAACCATATAAGAAAAAAAAAGTTCAACTGAATAATACCGTATAAATGCTTCTATTGTATTAAGTATTAACCCATAGTAAAATTATTGAAAGCAAAATAACGGGTTCTTAAAGGAGGAAAATAGGGTGAATGGCGTCAAGTCCCTACTAATTAGAAGGTTTTTACATTTGGGTTTTATGAAAGCGTAGGTGATATGTTTGACTCTTTAAAATCAGAAACACGTGTCCCCACACATGTGCGTCTCCACGTCGGGCCTGTAAATAATGCTAGTAATTTACGCTTTACCATTTGCACGCCAACTTATCGTTGTCAGAGACGCACGTGTTAGCTTTCGCATAATTTGACTCGACTTTTTGTTTCCAAATTCACTTCCACCTAAACGTAACTCCAAGTACATTGTAATACACATTTTTTTTAACGGCCGGTCTATGTTAGATGTTAAATTTATCAACTTGGTAAATTCGTCTATGTTCTTTTTAAGAGGCTTCCATCTCTACCAAATGGATTAGTCATACATTAGCCACTGTAATACAATTACAACAAATATTTTACTTGAAGTTCAAGTTTTATTATGGGAAAATAATCTAAAATGATAGTTAATAACATAAAATTTATTTATTTGGTAATAGAAGTTTTAATTGCATTCGATCAACAAACTTTATTATTTTTTGTTTTTTATTATACCATTGATACCGATGATAACCTGTTACCAACCATGTGGAATCCACATAATCAATGGTATAATAGAACCGCAAAAAAAATTGTTGGTCAATTGGATATAATTATATAAATTTAGTGACTTCAAAAACAAATAAATGCTATGGGACACGAACACGTGCAGAAAGATCCCTCCGCGTCATATATCCATATCAAAGCGATAATTGGTTCTTTGTCGTCTCTAAACTCCGAAGGCTTCGTATTACTAAACTCCCAGTACAATATCGTCTTGCCTCTCTGAATTCCTTCAACTGTGACGACATCAAGGGATGCGGAAGCGACAACCTGTATGACGGTGGCATAAGGCTCGTCAAACTCATCAATCAACATGGTATTAACCAACCCAAACAACTCCAGAATCACCTGCCTAATCGCCATAGCCAACTCGGCAACAATGATCCCACGGATTTCCTCATCACTCGGAATCGTCTTCTTAGTGCCGCTAGCACCTGATCGTGAACCTCTGATAGCCACCATACTAAAATATATACAACGGAAAGGTCAAATATTAAGACACAATGCTCAACACACAATGCCCTCACCTATTAGTACCTTATTAGCCTCAAGGTTCCTTCTGACTCTCATACAAACGTTGTGTTTTCAGTAGTACGGGCTCATACTATCTTCCAAACCTATCCATAGTCGACCCAGAACTCACCTCAAGGTCCTAAGTCACTACACTAGACCACCCCTAGGTGTAGTGACACCGCATGCTCCTAAGAACCACAACTAACTTCCTAGGCGCTTCTATTAGGATTCTCCTCAATCACACTCTCGCACTGCATGTTGCCTTGTGCATGCTAGTTATATACAATACAAGATCAAATATATTGTCGAATAAATGACTCTGCCCTAAGCCCACAACCAGATAAGGAACATGAAATAAGGGTAAGTCAATCATTCTAAGGCTATGTAATCCCAACACTATACAACTATACAACATACACTTTGTAATCACATAATCAAGTCACTACACTAGACCAACCCTAGGTGTAGTGACACCCACATGCTCCTAAGAACCACAACTAACTTCCTAGGCGCTTCTCTTAGGATTCTCCTCAATCACACTCCCGCACTGCATTGCCTTGTGCATGCTAGTTATATATAATACAAGATCAAATATATTGTCGAATAAATGACTCTGCCCTAAGCCCACAACCAGATAAGGAACATGAAATAAGGGTAAGTCAATCATTCTAAGGCTATGTAATCCTAACAGTATACAACTATACAACATACAATTTGTAATCACATAATCAAGTAGCACATAACAAGCAGATCCCTAGGCTATAAGGCATCACAGAAGTCAAGCAATGCTATCATACAGTTTATGAAGGAATCCTTAGTATGTCCCTTAGCATGCATTTCTAACAATTCACATATAAGCAAATTCAAGTTCAACATATATAACAACCATGGGTATTTTGGGAATCACTTTCCTGCTCGGGCTCTAGCTGACTATACACAAAGCATCTCCTTCTAAAACCAAGGTTAAGTCAAAGGTCCACGTTCACGATCCTAAGCCAACAATCAAACAAGAACATGACAAGAGATCGAGCCCATGTCTCTAACCCAACCGTTTTATTAAAAATTCTTTTTAAAAACCGTTTTGTGAAAATTCTCCAATCCGAGTTTAAGTTTGGATTCACACAAGTATTCGTCTAAATCCCTAAAACCAAGACTCTGATACCAACTTGTTATGTACCATTTTCACAACAAAGTTTTCAGTTTTAATTAAGGTAAAACATCACGTTCATAAAATCCAAGTTAAGAAAACCATTTGTTCCAAAATACATTTGTTTAAAATCAGACTAGTATGATCATGGAATCTCCATAACTACTGATGAATGTGTACAGTCACGTCTTCGCCTCCCCATGATCACTATTGGTACCTGAAAAACATTTAGTCCACAACCGTTATCTAAAGCTTAGTGAGTTCCCCCAAAATATCACACCACAATATACATACAATTCATGGACACTAGGCCCACAACACGAAGACTAGATTGCCCCCAGACCCACATCATGAAGACTGGATTGCTCCATGAGCCCACAACTTATGATTGGATTGCCCCGAGCCTACAATATAAGACTGGATTGCTCCCGATCCCATAGCTTATGACTGGATTACCCTCGGCCCCAGAACATAAGACCGGATTGCTCTCGGGTTTGTTGGTCTACAACACAAAGCAATACAACCTAACCCAACCAAGTTACAATATGTCGACATATGAAACAAGCAAACAATTAAGAAAAACACATAAGCACATGCAACAATCTACCTATGTCTACCTGTCCAATAGCTCATTACCGCATACCAAGTCTCATACATTACACTACCCTAACAACAAGAAGATCACTATGGAATCCATTGTTATGTGTAACTAGATGTGAGATAGACATCTGAACAAAATATCCCACTCTAGAGCCACAACCAAACAAGGAATAGGGAAGAAAACCTAGATCAAGAGTTCTCAGGCTATCCTACATAACTACATACATCCCCTAGAGTATTCCACTAGATGATCACCATCCTACCGGTACTCTAACTAGTACACCACTACTCTTATATCCTAACATACAAGGATATACACTACAATACATAGTATAATGAGTAAACTCACCTGAATCGAAGACCCAAGAAGCAAAGCCATATGGTTACTCCCTTTTCTAATTGCTCCCGCAAACTGACTAGCGCCAAACCAAGGTAGAACCTCAATAAATAACCTAATTCATTCAAGTTTGACCCAAAGTCAAATTGGTCAATAATCCAATGTTCAAATGTCAACAAAGTCAACGATAAATAGGTCAACGACGCCTCACGACATGGCAAGCTCTTGGTCACATCGTGGCCATCTAAGGAGAAAATGCCATTCCCCATAGTACCATCACAACGTGGCAAGCCCTTGGTCACATCATGAGATCTGGCAAACTTCCAACTTTTCCATTAAGTGCTTATCCTTTTAGATCAAATCTCAAAACTTCAAATCTACTCTTTCACACTAACTTAATGGATAAAGTTTCTAACTTTATCCATTAGAACTCCATACCAAGGCTAGATCTAAAATCCTAAGTCCATTAAGTCCTTAATGAGGCTAAAACTTGATCGTAAATACAAGATACACCCAACATGGTCCTTTTTCTCATTCTATAGAAGCCTAGTGTCCTAGAAAAGCCATCATAAGCTTTGGAGATCTTCAAACTCCAAGAGCATCCCAGGAAGGGACAAAAATCTTACAAAAAGGACTCAAACTTGCACCAAGAAGAATATAAGCCAAGATTAGATCTTTATACTTATAAGCACTCAGAAATCTAAAGTATATGGTGGATCCAAACTAGTTCCTTACTCCCTTTCACCAAGATGATCTTCCTTTTTCTTCAAGCTCCACCAAAGACTAAGAACTAAGCTTCAAACCAAAGGGATAAGCTCCTAAAGCTTCAAGGAGGATAGGTTTTTGTTTCGAAGGGATGGAGGCTGAAGAGGATGCTCTAAAACTTAAGTTTATGGGCTTAAATATAGAGGAAACCCTAAAAGATCATGGACCTGGGCTGCAGTTGGGGTTACATCGTGACAATCATCAGGATATGTAATCATCTTATTAGCATGTCATGTAGTGATGCTTAATTCATCATGTCATGACACCAGGTTTTTCCCAAAAACCTTACCTTTGATCCTTCTTAACCATCGACCGATATGTTTAGGAAAATGGGTGTTACAAAAATCCATAATTCGCACCTCCCTGCACGTATAGGTCTTAGAGTACCGTACATATATTTTTGTAAGCCCATTCCACATCTTTGCTTATATACCCACTAAGAGTTTACTTTATACTCCTATTTGGAACACGTCCCCATAACCACTTTATTTGAAAATACTCATCTTGGAGCATCAATATCAAATTCACACATATTTCATTTTAGACACAAAATATATCGTTTCAAAACTCTTATTGAGGAGAACATAACCCACTAAAGATTAATAATATATAAAATATGTATTTGTATTTAAATGTATCCAAAGTTTAATAAAAATCTATAACTTCTATTAAATTCTCCAATAACCCCCCTCATGAATGGAAATCGATCTCTGCACATGAAGTTTCCATACAAAATTTCCAACAGTTGAATCCTACATAGGATAGGTAGGTGTTACCCTTTAAACCCTCCCTTGTGAACTATACTTCGTCTGATAGTTGCCAGTAGACACAATTTTCTTGAACTGAGTTTCCATTTATGTAGACGACGATGTAATTCACACAAGACTCTTCCTGACAACGTCTTATCCTCATAATCATGTTCGTTATGGTCATTAAACACTAACATGGTTCTGCGAGAGCTCTTAGGAATTATGCCACCACAATTCCCTTCAAAGTGACCCTAATTCTTTCTCACATAGGCGATTCAAATAATCATTAAAAACCATATGCTTAGCTTAACTTGTCACTGATTATAGGAATGAACTAGGAAGTTTATTAACTCCCTCCATAGTGATCTCCCTCATACATAAAACTAGGTTGTCATTTTAAACCCAAATCTTGGGATCTCCAGTCTTTTGGTTAATGTTTCCTTTGTATGCATTTATCCATTCAAGGGCTTTAGTCTCATTCCTCTCAATAACTTATAAACTACATCTCTACTCAAGCCTTTTGTAAGTAGATACGCAATGTTATTGTTGACTTCACGAAGTTAATCGAGATAACCCCATAGAGATTAGTTGTCATATCATTTTATTTCTATGTATCATGTTCCTTGACTTCCCTTTATACATTGTGCTTTGAGCTCTACCAATTGCCGATTGTTATTACAGTGTATATAAATGGTCATTACCAGTGTAGGCCATCCGAGAATGTCCTCCACTAACTGACGTAGCTACTATGCATCTTTGCTACATATATCCAAGGCAATAAATTCATATTCCATCGTAGATATATCTATAACCATTTGTTTGTATGATTTACAAGATATAGTCGCACCTCCAAGTGTAAACACTGCAACATCCAATTTCGGGACGTTTCTAATTATGGAATATCGGACCATAACTTGATTGAGTAAAGGTCTTAGGCTTTAAGGTAATAAAGTTTAGACCTTATAGGATGTTGATAATGTTGGTTAAGTGATTTAATCCCTTGAATTGTGCTTTTAAGGCAAAGGGGTAAAATGCGAAAAGTGATATTCTATAATTTTGTATGTATTAATAAATTAAATTATGTATGCTTTAAGCCAAAAGTAATTGGATATAATTGTGGGGTTTGTCAATACCTTCACATGCATATAAATATCACTGAAAACCGAGTTAGAACGAATAAGTTATGATTGTTTGAAGCTGAAGTAGAAAATCGAAAAATCAGGAATTTATCTAAGGAGCGTGAGGCACCCTTTAAGAGCGTGGGAGACCCCGACCTAGTGGGCTGCACACTTTTTATGGTTTTGTGGGGTATTTAAAGACCATTAACCATAATGACTTTTTCATTTTCAGCCTCCGCCTCTTCTAGAACACCTTTAATGAAACCCTAGCCTCCATTAAAGTGTTTGGAACTCACCCTCTCTCCTAAATTCAATTTGGTGCACTCTTAATGCCTGTTTGGTGCTCTCTTTGGTGGTATTGAACTATACAAGGAAGAAGAACAAGAAATATTGGTCTTTGAAGTTATGCATTTGACGTATCCAGGCTCCATTCACCTTTTGGACAACTGTAAGTCATAAAGCTCGAAGCTTTATTGTATTTTATCTTTAGATCTATGAATACATAGAGTTTTGGTCCATTTTAATGATTTTTTCTCCCTTGGTGGCTTTTTCCATGGATTTTGAAGGGCTCTTGAACTTTTGATTATTGTTTGGGATGATATATGGTCATTTATTGAAGTAGAGAGTGCATGTAATAGCTCTTTACTCCATACATAAACAAATATGAGTTTTTGGTCATTTCTCAACTTAGGGTTTTAGATATTGGAAGTTTGTGGCCTTATAATGGATAGAGTTGGAAGCTTTATCCATTTAGACATCATTTTGATTCAGATTTGAAAGTGGAAGACTTGGACTTCTTAGAGTGAGATAAGCAAGATGCATTCTTGGACTTTATGAGACTTAAAGTTTAGATCTTGCTTGATTGGAGTGTCTTAATGGGTAAATTTGGAAACATTATCCATTATAACATTGTTAAGGATCTGATATAGGAATTTAAAGGATTGACTTAATGCATTAAGCCATTTTACCCTTTGGATTAAGTCGGGGCGCATAGCACCTTTCCTTAAAGCGACAATATTTTAGGGTTTTTTATTGCACGTTTGTTTTAAAGTGCGAGAGGTTAACTGTTTGTCCCGTAATAGGCATGTACCCTTAGTAGGGTGTAGGGCGCCTGTTGACCAGAGGTTGAATTTTGACTAAGTATGACTTTAGGTCAAACTTTAGGGCTAGGTTCATAGACTGAGGTTTAACCTTTCATTACATGTTTAGGTGGTCGTTGAGCCAGACTTCACATTTCCTGTGAGCTTTGGAGTTTGTTTACCTGACTATGAGATGAGTTTTTTCACTATACTGTAGGACACTATGTGTCGTTATGTGCTTGTTGACTTTTTGATTCATGATGCTATGTTTGAAGAAAAGACCACGATTTGTCCCGTGGCATTTTTAGGGGTGATTGTAAGACTATGGTTTGGCCCATAGCATTCACTTGGGTTAAAATAGACCTGTTGGCTGAAATAGGTCGTTACAAGGGTGATTGTACGACAATGGTTTGGCCCATAGAATTCACTAAGGTTGAAATAGATTCTTTGACTTGAAATATGTCGTTTCATGGGGGATTTTAAGACTATGATTTGTCCCATAGCATTCACTTGGCTTGAAACAGGACCGTTGGTTAAAATAGGTTGTTGCAGATATGTATGTGATTATATTTTTTATGTGGTATCTTAGTCGTTACATATATGTATGTGATTTTATGTTGTATGTGGTATCTTGGCGAACTCACTAAGTTTTGTGCTTATAGTTTTAAGTTTAAATGTTGCAGGTCTTTTTTGGCAGTACGGGAAGAGCACAATGTGATTGCATCGCATCTCTGCTATTATGTTTTTAAGATGTTTCACATTATAATATTAATACTCTAATTTATGTTTTGGAAACAATTGAATATATACTTGTATAAATGAATGGCATGCTTTCCTTTGATTTTGAAAAACAAAAAAAATGAGTTGAAATTTGGTACGTTACAAACACATAAACACTTATAAATCTAGAATCCTTTATATCAGATATCTAATTTACATCATTATACTCCCTCCATCCCAAAATTATACTCCATCTTTCCTTTTTGTTTTGTCCCAAAATAATAGTCCATTTCTAAAAATAAATAACACTTTTACCAAAATACCCCTCATTATTACTTAAACAACTAAGCATTTAATGAAACATTAAATGCAAAGTAAGGACAAAACTATCATTTTATTGTATAAAGTTAGTAGTAATTAATGTTTCTTAATCTGTGTGTTTTTTGTCTGTGGATTATAATTTTGGGACGGAGGAAGTATGATTTAATTACAGCTGGATGTCTGGCATAATGCAATCCATACTCACGTGTGTATCTTAAGTAAGTTAAAACTCTAGTAATGGTCTTCCAATGTTCAAAACTAGGTTTACTAGTATATGTACGTAGCTTGTTTACAACATATGCTAAGTCGGGTATGGTACAACTCATTAGATACATCAAACTACCAATGATTCTTTAATATTCCACTTGTGCAAAACTCTTTTCTTTATTTTTAGATGTATATTGACTAGTATCAATAGGAGTTCTAGCTATGCTTGTACCCCTTTAGCAAACTTTTCAAGAATCTTGTCAACATAACGTGTTTGACTTAATATCAAGACATCATGGGTTCTCATGATCTTGACGCCAAGAATCACATCAAATTAACCCTTGTCTTTAATGTCGACCTTAGATCTCAATATATCTTTAGTGTACCTTATCATCTTGTCTTCACTTCTAATGATAAGTGTAACGTCCGCAAATTCGGGCTAGTCGATTTAGAGACCATGAGCATTAAAAAAAATGACATTTTGATAGAAGATAATTTGTAATAAATAATCTTAACCAAGTTATAGTATATGTCACAAGGGTTTCGCACATATAACGAACGCTGAAATCCGAGTTATAACGAAGAAGTTATGACCTGTCAAACTTTCGCGACAAAATCGGCACGATGCTATGTGACTTAAAAAGTGAGTTTGCGATAAAACACTTTTTCGCTTTAGTGATCTAAACGAAAGTCGTAGGATACGTTAGAACACGAGCATACATAAAAAGAACGTTCAAATCTAAGTTTGTATTAGGAAGTTATGATTATTCTAAGATTTGGCATAGCAGTGCACAACCTAGAAATCAAATTTTAGATCGATCGATTTTTAGCTGACACAACCTAAATGAGAATTGAAGATCTCATTAATAGGATCTCAACGATATACAGACAGTCGAAACGGACGTCGGATGAAAATTTTATGATTTTTAACGAATTTTAACTATCTAATTCTGTTAAAATATAACTTTAAAACTAAAGTCAAAACTAGTCGACATAGTCTAAACAAAAGTTGTAGATCCTGTCAAACCTACGCGTGGATATAAAGAACGTAAAAAATGGAGCTCGTATGCAAAATTTACGGATTTTAGAAGATAATTAGCTTTTTGGAGTAACCAGCGAGCGATACGTGGCGGAATCTGAGCCACTGCTTCCTCACCACGGCTTAGCACCAGATGATGACACTTGGCCATGAACGCTTATTCAACAAGGGAACGCCCCACGTTCGAACCGGACTCAGCCTATAAATAGAGACACAAATCACCCCTAAAACTCAAACTTTTCCCATTCTTTCTCTCTCAAACACCCCTCTTAGACCTTCCCATTCCCTATCACTTCCCGAGTGCTAGAGGCGAGTCCTGAAGCGCTAGAAGGCTCAGAGAAGAAGAGCTTTCTTTTAGAAGTTCTGCCCCCGCATAGCCCGACTCCTAGCTAAACCCCCTTGTAAGTGAGTTATGCTTACCCTTCTTTAAGAATAACTTATATTTAAGTTCATTATCATTATTATGAACCTATAAGCAATATATATGCTAAGTACAAATTATAAAAAGTGTTATTATAATATCTATTAACTGCTCGCGGTACGGAGAATCTGGTTTGAAGGGCTTCATAGGGTTGTTGGATTTCAGAACAGCTTAAATGCCAAAATGGTCATGCCCTCCGGTGTTTCATGTCTGGCCCCTGTCTGTACATAGTAGTTGAAAAATATTTTTTAACACTTATAAAACAATATCGCTTGTAAATCTAGACTAATAATTAATCTCAATAAATATTATACTAAAATCAAGTGGTAATGATACTAGGTTTCGGCGAAGGAAAATAAAATTGTTAAAAGCGAAGCGCCGCCCGAGTTTGAAGTCACCACTTTAACAAGTGAGTGCATTGTCACTTTCATGAACATGATTTTAATACAAATATTGATTAAAGTATTAAATATATGTTTGTGTGTGAAATATTTGTTATTTCCTGAAATACGTGTTAAGAGCATATCTGATAATATATGATGATTTAGGATACAAAACAAACATAAATTAATTGAGATGGATATCGAGTAGTATCTCCTTATAAGTGTGGGTGAGATATACACGGAGGGTTGAACTTTAAGATTTTTCAATGATTCGAGAGCACGGATTAGACATAGTAATTTGTCCTTAGTCCGAGAGTATAGAGAGGACATACTTATTTATCATTAATACGGGAGAATGGATTAGACATAGTCAATTGTCCCTAGTCCGAGAGTATGGAATGGACATAGTTATTGATCTGAGGGAATGGATTAGACATACCTGATCCGGGATTATGGATTAGGTAAAGATGTTAATTTCAGATCCAAGAGTATAGATCGTGTCGTTCTGAGGATCGACAGGGTGGGGTGAAATTTGCTTATATGAGGTGAAATTGTATATACTGTGAGTTCTAAAACACACACACACACACACACACATATATATATATATATATGATATAACATTATGGGATTGAAGTCCCTATGTACTCACCAGGTTTCCCAACCTGACCCACTCAATTTATTTGTATCACGGGTATCGATATGAAGGCATATTACACAGAGAGATTAAAGGAGATGTAAATCATTTGTGTAAAAGAATGTAAGGTCTGTTTATGCTTATGTTTATGTATTGACAATGACATCCCAAAGTTTTAATATAAACAAAATACATTTCTTCGGAAATGCTTTGATAATATATTTATCATGTTTTATAGGTACAAATTCCGCAACATATTTCTTTGAAATGGATACTCTGATTTTTAAATAAGCATAAATAAAATTTTTAAAATGATCATGAGTGTGGGGATGTGACAGTTGGTATTAGAGCATTAGTTTAAGCGAACTAGGAGTAAGGATTTATTTCTAGACTTAAACTTAGAATTCTAAGCGATGATCGTGAGGAGTGTGTCTAATACATTTTAGGTAGTACACCTGAATAGACACAAGCACTAGCTTATTTAGGGAAGATGCCTAAAATGCTTTTATGTGCTAAATGAATTATGATATAGCTTTAAAGATGCCTTATATGCTATTAATTGATCGGATCTATGGTCTGTTGTCAACCGGATCTGGAAATTTTATATGTTCAGATTTCTAAACATTTAAATACAATATTAGAATTGGCATGTAACTTTTCAAAACGATAAGGAGATTTATACGTCTGTGAAGCTTTCCTATCTTAGTTCTCGTTGCTATATACTAAACATCTGTTAGAGTGTAAAGATCAAAATGGTGAGAACTCGCATGTACCACCGGTGATTGAGTGTGCAGCTGCACCTGAGCCAATCACGATGGCAGGAGTCCAAGAAATGATTTAGGCTATGATGGTCGAGCAAAAGGAGGAGAAGGGACAAATGTTGCTTAATAATAAGGATGAACCCACTGTACTTGTTGTGTAGCCCGAACTAAATGAAGAACTATCAGAGGAGGGAAACTACATCCGTACTCTGAGTCAAGTTGGACCCCGAGTGGTCAAGAGTGATGAACCGGACACAAGGATTTATCGGGATGGGTGAATGTATAAGAACTTCTTAGGTGCCAACCCACCAAGTCTTTCCGGAAGCCCAAAGCCAGTAGAGATCATGGACTGGATCTCCGAGATGGAGACGGTATTTGAGAGTTGCAAATGCAGCAACAAGCAGAATACTGTTTTTCCAGTGAGACAACTAAATACCGGAGTTCTAAGTTGGTGGAAGTTGTTGGTAGATACAATGTCGCGGGGAGAAGCCATGTGGATGTCTTGGGAAACATTCATGGAGCAGTTGAAAATGCAATATTGCTCAGAGATAGATTTGATAGATCTAAACAACAGGTTTCAGAACCTGAAGAAAGGGAAGATGAGTGTTGATGAGCATGCCTTCGCATTCACAGAGAGGATGAAGCTATTCCCCTACTTTTTGCCTACTAAACTCTCCAAGATAGATAGGTTTGCTAATGGATTGCCAACGGACTTTGGCCCAACAGTCAAAATGGCAACTACGTTGAAGACAGCCGTTCGAGCAGCAAAGAATGTTGAGACTCGGATAAGGGAAAAGGGTCTGTAGAGAGCTAAAGTTGGCGAGAAGAGGAAGTTTGAGGGGTCTTCAAGATCCGAAAAGAAAAATAGGTTCCCGAAGTCTGACCCAAACAACAAGAGGTATGGGGATAACAATGAAGAAAGATGGTGTGAAAAGTGTAAAATGAAACACATTGGAAGATTCTCTAAAGAGGTGACCTAATTCATATGAGGGAAGACTGGTCACTATGCCGACAAATGCACGCCCAAGAGAGAAGTTTGTTTTAAGTATGGTGAAGTTTGCTTCACGAATGCACATGTGTATGCACTGTGATCGTCCTAAGCTCTTTCATTTGAAAAATGAAGTACCTGAAACATAAACTAAAAACCGTAAGCACAAAGATTATTGAGCTCCCCAAATACCACATACTCTACATGAAACATACAATAAACATATAGTGGGTCCCGCCCATCATCGGGCCCCGTCGGGCTTCGGACCCCGTCCGGCATCGGGCCCCGCCCGACATCAATATAAGCTTGGTAAAATGGGCCCCGCCCAACGCATAATAACATATATCAAATAAACACATACACATGCAATAATCACATAGATATATAGCATACAGATATCCATCAGGCCCCGCCCAACATCGGGCCTTAGCCCGGAAGACATATAAACACAAGCACATGCAAGAGTCACAAAGACAACTAGAATAATAACAACATAATATAAACATGGGTTGGCCTTGGTGCATTCGACCCACTAAACCCGGTAAGGAAAATCACCTCAAATGTAGAAGCACACTGAATGAAACCCCCTAGCTGTTGCCCTGACGGCACCACCGAACTGGCAAATCAAAACAACATCCAATTAACAATTGGGTTCCAATCCATAACGATAACTTCATACCTAGGGTAAAAAGACCATTTTAACCCTATCCTAGCCTTGTCCAAAACTATGACCCAAACTACAATCTGAAAGACTCAAAGGCCCACTAATAAACCAATGGCCATTTTTACAAATTGGGCCCAACCTCAACAAGAACCAAAACTAAGGCCTAACTTCAATAACCAAATAGGCCCAAAACCAAAAGATCCACAAAAGGCCCACTAATGGCCTAATTTTCCAAATTGGGCCTAATCCCAGATGGGCTTTATCCTAAGCCCATATTTCCCTTAATTAAAATTCAGGATACCTCAAATACCTCTTGGGACAAAATTGCTCAACGTCATAAATCAAAAGTCAAAGTCAATTGTCTAAGTTGACCCAACTCACCGATTTGCCCTTCAACTCATGGAGTTTCTTCATTAGACTGCAAAGATCGGTCAAACCCACATGAACTCACCGATTTCACCCATGAACTCACCGAGTTCACCCATGAACTCACCGAGTTCACCCATGAACTCATCGAGTTCACTAAAAACCCAACCTCTTAATTCATTAAGCCAACCTTTTCGAAACCAAGGGCTTCTCAACCCAAATCTTAACTAAAATAGCCTCAAGAAGGGTAAAGTTTCCAACTTTACCCCTAAGAACCACTAAAATGGTTTCAAAACCCGGGTAAGGGCTTAATCATTAAGCACTTATTCCACAAGGACACAACTCCAAGATGCAGATCTGACCATATAAGCCTAGATGGCCATGTAAAGTATCCAACTATACTCTTATTCATTATTGGAAGAAGCTCAAAAGCTTAAAAGAGACCAAAAGAAGGACTTAATGAATGCATGAAGCCCTTAGGACCATAAAGTTGGCACATTTATGCAAAAAGAGCTCATAAAGATCGTTGATCTGGAAAGGATAAACACTTGGTACTTCTTCTTCCTCAACAACCACCCATCCATGGCTAAAGGCATACAGATAAACCCAATAAGAGATGTAATCCAAAACTAAGCAAGGTTAGATCTTTATACCCAAAATATGCTGAAATATGAGCAAGGAATCGAGATTTTAATGCTCCTACTTGATTCACCACTTTGCACCAAGCCTATTTACCTTCAATGAGCCTTAAACACACTAAAACACACCCATAATGAGCTCAAAACACTCAAGGAGGCTCTAGGGTTTTGAGATTAGGGTTAGGGGCTACAGAGGCTGGAAATGAGGCTAACACCTCGAACTTAAGGTGTTTAAATAGGTTTCAACACCTCGAACTTAAGGTGTTCCTCCAAGTCGCCGAGTTGTGTCATTAATCTTGCGACCAAAACAACTTCTACTCGCCGAGTTGAGGCTCCTCAAATCGTCGAGTAGACCTATTAAATCCTCACGATTCTTCATTTTTAACTCGCCGAGTTGGCTCCTCCAACTCGCCGAGTTCAACTTGAAATTTGCATAATTCCACAATTAGCCTTCTAGATTCCAGGTGTTACAACTCTCCCCCACTTAAATTAGATTTCGTCCTTGAAATCACTCCATATTAATACTCATAACAAAACGAACAACCTGTGGAACACAATCGAAAATTATGTGCATAAAACAGTCTTCCCAAAGCAACCAAAACCCAAACCGAAACTTTCAACCCGAAACCAACATTCAAACCGTCAGCCCCTTACTCCCACTTCTACCTTTCTCAGACCTGAAATCATTGATGGTTTGACTCCCTAATTGACCCCTCATGCGGAGACAACTCCATACCAAACTCTCAATGAATAACCAACAAAAGATAACACTTCCAACCCTGATCATACAATGGCCTATCCAACTCAACTGAAAACATCTTTAGAATAGTTCTTCCAACCCAATGAAAAAAGAATTCTCAATCTCTTGAATAAAACCAATCCTACCTCGCCTGAAATCTGAAACCTAACGTCTCAATAACCCAATGATTCCCTGTCATACTTCTCACACCGAACCGTTACCATGCCAATATCATAGAGTTTCATTC
Organism: Lactuca sativa; assembly: GCF_002870075.4. NCBI lineage: Eukaryota > Viridiplantae > Streptophyta > Magnoliopsida > Asterales > Asteraceae > Lactuca > Lactuca sativa. The sequence continues at coordinate 203,152,263 of NC_056624.2, forward strand.
CAATAAAATGCTTCCAATCCCTTAACACATCGCTGCTTCAAAGGGAAACAAAGTCACGGACCATGTATAGCTACATGATACTTATACCCGACAGAAGGCTCAGATAATCCTCTGAGTAGAAGATTCACCTATGGAACGGTGAGACTCAGATGAGAGCTACGCAACAGGGTTAAATCAATTACTCTGAGATTATTTGATCCCACTGCGAGTGACTTAGCATTTCCCAATCACCCAATTACTTCACCCACACATGAAATCCCAAAACACTAATATTGCCCGAAACACTAATACCGCCCGAGACACTGATACTGCCCGAACCACCGGGACTGCCCAAAACACTGATACTGCTTGAAACAGCACATCGCCTCCTAGCTGCTTTCCAAAATCCACCGAGACCTCCCTGGTCCCAATTTGTCTACCAATTATCTGAAATATTGGGTTTCTGCCCGATTGCTGAGCCCAAAAGACGCCTCCACAGTCGCCCCTCGCGACTTCCAACAAAAATCCTCACAGGCACTAACTACCCAAACCATCTCGACACTAATCTGATGCAAAACTGCATGCTAGAGGACCAACTGTAGTCTTTCCACATACCCGGTCTCCCACGACCTACCATAACCTGATTCTAAACATAGTGTGGCCCTCTTACAGCCTTGCGAACTAACCCACATTGGCCTAAACCATCCGAAGAAAACCACGAGCAAAACACAATTTTGCCACAATCTCGCTACTGAACAAGGACCGGTGAATGCTACGGGCCACCCCACAGTCTTACAACATTTCTACACTAACTATAATTGCGGCCCACTGCCTTACCCCACTGCTCAAGCTAAAATCGAGCCATGCCTTGAACCCCAACCTGTTTCCCCAAAGCATGCTATCAATCACCAAGAGAACATGACCTCAATGTTACTAAGTTTCCCGAACTTCCAACTAACACAATCCTGAATCCAAACAGTGACTTGGGTCGCCTTCCTCCCCGAAGGGGATGCGAAACACATCCTAGTTTCAAAATCTCTTATTCTCCTTAATCCCTGGACGATTCTCCCCCACTTTGATTCGACTAAATTCTCCCAGCACACGAGAATTGAAGAATTCTCAATCCTTCTCACTTTCCAACAATTGATCCGCTGACAATCAGTGCATATTCTTGCTAATGATCCCTTACTAGCCAACTCAAAAGACCTCACAACCCATGAAGACCAGCTAAACACTTCCCGTATTCCTGCAACACTGATGATCCCAAATGCTTAACCTGATATCTCACTCAAATCTTGAAGTCCAAATAACGGATGCTCCAACCTAAATCTCAGCAACAAACCACTTCCCTCAACACCTCCAAAAACCAATCCAAGCATAATTGCTAAAACCACTAGATACTGGAGATACTGGACAATTATCCTGCTAAATCCTAACCATAAACCATCCTCACAATTCCCCCCAAACTGATTCTGATTACCACCGAGATAACACAGAACACTCCCAACCCGTTATAAGAGAAACAACCCTTTACTAAACCACTAACGATTCATGGCATGCAAATGGCATGTAACATTTCTTGAAGATATAACTAAAACATAAGCATAGAAATAAACTAGAGATACACTTACCCAAACCGATGCAAGATTCCAATCAACAAAATGCAGATAAAACTAAAAGAAAGCAAAAGATACATACCTGTAATGTCGCCTGGAGAAACCCTGAATCCATCTTCATGCTGAAGTGCATGCGATGAAACCTGGGTTGCCCCAACCACTAAGCGGGGTCAAGTCGCTCTCATATGACCAAGTTGATGACAACGATGGCATAACTCTACTTCCACTATGCATTCATGATGGGTGTGACCCTTCCACCCTCACCTGCCACACTTAGACCTGTTGCGCTCATCCCCATGCACCCCTTCACCCTTTGTGTAACCACCACGACCCCTCAGGCCTCTGACACCAGTAATCGCAGCGACCATCTACACAGATCGCCGAGCCAGACCGGAAGACTGCTTCCTCTTTCCCAACTGTCCATCTAAACTAATCTTCTGCTCTTGGGTTACCCCGACCACCCCATCAACTGCTTGAGTAATTGAGGCCTGCTCCTCAAACCTGGAGACCACTCTATCAATGACACGCCCAATGATGTTCTAACATATGACATAATCAAGTAACTGTATGGTATTTTGGGGTCAATTTACTGGCTCCGGCTGATCGTACACCCTGTATCCTCCTTTACTTATTTTGAAAACCATTTGAAAATCTTTTCCCTGATTTGAGACTGGATTCACACAAATGTTCTTCCAATTCACTCAAACCAAGGCTATGATACCAACTTGTAACACCCATAAAATTCATACCAAATTTAAACTTTCAAAAACATGTAAAATACCAATAGTTATTACAAAAGGTTTCCAAAATAGTTTCATATTAGAGTTCCCAAAAATCATAATCATAAATCGAGGGAAGTGTACGATCACGCCTTCGCCTTCCCGCGGTCATCCGCCGAACCTGAAACAATAATCGATAAATGTAAGCTCGAAAGCTTAGTGAGTTACCCCCAAAATACCAACCTCATATAACCATAACATATCATACAACAAACATAGAACAGCCATGCATCTAGAGTCTACAGAGTGACTGGTCCGCCCGCACCGGGCCTTCAGTCCACCTGGTCCACTTTCTGAGTCTTCAGTATGACTGGACCGCCCGCACTAGGCCTTCAGTCTATCTGGCCCACTCACCGAGCCTCGGCACGTCTGGACCGCCCTCGCGGGGCATTCAACCTATCCAAACCGCTCGTCGGGCCTTCGGCCTTACTATGTACCCTTCTGGGTCTGCAATCTACCCGGTCCGCCCTGGGTATGTTGGCCTACAGCACGAAGCAGAACCCACCTCAACCCAACCCCCATACCAATCAATCATGTGCACATAACATATAATCATATAACAGTCCATATATAAACAAACCGATCTAACAGATCATATAGCATAACAACATCCTAACTAGGATACCGACCTAAACTAGGTCACTAAACATAGCATCATCCTATATACCAGGATACCAACCTAAACCAGGTCACTCAACACAATACTGCCCTAACTACCAGGATGCAGATCTAAAAGATCAATAAACATAGCAAGCAAATACCATTACAGAATCCGAGAAAGGGCCAACCTTGGTGCATTAGACGTTGTCGATATAGTGAGGATAACTCACCTCAAAATGTTGATCTGAAGAGATAAGACCAAAACTCCCGATCACCGCCACGAACACCACTGCCTAAAACTTCATTGAAACCATAACCATCAAAGCCTAAGTTACCAAAATACCCTTTGAAGTCAAGCTGGTCAACTCTCGGTCAAAGTCACAGTCCTGGTCAAAGTCAACTTTCCTGGTTGACCCTACTCGCCGAGTCAACCTAGGGACTCGCCGAGTTCATGAACTCAGAAACCCCACAATTTGCGACTCCAGTCGCCGAGTCACCCCATGACTCGTCGAGCCCTTCAATCCGAGTCCTAGCCTATCCAACTCACTGAGTCCACTAAACTCTCTGATCCGCATTATAACCAAATGGGTTAGGGTTTGCGACCCAACTCATCGAGTCCGAGAACAAACTCGCCGAGTCTACTTAATTCATCCTTATACAGACGATTTTAGACCATCTCACTGCTTCCAACTCATAGATCTGGACTCCTAGGGCTAGTTTAAAATGTAAAGTTTCCAACTTTACGTGCATGCAAGGCAATATAGGCTCAACACAAGCTAGAAAGAAGGTTCAAGACAAGAATGCTCTCAAATGAGCAAAAAGGCTGATACTTTATGCCTCTATGGACCAAGATAAGTCCAGATCTGAAGTTGCAACCCCAGATCTAGTCCCAAAATCCGAAATGGATTCCAAACATGCTAAAAAAGCCCCAAATCATCATCCATGAAATGATCTATAAGGGTAAGCTCAAGGTAATGACTTGTTACCTCAAAAATGTGCCCAAGATGAATTAGATTCTGGATCTACATGAGTTCCTTGATGCTAGCCTCTTGATCTACAAGTTTCCTTCACTAGAATCACCTTCCAAAGCTCAAAAACTCTCACCAATGGCTCACACTCGATTTTAGGGTTTACTGACTCTCAAGGGTAACAAGGAGGCTGAGGGGAGGACATAAGGTCCTTTAAATAGGGTGCAAATCCTAAAATTCAGGGTTTTCTATTCCTAGCACTGACTCGTCGAGTCCAGCCGCCGACTCGGCGAGTCAGGTCACGTATCACGTGCCCAACACACGTTCTGACTCGATGAGTTAAAGCTCCAACTCACTGAGTCTACTTTTCCATTTACACATTACACCCCTGAACTCTTTCTTCCGAACTTGGGATGTTACACTCCTTCCACCAGATTCTTAGATTCTCCAAAACTCTCACCAATTCGAGTATGTATCCTGTGCTTTTAGTAGTATGGGCCCAATACTACCTTCCACACCTATCCATACTTTCCTCAGCAGTCCCCCCAGATCCTCTAAGTCACTTCCTCAAACCAATGCGCCAAAACTCACTAAACTGCGCCGCTGACCCACTGAAGCATATCTTAGGCTTTCCTAGGTTCCCGACCTCACTTTGCTCACAGCTGCTAAAGGATTCTGTGACAACCTGAAATTTTCATTCTGAACAAACCATATCAAACCAATAGATGTAGATCAGTTACAATGTAAAACTCAGATTTCGAGTATAAGTTTGACAGTTTTCAGGATTTTACACTTAATGAGATATTAGGAGAGTGGGTGCACTAGGGTTTTGTGCAACACTATTATTCCAAGACTCTAGGACATTAGAGTTCGTTCCAGGAATAAAAATATTTTTTGCCAAAAATATTTCAGGACTATAAATAGATTTCTGAACTAAATTCATTCATTATTCACAATTCCAACTAGAGAAAAGCCAAATTCTCTCACGGATCTTCGGGTTTTTATCCCAAATCGTGAGTACACTTCTCTAGTTGTGTTTTAATGCTTGTTTTATGCCTATTAACATAGATTGTAGGTCAAATATAAGAGATCCGGGAGTTTACCGCCCAAGAACGTTCTTGGGGAGTAAACTCCATTTTAAGGTCCTTAAGGGTTCAAATGACCCTCAAAGCTTTAGAACTCGAACTAGAAGCCTCCAATTCATGCCTTATACCACAAAACAATTAGGATCCATGACTAGAAGGGAGTTTACGGCCAAGGAGCTTCTTAGGCCGTAAACTCCAAGTTTTAAGTGCCAAAATGCTTTGAAACACTACCTAAGGCTTGGACTCTATTTTAGAAAAATACCCTAAAGAGATTAGAACCTAGAAAACTCATGGAAACACAAGTGTGGAAGAGTTTACGGCCAAGAGTAGTTCTTGGGCCGTAAACTCCTTTAAAGGGGTCAAATGACACCCTAAATCCTTCCTTAAGCCAAGAGACAATTTGGGCATGTACCTAAATGAGTTATGGACTAGTTAAAACACTTAGAACCCCATGAGTGAGGGAGTTTACGACCCAAAAGGTTCCAGGGCCGTAAACTCCATAAAATGGTGCCAAATGTGCCATAAACTCTTCTAAAGCCAAGTACCAAAACCTAGATTTGTTCCTAGTTAATTTAGAGGTTAGAAAGCACCATATAAACCCTCCCAAGGTAGTTTACGACCGTAAACTACAAGGGAATATGGTCTATGGGCCGTAAACTCCCCAAAGGAGTTCATATGGTACCCAAACACTTGTATAGCCTTGAAACAATTCCCCACTAGAGTTGTGATAATTCTAAGCACCATTTAGAGCCTTGCTTGAGAGTTTACGGCCAGGAGTTTACTCCCCTGGGCCGTAAACTCCAATGAATATGGTCATTTGACCTTAAACTCCCATTAGGGGCATTGCACTCCTTTGTTGCAACCCATTAGCCTCCTAGCACTTGACCAAAAGTGTTTTCCTCGCGCTTCAATGTTATTACTTGTATAATTAGTGTTTTAATCACTAATTATTTATAGACATATGTTTTCATATGTAATTAGGATCATTGTGTGTGTCTAAGTCTTCACTTGTAACCAAGCACTTGTCCGATCCTTCCATACGATAACAGTCCGTTCAATTCCAGTCACTTACTGCAGGTGAGTTCATACCCCTTAACTAATGTTTTAAACTATTTTTAAATGTTTTACGGGGGGATACAAGTAGAATCATGCTACTTATTATGTCAATCACATGTGATTAGTAAGTAGGATTATATTACTTATTACATCAATCACATGTGATTAATATACAGCATTCAAATGATTTGGCTACTCATTAGCCGTTTTACCAAACAGTTTCCTTCAAATGATTTTTATAAACATTTTATATGTTTTAAACTCCTTATTACACTGTACATCTTACTCCGTACATTACCTTTCAAACTTATTTACAACTGTGTTTCAAACAAATGTTTCCTTATACTTAAACTGTTTTATCAAACTTATGCCTTCAAATTGTTTTATAGATTGACATCTAGTCGATCTTTTCTTAAAATAATATTTATGTTTCAAATGTCTTACAAAACTTATTTATGCTTTTATATTATAAATTGCATGCCTCTATATGTATAGTTATATAAGAAATGTTTAAAAGACTTAGGAAGGCTATCCACCCTATTTCCTTTTCACGCTTGAGATGTGGTCTGGTGGGATATCGGGCATTCGTCCGAAAGTCGTTTAAATATTAGTTATATATCATGTGTACATATATAGTCATAAAAGGTCCTTCCAGTTCAACATATGCCCTTGGGTAGCAAGGGTATACATCCATGTTCATAAATACCAAATAGATTACTAGTAAACTACCATATGGGTAGTTTAGGAAGATACTAGAACAATTACTAGAACGCGGTATCATACAATTAGTCAGTTCATTCATGAGTCAATACTTTCTAGAACATTACAATACATTACATATACAACTATACTAGGAAGAGAACATATACAACTATACTAGAACGATTACATTACTATACTTGCTAGGTAGAGAGCACGTACATTACAACTAGAACAGTTCATTACATTACAGCTAGAACAGTTCATTACAGTACATATACAAGAATACGTAAATTATTGTGATTTAAATCGGAGCATGACTTAAATGTCATGGCTCGAGTTGTAGCCAGAATTCTCTTGGAGGGAGAGCGTGAGTTTGCGTATAGATCTATACTGGATTGACAATCCTACACCTTGCTGCTAGCTACAGCCGGACATGCAGGTCTGCGGGTGCCAAACGTCATTCCGTTATTACGACCATTCATTATGTCGTTGTTACTAGTCGATAGTATGGTGCAATTTATCACATAATGCCTTAATATAAATCCGGTTTAAGGTAGTTAGTACGGCAGTAGTTCTTATAGCACTAGACCATAGTACTATTTCATTTTCCCATTGCATTCACTTCGTGAACATTCACACGACGCACGATAATGTAGAAACTATATTTTGGATAATGATAGTTATACTTGGGAACATACATACTCTTACAAGAGACACACATTCAGAACAGTTAGGTCTTGGTAGAAGACTACATTCAGAACAGTTAGGTCTTGGTAGAAGACTACATTCAGAACAGTTAGGTCTTGGTAGAAGACTACATTCAGAACAGCTAGGTCTTGGTAGAAGACACCTTCATATACTAGTAGGAATCGTAGGGATTTCTAGGGTTTTTCAAACCCTTACAGTTCATATACACTTTCGATACTTACAATACATATACTTACAAATTCTTACATACAAATACTTACATACAAATTAAGACACTAAATACTTATGATCTCACAAGCTTCAAAGCTGATACTCGCTTTCAAAATTACTTGTATCCTCAGGTCATCATAGACAGGTACCGATGCAAGGAGAAGGGAAGATGGAGCTTGTTCAAGACTTATCTTTCATTTTGATTTATGATTTAGTGCTTATCATATAATACTGAGCAGATCCTTAGCTATAATCTAGCATGCAGTTCTCATAATCATATCATATATCATAATAACATGTATTAGTATTCTGGGAACCACTTACATGAGCTCGGCCGATTGCACGCATCACACACCTTTCTTTGATTAGAAGTTCCTTTTTAGTTAAATATTTATTTTATAAAAATTGCACCAATCCCTCAGTTTGAGTTCAGGCACATCCGATAGTATGCATGAATCTCTCAAACCAAGGCTCTAATAGCAACGTGTAACATACCAAAAATCAAGGGTAAAAATTTCATTTTTATTATAATTAAAACACTATTGTAACTTTGTACAAACATTGATAAAGCATTTCTCAGAGTTCATTCCCAAAGATCACATACTGCAGAAATCACGGGTGTATGTGTTGCCATCGTTCCAGGCTCTTTCATTTGAATCCTGAAGTACCTGAAACATAAAACCGAAAACCGTAAGAACAAATCTTAGTTAGTTCCCCAAATACCACATACCATACATGAAACATACAATAAAAATATAGTGGGCCCTGCCTGTCATCAGGCCCCGTCGGGCTTCGGATCTTGTCCGACACCGGCCCCCGCCCGGCATCGAGATGAGCTCGGAAAAACGGGCCCCGCCCAACATAAAATAACATATATCAAATAAAAACATACCCATGGAATAATCACGTTGATACATAGCATAAAGATATCCATCAAGCCCCGCCCGACATCAGGCCTTAGCCTGGAAGACATACAAACACAAGCACATGCAAGAGTCACAAAGACAACTAGCATACTAACAACATAATATAAACAAGGGCCGGCCTTGGTGCCTTCGACCCGCTAAACCCGGTAAAGAAACTCACCTTGAATGTAAAGCACACTGAAAGAAACCCCCTAGCTGTTGCCCTGACGACACCACCGAACTGACAGATCAAAACAACACTCGTACGTGTAACATCCATAAAATTCGTAAAAACTTTAAACTTTTTCAAACATTCAAAAACCATTAGTTATTACAAAATATTTTCAAAATAGTTTCATTTCAGAGAATCCCATAAATCAAAGTCATAAAATGTGAGGAGGTGCACGATGAAGCCTTCGTCTTCCCACGATCATCCAAAGTACCTGAAACAAAATCCAAAATTGTAAGCCCGAAACATAGTGAGTTCCCCAAAAATACCAACACCATACAAGCCAGAACAATATCATAACAAACAACATGCATACAAAGTCTTCAGTATGACTCGACCTCCCTCGCCAGGCCTTCAGTCTATCTGGCCCATACTCAGAATGTTCAGCATGTTTGGTCCACCCTACCGGGCCTTCAGCCTGTCTGGACCGTTCTTCGGGCCTTCGGCCTGACTGGTACGCCCCGATGGGCCTTTAGTCTATCTGGACCGCCCTAGGTCTGTTGGCCTAGAGCACAAAGCAGGACCGCCTCAACCACCCGCAATCACACAATCAATACATAAATATCATATGCTAGCTAGCATGTACAAACAATCATACAGATCTACAGATCCCTAATCATAACATCGTCCTATATACCAGGATACCGATCTAGCAGATCACTAAACATAGCATCATCCTATAACCAGGATACAGATCTAACAAATCACTAAACATAGCATCATCCTATAACAAGGATACAATCCAAAAAGGGTCGGCCTTGGTGCCTTCGACCCTGTTAGTATAGTGAGAAGAACTCACACCACAAGTTGTGCTGCACCGGTAAAATCGAATCTCAACTCACAACTCCGAACTAAACTGCTTGAAACAATCATATGACTAATTCAATTAAAATCCCAAATTACCAAAATATTCTCAGAAGTCAAACTTGGTTAACCATGGTCAAAGTCAAAGTCAACAGTCTAGGTCAACAATCCGTGTTGACCCAACTCGTCGAGTGAATCTTCTGACTCGTTGAGTTCCTTCGTATCTCAAAAGATCACGAAAGGCTCGAGACAACTAGCCGAGTTACCAAAGAAACTCGTCGAATTCTTCAGTGTCCAAAAACTACAGATCTAGCCCCTTAGGACTGAGATACCACGTAAAGTTGTTAACTTTACGTGCATGCAAGGCATCAAGGGATTAAAACACTCATAAGAACCTTATTATGGGTTTTAGAGCATGAAGGAGGGCCAAGACTTAATAAAGTTGGCAACTTTAAGTCCAAGGAGGCCCTAAGATGTTCAGATCTGAAGTCCTAGCTTCAAAGCATGCTCAAAACCAAGAATGACTCAAGAATAAGCCAGAAATGACCACAAACTCTCTAATGGAGGGATCTAACAAAGGAGTGATCAAGATGGCGACTTTTTACCTCCAAATGGTTGCAAAAACAGTGAAGCTCCCGGATCTAAGGCCTTCTATGCAATCCAACCTGTTCAAGCTTCTAGTTTCCTCCAAAAGAACATAAGATGTACTCTCCAAAGTGCACACACACTCAAGATAGCAATAAAGCACGGCTAGGGTTTCTCTCTGGACAATAAGGTGGTAAGGGAGGCTGGTGAGGGGACTTAAGGTCCTTTAAATAGGGTGCAAACCCTAAAAATTAAGGTTTCCATGCATAGCCTCAACTCGTCAAGTTGGGGTCCACCAACTCGTCGAATAGGTTCCATAATCCATGCGGCCTTTTTAGTTGCTACACGACGAGTTACGGCCTCCAGATAGTCGAGTAGGTCTTATGTGATGTACAAAAATCCTTAAAATTTCATACCTGGGAGTCGGGATGTTACAATTCTCCCCCACTTAAACTAGACTTCATCCTCGAAGTCTACCGCGGTAAACAACTCTGGATAATGCTTCTGCATCTCGGTCTCCGGCTCCCAAGTCCACTCGGATCCCCTCTGATGCTCCCATTGTACATTTACCAAAGGTATCTCCTTGTTACGCATAATCTTCACCTTCCTCTCTAGAACAGCTACCGGTCTCTCTACGTATTTCAGGCACTCTTCAACCTGAATATCATCCAATACGCGCTTCCGCAACTACGAAACATGGAATATGCTATGGATCTGACTCAGCTCCTCAGGGAGATCCAGTCTATACGCCAGCTTGCCAACATTGGCAATGATCCGAAAGGGTCCAATGCAACAAGGACCTAACTTCCCCCTCTTCCTGAAGCGAATCACACCCTTCCAGGGTGAGACCTTCAGTAGTACCATGTCACCAACCTAGAACTCCAACTCAGATCGGCGTTGGTTGGCGTAAATCTTCTACTGACTCTGAGCAGTCTACAACTTCTGCCTGATCTGCTGAATCATCTCGGTAGTCTGCAAAACCACCTCGATCCGACCCATCACCCTGTGAACAACCTCACCCCAACAGACTGGGGTACGAAATCTTTGTCTATACAAAACCTCATAAGGTGGAGCACCACTACTGGAATGGAAGTTGTTGTTGTAGGAGAACTTTGCAAGGGGTAGGTAGAAGTCCCAGCTCCCACTGAAGTCAATTACATAGTCCCATAACAAATCCTCGAGGGTCTGAATGGTGCGCTCACTCTGGTCGTCAGTCTGTGGATGATACGCGATGCTAAAATGCAGTCTCGTGCCTAGTTCCTCATGGAACTTCTACCAGAAACAGGAAGTGAATCGAACATCACGGTCTGAGAGAATAGAGACTAGAACCCCATGGCGAGCAACAATCTCGCGGATATATAGATCGGCCAACTTCTCGGTCAATCGGTCCACGACGACCCATATAACATCATATCCTTTCGCCTTCCTTGTCAACTTGGTGATGAAGTCCATCATGATCTGCTCCCATTTCTACATGGGAACCTCCAAAGGTTGCAGCTTTCCATGCGGCCTCTGGTGCTCGACCTTGACCATCCTGAAGGTCTGGCACCTCTCGACGTACCAAGTGATCTCTCTCTTCATGCACGACCACCAGTAGCTCAAACTCAGATCCCAGTACATCTTGGTGGCCCCGGGTGAATAGAGAAACGAGACTTATGAGCCTCATCCAGTACAATTTGTCTGACCCCACCAGACATCGAAACCCACACCCGGCCGCAACAAGTCAATAATCCACGGTTATCCTGAACGAATATGGTGATCTCGCCCCTAATCCTCTCCAGCTTCTAGTTCTCCTGTCATATACCCTCAGCCTGAGCTTCCTTGATCAAGCTCATAAGTGGAGAATCTACAGATATCCTCATACATACTGCTAGAACAGAAGATCCATCCGACTTGCGGCTCAGGGTGTTCGCCATAATGTTTACTTTACCCGGATGGTAAAGGATCTCGCATTTGTAATCCTTAACTACATCCAGCCACCTGCACTGCCTCATGTTCAGGTTCGACTGATCCATGATATGTCTCAAACTCTTGTGGTATGTGTAAATGGTACAACGGACCTCGTAGAGATAATGTCTCCAAATCTTGAGAGCGAATACCACCACTCCCAACTCCAAATCGTATGTGGGATATCTCGTGTCATGCGACTTTAGCTGCCGCAAAGCATAGGCTATCACTCGTCATCTCTGCATGAGGAGTGCTCCCAATCCGGTGATCGATGCATCACAGAACACCATGAACTCCTCAACTCCCTCAGGGAGTGTCAAAACTGGCGCCTAGCAGAGTCGCTGTCGTAGAGTCTCAAATGCAGTCTGTTGCTCAGGGGCCCACCAGAAATCCACCCCTTCCTCGTCAGACAAGTGAGGGGTACTGCAATCTTGGAGAAATCATGTATGAATCGCCGATAGTACCCTGCCAATCCCAAGAAGCTCTTGATATCCGAGGGAGATTTCGGAACCTCCCACTACATAACCGCCTCGATCTTGGCCGAATCGACCAAAATCCCCTCCTGGTTAACAAGATTTCCAAGGAACTGAACCTCTCGCAACCAAAACTCGCATTTTGAGAACTTGGCATATAGCCATTCTCGCCTCAAGACTCCCTGTAGCTCACGGAGATGCTCCTCATGCTGCTCTCGAGTCTTGGAATACACCAAGATGTCGTCTATAAACTCAATGACTGAGCGATCGAGCATCGGTCTACATACCCAATTCATCAAGTCCATAAATACAGACGGCGCGATGGTAAGCCCATATGACATCACCACGAACTCGTAATGTCCATAATGAGTCCGGAACGCGGTCTTATCCACGTCCTCCTCTCTCACTCTGACCTTATGGTATCCGGACCTCAAGTCTATCTTGGAGAACCAAGATGCTTCCTGTAGCTGGTCAAAGAGATTATCAATCTGTGGAAGTGGATAACAGTTCTTCACTGTCAATTTATTCAACTCCCAATAATCGATGCACATCCGGTGTGAACCATCCTTCTTCTTGACGAAGAAGATCGGCGCTCCCCACGAAGAACTGCTCAGACAAATGAACTGCTTGCCAAGTAGTTCTTGCAACGGATGTGACAGCTCCTGGATCTCTGGTGGTGCCAATCGGTATGGCACCTTGGAAATAGGGGCCGCGCCTGGCACAAGGTCGATCTTGAACTCGACCTGCCTCTCCGGAGGAACTCCGGGTAACTCCTCCGGAAACACATCATTAAACTCTCTGTCGACTGGAACCTCTGTAACCGAGACCTGATCTGTGATCTGTGTATCCACCACATACGCCAAATAACCCGCACACCCATGTTGAATATACTGTCGAGCCCTGGCGGCTGAACATAACCCTAAACCCAACCTAGTACCCTCGTTGTGGATAACCAGTTCTCCCCCACTTAGGGTTTGAACTACCATACGCTGACCCTCGTAATCAATCATGGCACCGAAATGACTCAGGCAGTCCATACCTACTATCACATAAACGTCCCCCATGGTAATCATAATCAAGTCAATCGAGAAGGTTACCCTGAAGATCTCCTGAACGCAACCGTAATAGACTAAAGAAGCAAAAATCTCGTGTTCGTTGGCAATGGAGACAAGCAACAGACACTCTAGCTCTCCTAAAGACAAACCGAGCTCCCTACTAAAAGATTGTGAGACAAAATACCGAGTCGCTTCCGAGTCAAACAATACCAGAGCAGGTAAGGAGTTCACTAAGAACGTACCTAACATAGGTATAATCAACAATATAAGGAATAGAAACATACCAGCCACCATATCTGTTGCTGCCTTGGCCTCCTCAGTTGTGAGCTGGAAGGCGCGCCCTTGAGCCCCTGAGGGCTTTGCTCTACCCCGAATCCCGTCAGTAATCCTCAGTGTAGCCAACGCTGGAGCCTACTCCAGCCTGGCAGCGAGCAATGGACAGTTGGTCTTCATGTGACCAACTTGATTATAGTGGTAACAAATCCTCATATCCTGAACCGGGGCTAACTGGAAGCAATTCCTCATAAAGTTCCCCTCCTTGCCGCACTTGCAACACACACTACTGGATCAACAAACTCCAGAATGACCATTCCCGTACTTCCCACAAGTGCAGTCGTGCTGGCCTCTAGACATAGAATCGGCGGTCTTGGACCGCTTCGGCGCAGGCTATGACTGCGCCGCGCCTGCCTCTACTCTCTCAACTGCATCTCAATCTCAAGCTCACGTATCCTAGCAGCCTCCTGTAACTCCAATATTGTGTCACAATGTTGGGTAGCAACAAACTGTCTGATAGCGGTCTTGAGCATGCTCAGATAACGTGTAATCTAAGCCCGCTTGAAAGAAAACTCCGGGCAAAACATCACTCTCTCAGTAAACATATAGGTGATCTACGTCACCGAATCCAATCCCTGTCTTAAATCCAAAAACTTATGTGTCAGTTGCTTTCGCTCAACACATGGAATGTAGCGGGAGCAGAACATCTCTCTCGACTGATCCCAAGTAACTGCAACTCTCTGCTCATCATAATATGACCCCGTAATCAATATTCACTAGTCCTTCGCTCCGGACATCAGCAGGTTCAGAGCACAACTGGCCTTCTAGTTATTAGGACATGAGCTTGTGAAAAAGCATCCCTCAATGTTAAATAGCCACCTCATGGCTATGATCGGGTCTTGAATCCCATCGAAAGTCGGGGGCTTCGTTTTATTGATGTCCCAATACTGAAAAGCCTGATTGGCCCCACTACCTGTAGCTGCTACAGTTGCGGAAGCTGCAGCGGCAACTGTCTCAGCAATGGCTGCATACCGCTCATCAAAGTACTTGACCATAGCGGTCTTAATAGACACAAACATCTCCGGTAACTAAGCTCGGAATAGTGTAGCAACCTCATCATGCAGGATCTCTCGAATCCTGGCATCCAACTCATAGGGTCTCATCTAGCCAATGGACCTCGATAATTCTATCCCGCCCTGACTACCAGCTCCTAATCCCGACCCGGATCCGGTCTCCAATTGCCTCGTAGTCACCATACTGAAAATATACCAGGAAGATATAAGATATTTCATATAATCACGGGGAACCAAGTCCCGACAAAACCCTAAGGGTTGTGACTTCCTTACTACACGTATGGGTCCTGTGCTTTCAGTAGTACGGGACAATACTACCTTCCACACATACCCATATTTGTCTCAAGTATCATCACAACTCCCTAAAAATATACATAAGCATAGCCGAATGTGCAATCCTCACTCCTAGAGGAAGGCTAAACATCTCACAACTGGCCGACTGACCCCGCACACCACATCCATGAAACTTCCACCAACCCTGCATCACTCGTGTATGTTATCCTATAGACATTTGAATATCTGATCCTACCCTAAGCCCTTCATCAGACAAGAACAGGAAATAAGGCCAAACCAAACATTCTCAGGCTATAATATTTTAGTTATATACAACCGTGATGCATACACTAAGAAACCACAGTAATGATGTCAATTTCATATAAGGAAAACCCTAGGCTATCAGGCATCATATAATCAGGCAATTCTATCATGCAATTCCTGAAGATCCCTAGCATATCATTAGCATGTTGTTCTAACATATCCCAATATCAAATAACCGTATGGTATTTTGGGGTCTACTTACTGGCTCCGGCTGATCGTACACATCGCATCCTCCATTAGTATTTTGAAAACCATTTGGAAAATCTTTTCCTTAGTTTGAGACTGGATTCACACGAGTATTCCTCCAATTCACTCAAACCAAGGCTCTAATACCAACTTGTAACATCCATAAAATTCGTAAAAATTTTAAACTTTTTCAAACATTCAAAAACCATTAATTATTACAAAATGTTTTCAAAATAGTTTCATATCAGAGAATCCCATAAACCAAAGTCATAAAATTTGAGGAGGTGCACAATCAAGCCTTCACCTTCCTGCGATCATCCGAAGTACCTGAAACAAAATCCAAAACTGTAAGCCCGAAGCTTAGCGGGTTCCCCCAAAGTACCAACGTCATACAAGCCAGAACAATATCATAACAAACAACATGCATATAGACACTTCAGTATGATTGGATCGCCCACACGAGGCCTTCCGTCTATCTTGCCCACTCACAGAACATTCAACATGTCTAGTCCGCCCTACCGGACCTTCAGCATGTCTGGACCGTTCTTCGGGCCTCCAGCCTGACTGGTACGCCTCGATGGGCCTTCAGTCTATCCGGATAGCCCTGGGTCAGTTTTCCTAAAGCACAAAGCAGGACCGCCACAATCCATCCGCAATCACGCAATCAATACATAAATACCATATCCTAGCTAGCATGTACAGACAGTCATACAGATCAACATATCCCTAATCGTAGCATCATCCTATATACCAAGATACCAATCTAACAGATCACTAAACATAGCATCATCCTATAACTAGGATACAGATCCAACAGATCACTAAACATAGCATCATCCTATAACCATGATACAATCCAAAAAGGGTCGGCCTTGGTGCCTTCGACCCTGTTATTATAGTGAGAAGATTTCACCTCACAAGTAGTGTTGCACCGATAAAATCAAATCTCAACTCACAGCTCTGAACTCAACTGCCTAAAACAACCATATGACTAATTCCATTAAAATCCCAAATTACCAAAATACTCTCAGAAGTCAAACTTGTTCAACCATGGTCAAATTCAAAGTCAATAGTCAAGGTCAACAATCCATGTTGACCCAACTCGTCGAGTGCATCTTCTGACTCGTCAAGCTCCTTCATATATCAAAAGATCGTGAAAGGCTCGAGACAACACACCGAGTTACCAGAGAAATTCGTCGAGTTCTTCAGTGTTCAAAAACCGGGAAAATCCCAACCAACTCGTCGAGTTATATCTCATCAACTCGTGGAGTTCACTCAGTATCCAGAAAGCGGAAAAACCTATCCAACTCATCGAGTTTACCTGTCTTAACATACTTAGCCCTTTCCAGTCTAATCCAAGGCCCCAAACTACAGATCTAGCCCCTTAGGACTGACATACCACGTAAAGTTGCTAACTTTACGTGCATGTAATGCATCAAGGGATTAAAACACTCATAAGAACCTTATTATGGGTTTTAGAGCATGAAGGAGGTCCAAGACTTAATAAAGTTGGCAATAAGTCCAAGGAGGCCCTAAGATGTTCAGATCTGAAGTCCTAGCTTCAAAGCATGCTCAAAACTAAGAATGACTCAAGAATAAGCCAGAAATGACCATAAAATCTCTAATGGAGGGATCTAACAAAGGAGTGATCAAGATGGCGACTTTTTACCTCTAAATGGTTGGAAAAATAGTGAAGCTCCTGGATCTAAGGCCTTCTATGCAATCCAACGACTTCAAGCTTCTAGTTTCCTCCAAAAGAACACAAGAATTACTCTCCAAATCTCACACACACTCAAGAAAGCAATAAAGCACGACTAGGGTTTCTTTCTGTATAATAAGGTGGTAAAGGAGGAGGGTCAGGGGGCTTAAGGTCCTTTAAATAGGGTGCAAACCCTAAAAATTAGGGTTTCCTCGTATAGCCTCAACTCATCGAGTAGGGGTCCACCAACTCGTCGACTCAGTTCCATAATCCATGCGACCTTATTAGTTTCTACACAATGGGTTGGGGCCTCCAACTCGTCAAGTAGGTCTTATATGATGTACAAAAATCTTTAAAATTTCATACTTGGGAGTCAGGATGTTACAGTAAGCATAAAGCTTAGTGAGTTCCCCAAATACCACATACCATACATGAAAGATACAATAAACATATAGTGGGCCCCACCCAGCATCAAGCTGAGCTCGGTAAAATGGGCCCCGCCCAACGTACAATAACATATATCAAGTAAACACATACATATGCAATAATCACATCCTTAGCCCGGAAGACATATAAACACAAGCACATGCAAGAGTCACAAAGACAACTAGCATACTACCAACATAATATAATATGGGTCGACCTTGGTGCCTTCAATCCGCTAAAATCGGTAAGTAAACTCACCTCGAATGCATAAGCAAATTGAAAGGAACCCTCTAATTGCTGCCTTGATGACACCATTGAACTTACAGATCAAAACAACACCCAATTAACAATTAGGTTCCAATCCATAACCATAACTTCATACCTGGGATAAAAAGACCATTTTACCCCTATCCTAGCCTTGTCCAAAACTATGACCCAAACTACAATCTGAAAGACCCAAAGGCCCACCAATCAACCAATGGCCAATTTTCCAAATTGGGCCCAACCACAACAAGAACCAAAACTAAGGCCAAATTCAATAACCAAAAGGCCCAAAACCAAAAGATCCATAAAGGCCCACTAATGGCACAATTTTCCAAATTGGTCCCAATCCAAGATGGGCCTTATCCTAAGCCTATACTCCCCTTAATTACAATTCAGAATACCTCAAATACCCCTTAGGACAAAATTGCTCAAAGTCATAAATCTAAAGTCAAAGTCAACGGTCCAAGTTGACCCAACTCGTTGAGTTGCCCTTCAACTCATCGAGTTTCTTCATTAGACTGCAAAGATCAGGCAAAACCCCATGATCAACTCGCCGAGTTCACCCATGAACTATCCGAGTTAGCTAGAAACCCAACCTCTTAATTTATTAAGTTGACCTTTTCGAAACTAAAGGCTTCTCAACCCAGATTTTAACTGAAATGGCGTCAAGAAGGGTAAAGTTTCCAACTTTACCCCTAAGAACCACTAAAATGGGTTCAAAACCAAAACCTAAACTTAAAAGGGTAAGAGCTTAATCATTAAGCACTTATTCCACAAGGACACAACTCCAAGATGCAAATCTGACCATATGAGGCTAGATGGCCATGTAAAGTTTCCAACTTTACACTTATTCATGATTAGAAGAAGCCCAAAAGCTTAAAAGAGACCAAAAGAAGGACTTAATGAATACATGAAGCCCTTAGAACCATAAAGTTGGCACATTTATGCCAAAAGAGCTCATGAAGATCATAGATCTGGAAAGGATAAACACTTAGGACTTCTACTTCCTCAACAACCACCCATCCATGGCTAAAAGCATACAAATAAACCCAAGAGGATATCTAAAGCAAATCTAAGCAAGGTTAGAGCTTTGTACCCGAAAGTTGCTGAAAATGGAGCAAGGAATCGAGATCTGAATGCTCCTAATTGATTCACCACCTTGCACCAAGCTTCTCTTCCTTCAATGAGCCTTAAACACACCAAAACACACCCACATTAAGCTCATAAAACTCAAGGAAGCTCTAGGGTTTCGAGATTAGGTTTAGGGGCTATGGAGGCTGGAAATTAGGCCAACACCTGGAACTTAAGGTGTTTAAATAGGGTTCAAAACCCCAAAATTAGGGTTTCCTAAAAGCCGCCCAACTCGTCGAGTTGGCTCCTCCAACTCATCAAGTTGTCTTATTAATCTCGCGACCAAAACAACTTCTACTTTCCAAGTTGAGGCTCCTTAACTCGTCGAGTAGACCCATTAATTCCTCACGATTCTTCATTTTCAACTCGCCGAGTTGTCTCCTCCAACTCGTCGAGTTCAAATTGAAATTGGCATAATTCCACAATTAACCTTCTAGATTTCGGGTGTTACGAAAGGAGCTACAAAGCTAAACGTACTGCCAAAGCCAAAGTCAAGAGCATTTGAGATGATCCTTGATGAAGTAGGAAACGATGCAAGGGATTAGGAGTAAGGATCTATAAAGTAGCTAGATAGTATCATGTGGTGTATCCTAATATAAGAGGCATAGTGTAGGGTGAACTTAAATATCTATGTAATCGTACAAGAAATAATATGAACCTTGGTAATGTTATCTGATGTGTTAAGTTGCTATATGATTTTTCTTCTGTGGTGACTTGGAGAACTACGAGACAATACTTGGGACGAGTATGAGTAGGTGTGAAAGGTAGTAGAGGCCTATACTACCGGAAGCACAAGACTCACACTTGGATCAGGGAAAGTCACATGGTTACCAATACGCTAGTAATAGATCTCGTTTGCTCATGTATGTAGTTACCATCGTTTCGAAAATGACTATGAGGATGATTGATATCCCGTCCCTAGTGGTCATATCAAATCGAGTTCGACTAAGATGAGTATGGTATGTGGTTCAGAGAACCAAGATCGATGTAGCATCTGACTTAACCCGGAAGATTGAAGTGAAAGATAATTAAAGCGATCAGTAAAAGTATCGCGTCATTGTTAAAGTAAGAAGCTTGTAGATAGAAGTGCTACATGATAGAATGTGATTATATCACATTATGACATAAAGGAAGTTATCTTCCATTATGGAATTTGACTCAAAAAAGACCTGAGTTTAAGCATTGCATCATACGATGAAAGGTCATTAGAACATGACTCATCAGTTTGTTATGATAATCGAAGTAAAGAACTTATCTTAATTTAGGTTTGTTTAAGAAGGAGCAAGAGTCTCCAAAAATGATTTATTTTGTAACTTGAAGGTTACAATTGAAAGTCCAACATAGTACGAAGAGCGGTTGCAAGATCAAGCACCGCCTGCAATCAAGAAGTCCAAGAGTTAGATACTTATTCGAAGGAACATAGGAGTTACAGTTATTACCTAGGATGAAAAGCTAATGTATGGAGTCATTAAACAAGACATGTTTCGTTGATGATTCCAGGACATAATCATCCTAAGGGGGAGATAATTGTAACTCCCGTAGATTCGAGCTAGTCAATTTAGAGACAATGAGCATTAAAAAATCGACACTTTGATAGAAGATTACTTGGAATAAATAATCCAAACCAAGTTATAGTATATGTCACAAGAGTTCTGCACATATAACGAACGCTGAAATCCGAGTTATAACGAAAAAGTTATGGCATATTGAGGTTTCACAACAAAACCGACACGACGCTGTGTAACGTAAAAAGTGAGTTTGCGATAAAATACTTTTTATCCTTCGCGAACGAAAGTCTTAGTATATGTTAAACCGAGAGTGTGAATAAAAATAACGTCTAAATTTGACTTCGTATGAGGAAGTTATGATTTTTCTAAGATTTGGCAAAATAGTGCACAGCCAGGAAACTGAATTTTAGATCGATCAATTTTTAGCCAGCACACACTAAATGAGAATTGAAGATCTCATTAATAGGAGATCAATGATATAAATACAGTAGAAAACGGATGTCAGATGAAAAAGTTATGAATTTTAACGGATTTTTAACTCTCTAGGTCTGTTAAAAAATAACTTTAAAACTAAATTCAAAATTAGTCGACGGAGTCTAAACAAAAGCTATAGATCATGTCAATACCTACACGTGGATATAAAGAATGTCAAAAACGAAGCTTGTATGCAAAAGTTATGGATTTTAGAAGATAATTAGTTTTTGTATTAACAAGCGAGCGATATGTGGCACGATCTGAGGCACAGCTTCCTCACCACGGCTTGGCACCAGATGATGACACTTGGCCACGAACGCCTAGCGTTCAGCAAGGGAACGCCCCACGTTCGAACCGGAGTCAACCTATGAATAAAGGCACAAATCACCCCTAAAACTCATACCTTTCTCATTCTTTCTCTCTTAAACACCCCTCTTACCCCTCCCATTCCCTAGCACTTCCCGAGTGCTAGAGATGACTCCCGAAGTGCCAAAAGGCTCCGAGAAGAAGTGCTTTCGGCTCAAAAGTTCTGCCCCCGTAAAACCCGACTCCTAACTAAACCCCCTTGTAAGTGAGTTATGCTTACCCTTCTTTAAGTATAACTTATATTTAAGTTCATTATCATTATTATGAAGCTATAAGAAATATATGTGCTAAGTACAAATTATAAAAAATGTTATTATAATATCTTTTAACTGCTCGCGGTACAAGGAATCCGGTTTGAAGGGCCGCATAGAGTTGTTAGATTTCAAAATAGCTTAAATGTCAAAATGGTTATGCCTTCCAGTGTTTCATGCCTGGCCCCTGTATGTACATAGTAGCTAAAAAATATTGTTTAAAACTTATAAAACAATATTGCTCATAAATCTAGACTAATAATTAGTCTCAATAAATATTAGACTAAAATCTAATGGTAATGATACTAGGTTTCATCAAAGGAAAATAAAATTGTTAGAAGCGAAGCGTTGCCCGAGTTTGGAGTCACCACTTTAACAAATGAGTGCATAGACCCTTTCATGAACATGATTTTATTACAAGATTTGATTAAAGTATTAAATATATTTTTGTGTGTGAAATATTTGTTATTGCCTGAAATAAGTGTTAAGAGCATATATGATAATATATGATGATTTAGGATACAAAACAAACCTAAATTAATTGAGATGGATATCGGGTAGTATCTCCTTATGAGTGTGGGTGAGATATACACGGAGGGTCGAACTTTAAGATTTTTCAATGATCCAAGAGCATGGATTAGACATAGTCATTTGTCCTTAGTCCAAGAGTATGGATTGGACATAGTTATTTGTCATTAATCTGGGAGCATGGATTAAACATAGTCAATTTTCCCTAGTCCGAGAGTATGAAATGGGCATAGTTATTAATCCGAGAGCATGATTAGACATATCCGATCCGGGAGTATGGATTAGGTAAAGATGTTAATTTTAGATCCAAGAGTATAGATCGTGTCATTTTGAGGATCGACGGGGTGGGGTGAAATTGCTTATATGAGGTGAAATTGTATACACCGTGAGTTCTAAAACACACACACACACACACACACACACACATATATATATATATATATATATATATATATATATATATATATATATATATATATATATATATATATAACTGTGGGATTGAAATCTGTGACATCCCCAAAATCACGGCCAGAAAAGACCGGTTTGTTTATGCTTTGTTTAAAAATCAGAGTTACTTTTTAAATGAAAGTGTTGCGGAATTTGTCCCAAAACAAAAATATGATAAAGATTTATCAAAAGCATTTCCATAGAAATGTATTTCATTAAAAGACTCGGGATGTCATGTTCGTACAGATCAAAAGCATAAACAGTACAATATAAGCCTTACTACATTATTTCATATCTACAGGCCTATATCCGTAATCCCTCGTCCAAAACATCACACCTATGCTCATGCGCCACTACCTGTAATACATAAAACTGAGTGGGTCAGGCTTGGGAGCCTGGTGAGCACATAGGGTTTTCAACCCACAATAAATAAGTTTATTAATTTCATCAATCAACAATAACCCGATTACCCGTTCCCGTTATCCTCACTTTACGTCCCTAAACACCTATCATAAGGGACCCAGCCTAAGGATCATCATCGGGACGGACACTACTGCTAAGGGGATTCCTCGGCAATAAATGTCCTAAAGGCAACCATGTGGGGGATGGAGTACACCGGTGAACACATCGTTCACAAACACCTACAGGTTGCGAGCCTGCTAGTGTTCCACTGGACTGTCTAGAAGAGTCCGTGGTCATCATCCATACTCCGCTAGATGACAGAAACAACAACATCAACATCGAGGCCTCTCATCATTTTATCACACATCACCTATTACATCTACCCATGTTTTACCCCAACATTTTCGTAGATATAAAATACATATACAGTTTAAATCATTGAAAACATGTATAACAACGTTCATCCAGCATAGATAGCAAGTAATCAAATAATATGCACACATAGCACGTAATTTATAAAATACTTCATATCTATGTGTAAGCTGAAAGTAACTATGCACTCACCTGATTAGGTGGTGACTCAGCACTCGGACAGCGCTTCGATACTCTCAAAACGATATTCCTTCGATAAAACCTAGTATCGATACCACTAGGGTTTAGTTTAACGATAACCGCGACAAATTAATTAGTCCGAGTATTATTAAGCGTTAATAATACTCATAATAATAGCCCAAATAATTATTTTAAGGACCTAATAACATTCCTATAATTATTTGAAAGCTATATTAAAAATTGCGTAAGCGTAGCACACTTACAACGAATTTTATCGAGAACCGGGACTTAATTGGAGCAGCATTTCGAAACCGAAAAACTCCTTTTTCTCGGGACTCCGGGAGCCTCGGGGCTTCCCTAGGGTGCTAGGGGGTTCTTCCTAGGGTTTAGGGGGTTAAAATGGGCTAGAGAGAGAAAGTAATTTAGAGAGAGAGTGAGTTTTGGTGTGAAAATGAGGGCTGCCTTCGGACCCCTTTTATAGGCGCGCAGCTCGGACATTACGTTGGGCGTACTCCTCGGATAAGAACTCCAGCTCGGACCCAGCTGTCTTCCACTCGTCGGATGGATCAGACCGAGGTTACGCTGGGCGTTCCGGATCTCGTACGCGGGGCATAGGGCGAGGCTTCGTCGCATGATCCGAAGCGAGATCTGAGACCTTCATCGGACGGCCCACAACGCGCCACGTCACCAGTCTTGCACCAGACTTCGCATTTTCATACTTCAACTTTAAAAATTCGTAACTTTCTCATACGAACTCCGTTTTTGACGTTCTTTATATCCACGCAAAGGTGGGAACGTACTCTACAACTTTCGTTTAGACTTCGTCGGCTAATTTTGGCTCGATTTTAAATTTTATATTATCAACGAGCCGGGACATGATTGGTCCGTTAAATCCTCATAACTTCTTCATCCGACATCCGTTTTCACCCATCTTTTTCTCGTTACGCTACTCTTAACGAGATCTTCGATTCTCGTTCAGGTTGTATCGGCTAAAAACCGCTCGATCTAATATTCGAATTTCGGGCTATACACTGCTATTCCGAAACTTCGAAAAATCATAACTTCTTCATACGAAGTCAGATTTGGGCGTTCTTTTTATCGATGTTCTTAGTTTAACATATTCTACGACTTTCGTTTAGATCGCTAAGGCTAAATCTTTCTCTATCGTAAATTCACTATTCACGCTTCCCGGTATCGTGCCGGTTCTGTCGCTAAACTTCGACGGGTCATAACTTCTTTGTTATAACTCGGATTTCGGCGTTCCTTATATGCACGGAAACCTTGAGACATATTCTACAACTTTATGTAGAGATATCGGGCTTATCTTACACTTTAATTTTGACGCTTATATTTATTATTTATTAATTATACATTTATAATTAAATTATAAGCACATAATTCACATAATACTCAAATATTTCATCTTTATTACTTCAAAAAGAGTTACAAGAGTTGACCTAGACTATTACATTGACAAAAATGCTTAGCCCTGAAACCCGGGCGTTACAAAATCCTTATGTACTCACCAGGTTTCCCAACCTAACCCACTCAGTTTATTTGTATCACAGGTATCGATACGATGACACATTACACTGAGAGATTAAAGAAGATGTAAATCATTAGTGTAAAAGAAAGTAAGGTATGTTTATGAATATGTTTCTGTATTGACAATGACATCCCAAAGTTTTAATATAAACAAAATACATTTCTTCGGAAATGCTTTGATAATATATTTACCATGTTTTCTGGGAACAAATTCCGCAACATATTTCTTTAAAATTGATACCATGTTTATGAATATGTTTTCTGAGTAGTGTTTTTCACACAGACACATTTATTACACTCATTTATTCTAAACCCACTTTCTAACATGGCTCGATTAAACTTTTGATCTCATTGCTTTGGAGCTTTCTTTAATCTATACAATGATTTCAAAATTTTACAAACCTTGTTTTCTAGTCCCTAGGCAACAAATCCTTTGGGTTTCTCCATAAAGATTTCTTCTTATAAATCTCCATTTAGAAAAAGCAATTTTCACATCCATTTGTTGAACTTGTAGATTTCTAATAGCTGCAACGACAAGCACCAATCTAATGCATGTTATTTGCGTTAGAAACAGATATGTATCAAAGTAATCTAGAACTTTCTTTTTCTATATCCTTTGATCGCAAACCTTTTATTGTATCTATCAATACTACCACCAACTTTCAACTTTTTTCTTAAAGATCTAATGATAACCAAGTGGCTTAAAACCTGGAGGTATATCTGTTGGATAAGGTGTCTAAGTCCATAATTATTTCTGGTATGTACTTGACCCGACCCGGCATGGTCCATTTAGGTTGCATGACACCACGCAATTGGATAGACTAAATGAGAGAAATAATACATATGGTTTATTAATATATTATAAGCTCTAATATATTAATAATATTATTTAATTAGTTTGGTCAAGAATTAATTTAGAATTAATTAAGTGATCAAAAGATAACTAATTAAATATATGGGTTGATTATGTAAATCATCCATAACTTATACAGTGGGCTAAGAGGCTCCATGGATAATCAAGTTGGGTTAAACCCATTGGATGCTCCATGGAGGCTCCATGGGAGTTACAAACCCATGGGTCATGGAAATGAAGAGTCATGACACATTAGGGTTTACATGGTGTAACCCTAGATGTGTCAACACTATATAAAGCTCATGTGTTCTCCCAAAAATCGGTTAGGACAAGAAAACAAGAGGGCTAGAGCCGATTTTAGTGTGTTATACTTTCTCTCCAAGTTTACTTCATAACATTTGGTGTTGTGTGAAGCATTTGAGGCATCACACTTGGGGTGCTAGGCTCACAAGGTTTCAAGGAACATAAGCAACAACAAGGTAAGTTATTCTATTTATTATTTAAGTTAAAATTGTTCCCCATGTATGCTAGATAGGATCATAGCCTTGGAAATCAACTTTGCATGATAATTAGACAAACATAGATCCAAGGTTATTAGGGTTGCATGTACACTTAGGAAGTGTTAGAATGCTCAAAACCCATCAATATCCACTAGTTCCCATGTATGGTTTTTTAAGATAGAATCTATCTTAGTTTTGATGGCTTCTTTCCACTAACATACCTTGGAAGAAGTAACCGCCTCACAATAGGTTTTGGGTTCACTATCCACTACATAAGTGTAAATATTAGGATCAAATGATTTTTCAACTCTAACCCTTTTACTTCTTCTAGGTTCTATCTTTTCTTAACCGGGATGAACTTGTTCATCCTCTCGAACAACTTCCTTATCTGATGAAGATGAGTTTTCACACTCTTTGTGTAAACAAGGAAACACATTTTCAAAGAATGAATCATTCCTCGATTCCATTATTGTATTATTGTATATTTTAGGATTCTTAGCACAAGAAATTGATAAGCATTACTACTTTGTGTATATACAATGAATACATAATCCACTATTTTAGGTCCGAGCTTTTGTATCTTAGATGGTGGTACAACAACTTTGGCTAGGCACCCCAAACTCGTAAGTATTTATATGATGGCTTCCTTCCCATCCAAAGTTTATAGGGTGTTTCATCCTTTTCCTTGTGGGGTATCTTATTCAAAAGATATTTATCCAACAAAATAGCTTCCCCACATGTTCAAGCTTTAACTAGAACTAATTAGCATGGTATTCACCGTCTCTTACAATGTATAGTTCTTTCTCTCAGCAATACTATTTTGTTGAAGTGATAAGGTGTTATGATTTCATGACGAATTCAATTTTGAGAACAGAAATCAACATATGGAGAAACATACTCTCCACCCTATCACTTCTAACCACCTTGATTTTATTTTAAGTTGATTCTCAACTTTATTTTTAGACAAAATGAATTTGTCTATCGTTTCATCTTTACTCTTAAGTGTGTGTGTGTGTATATATATATGTGTGTGTGTGTGTTCAAATGAGAGCTTTTCTTAATTTGAGAACATTTGAGAACAATTTAAACCTTCAAAAATATAAAAAAGTTCAACTCCATCCACACCCACCCACTCTACTGGATGTCTCTTTCTCTCATCTGAAGATGGAACACTTGAGACCAGCGGACCATCGCCCTAGTCACCAGAATGTCGTCGGAATAACGGCTCGCTGCCTCTCCACACCTCCATCCGCCTCTACTCCATCCACAATCAGAAACAATGTATGTCCGTCTCTTTCTCTCCAACGAGTATGTTTCTCAATCTGGTTCTAGTGGCAATCGTACCCTTATGATTTGGTGGTACAAAATCACTGACCAATTGAACTCGATTTATTCATTTCAAAAGCGTATAACACAAATTATTCATCTTCTTCCTCTAAAATCCACCATCTCGCCACAGAAATCTGAAGCAGGTAACCCTATTTAACCAGGCCGCCACAGTGAAGTTGATGTCTACAAACACGATCTATGAGAGCTTACATGTAGTATTTTTTTCAAGTCTATACACGTGCGTTTTTCAACATAGATTAACTCAATTTATCATGAAATTCACGATATTAAGCTTATAATGAATGACTAATAGAGTGTCTAATACTTGATTTCACATAAGAAGAAGTTTTATTTGAAACATCCTGGTATGTTTTCCTGTTGTTGATGAGTTACGAACTTGCTTGCTCATTTGCTTTCTTTTGTGAGGAATTATGCATACAATTGGATTGTTTTTATTGAGAATAGTAAGATATAGGGGATGGAATGGAGTTTATTAAAGATTTGATTATCACTATAGGATTTCATGCACACAAGGTCTTTGCCATATTGTCTGAAAGAACCTAATAAGTGTAAATGTAGCATTTTATGTGAAAATCCATAACTTTGAACCCTTATCAAGCCAAGCATTAAGGCTCTTATGTTAAATTGAATTTCACATCTCAATAGCCTAATAAGTAACCAACAATCACGTTAAAAGTGATAAACTTATTGCTTAATCATTAAGTCCTTAATAAAACACCAAAAGTGATTTAAAAGCTATTATGATCAATTTTCTCAAATCTATCCTCCAACTTCTAAAATTCGTGAAATTCAATAAGGACACTTAAAAATCATGAGACTTAGTTTTATGGAAATCTTAAGTCAAAGCAACTTCTTCACTTTCGTGTACCCATCGGACGGCAGCCCTTTCGGGGGTTCCTTAGGGACCGATTCACTCTGCGTAGATTGACTGAACGCAGAAAACCTTCCACTGTGTCTAGTTTCTTCAAAATTTGAATCACAATTCGAAATTCCAACTCTTTAAGGGTTAAATTTGGCAATCTTCTCAGGTTGGTCCATGTTGTCACAAATTTCATGCATTGTCTTTAAAAAATCATAATAAATTCATCAAAGCTCCAAATGCCAAAATTCCAAAGCCTATAGTTAGATATGGATGTATAGTCTCCCACATATAAAGGGACTGATGTAATTCATAGTATATTGGTACAGTTTATTCCAAGATTGTTGAGTGGTCCAGAAAGTGACAACTAAAAGTTACTAACTTGTAAATTTAATATAAAATAAACCAAAAATCATTAGAATGAGATCTTTATATTTCTAACAATAGAAAAGGGGGAACTTTACCAATATAATTCTATCAAACTTTAATAATGGGTTGAAATTTAAGAAAACATATTCTAAACATAGAACTACAATCACAGAGAAAATAAGGAAATATGTACATAAGTTTTATAAGATTAATACAACAAAGCACAAGCTAAATAATATTATAATTTTTGTGTAGGTTCTCAGAAAGGAAAGGATCCATCTTGCTAATGTTGGCTAATTTTCAAGTTCAAGGAGGTGATTTACATTAACTCTCCTATTATGTAGGCATTACTTGTTTTATGTTATTGTTTACGGATACCCTAATCCGGTAGAGTGAACAAGAAAAGGCAGAATGTAGTTTGTTTTCTAGTAAGACAAGCAGACAAGATTCATTTGTGCATTCTCGATTCTTTAATTTTTCTCGTGTATTAAATCACATGTGATTATATGATCTAATCACATATGACTTATATGCACAAGATTCATTTTTTGTGTTGTTGATTCAATAGTTATTCTTTGTTCATATTAATTGTATGTGATTAAATACATAAAATAGCATATGATTAAATACATGATAACAACTATTGAATTGAGAACGCAAATTTGAATCTTATTCACATAAATCATATGTGATTAGATATGTATAATCACATTTGATTAAATACACGAGAACGACTATTGAATCAAGAACACAAAAATGAATAGTGTCCACATAAATCATACGAGATCAGATACATATAATAACATGTGATTGTATGTATTTAATTACATATGAATTATGTGGCTAAAATTCATTTTCGCGTTCTCGATTCAATAATTATTTTTTCCATTGTAATTATATGTGACTAAATACATTTAATCAAATGTGATTATATGTTTCTAATCACATATGATTTTATTTGGAAAAAACGAATATTCTCTATATAAATCATATGTGATTAAATACATACAATCACATATAATTATATGCACGATAACAAATATTGAACCAAGAACACGAAAACAAATCTTTATCCAAATTAATCATATGTGATTATATGAATCTAATCACATATAATCACATGTGATTATATGAATCTAATCACATATGATTTATGTGGACATAATTCATTTTTTATTTGTTGATTAAATATTTGTTCTCATGTATTTTATCATATGTGATTATATGTATAATTGTATGTGATCAAGTACATGAGCACAAGTATTGAATCAAGAAGGCAAAAATGAATCTTGTCCACCTCAAATCATATGTGATTATATACATATAATCACATGTGATTAAATACACAAAAGCAATTATTCAATCGAAACCAGAAGAATAAATATTGTCTACATAAATCATACCTTATTAAATACATATAATCACATGTGATTATATGTATCCAATCATATATGATTTATGCGGATGAGATTCATTGTCACATTCTTGATTCAGTAATTGTTCTTTGTCCATTGTAATCATATGTAATTAAGTACATATAATCATATGTGATTATATGTATCCAATCACATGTGATTTATATTGACAAAAAATAATGATGTTTATATTAATCATATGTGATTAGATACATATAATCACATATGATTATATACATGAGAAAAATTATTGAATCGAGAATACAAAGATAAATATTGTCCACATATATCATATGTGATTAAATGCATATAATCACATGTGATTAAGTACACGAGTACAACTATTGAATTGAGAAATAAATAATGAATCTTGTTATAATCACATGTGATCATATGTATTTAATCACATATGATTTATGTGGACACTATTTATTTTTGTGTTTTTAATTCAATAGTTGGTCTCGTGTATTTAATCACATACAATTTATGTGAAAAAGATTTGTTTTCACGTTCTTGATTCAATAAATCATATGTGATTAAATATATATAACCACATGTAATTGTATACACGAGAACAACTATTGAATCAAGAAAATTAATACAAATTTAAATTCACATTAATCGTATGTGATTAAATACTTATAATCACATGTGATTAAATATATGAAAAAAATTATTGAAACGAAAACTCAAAAATTAGTATTGTTCATATAAATCATATGTGATTGGATACATATAATCACATGTAATTATATATATCTAATCACATATGATTAAAGTTGACAAAAAATAATTATTGAATCGAGAACGCAATAATGACATATGTGATTAAATATATCTAATCACATATGATTATACGTATCTAATCACATGAGTTACATGGATAAAAAAGAATATTTTCTTTATAAATCATATGTGATTAAATACAAATAATCACATGTGATTATATACAGATAAACGCGGGTGGCGGTGCCGTGGTGGTGTGTAGTGATGTTTAGTGGTGGTAGGTGGTAGGTGGTGATGGTAGTGAAAGGTGATGGGGGTAACATGCGGGGTGGTAATTATAGTGGGTGGCAAGTGGCGGTGACAAGCGGTGGTGATAGGTGGTGGAGACGGGTGAAGGTGATAGGTGGTGGTGGCGGGTGGGTGGGTGGCGGTTGGTTATGAGGATGGTGATAGTGTATGATGGTTTTGGTGGGGGTGGTGGTGGCAGGTGGTTGTGATGGGTGGTGGTCGGTGGTTGTCGGTGTTTGGTGGTGATGGTTGATGGTGGTGGGGGTGGGGGTGGTGGTGGTCGGTGGTGATGGGTGGTGGTGGGGATGGTTGAGGTGGGTGGTGATGATGAGTGGTGAAGGCGGGTGGTGGTGATGGGTGGTGGGTGGTGGTTGGTGGTGATGAGTGGTGGGTGGTGGGTGGTGGTTGGTGGTAATGACAGGTGGTGGTCATAATGGTGGGTAATGAGTAGGTGGTAGTGATGGGTGGTGGAGGTGGGTGGGTAGTGGTTTTAGTAGATGATAAGTGGGGATGATGGGGCGAGTGGTGGTGGCGGGTGGTGGTGGTCGGTGGTGGTGGGTGGTGGATGGTTGTGATGGGTGGTGGTGGCGAGTGGTGGTGATGGGTGGTGGTGATGATGGTGAGTAGTCGGTGAGGGTGGTGGTGGTCGATAATCGGTGGTGGTCGGTGATCGGTGGTGATGGGTGGTGGGTGGTGGTAGTGGCAGGTGGAGGTCATGGTGTTGGGTGGGTGGTGGAGGTGGATAGTTGTGGGTGGTGGGTGGTGGTGGCGGATGGTGGTGATGGTAACAGGGTGGGGTTGGTGGTCGCAAGTGATGGTGATGGGTGATGGTAGTGGATGATGGTCATGGTTGGTGATGACGGATGGTGGTGGAGGTGGGTGGCGGTGACGGGTGGTGGTGGTGGATGGTATTGTTTGAGTAGTGAGTGGTGTTGGTTAGTGAGTTTTTTAATTTTTTTTACTTATTTTATTTATTTATATTAATATTATTTGATGATTTTAATTTTAAAAAAAATTATGTTGTCAAAGTTTGTCCTCAAATGTTCTAACGATAATAAATGATCTCGATTGAACTCTCATCTTTCTCTCTCTCTCTCTCTCTCTCTCTCTCTTTCTCTCTCTCTCTCTCTCTCTCTCTCTATATATATATATATATATATATATATATATATATATATATATAAGTTTGTTCTCAAGTGTTCTATCTTGATGAAATTCATAAAGTATTTGTGTCCACCCATAGTAGAAATAATGATATTAAATCACACATACCAGTGTGAATTAAATCAAGAGGTTCGATTTTTCTTTCAACCGTTTGGAAAGATGATCTACTAAGTTTGGCTTCAACAAATATGAGACATTTTTTATTTTAGTCAATACCAAATTTTGATATATAATTTAGTTTAACTAAACAACAAATAGAATTGTAATTAACATGTCCTAAACGGCTATTAAAAGCATCTGAAACTCAAACATATAAGCAGAAGTAGTAGTTGCTTTATTCATCTCATTTGTCTACATTACATTCATTTTGAACATGACATTGAATGTATATCCTTTTCCCACAAACATACTACTCCTGGACAAAAAAAAAGCGTGTCCGACTCAAACACAAGCTTAAAAGTTAAAAACCAAACTTATTAAACAAACCGTCCGACACTATATTCTTATGATGTTCTAGAACATACAAAACATCCCTATGTTTCAACTCTTTCCTCGATGTCATTTTAAAAATAAAATCACCGCTACCTTTGATATTTGTGGTGGTTGCATTTCCCATGTAGAGCTTTTCACCATTATCAAAATCCTTAAAAATATTGAAATTGCTCTTGTCATGACACATATGACGGGTAGCCCCGGTGTCAATCCACCATCCTCTTGTATTTGCATCCAAGAGGTTTGCCTCCGATAACATAACCGTAAGATCCTTAATCATGACCACCAAATTAGAATTTGTTTACACTAACACGAACTGTTTACAAACAAACTTGATTTTAATAGTTTACAAAAAAACAAATACAAAAATTGTTTAAACAAAACAAATATAATACAATTAATAGAAATAAAGAAATCCGATTTAATAGAAACAGACTTGATTGTAATAGTTTACAAAACACAAGAATCTGTTTAAGATTGTTAGTGATCGATAATACATATGCAAAATAAATATTAGTAAAGAATCACGCTGATTGATAGAGGTTCGCGTTTAACACGATTCTCTTAAATAGATTCGTTGTCTGTTTCCAGGATATACTGATTAAACCATTTGCTTGAAAAGTTGATCAGAAAATATATGCAAAGAGTATTCGATCAATGAGATGTGTTAGAATAAGAAGCAAAGATCTCTTAATATATTAATTTATCTTTGTAACTTTCCTCATTTTGAAACTTCATTTTGACATTAATAAACTAAGATGCACTTCTACTTTAAATAAAATTTTAAATTAAAAAAAAAAGCAAAAAAAACATAAGTTGTTATAAATAAGCAAACCCAAACATCCTCTTAGCATCATTTGAAACCCCCCACAATAATTTGCTAAAACCTCATGCATTTGAAACCCTCAAACCTTTTCACATTCTTAATAATTAATCACACATAATCAATGGTAATGCATATGAGATAATAATTTGCTAAAACCTCATGCATTTGTATGGTACTAAAACATGTTTGAGTTTTTGGGTTTTAGACTTTAGTAAATGGGTAATCTGTTTGATACGTTGGATTTGAAGCTATCTTATTCGAATTACCCAAAACAAGAGATAAATTAATAATATATGCTCATGCATGTTTTGTACAAATCCCAATCAAAATACAATATATCATGATCATACAATTAAGTGTCTTTTATTCTATTTTTGGCTTTATAACAAAATTTGTTTATGTGGCGAAGAAAGAAAACTTGAAGATGAATATTTAGGTTGGATGTTTATATAAGATTTGTTTTAAATATATAATATAGATATAAATACACAAATGTATGTCAAATACAACCCATCACAAATTTAATGTTATAAACTACAATATAACTCAAAGTGGTTTTCCAAATATAATTTTTATATTATAATATAATATATTAGAAGAATACCATATAGTAGACGAATCCCACATGTGGTGCAGAAATTTAGTTGAATAGATAATATATTATAATTATATTTCATTTAAAATATGTTAGGGTCATTTGGTTATTACATTGTTGTATTAGGCACTATAATCTCATATATTTTGAATGACTCTTACAAAAATGATGTCTGTAATTTGAATATAACGTAATATCTTATGATGTTTATTGAATGATATTATCTTCGATTGAGCACTTTTTAATTGGAATCAACTTTATTATAGTTAAAAATTTTGGCTCCGTTTTTTCTTTTCATTAGTTCTAGAATATGATTTTTTTTATATTAACTTAAAATATGTCACTATCTTAAAATAGATTGGGAATGAGATTTTTTATATTTACTTAAAATACGGCATCATTTTCTATTCAATAGTAAAACTAACAAAAGTCGTTAAATATGTATTTTTATGAGGTTCAACATAAATAGATGACCACATATGAGAATCCATATCTAATCAATCATCAACTAATTACATTAGATACTATTGTGTACATAAAAATTACATTTAAAATTTTAAACTAATAGTAAAAAAATTTCATTATTTATTATGATAAAAAATCTATAAATCAAAAAATATACATGTTATTTAATCGCATACAAGTTTTATGTATAGCTTATTCACAATACATTAAACCATATATAACCATATTAAACTACATAATTATCCCACTGCGCAACGCACGGACATTCACCTAGTAAATATATTAATTCGATTCTGGTTAATTATAGGTTAAAGTTTTATTGAAGTTAAGAAGTTATGTTCCTTTTACCCAAAAAAGGGTTGGTAACTTTTACATTATAATAACTTATGCGGAACAGTAGACAATGTAATTGTTCCATCATAGGACAGACTCCAGAGTCGACAACTTTCTATTGGAATACAAAATGCTAATTCGTACACATTTATACATTCTCAATTTCTCATATTCAAACACCTCTTCACCCACCCCCACCAAAAAGACTTCTAAAATTTAACCCCATAAAAACCTATGACCACCATTTTCATAGAGAAACTACACTTTTCTCTTTATCAATCATCTCTCTCTATCTATCTACACTCACAGTCATATATCATTCATATTTGTGTGTATATATATAACTAGAGAGAAATCTAGAGAGAGAGAGAGAGAGAGAGAGAGAGAGAGAGAGAGACTTTAGAGATATAGAAATGGAAGTAGAGGAAATCAAGAGGAGCAATAGCATAAGCAACAGGGATGGTGGCTGCAATGGCGGCAGTGGTGGTGATGGGCACGAGCAACACACGTGCAACAGATCATTCGGAAAGAAGTGTAGCCATATAGCAAAGAAACAAAGGGCTAAATTCTATATAGTAAGGAGATGCATAGCCATGCTTGTATGTTGGCATGAGAAGGAAAAATAGCAAACTCCTCTCCCATCTTCCTTCCCCCAGGCAAAGATAATGCATATTTCTGTATCTTTAAACTTATACTAGTATTTTTTTTTTCCTTTTCATTAGAAATTATTTTGTCCCACCATGTTCCTTTACTATTCACAAATTGACCAAAAACTATACTCATTGATTTCTTATAAATTTCAGATCTGTTTAATGTATGTTCTTTTCTGGATTTTCTGCACTTTAACTGTTAGGTTTCATTATTTTTTTCTCTTTCGCACCCATATCCATCAAAAGACTCGAGCTTTAACCTAAAAATGTTAGATATCATTTAAGGTTGACGTGTAGATAATTTTCTTGGTGTCCTTGGTGATTTTATCGAGGAATTCTAACCCACATTAGTCTAATAATTAGGGTTTTCTACATACATTGATTTTTCTTTTTTTCTTTTCAAAATGATGAGCAAGAATTTGGAATTGGAGTATTTTTTTTATTATTATTTTCTACCTTAATATCTTATATTTTTTGGATTATTCTTTAGTGTTGTCAAGAATCTCTTGGAATTTGTATGTGTCTTTTGTCTTACATTTTGTTATTATAATTAAATCTTGATTCTGATTTGTGAAGGGTAAGTAACTTGGGCAACACTAAAAAATAATCCAAAATATATAAGATATTAAGAAAACCTTTACTAGCATTTTAATCGGGAGTAGCTGTGATCTCTAAAGGAATTAATAGTTCATATTATTTCCTAGGAACCGAATAATAAAAGTCAGTCATGTTATTACAAAATTAATATTCTAAGATCCTTCATGGATTACATATATATAATTGGATGAAGTTTTTGGGTCAACTATTATAATTATAAACATATGCTTTAAAATTTGTATCTTTTTAGTTAACTTCTTAACTTTCTGAGAAGAAAGAATCTTACTTTTTTTAAAGAATTAATACACAATATGTTCTTTAGGTTCTGCTTTTTTAATTTTTATGATAGCATAGGTGTTATCTTGCTCTTTAAGGCTGTCGTAAATTTGATTTGAGTGTTGTGGTTCATTTTTTTCTCATTTTTTCAACTTTTATTTGATGATTTGGTTGATACTTCGTAATATTAGTATGTAGTTTCTTTCATACGAAAATTATTGAGATAGTAATACTTCTCATAAATTTTAATAGCTGATGAAGTTTTTAGCTATTAAGTGTATACATTTGACACATTTATATGTCTATTATTTTTTTTCTCTTTTTTCCAAGTTACAAAATATTGAATGCACATTAACTAGAGCTCAAGAGCTGGTAAAAACCCTAATGTAACTCTTATAAAATAGGTTGTACTACCTGAATCGGAAATGTACATGTACTATGTTATATATATATATATATATATATATATATATATATATATATATATATATATATATATATATATATATATATATATGTGTGTGTGTGTGTGTGTGTGTGTGTGTGTTTTAATTAAACTATATATAATCTCATATTCAAATTTGTAAGGAATTGTACGACCATCAAGGCCATTACATATGTTTATGGTATTATTTGCAAAAGCTTAAATGTGATGAGACTGTTTGTGTGAATATCTGCAAAAGATTAAATTAGAGGAGACAACTTCTATGGCCCTTAACATGACATCCATGTTTTTTGGCCGAAAAAAAAAAAAAAAAAAAAAAAAAAAAGACAATGGACAGTGCAAAACTTATGTGTGTTCGTTCATGAGATGTGTGGGGGAAATGGGGAACTGTGATGGACCGAAAAGAACTAGTTTTTTATATTTTGTTTACAGTAGTTTAGATTGTTACTAAATTAGAAATGACATATATTAACGGTTTGTTTGTATACATCCATCATGTCTATGACATTATGTTTTCATTTATTGTATATATCTCGTTACATTCAAATGTAACTAATTATATCATGTATTCAAAGTATTTTTATTAAAATTGATCTTTTAAGAGGCAAATATTCCTCATGCATGCTATGAAGAGGAGATAGGAATGAAATTCCGTATTATTCTTCTACTATTATCCTGTAACGAATATAATAAGTGAGAAAAAGTTAAAACTGGAAATGTTATCCTGTAACCAATTTAAAATGTGATCCGAAAATATATATATCAAACCTTTTGATAGGAAATATTCCATAAAAGAAAAAAAAATAACTTAATACAATTAATAGACAATGTGATTCTCCAAGCAGACAAAATTATTTCAACATTTTCACCAAACATTTCAAGATGACATTGGGTGGGGCAGATTGAAAAGATTCTCATATATATATATATATATATATATATATATATATATATATATATATATATATATATATATATAGAGAGAGAGAGAGAGAGAGAGAGAGATTCATTTGAGACGGGTCTAATTTTGTAAGACTATGAGACCTTTTTTTCTAGTGAAATATTCAAATATTCTAATTTTCGTAAAAATATAATATATATAATATTCTATTATACTAAAACAATTTTTTAACACATATCACATTGAAATATTTTAAAAACGTATAATGTTAGAATATTATACATATTATATTTTTAAGAAAATTAGAATATTAGAATATTTCATTAGAAAAAATTGATCCAATGGTCTCATAAATTATGTTCATCTCAAATAAACATTTACCGATATATATATATATATATATATATATATATATATATATATATATATATATATATATATATATATATATATATATTAGTAAATTCTAATATAAATATTAACATATGATTATTCATATATTTATTGTTGGATAATAACAAAAAAAAAAAATTGTAAATATATAAATTTCATAACAAAATAATATATAAAAATAGTGGCTTTTACATTTAAGAATAGACAACGTGCTAACCTTAACCTTACCCATGAAGACATTCTATAAAGTCCTGATCAAGAAAAAAGAGTAATACATGAAATTGGTGCATCTCATGTTATTAACACATGCAAATTTAAGAAATAAACTTGAATTAGAAGGAAAAAGATAGGGTTATGGTGGTTGTGAGTGGAAATGAGGAACGAATTTAGGAGAAGGAAGTAGACAAGGAGTGTCAAATTAAAAAGTCATATCGTCTTTTTAGCTAATATGTCATTAATTTATTTATTTTACAGTTAATCATACACGATGAATACGACACCCAAGTTAATAACGTTTCAATTTTGTGTCAGATTTTGAACACGCACACAACCCGACACAACGTCATATTTTTTATACTTAATACGAACACGAGTTTAAAATCCGATTTCGTTCTAATTTCATTGTGTTTGGTGTCATAAATTGCCACTACTAGAATAGGCAGTGGAACTTATAATTTATAAACTAGAGGTTGAGAAAGACCAGACTGGTAAATGATAATATAGACAAAGGTTGCGATTTTTTTTGGCTACTTTTCTATTGGTGTGTGGCTGTGTTTCTTGTGGAGACAACAATGGAGACAAAGCCATAAAAGAGGACGTAGAGATGGGAAAGATAAAGCTAACCGGGAGTGAGTCGACGGAAAGAGGGATCGGGGGCTAGCCGGCTAGGTTTAGTATAACTTTTTTATTTTAAATTAAAATTGGTTTTTTATTAACTTTGATTAAAAATTTAATCAGAAGTAAAATCGTAACTTCATATCAAAGTTGTAACAAGTAACCGAAACTATGATTTTTTGCAAACGATATACATATACACAACCATAAACACCCTTCATGTAACTTTGTCTTAAATTTTATAAATGTTTGTTGCGATTTGCGAGCTCCAAAGCATCATAAATCAAGGTCTCACAAATGCATGCGTCTGTTGAACCCTAAACATGCCGAATAAATCCCTGTTAGCAGCATTCACCAAAAGCATTCCCAAAGTCCCCGCTTCCACTCTAGTAAACCCAGATCAACGAATCGCCAATCTCATCTCCAAATCCCTTCAAACTTGTCAAACTTCTCAGTTTCCTCCAGCTTCTCTCAACCCCAAAATCATAACCCTCGTCCTCTCAAACACACACCTTCCACCTCAATCTTGCTTCAGTTTCTTCAATTCCCTCCAACCCAACGGATTGAATCTTATCGAACCATACATATCACTTTCTTGTCGCCTTTACAAATCTAAAGATTTCGCACTAGCTAAAGATATCTTGAACCAATTAGCCATCAACAATCATATCCAACAACCTATTAAAAAAATCACGTCATTCGTGAACGAGAATTGTAGTTATGGAGTCAGTAAGGTTGTTCTCAGGAAGTTGTTTGATACTTTGTTCCGTGTTTACGCCGACAACGAGAAGTTTGAAGAGAGTTTGGAGGTTTTTGATTACATGAAAAGTAACGGTTTCAGTAAGATAGATGATAGGTCCTGTATGGTTTTTCTGCTTGCAGCGAATAGATGCAACAAGTTCGATTTATTGTCAGATTTCTTTAATAAAATGGTTGATTCGGGAATTGGGATAACCGTTTATTCTATGACAATGGCGATCTCTGCAATGTGTAAGCTTGGGAAGACTATCAAGGCAAGAGAATTGATGGAGGAAATGATTACGAAAGGGGTTAAACCAAATGCGAATACATATAACGCTTTGATCAATGCCCATTTAAAGAAATCAGAATTTAGGGAAGTAGAAACGACTCTTGATTCAATGAAAACGCAAGGAGTTTCTTTCTCCGTGGCAACTTATACCCTTTTAATAGAATTTTACACCATGTTGGGCGACATTCAGGAAGCAGAGAAGGTGTTTGATGAAATGCATGAGAAGGGTATAGTGGCTGATGTTTATGTTTACACTTCAATGATTAGTTGCAACTGTAAACTAGGGAAAATGAAAAGGGCTTTCAAGCTGTTTGATGAATTGACAGAGAGAGGCCTTGTTCCAAGTGTCCACACTTATGGGGTGTTGCTTAATGGTGTATGCAAAGCAGGGGAGATGAAAGCTGCTGAAGTTTTGTTGATTGAAATGCAAAATAAAGGTCTCGATGTGAATGATGTTATAATCAACACATTAATGGATGGCTACTGTAAAAAAGGAAATGTGAATGATGCAATTAAGTTGCAGAGTCTGATGGAGAAGAAAGGGTTCAAGCCTAGTGTCATTTCCTACAATATAATTGCTACAGGTTTATGTACAGTTAACAGATACGAAGAAGCAAAGACATTGTTGTTTACAATGGCAGAAACAGGAATCACTCCAAACATGCTAACTTACACCACATTGATTGATATTTTCTGTAAGCAAGGGAATTTCATAGAAGCTAGAAGGACGCTTAGAGAAATGGAGAGCAAAGGGGAGAAACCAAATGTTGTGACATACAATGC
The DNA here is from genome assembly GCF_002870075.4 of Lactuca sativa. Lineage (NCBI taxonomy): Eukaryota > Viridiplantae > Streptophyta > Magnoliopsida > Asterales > Asteraceae > Lactuca > Lactuca sativa. Next base: position 203,193,833 of record NC_056624.2, read on the forward strand.
TTTTATTAATGGGTATTGCAAGAAAGGGTTGATGAAGGAAGCTTATAGGGTAAGAAGTGAAATGGAAGAGAAAGGTGTGATGCCTGATGTTTACACTTTCACTTGTTTAGTGCATGGAGAATGTTTGGCTGGGAGGGTGAATAATGCCATGAAGCTGTTCGATGAAATGCCTGAGAGAGGTTTTACTCGAAATGTCATAAGTTATACAGCCATGATTGATGGGTTATCAAAGGAAGGAAGAACAGAAGAAGCTTTTAAGTTGTATGATCAAATGCAAAATGAGGGTATTTTGCCTGATGACACCATGTACTCTTCCCTAGTTGGGAGTCTTCACAGTGTTAAGGGTTAATAAGTATTTTTATGTATTCTTGTCAATATGAGTTATGAGTTAAACTCTTATTTTTTTTTTTTTTGTATTCTTCTCAAGGACTAGTTTTTGTATTGTATTTTTAAAGGTACAAGTATTGTTAAGATCAAATAAATACTCCAATATCTACTCGTGAGTGAGTAACGTTGTGTTGCCACAGTTTTCCATTTGATTTATGCCATGAATTTCAACTACTACTTACACAGAAAAATCGCTTTAACGATTGTCTGTCTAATTGGCTATAGAAATTTGTCTGTTGTGGAAACTCTGTCATAAATAATAGGTGACAAATATTTGTCTCGTTGTAAATTTCAAACAAATTTATTGTAGGTCGTAATTATGACACTTTAACAAAAAAAACAAATTGTGACAGACATTATTTTACGGCTTATATTTGTAATTTTTGTGAAAGCTGACACAACTTCAGAATGGACAAATATGTAGCTCCTAAACTATTGATACTTTGACATTATATTTACGACAAACTCTTTTTCTACCACAAAAATAGCATATGTCATGTATTATCGTTTTTCTAGTGCTAATTTCAAGACAATAAAAACTAAGATGAACATGCTGGATACCGATACTTTTCTATAAATGATGTACTATATGTAACTTTTGTTACCGGTGTCATATTAAGTATATTTGGTATTTGGTACGAACTTATTTGGCTACCAACAAGTTTGGTTGGTAGAAATTGATAATGATATATATCAACTTCTCTCTATTTTTATATTATAAGATTTAAATGCCAACAAGGATATCGGGTAATTTTATCATTTAGTAAGCAATTATGTTAATTTATTAAATAATTTCTATTGAATTAATTTTCAATTTTTTAATTTAACATAGTAATAATTATTAACTAATGCTGCTAAATGACATATATTATATTTATGTCTGATAACGTGCCCCCTAGCACAGGCTAGAAGTTGCGCTCAGTCGCATTAGAGACGCCTTAAGGCAGGTCGTTAGGCCAAGCTACTTCCAGTGTAGCCGCCCCGATGAAGTCTCGTGTCCGTGGGCGTCCCTCTAGAGCTGGACGTCCGCGTGGAAGGCTCGGCCCTCAGCAGGCACCTTCCACTTCGCGACAAACTCAACGACTCCAAGCAACAAGGAGTATGCTCACAACATTACTACATGAACCAATCGTGCTTTCTTGTACCATCTTGTTTTCATCATCACATCACCCTTTCACCAACTTGGCCATTGGCTTGCCATTCCGTGTCAGCAGTCACATCAAATCATTATCTTTCATCTAAGGATGGAATTCATGATTTCATTCCATTCTTTGCTCAATCAACTTACTTGTAACTTGAAGTTATCACTCTTATGTTGTAACATACGCTCATCCCTAATTACCAACTCCAACTAATTTTCTTAATCATGAGTACAAAGTTTCAATTATTGTCCCATTTAAGACTTTTACCAAAAGTCAACTATGTCCCTTTTTAGCTACTTGATTGTTAACAAATTAAATAGTTCAATTCACTTCATTCCTTGTTGTTTCTAACTCACTACCAATAGTGCTTAATGGTTATAAACTCAATTTCAAATGTAAATCAATTGTACACCATTAATTGTCATTTTATACTAATTGTTTGACTTTGACAAAAAAAAGTCAAAGATGTCAAAAATTTCCCATTATCCATTAGTCATGCTTTAAAATCCTTCATGACAACTTATTTGACACAAGGTATGTGTCCGTTAAGTCCCTAACTCACTTGAATCTTTACCACATTTCACAAAACCCTTTCATGGTTCCATCGAGTTCGGGTATGTATCATGTGTTTATAATAGTACGACCATATACTATTATACCCACATCATACATAACCGACCTTAGCTTCACCACTTAGGAGGTTCTGATCCATCCATTGGTTTAGATCATCTAAACACTAGTCTTACTTCCATTACTCACTTTAGAAGCACTCAATGTAGCATTCTACAAGTTCATCTAACTTATCTAAAGCTTTATATCATCTAGCATGACAATTCCTTCCTGTCAATCACTTTTTGCATAAGATTCTACCTAACTCAATGCATAGCAATCTTATGACTCATTCACACATTCCATAACCAAAGCCTAAGTCTAGGAGTGGAATGATCTAATTCTAATTCGCTTAAACTATCGCTCTGATACCAAGCTGTAACACCCCAATTTTTTTAAACTTTAAAATGATACGGTTTTAAAATCTTTTCGAGTATTAACCCATATTTAACAAAATCGGTCCCACAAAAACATTTATAAACACTGGGTGTTACCATTAAACATCATACAAACCATAGCAAGCAAATGAGAATTACATCAATACGATAACTAAGGAACTTAAGAAGTTCCACTCCATTCTCTATCACTTGACTTGTAACTTCCATCTATCATCATCTCTCCTTAAGTATAACCTGAGATACATAGCATTAAAAAGAGATACGTAAGACAATAATGTCTCGTGAGCTATGTGGGTTTGTGACCCAAAACATTTATCACTTTTTCATCAAAAATATTTCATCCATGGAAACAAACTATACAAGGGCTATACAAGGGGTGTTTTATAATCCTGTATAGCTTAATCACCATTTTGGTTTCTATAAAACACAGTCATATAAAGGTTAAAGTCCATATCAAGGTCTTATTGTCATGCTCTGTTGATCATACATATAAGTTTGATTGAGAGGTAACGATTACACAATCTTACTCTTGCAAATTTTAGTTTTTTTATGGGACTTTGACCAAGAATCCACAACATGTTTAAGCCACATCATTATGTCGTGCTTAGGTTTGCCCACTGTAGTGGTTAGAGCGTCCAAGTTGAAATATGTTCTGATGAACAATTTTGAAAATTTTGAAAAGAATAGTTTTTTTTTTTGACTAAAATCTAACAAAAAGTTAAATAAGTATAGCAAACAAAACATATATACGATACAAAGGCTTAACATCAGACATTTGATTGAAAAACGATGATATTAGACAATTCAAAATTGATATTCCGAACACGAGTAGAAAGAGTATTTTGAAATAAGAAAAAGTTGTGCAAATGAAAAAACATAACTTCAGAATTTTAAAATCAAATACGAAATATGCAGAGAAAATGATTATTATTCAAAAACTTAAATAAATGGTTATTTTTTTAATAAACTCGTCTTTAGTGGGTTAGTTTATTTAATATCCTTTAGGCTAAGCGCCTAAGCCTTTAAACCATTAATTAACCAAGTAAGCCCAAACCCAATTATTTAACTACTTTAATTAGGTATTGACTTATAGCTACCTGTTTTATTTAATTATTTGTATAAACATTTTTATTTATTTTTTGGACTTGGTAAATAAATAAAACTTTTCTATCTAAATATTGTTTGGTTTACCAACAATAAAATATTAATTTAATAATTACTTATTATTTATTCTAGATCTTTTATGTTTTTAGCATATAACTTTATAGTCCCATACATAATCAATAGTACAACAATTTGTTTATTTCATATCCATTATTTCCAACACTTTCCTTAGCAATTGCAAAAATATATATGGTGGTTCATATACGATCTTATAAGCATTTACTCGGTCCAAAACCAATCGCAAAAGTTTTGGTTCCGTTTATCCCATCAGATTTGTATAATTATGTCGTTTCAGGTTTGAAAAGTTAATGGAATTTGAACTCTTTGGTCAAGCTTAAAAAATGATACAATCAATAAAATACAGATTTTAAAGCAATTCAATATCAGCCATTTACGACCAAAAATGCCATGCACTCTAATATCATATTCAATGACAGATAATGACATTAGGTCCCACCAAAGTCGATGATGTCCCATATGTTTTCGTCGTTTAGCTTAACATGAGTTCAAAGATTTATCTTCTATTATCATTATTATTTTGACCAACATCTAAAAAGTTATCGAAAATAATATGGAGAAACTGTCTATACTAAAATCACGACTAGAGATTTAGAGTTGACAGATTGATATTTTGTTAAGCTGAAGAATGTTGTGATTACCTTAATATCATGACATTCATGAACAGAAATCCTGTCATTCTAAAGTGACAATGATTAAGCACCTTGGATAACTTTATTTATTTTTTTTATACATGATTTACAAGTGACATTCGTTGTTCAGTAAACATCCATGAATGTACAATTAAGCATTGCATTCACCCATCAAAGTACAACCCAGAATGCAATCAAAAAAACATATTACAAACACCAACACATACACATTACATGCATTATACATTCGATCAAAAAGAAAGTACAATGTCTAGAATACCCTTTCACCTCAAAGAAACTTGTATTCATTAATCAACAACTTATTAAAGGCTTCCAAGTCCATATTCTAGAAAACCAAGCAGAGTCTCCAAGCTTCATATCAATGGAGGTTGTATTTCCCATGTCCTCAAAGGTCTTTTCACCACCATAGGGAACACTAACAGGTGATCGAGGAACACTTTCTGATTGTACAACTACAAGCTGATTAATCATTTCCAAAACCTCACTCATTTTAGGCCTTGATTTAGGGTCTCTTGACAAACACTTATTTGCAATCAATGACAACTTTAAAGCAGATCTCAATGAGTATTTTCCATCGAGTCTACTATCAACTATTAGTGGAAAGTTTTTATCATCTAGAAAAGGTCTCACCCATTCTAGAAGCTTCTGCTCACCCGCGGGTCGGTTTCGATCCATGGGTCGCCTACCCGTTATCAGTTCATAAAGAAACACTCCATAACTCCAAACATCATTCTTGGATGTGAGTCGACCCGTTTGGATGTACTCTGGAGCCGAATAACCCATCGTCCCTACCACCTAATCACATTTTATTTTTAAATTAATGAAGTTATAAACTTATAGTAATAGTTAATTTGTTTATTTATTTATTTATTATTTATTTATTTACCGCTGTTGTGACGTGAGAATATCCTTCTTTAGGACCTAAACGAGCCATTCCAAAATCTGAAAGCTTAGCATTCCATTGATCGTCTACAAGGATATTTGAAGATTTGAAATCTCTGAATATAATCTTTAGAAACAAAAAGAGAGAGAGGGAGAAGAAAATCAGTGATCTTGTAAATTTTGTCAGTTTGTAGAGAAATTGAAGGTTTTTCAAGTGAAGGATACCTGGAAGTCCATTCCTTCATGTAGGTAAGCCAATCCACGAGCTGTGTCTTGAGCTATCTTTAATCTTGTTAACCATGAAAGGATTGTTCCGGATCTTGAAGATAAATGATATTCAACACATCTGTTAGGCATATATTCGTATACAAGAAGGCGTTGGATTCCTCTTTCATGATCTTCTGCACAGTATCCGACTAATTTAACAAGGTTTGGATGCTGAACTATCCCAAGGACATTCACCTCTGTCACCCACTCCTTGTGTCCCTGTTTCATCACAATAGATTGATCAGGAAATCAGGAATGGCGTGAAGAACTCGATTAGATGAGAAGAAAACGGATAAATTTACCTGGAATCCTCTTTTGCCGAGTTGCTTCACAGCCACATTGATCTCTTTTGTTGGATCTCGAGGATTCTTAATGGTGCCGGTGTAGACAGCACCGAACCCACCTTCCCCAAGCTTTGAGGTAATGGCGAAGTTCTTTGTGGCGGATTTGAGCTCGGAAAATTTAAACTCTCTGAGAATACTTGATCTTTTTGAGAAGCTAGGATACCTGATCTTTCTAAATTTTGTTCTTGGCTCGAGGGAAGTTTGGGAATTTGAATCCGATCCAGACGCAGTACGATCTGTAGATCCAGAACCGAAAGACCTGATCGTGCTTAAATTTGTTGGAGTTTCTGGTACTTCATCCTTGTCTGCGCAGTAAGATGACTGAAAGCACATCATTATGTCTCTCAAGGTTTTCTATCTCCGCTGTTAAAAGACGTAATCAAACTCGAAAATTTAGGGTTTTTGTATTTCATGAATTTTAACCAGACTTCTTCGTTTTTTAGTAACCGGAAATGATTCTGATATCAACATAGTTCTACAACAACTAATTGATGTTATGATGTATGATAAGCAAATTGTGATGTGCAGTTTCACCCTTTCTATTGTGCATAACAACAGAATATAGTTAGCCAGTTAGGGCTTAACGTAATCCCTCATCGCATGAATTGAAAGTGTTAAACATATATTGAAGAACTCGGATTCAACTAATTACAAAATTAGGAATACAACAAAAGACGCCAACATCGAAGAACTCGGATTCAATTAACCACAAAATATGAAAGTGGAACCAAATAGTAGAATATGAAAGTCGAACAGAAGAAGTTACCTATTATCAGCTGAGGATGTAGAGATCAAATTGTAATTGTTGTACGAAAATGGAGAACTGAGATGCACGAGAAGAACAAATAGTAAATGGAGGCGATGGAAGTTTTGATTTGACCAAAGAAATGAAGCATACAAAAAGACCCCAACGACTAATAAAAGAGCTATAAATTTTGGATTTTTTTTTTTCATTAAATTGGTATGTGTGGATAAAAAGACAAAAACGACAATTGGCATCATACTTTTATAAATCTTATAATCATATATAAAAATAAATAAAATCTTATTAAATTTTGTTAGTTAAAATATAGTTTTATTTTAGATTTTGGTTATAACTTATAATTTATTTTAGGTTTTTGTATTAATATTATTAAATTTTAAAAATTAAAATATAATTTTATTTTATGTTATTGAAATATTATATTAATAATATGACTTTTCAATACATAATTAGTATTTACCTTTATCGATTAAAAGTGTGACTCATAAAATTTAAATTTTATATATATATATATATATATATATATATATATATATATATATATATATATATATATATATATATATATATATATATATATATATATATATATATATATATATATATATATATATATATAGGGAAAGGTTATTTGGAAAACAAAAAAACTCTAAAAATCATAAAAATACATAAAAAAAAAAAATACCTAGAGATCACAAAACTTTTTTTTGACATTTTTTAAGAAAAAATCGCAGCTTTCTAAAGAAAATCGCTGAAAAAAAATTTGAAAAAAAAACTTTTTTTATAAAAAAAAATAAAATAAAAAAAATTTTATTTTTTTTTCAGCGAATTTGTATAAAAAGCTGCGATTTTTTCTTAAAAAATGTCAAAAAAAAGTTTTGTGATCTCTAGGTATTTTTTTATGCATTTTTATGATTTTTAGGGTTTTTTGTTTTCCATAGAATATATATATATATATATATATATATATATATATATATATATATATATATATATATATATATATATATATATATATATATATATGACATTTTCACGGAAAAGATATCAAAAATAATACTTTATGTAACTTATGATTGACGTGGTATCTGAAAAGCAAGTTGATAACTTATAGGGTAGCTAATAAAAAATAATAGTAAAATTCGTTGATAATCTATCTGAAATATGTAAAAGGGAATTTAGAAAAATATGTTTTTTAAAACTAATTAAGGGTATATTTGATAAGTTTTAAAAAACGTCTTAAAAGCTAGTATAAGTATCTTTTTAAAAAAGTAGTTTATAAATTGTTTTTTTGGTTTGTCAAACTTGACAATTAAAAAATAAACTAACTTATCAGCTAATTGTGACACACCAAACATAGTTTATGTTTGGTGCATCGGCTAAAAAGCTAACTATTATTTAAAAAGTTACATGATAGCTGAGAAACTAGTTGTTATACTAAAAGATAGTTGGTAAAAAAATTATGTTTGGTAAAACTAGCTGATAAGCTAGTTGAAATATATAAAATAACATAAAAATACAATTAGAACAATATGTTTATTATATATAACCTTAATTCTGGGGAGCCTTAGCTACGGTTCCTTTTTTGCTTTTCCTACCCATACTTTCTTTACATTTCCTTTCTTCGACCTAAAGTTTTCTTTCCATTGTTCCTTTCAACGTCCATTACTTTAATACTTCCTACTTTTGTCGTTGGGTACAGATATTCGTCCGTTCACTGTCTCCCTCGCCCAATTAGACGTTGTCGCTCTTTTCGTCCAATATTATTCTCCACCGCCATTGACCGACGTCTTCCTAATCTCAATTTACCATAAAAGAATCACAGACCCACCGCCTCTACATCGATTTCACTATTCATCGTTATCTTATCCACTTCTTCCATATTTTCCCCGGTTTAGACACCATCTGCTTCCCCGATTTTCCATCATCCCTGCAAAGTCTTTGTCCCAAGGTTCCTATGAATTAATCGTAGTTTACATGAGGATTAACCGTAAATCGATTGATGCCTCACCTCTGATTAGAAGTAGTCCCGACATCAGACGAAGGGAATGACAAGCAACAATTGAAAAGAAGCCTTGCTTCCACTTCTCCTTCTATTATTCAGGAAATCCAAGTTAAGCTTCACAGTGCAGATCGGCGCAGATAGGTAAATGAGTCCATTACTTCTCCGTGTATTATTTCTATTTGTTTTGTTGTTTATATGATGAGTTTGACAATTTGATATGGGTTTATTGCAACTGATTGGTTCTTTTGTACTAAGAGTGGTTAAGGAATGAAGAATCAACATATATATTGGACAAGCATTGCAATTTCATCCAACTTTATTTTTAGGTCGATTTTGCATACCATGTGTTAGATGAAACGTTTAACATAATGAAACGTCCCAAAAATACAACCCAAAAATTTTGTTTGAAAACATTACTAAACCATGATATCGAATATCAAAAGATAAAAACCATGAATCATGTATCTCAACATGTCATAATAAATTTATCAAATCAAAACTAGTGTCAAGATCATATCAAAATATTAGAGTCTAACTCCCAGGCTAAAACTGTAGTGTGTGTCATGCCATCATCCCGAGCCCTTCCCTTTGCTAGCTGAAGTACCTGAAACCAAAACTGAAACTGTAAGCACGAAGCTTAGTGGGCTCCCCCAAACTACTCCATACCATATAATAATATAATAAGCACATATTGGGCCTTGCCCACTGCATCGGACCTGAATCCGGAACTGATTAGGGCCTTGCCCACTACATCAGACCGAAGTCTAGAACTGATTAGGGCTTTGCCTACTGCATCAGACCGAAGTCCGGAACTGCATCAGAACGAAGTCCAGAACTGACTAGGGCCTTGCCCACTACATCGGACCGAAGTCTGGAACTGACTAGGGCCTTGCCCACTGCATCGGACCGAAGTTCGGAACTGCATCGGACCGAAGTCCGGAACTGACTAAACATAACATAACATAATCATAGCGTATAACATAAACACATATACTGCATCGGACCATAGTCCGGAACACATAACACATAACACATAACATGTATGTATCACAAAGACACCAAGCATACTAAACTACTGCATCAAACCGTAGTCTGGAACTACTGCTAACTAAACGGGCTGACATTATGGTCGTAGACCCATTCCTACAGGAAGGGAAACTCACCTCACACTGTTGAAGTCCTGCTGACAAACCATAGCTGTTGGATGACAGATTCCCGATCTGTCAATATCAAAATAACACCCAATTAATAATTGGGTTCCAACATATATACCCATAAGTCCATACTTGGGGGTAAAAGACTGCTCTATAACTTGGCTTGATTCAAGCCCAAGGCCCAATTCAAAGGCCCAAAAGTCCAACAATGGCTTAAAGCCCAACATATGGCCCAATTTTCCAGTCCAGTCGAACATGTCTCATTCTAAGGGCCCAATATCATACAACCATCCAGGCCCAAACTATGACACATCCATGGCCCAATTTTCCAAATTGGGCCCAATCCTTCATATGGGCCTTACCCTAAATCCAAACTAAATATTCTACTCCATAATCATTCTTGGATGGTCCCATTATTGGCCCAATTACCAATACCCAATTGAAAATCCCAACTCAAGGCCCATGTGACATTAGGATTTCTCATAAAATAACAATTAGGGTTAAGTGTTTCTTACTTAACCCATTAAGAACTTAATCCATTAAGTCCTTTACTCTGCTAGATAAATGGTATGGAGTAATTGGGCTTAATACATACTCCAATCCCAATGGCCCAAAAGTGGGTCTAAATAAGTCCAAGGCCCAAATACTCATAATTAGGGTTTTCCACCCAAACATGGCCCAATAGGCCCAAAACTAATCTCTAAGCCCATTAGGTTTTTCTAGCGGGGCACCACCCACTACCACCTCGAGTAGTGGTGGTCAATCGGCGGCATACTGCAGCGGCCACCACCTTACGGTGGTGGTTATTATTATTATTATTATTATTATTATTATTAGCCCATGTCAAGGTTGCAAAAAATGCTTGACGTTAGCTAGTCGATGGACTGGGGTCAAGGGATTAATCGGCTAGGCGGAGATTAATCGGGTACCATTAATTGCTAATTTATTGAATTTTAAAAAAATAAATATGACTAATATCATATCAAAGTTCGTAAATAACACTAATCATGCCACAAATAGTTTTCATTGAGATAAAACTTCTTCAAAATGTTAAAATTTCATCGTTTTATAATGTTTCACTCATTATGTATGCAAGGATTAATCGTTAGGCGCCCTCTAATCGGTTGAGTAGCGCCAAGGGATTAATCGGGACCTAGTCGAGATTTTTACAACAGTGGTCAATGCTAATTACAATTACAAGGCTTTCATCCAACATACACCCACACTCACTAACACACACACACACACTAACTAACACACATATACTAACTACACACTGTGGCGGCCGACGGTGACGCTTGGCGGCAGCCACCACCTCACAGTGGTGGTGGTGGCTTTTCCCGACGATTCCGACTAAACCAAGCACACACAACACACACACTTCCACAGAAAACACACCCACACATAAGTCTTGCCCGGAACAAGAGCACCCCCACCCTTTTGGTGGCGTTTGGCGGCAGCAAGACGCACATAACAGAGGCAATAGCGACAGAAGGAGGCAGAGAAGGGAAGTTGCGCCTCCACCGGAGTACGACGCAACAACAATGGCGCTAAAGGCGGCGACCGATCTTGACAAGGCGGCTGGAGAAAGAGAGGAGGAAGAGTGGCAGCTCTAGTGGTCGCTATCATCGGCGGTCAGCAGCCCTCGGGGCCCTAGACGTCTGGCAGCCTCGTTGTGGCGATACCCGATGGTTACGGCGGTTAATGGCAATGAAACAGTGAAACACAGGATAGATGAGAGAAAGAGGATAGCGGGTTGTGTCGCAACATGAGGGAGGCAGTAGAGGCGGCGTCACGACTTCAAGCTCCCGATCTTCCCTTGCTCGCACGCTGGAACCATGTTTGTTGCCTTCGTCGGCAGCAGGAGTAGCAGCAACGAACGGTTTCGTCGGCACCCTGGTTCGCCGGTGGCTTGTTTGATCGGAGAGGCAAGAGAGGATAGGGTGGCGGCCGACTTCACTCATGGCGTCTAGAAAAACTCTTAGGTTCAGGGTTACCAAGTGTAACGGGAGGAATACACGGGTTATATACCCAATTCTCAAACATAATTCCACAACAACATAAATAGTCCCTCCTTCCCCCATTCCTTACAAAGTAAATCTAATATTTACAATTTAAACCTTGAATATTAAAATCCATTACAACTTGAGTACAAATTTTACCAAACAACCCCCTATCTTCCATAATCTCTTCAGATGAAGTCCCATAAATTACCATTTAGTCCATGCCTTCATAAATACTTACAAAACTAATATGAATCTTATACTTTTAACCCTCAACTTCTAAAATTCTTCACAAATTAGTCCGGGACTTATACTTCTTAATTTATTTAAGTAAACGGGGTGCTACACATAATTAGTTCTTGATTAAACTCAGTTGATTATGAGAGATTAAAATTATGTTGCTTTAGTCTGATCATGTTGCAATCTACTTAATTTTTGTTTGAATTTTTATCCACATACACATTTGAAGTGCTTCTTTTACTACTTGATGGGGTGCTTAAGATAATAATGAATATTTCATTATTGGTTCATGTAATCGATTTAGGTTGGTCTACCCCCATGGAATCTAGTATCAACAATAAGATATGTTTCATTATAAACCAAAAAACCAGATGGTAAAAATTTACAGAAGTTATCCATGTCCCAATTCAACAGAAAAAATACTTTATTGCAGCAGAGTTTGAGTAGTCTTATTTTCATTTAAGAAATAATAACTACTTTTGATTGTGTTGAAAGTTCATTTATTAATGGGGGAAAATTTATATATTTCTTTATGCCATAAAACCAGATTCCCCAAAAGATCAAGCAATACTGAATGTTCAAGGAACAAATGGTACTCCAAAGAAGCCAAAACGGTCTAATCGTAAACAGTGACGATGCTAGAAAGTGTAAGTACCATTCTTAAATTCAAGTTTTATTGTATAAAAAAGTTATTTGATGTTAGAGTATAAAAGTATTAGACATGGACATGGAGGAACGACTCAAGAAAATTAAAATTGTTGAGTTTTTCCTTAAAATAATGAACTTTATAATACATTTTGTAACATAACGATGGCGTGGGCACCAGAGTAAAAGATCGGGGAAAGAAAATAAAAAACATATGTGTTTTTTACTAAAAAAACCCTCTTTTTCATTTTTATATTTGTGCTAATTAGTAAAAGATGAAAATTTGTGATTGGTTCCCGTACAACAAACAAGAACATGGAAAATTTGTGGATCAATGGGTGCTTTATCAATTCGGTTCTAGCTGAATTCCAAATAAGTAAATATTCCTATTACGACATTGTATTTTCATCTTGATTTGTCCTTTTTTTGTAAGATATTTCTAATTTTTCATGGATCATACAACATTGCCAATCGGAGAAGCAGTAACTCTTTTGATGTTCTTTCGTCTTAAATCTATAAAAGATGTATGGGATCTTCCATCAGGTAATATTAAACATGGCGACAAAAATAGCAATGAACTTGATGCATTTAGCCCTTTATTCTTTTATTCTTTTTTTTTGGGGAATTACACATTAAAATTTTTGATATTTCCATTATTTTTGTGGATATGCAGTATGCTACATTAAAGTTATGATCATTTCATTGTTTTTTGTTGGTATGTTGTTTTAAAACTATTTATCTTCTAATTTTTTGGGTGTCATAAAAAAATGTTATTTCCAATTTGTAGGAATGGGGTGACCGGTAGCTGTTGGTGATGCCCAAGTACATCACTATGCACCAAAACATATGTAAACATATGCTCTTATTGTACACTTCTTATTAACAATTCACTGTCTTTGCTAGATCATTTGGAATTTAGCAAATACAAATTTTGTCTATTCAGCCCTTTTCATTTCATATTTGCAATTGCAGGAGAGTCTTGAAAGTCTACCTAAATGGGAAGAAAAGCAGTTGTTCAAATAGTATGTTTCTTTTCACTGCTTTTTGATGTAATTCTTATAAATCCAAAATTTATTTAGATTTTATGTTAAATGCATCAGAATCTCTGACCTAAATACTCATACAGATTCATGGTAGCCTATAACACTGCCACTTTTCCTTAAAAAAGTAAGCTAAGAATTTGGATTGAAGTTATGTCAAAAAAAGGACATGTAGTGTTTTATTTTACTAATATTTTTTAAAAATTATGGATAAAAGAGTTGACATGTTATATTTTTATAGGATAGAAGAATACGAAAGGTGATGAGGCAAAATCATAAAACTATAAAAGAAGCAGATTCAAAAGCTTGAGGTACTGCCTGCAAGCCGTAAAATAGAAGCATAGTTTTTTATTTTCTTTATAATTTTTTTAAAGCGTATCATGTCTTGTATGATTTTTTTTACTACCTAATTGTTTTGTGGCTTTTCTTTTGCTGTAATAGGCCACAGAGGCTCGAGTATTTTGTAAAGAACAATGGGCAGAAGTTATGATTATGGTTCTCTCATACTCGACCTTCTATTTGAGTTTTGTCTCATGCTTCAATGTTCATAACTTTTCCATTACCTAGTAATGACATGGAAAGTAGAGCGACCTCAATAAGTTAAAGTGTATTGATTGTTAATATACTCTACGATCCCATCCTTGCATTATGTTCCAAGCCTATTGTTATTGCTGCATCTTTCCCCTCTTCAACTTTCTATTAAGGTAAAGTTTAATACTTTTGAAATCTTTGTTCTTGTATTAAAATTTCGGTTCTTTCTTATCCGTTAGGACTCACTTTCCAAGTTATAATTCATTGTCGTTGTCACTTAATGGCTTAAGAGGCCATTTAACCCATAACAACCAAAAATGGAAAGTTTTGTGAATTTGACCAATCTGCCCCTATCTTAGAAAATTTCTACAAAAATCATCAGAAGTTGGAATTGGGATCCATAAGCTCTCAAGGCTTAGAAATTGAGTCTACTTCGTCCCTAATTTTTTTCATTGACCTGATACTGATCCTAACTAGGGTGAAAGTAGTCGTTTTTCCAGACCGATCTGAAATGAATAACAATGATATGCAATTTTGAAAAAATCATAATAAATTGAAAAAAAAAAAGCTTATGGACTTGTGTAAGTAATCCCTGAACAAGTATTGACCTGAACTTCATGACCATGGCTTCATTTTCTGTTTTCGATGAGTTTAAGGCGGACAAAACAACTATTGAACAGGATGTAATTTTGATGTAAGAAAAACTGAAAATAAACATAAGAAACACCAGTCCATGCGTAGCATGGGAAAACTTTCCTAGTTATAATTAATTAAGGGTATATTAGGAAATTTTTTAAAAAGTTCCTACAAAGTTAGTATTTGGTGCACTACAACTAGTTGATAAGATAAATTATTTTTTAAGCTTTTTTAAGTTGTTATGTTTGGTAAACTAAAAAGTAGCTTATAATCTAGCTTTTTAAAAAGCTGCCTAGGTTATGTTTGATGTATTAGCTCAAAAGCTAACTGCTATCTGAAAAGCTAGCTGGTAGTTAAAAAATAGTTGTTAGCTAAAAAGTTAGTTGATAAAAAATGATGTTTGGTAAAACTAACTGATAAGCTAGCTGAAAGATATTAAATGACATAAATTATCATTTAAAAAAATATGTGTGGATATAAAAAAAATTGAAAATAGAGCTCATATACGAAAGTTACAGAATTTAGAAGTTGGAGGTGGGCTGTTGCGAGAAGTGATGATGTGGCATAATCCGGACCCAATATGATGAAAATCTATTGATGATATTGGTTCTTTGTTTCATCATTTTAAATGGTTCCTTATTGGAGTTATGTATGTATGTATGTATGTATGTATGTATGTATGTATGTATGTATGTATGTTTATATATATATATATATATATATATATATATATATATATATATATATATAAACTTTACAGTCCTATATAAGCTTCAGTACCCAATCACATTAAACTATATCGTTTTGTATCTTATTTGTATTATGATCATTTAAGGTTCTTGAGCATTTACTCCTTCATTCTAACATCCGTAATTTTTAGGTATGTTCCTATTAACCCTTATTAGTAAATTCTACTCATTTTGGTCCTTAGTCGAGTACGCTGTGTGTACTCTATGAGTACGATGGGCGTATTGGCTTGAGAGTGGGAAGCGAAGGCACCCATGTATGTTGGGCGTATGTGGGAGTATGTTGAGCATACACTAAGTAGGGACAAAACCTAATTTTTAGGGTTTGTGCCCTATTTAATCAACTTATGTTGCCTTGGGAGCGTCTTATGGTCACTCTCCACGTCTCTAAACCCTAAGAACGAAACTCTAGCCTCATTTGAGTGTTTGTGAGCCATTTTGTGATTTTGTAGTTGTTTTTGGGCCCCTTTAAGGAAGTGAAGCTTGGTAGTGAAGTTTTGGTGGACTTGGAGCTTGAAGATCCAGGATCTTCATAAACTTAGCAAGCTATTTGAGGTATAAAGCTCCTAACTTGATGGTTCCTTATGACAGATCTAGTTTAAGGTCTTATTTGTGCATTTTTGGGTCCTTTAAGCCTTGCTTGGGAGTATGGGCTACTCCATTAGCTTGGGATGATAGATCTAGGCTTTTCTGAGGTCCCTTGTACATAAAAATGTTAGCTTGACGGGTTTAGCTCAACATTGTAAGGTTGATGTTCTTCTTAATGGAGTTAAAGTGATAGATTTGGACTATGGAGTGTTTTTAGCCATGCAAAGGCTTAAAGTCTTTGACTTTATTGTTTAAGGCCTTAATATGATGTTGATTTGAGGATTGGATGTTAAGTTCTTAAATGGTTAAGACTTTTGGGCAAGAACTTGGGTTTAGGCCAGTACCTTGTGTATACTCCTGAGTATGCACAACGTGCTCCTAAGTATGCACGACGTACTGGGTACAAGCCCCATTTCCAAATCAATCGCATATGCAAGGCGTTCGAGCAAGGTACGCCGAGCGTACGCTAACCAGTGGGACGAGTGAAGTTTGTGGGCTTGGATTATTTTAGCTTTGTTTTGGTTGGGCTTGGACCCTAAACTTCTATGACATTAGATCATTTCTGGACTTAGGGTTATTATTTGGCATTGGGCCCATAATGGGCTTTGGGTGTCATTTAGGATTTTGGGCCATATTAGGGCTTTTGGAGCTATTGGGTTGGGCCTTAGTTGTTGGGTTAAGTGAGGAAAGGGTAAAATGGTCTTTTACCCTGGGAGTTGGACAAATAAATGAGATTCATAGCTTTGGTTTGTAGCCCAACTTATTAATTAGGTTTTATTTGATTGGTTAGTGCGAGGATTTTCCGGATCAGAAGTCCAAACTTTTATCTGAGATTTTCAACAGCTTGAGTTGAGTTTCCAAACTGTGCTTGGCGGGCTGAAGGCATTAATGCCGGCACATGGTATATTGTGATTAGGATGATAGTTGTCTGCATGACTCTTGCATATATGTCATGTGATATGTATACCAGACAGGGTCCGATGCCAGGCGGGGCCTGATGAATGTGATGAGGTGGGGCCCATCTCATGCTATTTACAGATCTATTCTGAGCGGGGCTCGATGCTAGGCGGGGATTGATGTCGGGCGGGGCTCGATAGGTGTGGGGCATGGCCCGTTGTATGTTTGATATGTTTTGGAAAACTCACTAAGCTTCGTGCTTACGGTTTTCAGTTTATGTTTTGCTACTTCAGGATCAAAAGGGAAGAGTTCGGGGTGATCACATTACACATACACCATGATTTCTGTTTTATAAACTATGATGTATTGGATTGGTTGATTGGCATACTCTGATTTTCTTTTATGGTTTTATAAACATGTTTTGGGGTTGATGGTTTTATTATAATTAAAATGAAGTTTTTGGTCTTAATTTTGGGATGTTACATTCATCTTATTCTTTCCTTACCCAGTTTGACAACTGTTGGTCCCATCTACGTAGGTACAAAACCTAATACTAGTTACTACGAATATCTACCAAGTTATTGCTTTTCATATTCTCCATTGATGACGATAACAAAGAACTGTTTGTATAGGATTCGAAGAAAACATCCCGTAAGAGCTATTCTCTGACTCTAATTGGAATTAATTGTATTTCAGATCCTTTTTCAATGCAATTTCGATCATATATACGACTCACAAAAATAGAATCACCCTTGAGATGTAAGTATTTATTTGTAAATTCCTTTTTTCTATCTATAGTTCTCATTGATCCATATAATTTTAGCACCAATAGTTCATATTTTGTGTTACAACAAACGACGATAACAAAGTCGATGAAGGTACATGCTTAAAGGGTTACAGGAATGTTACATGGTTGCGATTGTGGAGTATTTAAATGTTGGGATTTCTGGGTACTCACATTTGGTAACAAAGAATAGAGACCAGATTTCAATCTAAACCACCAACCTTTATTTTTTTATCGATCTAGATTTAGATTTAGGGGGTGTTTGGCTTAACTTTTTAGAGGCCAAAAGATCTTTTTGGAAAAGTTACAAAAGTCAGGTTTTCCTGACTTTTCCAAAAAGTTGATTTTCCTTCTTTGCAAAATCCAAAAGTAGCTTTTAGAAGTCTTTTGCCAAATATCTTTTGCCTATGATCTTTTTCTAAAAGGACTTTTGGCCATTCAAAAGCTAAGCCAAACACCCCATTAGATTTAGATTCAATAGGTTCAAATTTTAATGAAAATGTCGATAGATCTGGATCAAGATTTAGAGTCAAGGAAAAATATGCAATGTCTTTGTTTCTCTTTATCCTTTTGGGTGATTAACTACAGTAAAATTGAAGACAATGGTAACAGATATGATCAAGTTCAATTATATAGATCGAAATTCATATTAAAATTACCTAAAGTTTGTTCATATAAGGAGTGTCTGTTTGTGCTTTGATTCTTTCGATTTTTTCATCCTCAATATTTAGTGAATGTGTGTGTGTGTTTTGTAATAGAGTGAATGAGGAATAGAGTATGGTAGATTCTGATTTTTTTTAATTATGAATATATTAAAATAGACATTAAAGATGAAAAAACAAATTGTAAGGATATAAAAGTCATTTCAAATCTTATAGGGACTAAAATCACAAAAAAAAAAATCAAAATTTAGACCACCTTTGCAAGTCAAACATTTTTGGACTTAAACAATAAAAGAATGACAACCATAATAACAATTTTTGCAATTTCCTCTTAAAATAAATTAATAAAATATAAATATAAATAAAAAGATACATATGACTTTTCAAGTTGATAGAGACCAAAATCACCATAAAGATCTAAATTTGACCACTAGTGCATTTGCAAACATTTTATGGACTAAAACCATAGAAATGACAACAACATAGACTATTTCTATAGTTTTATCTTAAAAAATAAAAAAAAAGCTATATACATTAATTATCTAAAAGTTAAAAATAAAATATAACTTACTAATAATAAGACAAATGTTATGCATAAGGTTATGTTTAGCACCATAACTAGCTGATAATTTAATTTATTTTTTGAGCTTTTTTAAGTTGTTATGTTTGGCAAGTCAAAAAGTAGTTTATAAACTATTTTTTTTTAAAAAGCTACTTAGGCTATGCTATATTTGACGTACTAGCTGAAAAACTAATTGTTAGTTGAAAAGCTGACTGTTGTATGAAAACTAGTTGATAAAAATAATGTTTCGTAAAAACTAACTGATAATCTAGTTGAAAAATATAAAATGACATAAAAGAGCATTTAAAATATTATGTTTTCTATAATTAATTAATATATCTTGCCTTTGCATCCACATGTTATGAAAGCTAACTCCATCTCCGAGATTCAGTCCATAACTGTGATTGGATCCTCTTTCCCAGTGAAAGTCGATGGTTTGCAAGTTGAGAAATCCTTATATTTGCATCCGTTTCTCTCGATCCCTTCCTCTTGGTTATTCCTCCTAACCACTGGCAATTCAGCTTGACCAACGGTTCTATTGTAATTCCCTTCTTCTGATTGTTCGTCATTTAGTTTTGGTTGTTCAACGGGCATGGTAGGTTCATCCCTCTTAAGAAACATTTGCCTCATCTCCTCCCTTTGTTCGGCCATCATAGCCCGAATCATTTCTTGGACTCCTGCCATTGTGATTAGCTCAGGTGCAGCTGCTACCTTTGGTGCATGTTCAATCATAGGCCGTTGATCAATATTTCCATTAACGTTTCCTAATCCGCTTCGAGTTCTCACCATGTTGATCTATACACCAAATCAGACATTTGGCGTGTAATGACGAGAATTAAGATAGGAAAGATTTTATTTACGATCGACGTGTAAATCTCATTATCACTCCGAAAAGTTACATGTCAGTTCTAATACCGTAATTAAACGTCTAAAAATCTGAACACATAAAGTTTCTAGATCTGGTCGACAAAAGACCATAGATCCAATCAAACGATAGCATCATAAAGCATCACAAATCATTTAGCACATAAAAGCATTTTAGGCAACTTCCCTAAATAAGCTAGTGTTTGTGTCTATTCAGGTGTACTACCTAAAATATATTAGACACACTCAACTCATGATCATTGCTTAGCATTCTAAGTTTAAGTCTAAAAATAAATCATTATTCCTAGTTCGCTTAAGCTAATGCTCTGATACCAATTGTGACATCCCCATTTTCACGGCCAAAAAATACCAATTTGTTTTTGCTTTATTTAAAAATCAGAGTATCCTTTTTATAAAAATGTTGAATTTGTTCCTAGAAAAACATGATAAATGTATTTCATTTTTTAAAAACTTTGGGATGTCATTGTCAATATAGAAACATAAGCATAAATAGACCTTACATTCATTTACACTAGTGGTAGACATCTCCTTAATCTCTCATTGTAAAGTAGCTTCGTATCGACACATGTGATACAAATAAACTTAAGTGTGTCAGGTTGGGAAACCTGGTGAGTACATAGGGTTTTCAACCCATAAGAATATAATTATGTTTAATCATTAAACAATCAACCCAATTATCCATCCCCATTATCTTCTTTATTTCTTAAGGATCTATCCAAAGAATCATGTATCATTCAGTCATTCATTCCTAAGGATTGTCCTAAGGAATAGGCACGAAGTCCATCGTTTGCCTAATGACACAACTGTCAATGTTATATATTAAGCACAACTGCCAATATTATCATTTAGGCGCAACTGCCATAATTATGACATTCTCTATTAGGCGCAGCTGCCGATATTGTCCTTTAGGCACAACTGTCAGGGTTATAATGTTCTCTATTAGGCGCAACAGCCGATACTATGATTTGAGCGTAGATGCTAGGATGTTTAGAGTACATCGCATATCAAAACATCTACAGGTTGTGGCATAGCTGCCAATGCTCATCTATAGGGTACTAAGTCCATTGCTGCCAATGTTCACATATAGGGCACTATGTCCATAACTGTCAATGTTCCTCTGTATCAGCTTTCATCCCTTATCATTCATCTGCCCATGTTTTACCCAACATATTTTGTAGATACAAAATACATATACAGTTTAAACTATTTAAAACATGTATAAGATCGTTCATCTAGCACACATATCAAGTAAACAGATAATATGCACACATAACACGTAATTTATTTAAAAATACTTCATATTT